>NC_071513.1:67715000-68315000 GCF_027887155.1 Malaclemys terrapin pileata
GTCCAGGGTAGATATACCCTAAGGATCTGTTTGCAAGCCCTACATAAGGTATTTATTGGGGGTTAGGACAGGCCAGACGTAGCAGAGATTCCATACAGCACTGTGTCCCATAAGGACTGTCTGAATTACACTGGGGGCCTCTGCAGTCCCCAGAGCAGTCCAGGATTGGGAGTGTGCAAAGGTAATTTAAAGTCTTTCTAGCACTTCTCTTTCCCTCGACTGTGAGTTCTGTGCTTCTCCCCCCGGGCCCAATATAGAATCATCTCACCTCTGGGTTCTATTCCTGGCTCTTCTACTAACCAGCTGTGTGATCTGGGATAAGTCACTTCACTACTTTGTGCCTCTATTTGCACTCCCACTCTTTGTCTGTCTAGTCTATTTACATTGCAAACTCTTTGGGACAGAAACTGTCTCTCACTATGTGCATGATATGTACAGTGCCTAGCAGAATGGGGCCCTGATCTCAGGTGTGATAAATAATAATTTGTAATGCAAAGCTTAGCACAACTGGAATATTGAATTTGTGTTATCTTGTATTTCGCCAGGGTCAAAGAGAAAAATAAAACCCTCTCAGTTAAGATTTTCCCCTCTTTGAGGGCCTGTCTCCAGAGTCTCACTTTCAGGTAAGGCACATGTAACCTCCAGTGGAAGTGTGGTGTACCCACCTTTCCTTAACAAAAGGATGCATGGCCATAGAGTTTATTGCGGAAAGAAAAGACTGTCAGCTTGTGAATTACAGTAACTTATGTTAGCAGTTTAGGTCATGGAACTTTCACCCACAAGCAGCTACAGATGTACCTGCCAAATATATGCTAGCTGGAGCCAAGTTCCAGTATCAGACTGATTAAATTAACACCTCAGCACAACAGACCCATATAATGCCATACTTAATAATGGTGCAAGCTGATTTACTGCTGGCTCACTCCTAATGGGCAGACTCAGGGTAGATGTTTTTGAATAGATTAATGCTTGCCATTGCGAAGAGACCTAAAGCCATTTAGTTCTTCTGCTGGCTGTAAATTAATTAAATAGGTTGTAAATAAATAAAATAATCAACATTAATTTTATTTCTTGCCTAATCTTTATCTTGTAGATAGCTTGTAATTACTGCATCATGCTCCTGTCAGATATGTTTTAGGACCTGGCTAAGAAGAAGTGATTTCACTGTTCTTCATCATTCTTCATCCTGTGCCCACAGAGAGCCTGTAGATTTATAAATAGAGGCATAATATCTGTCAGGTAATATGCTACCTGCCAAACCCCATACCAGGCCGTTCAAACCATGAGGAAATAATTCCTCATTGCATAGAATACTTTTTTCCTTCTACAGTAACCTCCATCCAAGAATCTCCAAGCACTTTACAAACTAAGCACTTTATTGCCCCATCCTGGAAATCTTTAATCACCTGAATAGGTCTTCATGCAATTAGCCAACTTCAAGACGATGGGGAAACTCACTTGAATATGAGTTTCGAGGATCAGACTCAACTACTCCTGTTCTATTCGAGTTCATAGACTGTTGAGTAGAGATTAATCGGCACCTCATAGCACACTAAGGTTCACAAGTCCCTTGTGAAAATTGTTAAATATTATCATGCTCATTTCTACAAATGACTAAACAGAGGTGACTGGCTTTGCCAAGAGTGCAGGAAAAGTTAGTTCAGAGGTGGGAAAGAAAGCCTACAACTGCTAGTTCTTAGTCCCCTGTTTTATTAACCAGTCACCAGTAGATCCGCTCTGTGATTTTGGGAGAGAGACTTAATTAGGCATCTAGAGAAAACAGCGGGCCTGGTCCTCCTGTAGTAAAACCTTGGAAGGGAGCATAGGAAAAGACATCTTGTGAAAAAGAACACCTTGGGGAGTGTCTCCCTGATCAGGGGTCAGGTTTGCACCACTGTAGAGTAAGCCACTGCAGCCATCTACTGACCTGCAGACAGTCTATGCATAAATATTTGCATGATTGAACCTACATTTGTATGGTCAATGGTTTGTTATAGTAATGCATCTAATTTGGAGAGTGACAAATGAGACTGGGGGGAGGGGAGGAATGCTGGACAATTTTCAGTTTTGGAGGTTCATTCTGCCCCAAGAGCCAGATCCAGCCATACTCTGTGGGCAAGGAGATTGCATTGGTTGCAGAACTGGCCAGGCTGAGGGGAAGGCTGAGGGAAGCCAAAGAAATGAGGGAGCATCTTTCCCAACCTCACACACTGTCGAAACTCTTCTGTGGGGCCACTGGTGGGTTGAGGAGAGATGGGATACAGCTGCATGGATCCTCCCCTCTTGCGCCATCGAAGGGGAGAAGGAATAAACAAATAGAGGGAGACATGCAGGCCTGTGGAGCAATGGACCAGTAATTCCACCAACCACACAACATCTTATATCTGTCCACACCCAGGCTGCTTACTTGGATTTGGGTGCTGGACAGAGGATTTGTCCCTAATAGCACAAACAACTGCTGTTTAATTATCAGAGCACATTGACAAATATTGATCTTGGAACCATATCAAAAGGTGAAGCTTAGTTATTGACACTGACCATCAGAACCTTTAAGTGCTAGTATTTTAGTCCCAGCCAGCTTGGAAATATTTGCCATCATATTTGCCTGTGTAACATATATATATATGCCTGAAAATAACACTCTTATTTAAATTACAATAGTTCAATCTCATCTGAGATTTCATGAGTTCTACCATAATGCAGCTGTTTTCCTCAGGGTGTTCTCACAAGGTCATAAAAAAAATCTATTTGTTATGAGCATTCTGAAACCCCAAGGAAAGCAGCTGTGTTTTTGACAAACTGGACCACATTTTCAACACCTCAAGCTACACAGACATTTATACAGGAATTCTATACATTATATATCCACGAGCAACATATTTTTAACAGTAACAACATACAGTGTTCTTAACAGAAGTTTACATGACAAAGCAGCCCCACTGTACAATATGGTTGAATTGAGTTGCAATATGAAATTAAAAACCTGACGGCCAGCAGAAGACTTGCCATAAACTTAAAACATGCCACCCAAAGTGACCTCAAAGACCACTAGGGAAATCACTGAATGCTATAGAGATGTTGGAAGTGAACTTTGTCCATTACTCTTCAAAGTTTCTTATTTTATTCAATTTTTGTTTGTTTTTCACACATTCATGAGGGGAAAATGTAATATATCAGCAGTATTAGTTATGAACTTTAATGAAAATGTTTACTAGAACTAGAGTGATTTAAATTTGGGGTCTTGCCAACAGAAATGCTCTTGGGTTGCAAGCATAGCTGGGGTTCTTGCTCATACCAGGCCCACCCGTAGGTCAGATGCACTAATCATACTGGTTCTGTAATTGAAAATAGTTTCTGCTACGCTGTATGAGGGAGAGCTGGTTAAGTGCTGAATGTGCAAGAAATGGCTATTTATAATATCCAGCCATTAGTTTTGATATTGGTTATTTGAAAATAATACTTCCTTTTCTCGGGCATGTTCAGCAAGAAGGATGGCAGATACTTGTTGTAGTTAACAATCTAGTTATAGCTAGATTGTTACTAGCCCTGAATCGGTGCACAGGGAATGAGAAGAGGGCACTTGCTCCTCTTCTGCCACTGCATAGGTCTGGGCTATTCTCCCAGTCCTGAGCAAAGACCAGGAAAGCAAGCTGGTTTTGGTGTTGCTGTAAAATGTAGAGGAGGAGGAACTGGGCTACGGACCCTCCTCCTTCTGTACCATGCAGCTGGAGCTGAGCATACATAGGGGGAATGCAGCCTGTACCCTGTTAAAGTGTAGAAATTACTACCTCCGTGTGAGCCTCTCAGCACTCCTGGCGGCACTTTTTACCTCAATCACAATGTTTCTAGGAAGTGCTGGGGGGATGGGACGGGGACAGTGTGCTTCTCACAGCCCTCACCACAGGATGAAGCTTAAAAACCACAGCTGACTCCTTAGCACTAAGAACATAAGAACATAAGAATGGCCCTACTGGGTCAGACCAAAGGTCCATCTAGCCCAGCATCCTGTCTTCCAACAGTGGACAGTGCCAGGGAATGAACAGAACAGATAATCATCAAGTGAGCCATCCTCTGTCGCTCATTCCCAGCTTCTGGCAAACAGAGGCTAGGGACACAGAACAATTAGAAGAGCCTATTCAAACCAGATACCAAGCTTTGAAATGTATAGAGAGCCCAAAACTCTATTCTTCTTACTTCTTACTTCTTCTTACTTCTGCCCTCAGAAAGGAGAACACATACCGCCGGACAACTACCAGTTTGGGAGATTAGCAGACAATTTAAATAATAAAATCTTCAACTGCTGTAAATCAGCACAGCTCACTGATTGAAGTCTATGAAGTTACAGTGATTTAAAACAGCTGAGGATCTGGCCCAGCAAGTAGTGGGGTTGAAATCAAACATTTTCAAAAGCAGATTTTTCTAAAGAACAATTAGAATAATATTTTCTTTTTGATCAGCATCCATACAGTTTAATGGAAATTACACAGAGACTGATAAATAAACATCTTATTTTTACATTTTTAAATACAGTCAAATCTGACATAACAGACCATAGTGTAAACAAAAGCATGAAAAGTAACCTAATTACAGGGCTGATAGGATAAATTCCACTGTTTTATATCCACTTCTGTTTCATAAATTGCTTTTAAAAATGAACAGAGTAGAAAATATTAAACATTTGTATCAGATTTAGTGAAGTGGTATGTACAGCTTAATACAAAGCACATTACAGTAAATGGAAAGACTCCTATTAACTTCTGTAGGATTTAGATCTGACCTGAAGTGAATAAAAGGCTACATAGTAGAAAATTTTTGCAAGCAAAAGTTAATTCGGACCTGTTAACTATTATGAATGTGCTTGCAGTCTCCATCAGGCGTGACATTTGTACAGGTTAAGTGTGTCAGTTATCCAGTGATTAGTCTTCAAAATGTGTTTCTCTAATTCAGTTGGCAGCTTATAACGTTGTTTTTACTGCTTCGTCAACATTGATTAATGATTTTTACTACTGTCTAAGGGTTTGTCTAACTTAGGTAGAGGTTAGCTCAGAATTAGCTAACAGGTGTTAAGACAGCATTTGTGATAAGTAATATAGGAAATCTCATTTGTGTGACATTATAACTTGCTGCTGGGTTTTTTTGTGCATATTTCCCCCTGGTTTTCCACTTCTTCCTCAGTGTAGGAGAGAGAAAAATACACACATGCACCACATAATTTGGAAAGAGAAATGGAAGTCTCTACACTGACAAGAACTTTCATTTAACTCATTGGAGTAAGATTATTCACAGTAAGAGAGAAATGTACCCTTCACCATGAGTTAGTTTATCAGTGTGGGAGCCCTTATGGGGGGGGGGGGAGAATTGCTGAGCACCCTACAACGCACCCATTGATAGGGAATAGGAATGTGTGGGATAGAACTGCTGCCCCAGAGGTAACAGGGCACTGAAGATGTCACGGTGGCCAGTCACAACTATGGGTATGCTGGGGTGACTGACTGAATGGGAGTTCACATTTTTGGTACTATTAAAGATAAAAATTTGAGGTGACTATATAGGCATATTATCACTGTTGCACAGAGACTAAGCAGAGCAATGAAATGCCCATGTGGCCAACCAGTGTGGCTAGAACATGGGAAAATCAGGAAGCGATCTTCCTTATTTATACAAGCATTATTAGGGAGTCTTATGCAGACAGAAGCCCAGTATTATTCAAATATATGGATATAATCAGGAGGGCAACTAATATGTCTGAGGCCATGGCTTGGTTTAACTATGAAGAACAGTTTAGACTGCGGACAGCAACATAAGACAGAAGTTGGTGGGACATACCTCATCACATGCTGTGGTTTGACTGGATGACACCATGGGGAACTGGGTTTCACACTGACAGTGAAAACCTGTTCATTCTGCAGCAAGCCCACCAGAGACCTAAGGCTCATAATGACTTTGCTGGGCATTTAACGAAAGCGGGTATTTTTGTAGCTTCTGCAAATTTAGGCATGCTTGCAAAATGTGTTTGGGGGGCCTATACAACCCCCAATTGCTACAGCAGTGGGGAAGGCCACAGTGGGGGAAAGAGTGTGGGAAATAAATCAGGTGCCACTCACTGACCTTGGGTTCAGGAACAGTTTGAGGTATGGGGATGAGCTGAAAATGAGGGATTGGATAAGATCACCAGCTCCAGTTAAGCTTGAGGTTATAAAGGTGCTCCTTTGAGATGACCCTAACAAGAGAGATAGGACATGTTTGTAGGATGGGTTTACGTAGGAGTTTAGAATCCCCTTTACTGGAGAAAGAAGTCATGTAACGTCCAAAAATGTGAAGACCTTAGTGGGAATAGGTCATATTGTGAAAATAAAGATTGCACAAGAATTAAAAGAGAATAAAGTAGCAGGGCCATACAATCATTTATCTATACAGAATTTATGGGTTTCTTCCCGAGACTTGGCCCCTAAGAAGGCTCCAGACAAGTATTGCATAATTCACCACCTATCACACCCACAGGATAGCTCAGTTAAGGATGGACAGACACAGCCTTGTGTTCTGTGCACTTTTCCTCCCTAGATGAGGCGGTGTGCCTGGTTCGGTCTTGTGGCCTGGGGAGCTGATGGCCAAATGTGATATTAAGTCATCTTTTCAGCTGCTGCCGTGCTGGGATTCTCTTTCGAAGGACAGTTTTATTTTGATAAAGCTGAGCCCATGGGCTGTGCAACATCCTGTTCGGCATCTGAGAAATTTAGTACAATGCTACACTGGGCAATGATGCAAGAAGCTGGTTTAAGAGCTAGTATGTTACTTAAGTGACCTTTTGTTTATGGGCAGGGCAAATATAGATGAGTCTATTAACCTGAGGAGGCCTTTCAGGTCCTGTCAGAAAAATTGGGGTACCTCTAGTGGAGCATAAAATGGAGGAGCGCTCCACTACACTGACCTACCTAAAAACTGAGGTAAACAATCTGGTGGGGATAGCTCTATTCCTTCAGATAAGGTACACTCTGTGAGCTGCACTCTACCATTATAGCTTTCCTGCCAAGTGGTAGCCCCAAGGCAGGCATTTTGCACCTGGATTGCAGGTGCCATCACAGGCATAGCTAGATATTACCATTTTATAAAAGTTACTTGAGAGATGAAGGAGGATTTGGGTCTGCGGGAACAGTTTTTGAGCTGTTTTAATGGAATGTCAGTGTGGAGGGAGGAATGGAAACTTAAAGCTGATGGGATATTGTGTTGCATCAAAGTACAGACTGTTGACTGCATTCCTAAGCCCACCCCACCTCCTGGAAGGAGGGACCTACACATGAACTCATCCAATCAGTTTTGGACTCTGGAATGGAGGGGATAAAAATCTCTGTCAAGGGGAAACTGGATCTGTTTTATCTCTGTCTGGACTTACGGGGCAAAGAGTCCTAAACAGAGGCAAAGAGATGCTGCTTGGCATGGGTTAGCCCTGAAAGACATTTTGAATTGACAGATTACTACAACTATCACCGTTTAAATCATATACTGAAATTCACTTGTGTGTATATGTTGCTTGCTTTAATCTGTAAGTAACTCTCATTTCTTTTTCTAGTCAATAAACCTTTAGTTAGCTTATTACAGGAGTGGCTACAAGTGCTCTTTGGTGAGTGAGATCTAAGGTACAAATTCACCTGGGGTAAGTGACTGGGCTCTTGAGACTGGGAGCAACCTGAATATGTTGTGATCTTTGGTATAAGTGACCATTTATTACTAAGTCCAGTTTGTCTGAGTGGCAAGTGCCTGATGGGGACTGTCTGTGACTCCCTGGTAAGACAGTTATAGTACTTCAGGCATTCACATTTGTTACTGGGTTGGTGGAATCTAATTATAGAACATATCACCAGTTTGAGGTATCTGCCTTGCTGCTTTTTGAGAATCTGCCCTGAGTTTGGCACTCACGGTCATGATCCACTTCAGACAGCGTGACAGTGGCGCAACCTATTCAACAGAAGAATCACCATATGTTGAAATTTGTAAATTTCTCACTTACCTGCCCCTTATGTGAGTTATTTCCATTCAGGAGAGAATTTATCTTTGAGCAAGGACTAGAAGATTTGGCTTTGCATACTTTCCACCAAAAGATTACCAGTAAAAATGTGCTAAAACTCTAAGGCCAGATTCTCAGCTGGTGTAAATAGGCATAGTTCCACTGACTTTTGTGGAGTGACACCTATTTGAACCAGCTGCGGAGCTTTACCAGAGAGCTCTCAATATTCTTGGTGGAAATGTGCTTTTGAATTTGTTTATATATATGTAAAGTGTGTGATTAAAGGAGTGTGAGAGTCTTATTTGCTTTTCAGAATTAATTGTCAATTAACCATGCTTATAATAATCTAAATTTTCTGAAGATTTTCTGAAACTGAATCTCTTAGGTTGACATATGAGAAAGTGATCTATGGTGGCATAGATGGTGAACATAAAAATGGCCATACTGGGTCAAAACAATGTTCCATCTAGCCCAAGATCCTGTCCTCTGACAGTAGCCAGTGCAATATGCTTCAGAGAGAATGAACAGAACAAGATTAAGAGTTGTGTCCCTGACCATCTGGGCTAATAGGCATTGATAAACCTATCCTCCATGAATTTATCTCATTCTTTTTTTTAATCCAGTGATACATTTGGGCTTCAAAATATCCCCTGGCACTTAGTTCCACAGGTTGACTATGTGTTGTGTGAAGAAGTACTTCCTTATGTTCATATTAAACCTGCTGCTTATTAATTTCATTGAGTGACCCCTGGTTCTTGTGTTATGTGAATGGGTAAACAACTCTTCCTTATTCACTTTCTCCATGTCATTTTATAGACCTTTATCATATCCTCCCTTAGTCATCTCTTTTCCAAGCTAAACAGTCCCAGTCTTTTTAATCTCTCCTTATATGGAAGCTGTTCTATACCTCTAGTCATTTTTGTTGCCCTTCTCTGTATTTTTACCAATTCTTTTTTGAGATGGGGTGACCAAACAGCACACAGTATTCAAGGTATGGGATTCCATGGATTTATATAGTGACAATATAATATTTTCTGTCTTATTATCTATCCCTTTCCTAATGGTTCCTAACATTCTGTTAGCTTTTTTGACTGCTGCTGCACATTGAGCAGATGTTTTCAGAGAACTATCCACAATGAGTTCAAAGTCTCTTTCTTGAGTGGCAAGAACTAATTTAGACTCCATCATTTTGTATGCATAGTTGGGATTATATTTTCTCATGTGCATTACATTTCATTTATCAACATTGAATTTCATCTGCCATTTTCTTGCCAGTCACTCAGTTTTGTGAGATCCCTTTGTAACTCTTCACAGTCTGCTTTTGACTTAACTATCTTGCATATCCACGGGATCACCCTTGCCTGCATGTTTGTTTACACCCTTGAAAAATTCTAATAGATCGGTGAGGTTGTCTTACATTAATAGAAAAGTAACTTTAAAAACTGCAGCATCTTTGTCTTTCTTAATGAGTGTCTGATTGGGCAGAGTATACAATCAAAATATGCCATGATGATTCAGCATTAAGAAACTGGAATGAGGTTAAAGTGATTATGTTGCATACAAATTGTATTACACCTTACTTATTATTAGTTTGTTTTCCTCAATGGTGTTTATGCATATATATATGTACACATCTCCTCCTCTACACATATTTAGAGAGAACAAGATGGCTTGCTTTAGCACAAAGCTTTTACTGGCATGAGTTTGGGATGGCTGCTAATTCTTAATGGGCCGTATGCCAATAGAAGACAGGCATAATGAAACTCTGCTCTGTCACGACTTGTCCCAGCCCCCTATACCAGGAAGAAGAACAGAGCGATGGTTCAGGACCTAGCTCAGGTACAAAGGGCCTGTAACATATGACTGAATCTAGCCCCAGCCCCAGTCTCATAACCCCTTTAGCCATTCTGTGTCACAGAATAAAATAAACTATATAAATGTATTTGACTATAGTGTCTATAAAGCCAGTCTACTCTTGCATACCCAACTTCACATGGTTCCTTGTGACCCACATATGAATGAACACTGGGTCCTAGATTGTGACTTTGTACACAGCCTTAAACGAGGGAGACACTCCAAGTCAAATTTCCTCTTCTGCTCCAAGGCACGGTGTGAAGAAATAGGTTTAGATATAGGCCAGTTGCAAATTATGACAACCACTGCACTAGCTCAGCTGTTCTAGCCAATGAATAAGGGAGATGGAATCCTGGCTCTGCACATTTGCTGACCACGTACTATGGGGAGGAAGTAAGCATGCACCTAGCTCCACTGGCCCTGCATGCCCAAACCCAAAGCCTATGTAAGAAGAATGTTCACTCCCTTCACGGCATGTCACAACCTAGCCCTTTAGAAATGTGAAGCATCAATAACAAATAAATAGCACCCAAGAGTTCTCACATGGACACCACCTCCCAGAGCTACAACTAGTCCTCAGGAATCCTGACACACAGTGGACATGCTCAATAGAAAAAATGATAAGGACATTTTTAAAAATCTATATTCAGTCCAGTGTGAAATAAATAAAGCATAGAACAACACACTGAACACTGAGGATAAAAAGAAATACTGAACAGCTGCCTCACTCATTGAGCACTGAGTCGCTCCTGTGCATTGATTGATGCAGGGGACCTGTGGAAAAATATCATGTGATCACATAATTAAAACTGTATAAAGATGCATACGCATAAGAAGGCAGAATTAAAGTTCCACAGGCAGCTTTAATTCTAGCATTTTCTACCTTATCAGGGCCTCAGTGCAATTTTAATATTCTTTTAAAAATCTGGGTGGGTGGATGAGTGGGTGCATGGGTGGAAGAGTGGACATTATGAAATATATGTATATAGCATGTGTAAATAAACACACACAAACACACTTTAAAGCATGGATGAGCTTAGCTAATTTCAATATTAATATGTAATACTGTTTGCCCTAAAATCAGCACAGAATTAAAGCAATTTTCTTGTGCTCTTGTTTTGTGTCTGTAACACTGTCCTTCAAATATCATTGTAAATATTTCAAAACAAAGTCCGACGCTTTTTTAGGATTACACTCATGCTTTTCACTGTAATTAAATATTCATACATATCATGATTTGTTTCTGGAATCAATTTTTAATATAAATTAAATACAAGTTGTTTCATCACAATTAATATACATCATTTTAAAACATTCATTTCCAGTTTGTTTAAACCAGTATTTTTCATTATTCAGCAGACAATTTTTAATCAGAAGCATTAAAGTAAAGTAGGACAGCAAACAAATTATAACTCAAATTTACAGTACAATACAACATGCACAACTTTCAGATGTGCAAAAGATGAGCAAAATCGTTTTAAAAATGTATGTATTAATCAATTAAAAGCTATTTTGATTAAACCAATACTGATACTTTTCTTAGAAGAAATTGATTATGAGGGGGCTGAAAACTGTTAATAAAGAAAGTTGTGCTACATTAGTTTTCAGCAATCAACAAAAACGGTTTCCCCCCAAATAAATTACCTGATTAAATAGTAATATGTAAGTACACCTAGGTAACATTTTTCAGATGATTTTTTTTTTAAGGAAAAATGGTGATTTGGTGGCACAAATATTTTATGAAGAGGCATCAGTTTCACCACATTGTTCATATCAAGCGTGTGTCTCAAAACATTCCAAAAATATCAAAATGCTTCATTTCAGCATTTTTTAAACAAATGGGTTTGATTTTATTTTGTTTGAACTGAGTTTCTTTGAAAAGGTCTTTGTTTTTTTTTAAATAAAAAACATTTTAAAATGGTCAAAATTAAAATAAAACATTTTAATTTTGTCAAAACAACCCAAAATATATAATATATGTACCATATATAATCGTTCCATTGAACTTTGAACACAAGCGAAGCATCTAATTTTCATTCTGCAGTGTTGTTGGTGACCTACCAATAATGATGTAAGCCCACAGCTATCTTGTTTCCAGGTGTCTCAAGCACAGGCTTAGCAAATTGTAAGAACTTGCCTACATTTATATAAAATATAATTGAAAGGACTGGCGAAAGTGTATGGCTGACGAGGAAAATGGGCTAAAGAGCCTGTTGGCTTTAGGATGCCGGTTAAGTCCATATTGGTAGTGTCTAGCAGGTAATTTCTGGCAGCTAGTTAGCCACCTATGTGAAATGAATTGGTGGTTTCTAATGGATAGTGACCACATCATGAAAAGCACTATAATTTGTACAAATTTGTCATACTTTTGGCAATGTCAGGCATGAAGACAAGCATTGAGAATGAACTGACCTTGTAAGGGGGGGGTCTCTCCAGAAAGGGCTGGGGAACATTTTGAGCAGTGTGGGAAAGCTTGGCATGCTATGGGGTTTGTTGTGTCTGTTCTGTAGTTGAAAAGAGGACTGCCATATCAAGTCTGGCATATTTCACTAGCACTAAATTCATTGCTGTTTTCTTTCTTCTGCTTCTTCTTTCCTCCCTCCCTCCAAGACTGGACTGAATTATTCCAAATGAGCTTTAGTTACATTGACTTATGATGTTTATTGTATCTTTTGTAATATATGCTCAGAAGATAAATTGGCAGGAGCTATCCAGGATATACCACTTACAAATCCAGATGAACAATTTACGCAGGCTCAGTACTCAACTTGAACTTTTTCCAGGAAACCACATTTGCGCCGTTTAAGTTCATATCATGTATCATTGTTTGTGCCTCTCAGCTAAATATTAAAATATCCATTAGCTAAATTATTTCCCTCTTTCTCATAAAATATGCCTAATTCAGTATTGAACAGTAATACAAAATCAAATAATGCTTCCCATAAAGACACAAATCATTAATAATTATTACTGTCTTATTTATTTACCCACTACATGTTTTCCAAACACTCAAGAAAGATGGGCTCTGCTCACAATCTAAGGGCAGATATAAAGAGGAACATAATTGACAATTCGATGTAATTCATTAACCAGGCATGAATGACTTCATTAAACATTGTATTTCTCACAATTGTAGCTTTGTCTCATATATTCAGGTTTCAAGGCCACGATTAAGGCTAAGATTTAGTCATGGGTACTTTTAGTAAAAGTCATGGACAGGTCACGGGCAGTAAACAAAAATTCATGGCCCGTGACTTGTCCATGACTTATACTATATACCCCAGGACTAAATCTTGGTTGCTCTGGAGGGAGGTTCTAGGGCCGCTGTGAGTGCTCTGGCCCTGGGGGGCGGCCCGGGGCCACTGCTGGTGCTCCAGGGGGAGGGAGGGTGGCATGTGTCCCGGGACCACTGCACCGCTGGTGCTCTGGCGGGGCGGGTGGGGGGGTGGAGGGTGGCAGCACACAGCCTAGGACTGCCTCTGGCGCTGGGCGGGGGGAACGATGTGCAGCCCTAGACTGATGCTGGTGCTCCAGGAGGGGTGGGGATGCAGCCCGAGACCGCCACTGCTGCTGAGGTAGGGAAACACACAGTGGCCCAAGACTGCCCGAGCTACCTGGGCGGCCCTGGGGTCAGTTGCACCGGCCACTGCAGAAGTCACGAAGGTTGCAGAAAGTCATAGAATCCAAGACTTCAGTGACAGACTCACAGCTTTAGCCATGATTATGTTTTTATGGGGAAATATGTCAAGAAGTGAGTGGAGAATTTACCGTGATTATAGCGGATACAACTGAAGAATTCTGCAGCTCATTGCATGCAATGTAAAAAGCTTGATGACATTTACATAATCCATTTTCCAATATTTCAATGGGTTTCATAACTCTTTATGCAATAATTTCCAAAAGGAAAAAATAAATATAGATTTCAATGTAAAAAAAAAATGTCAGGCACATGACATACAAACCAAATTCATTTTTTTAAAATTGACAGACAGAAAATGACAGATAATTGGGTCAAACTTCAGTGTAATGTGACTGCCAATATTCTTGATTGGAGAATAAATAATACAGGAGTATTTTAAAACAGTTACAATTACAGAAGTGCAAAGGCTGGGTCTGAGATTCACAGCCTGCAATTCAGTGTACAGTGGTTAGCTGTGAGCTCTCCCTTTCAGATTTACTTCATATGTGGGATATATTCCACTCCAGACATGCTCAGCATATTTTCCCTGGGTTAATCGTCTTTGGTCACTTCAGAGAGACCCAGTGCCTCATCCCATCTCACTGAGGTTTCCTCTGCAGGATCTTCAGGGGATGCCCGCTGACCATTTCCCAAGGATCTTTGGAAAGGTCCAAGAAGAGGCCTAACATCCATATGATCTCCAGAGATGGCAATGAGAAAATGAAATACTCAGCCTCTGCAGACAATCAGATCTATATGAAAATCAGGTACGGATAATACTTTGTGTGATACCTAGAGGACCATCAGCATCTGCCTGATAGGAGATAAAGCTGGCCTGTATGCTACAAAAATGATCTATAAATCAGATGTCTGTATACATGCAAATAGTTAATGAATAAGGTGCCAATAGACGGTGCTTTAGAATATGCATCATAACTCTTGGGTTGTGCAGGATCAATGCAACTTCTTTTTTGTTGTGTATGGCTCTTTAGATAAAGTTCTTAACATGACACTTCTTAGCACAGAGTTCCAGAGAACCCTGAGGGTTACCCAGGTAGTTCACTGACTCTGGGATTAGTGCAGAGCCCATTTTGGGGACCTTCTGATTACCCTGGCTTCCACAAAATCCTTGGGATTGGGGGGTTGCGTGGCCCTGCTTTGTAGCCCCCAGAGCACCCATCATCAACAGGCGCAGCCAGTTGGAGACGGCCAACACGTCTTCATGGAGCCTCTAGTAAAGTGGTTATGCCAGGAATGAACACAGTGAGATAAAAGGAGCCCACCTGGCTGGTTAGGGAAAGGTAGTTCGCAGGATGCCCCACCTATTTGCAAAACAAAGTGAATCTAAAATAAAAGCTCTGCTTGGGTCTGATCTAAAGCTCAATTAAGTCGCTGGAAAACGTTCCATTGATTTCAGCAGATTAAGCACATGCAAGTTTCACCAGGAATATTCCCCAGGCCTAACTGAAACAATTTTCTTCCATTTTGTTTTCAGGGGTGGAAGCAGGATCCCCAGCTGGAAGGCAGGCTGCATTTTCCCAATTTAGAAAGGGCTTGATTTAAAAACAAAATCATAATCCCTTTAAACCTTCTTGGAACAAGCCCTTCTTACCCAATTTTATCCTGTATTGATTTTTAATAGGAATGTACTTTATAACCTTAATAATAACAGCATGTCACTGGAATACTATTTGCTATTTTAAGCTTTTAGAAAAAATCTTGGAAGGTACAATTTGTCTTAAAATGACCATACTTTGAGCGTGCACTTTGGAATGGTGAATAAAGATGTATTTATTCTGAAGGGATATGTTATGTTATATGGAAAAAGAGAAAACTGTGGTTAACCGCTGAACCCCCAAGCCTTTTTTCCTCTATCTTTCTCAGTTGTCTCTAGGGACAGAAATACAACAGTGGGTGGAATCCAACTAAGTGTAGCATATATAGAAGCTACTGGGTAGTTTTTAGGAACAAGTTTTAGAGGAACACTTAATCCAAACCTAAGACATGGAGATACAACAGACCCTTTCCTTGTCATATTAACTTTGTTCTCCCTTCAGCCTGTGTCTCCCTTCAGACTCTGGTTGTTTGTTGTTGCAATCCATTGCACAATGTCTTACATAGAGGCCCTGCCCGGTACTATAATCTGACCTTCCCAGGCAGATTCTTGTGCCCAAGTACCATTGGTGTAACTGAACCTCTGCATGGGCTGTCCTTGCCCTAGTTTCACACCTACATTTATATAAAGAAATATTTATTTTAATGAAAAAAGAAGAACAGGAGTACTTGTGGCACCTTAGAGACTAACAAATTTATTAGAGCATAAGCTTTCGTGGACTACAGCCCACTTCTTCGGATGCATATAGAATGGAACATATAATGAGGAGATATATATACACACATACAGAGAGCATAAACAGGTGGGAGTTGTCTTACCAACTCTGAGAGGCCAATTAATTAAGAGAAAAAAAAAAAAAAAAAAAAAACTTTTGAAGTGATAATCAAGCTAGCCGAGTACAGACAGTGTGATAAGAAGTGTGAGAGTACTTACAAGGGGAGATAGAGTCAACGTTTGTAATGGCTCAGCCATTCCCAGTCCTTATTCAAACCGGAGTTGATTGTGTCTAGTTTGCATATCAATTCTAGCTCTGCAGTCTCTCTTTGGAGTCTGTTTTTGAAGTTTTTCTGTTGTAATATAGCCACCCGCAGGTCTGTCACTGAATGACCAGACAGGTTAAAGTGTTCTCCCACTGGTTTTTGAGTATTTTGATTCCTGATGTCAGATTTGTGTCCATTAATTCTTTTGCGTAGAGACTGTCCGGTTTGGCCAATGTACATGGCAGAGGGGCATTGCTGGCACATGATGGCATATATCACATTGGTAGATGTGCAGGTGAACTATATGCATCCGAAGAAGTGGGCTGTAGTCCACGAAAGCTTATGCTCTAATAAATTTGTTAGTCTCTAAGGTGCCACAAGTACTCCTGTTCTTCTTTTTGCGGATACAGACTAACACGGCTGTTACTCTGAAACTTATTTTAATGAGTGTTAAGTTCAGCTACCCAGGTAGTTTCTGCCATTGTTACTCAGTTAGCTAACCTCCAAGTGCTCATGCTTCTTTAAACATAACTGTTTGGACACATCTGCCAAAAAAAGGGAAAAAAAGACATTACCACACAGATGTAAGTTGACATAACAAAATAATGCTGAAGACAAATCTGCATATTGCAATCCATTAAAGTAATTAAGAGCAAAGAATTTGTATGCTTTCTAATGAAGTATTTTCCTCCAAATTTTCACAGAAATTTAACTTCACTCAATGAAACAAGCAGTATCACACTTTATATGATGTTTTCTTTACATGGATACACATATTACAGCTATCAGTACATCCGCCTGGAATCTCATTTTCCTCTTGTTGTGTATGGAGTTGCGTGTTTGTGTGTGTGTGTGTGGGGGGGGTGTTGTGTTGTGTCTTTTTAATCACTGTCTGTCCTTTTCTTCCTTCCTCCCAACTATCTTTCAACTGTATAAATAGTTTTCTAGTACTTAGAAGCTTAAGAATGTAGATGTTGCAAAGACATTCAGCAACTGAATTCTCCCTTTTCAAGCTACTCACCCTCCCCATCATATCTCTGAAGAAAATATTTTGACAGAGCTTAGTTTGTGAACAGTATGTATATAGTACACAACAGGAAAAAGGGAGGACTTTTAAGAAGAAACTATGTGGCACAGTAATAGATCTTTTCCATAAATAATAACTCTGGTTAGTTCAGGAATACCCAATGCAACCTTTAGGAGCCTCACAAGGACAAACCATTCTTTGAACCCTTCATGATTACATAAGATAATAAATTAATGGGAGGGCTTTTTATTTTAAGACACAGAGTGAAATTGTATGCAACCAGAATGGAGGCTATCAATGATTTGTACTTCCAGTTGTGTGGGAGTATTCTCTTAGTCTTGGCACAAAAGCCCAGGAATTCTGCTGTCAGAGTCAGATGGATTTGATATGGTTTTTTTCAAATCAGACTATGGATACTTGTATGCCTCCATTATTGATAGAATCAGGCCCTTATTTTATACTCCCACACTCCATTTGTGATCAGTTAGCCTACAATAGAGGATTAATATGCCACATTGTCAGATCTGATTAGGATTCGGAATTCACTTGTAAACTCCAGTTTACTTTAAATTAAACAAATCTGGAGCTAAACAAATCAATATTGCATATGCTATAGAATTTGTAGTCAGTTATATTTTCAAGATAACTGGACATATTTTTATTTGTATTGTGGTTGCATGCATTACTAGATCTGACTGCACAGTCAAAAACACTTGCCTATAAATCAGTTTATTCTATTTTAATTTCTCTTCTTTCTCATATAGCTGCACTGTGAGTCCCTTGTTCTATGTCACATCATTCTTCTCCATCTTACAAATTGTAATATTTCTTTTTTTTAAAAAGACAATAAATTTCAAGGTTCATCTGTTATTTATAGAAATATCATGTACCAGCCATATCTTTATTGCGGGCAACTTGTGTTGTTAAAGTGACAGTGTTCTTCCCCAGGAGTATAATTAGAGAAGATTCTCAACTGGTATGAATTGGCATACTTCCATTAAAGCCAATGGAACAATATCAATTTACAATGGTTGAGAGCTGAATTTGAATCTGGTTGGTGTGTTGTTGAGGATTCTCTCATTAGGAAAATAACCACACTATGATCCCAAATGTAATGTCACTCATTATCCCATGTACTGTGCACTCAGGGCCTGATTGAAACCACTGAAGCCAGTGGAAAGACTCCCATTGACTTCAATAGGCTTTGGATCAGGCTTCCCTAGAAAAGAGGCAGGAAGGATGAGGAAAGCAAGAAAACGTTTTTGTAGCAGATATTGGGGATTGTTTTATGGCTTTTCATATCGGCATTTGAGTTAATGGAGCAAATATGTAACAGAAGATACACTCATTACTGGATGGGAATAGATTTTCAAATGTCACATGATACTAGGAAAATAAATTTTAAAAGTAAACAATTCCTGAAATTTTACAAATATACTCAATAACAATTAAGTAATAAATATATTCAATTTTGCTCAGTTAGATTTTATGCTGAAAAACTACTAGAAAGTCATAAGGAAAATTAATATTGATAAAACTGACCCAGAAAATTTTCAAAGGAATGAGAAGTGACAAACATTAGAGATTCAGAATCTGTCCACCTCCTGCCCAAGAAATCCTGAGGTCAGACAAACAGTAACTAGAACAAGCAGTTGGTCAGAGCTATTTGATTTTATTATATATTAAATCTCTTGCATATGAAAGCAACTGAATTTTTCTTTCTGAGAAGAGATGTTAAAGGTTAGTGATGAGACTGGACTTTAAGGAGCTTTTTCCTAATTTAGATAAAATAGGTTGAAATTATATAACATAGTAAGACCATAAAAGGGAGAGCTAACAGAGGCAAGTGAGCTAAATTGACAGTTAGCTTGATCTGATGCCACTTCTTTTATCATGCTGAACAGAATCAATGGGTCCATTCCAGATATACTTATTCCAAACTGCCATTGAAGTGAATGGGAGTTATCATCGAGAAGGGCTTCAGGGTTTGGCTAAATATGTTTAAAAGAAGAGCAGGCTGGTTTTCATCAACTCAGATTTTTTGCTGAAGAAACCTCGTAGAAAGATTATTAAACCGTGCTTCTCCAAACCATTATTCATCAGTCTTATTTAATTTCTTCGAGCTTTTGACTGCTTGGCTTGTCAAAATGTGGTGCATTATTTTGCATGAGTATGAATTACATGAAAAGACAGTGAGCCTCTTCAGGAATTCAGTAATATAGCTGTTCGGCAGAAATTAGAATCTCAGATTGGTTTGTGACTGGAAAAAGAAAATTGAATTAGTAATCATAGTCATGCTTTTTGGCATTGTTATTGACTAGCTGGAGATCAAGTAGAAAAATCAGACAACTGGCTGAACTGCATTTTTATAACAAATATTGTACCTTGCAAACAGTTTTTTTTTTTAAAAAGCCCTACTGATGGTCTCAAAAAAGTTAATAACTTCGTCAGCCTGGTTTCATTCAAAAGGTATGAAAAGTATCAATACATAAGTTAATATGTCAGCTGAATCAGACATGGTGGGAGTGAGTAATTTAAATTATCTAGTGAACCAGATTGTTTTTGTTTGAAAAGTCAAGAGGGGTATTAATTGGGGCTGACGATTAATCGCAGTTAACTCACGCTATTAACTCAAAAAAATTAATCGTGATTTAAAAAATTAATTGTGATTAATCGCAGTTTTAATCACACTGTTAAACAATAAAATACCCATTGAAATGTATTAAATATTTTTGGATGTTTTTCTACATTTTCAAATATATTGATTTCAATTACAACACAGAATACAACGTAGATTTACAAATGTAGATTTTGTTTGTTACGTAACTGCGCTCAAAAACAAAACAATGGAAAACTTTAGAGCCCTCAAATCCACTCAGTCCTACTTCTTGTTTAGCCAATCATAAGAAAAAACATGTTTGTTTACATTTATGGGAGATAATGCTGCCCGCTTCTTATTTACAATGTCACCTGAACGTGAGAACAGGCATTTTGTAGCCGGCATTGCAAGGTATTTACGTGCCAGATATGCTAAACATTTGTATGTCCCTTCATGCTTTGGCCACCATTCCAGAGGACATGCTTCCATGTTGATAACGCTCATTAAAAAAATAATGTATTTATTAAATTTGTGACTGAACTCCTTGGGGGAAAATCGTATGTCTCCTGCTCTGTTTTACCCAATCTGCCATATATTTCATGTTATAGCATTCTCGGATGTGACCCAGCACATGTTGTTCGTGTTAAGTACACTTTCACTGCAGATTTGACAAAACGCAAAAGGAGGTACCAATGTATGATTTTTAAAGATAGCTACAGTACTCGACTCAAGGTTTAAGAACCTGAAGTGCCTTCCAAAATCTGAGAGGGATGAGGTGTGGCGCATGCTTTCAGAAGTCTTAAATCAGCAACACTCTGATGTGGAAACTACAGAACCCGAACCACCAAAAAGGAAAATCAACCTTCTGCTGGTGCCATCTGACTCAGATTATTAAGGTGAACATGCGTCAGTCTGCACTGCTTTGGATCATTATCAAGCAGAACCCCTCATTAGCATGGACTCATGTCCTTTGGAATGCTGGTTGAAGTATGAAGGCACATATAAATCTTTAATGCATCTGGCACGTAAATATCACAGTGCCATGCGAATACCTGTTCTCACCTTCAGGTGACATTGTAAATAAGAAGTGGGCAGCATTATCTCCTGCAAATGTAAACAAACTTGTTTGTCTGAGTGACTGACTGAACTGAGTGGACTTGTAGACTCTAAAGTTTTACCTGGTTTTATTTTTGAATGCAGCTATTTTTGTACATAATTCTACATTTGTAAGTTCAACTTTCATAATAAAGAGATTGTATGATAGTACTTGTATGAGGTGAATTGAAAAATACTATTTCTTTTATTTATAAATTTATAGCACAAATATTTGTAATCAAAAATAAATATAAAATGAGCACTGTACACTTTGTATTCTGTGTTGTAATTTAAATCAATATATTTGAAAATGTAGAAAATATCCAAAATATTTAAATGAATGGTATTCTATTATTGTTTAACAGTGCGATTAATCACACAATTAATCACAATTATTTTTTTAATCATGCGATTAATCAATTATTTTTTTAATTGCATGACAGCCCTAGTTAATATTCAGGTGATGAGTGGATGCAATACACCAATATGTCAACACTGGGCAGAGTTGTAAGCTAAGATTGCAAAATAAATGGGACTAACATAGCTCTTTCAACTTTTATAGACAGAAAGAAAGAAATGACAACAGGTATCTGAATGTATCCAAGTCATTTCAGAAAAGAAATGATCTGTAAGTAGAGCTCATCAATTAAAACACACGAGCACCACACACAAAAGTGATCCACAAATATTTTCATGAATAAGAGCAAAACATTCGATTTGCTGTCATTTGTTCTACTATTCATTGTTTGCTTCACAAATTTTAGCAGTAATGACTGTTTGCCTAAAAATCCATCCAGAAAGTACAATTGTTTATCATGTGCTATTTTGCATTCATTATTCTTCTGTTTCAGTCCAATTCACCCAGGGAACCAAAAGAGTCACATGTTACTTAGGTAACCACCATGAATAACAAATGGTCAAAGCAAATATTTTATGAAAAACCCACAGACTGAAAATTGTTA
This sequence comes from Malaclemys terrapin pileata, assembly GCF_027887155.1. Classification (NCBI taxonomy): domain Eukaryota; kingdom Metazoa; phylum Chordata; order Testudines; family Emydidae; genus Malaclemys; species Malaclemys terrapin. The sequence continues at coordinate 67,736,814 of NC_071513.1, forward strand.
GCATAAAATATTTGCTAAATCCTTGCAAATATCTACACTCTACCACAAGAAATTTAAGTGGTGTGTGCGTTGATCATAAACACAAAAAAGGGTAAAGTTGAAACCAATGTTAGCAAGACATAATTCAGCCTATGGCTCTGCATAAACAATAATATTTTAGCAACCAACTTACATGGGGCTGTTTTGCAATGTCGATGTTGATCCACAAGTCCTAGTTTGTCATCTGGAAGAACAATAACAGAGTGTTCTACACTATAATTAAAGGAGATGGCAACTGCGATTATCATACTGAATAATAATATAAACAGTACGTAAAGAAAGCTCTTTTTATCCAAAGATTTCAAACTACTTTACAAAAGTAGGTAGACAAAATTATTGCCATTTTCTTACTAGGGTGGCTGAAGTGCAGGAAAGTTGAGTGATTCACATGAGTTCACACTGTCTCCGGCCTCACATCTCCTGTGTACTGTCTGCTGACTTTGAATATCACATAACTGATGTTCCATCAGGTTTCAAATATAGTCAATATAAAAATGCATGGCCATTTAACTCACATGAATGAAAAGAAGAAACTGGGCCAAACAATGTTTGTTTAAGTCCATTTGACTTCAGTGGGATGAGTTTTGCTCAGTATGGCTAAATATCCTAATTATTTTAAATAAATTATAAATTATATCCTGAATCATCATATCATTGATTCTGTTATGCAGAAAAGAATAAGCAGGGTTTTACGGCATAACTCCCACATTGTTATTAGTGCATCGTGACATATCTACAATGACTTAATTTCTTCCAATAAGCTTAACGATGAAAGAGGATGCAGTCCCTTGTATAATGAACAAGGATTACATCTCAAAGTCATTTCAGATACAAGCTAAAGGTGTATAGAGCACATTTCTAGAGTATCACAACAGAGATAAATAAAACCTAATCAAGTGCACTGAATCCATTGAGAGTTGTGTGGTTGAGAAGAGATTTGGTACCAGTATAACAGAGCTAACTGCCAAGTCATTTATCATGAGTCCATTGATGCTAATGTAATGAGAAAATGACCCTCCATAAACTACTACTGATATTGACAACTTATAGAAACAGTTCATTGTTAAACACAAACTATACAACAAGGATAAGAAAAATGGAGTTTGTTTCTCCCTAAAAACATTCCCCCAAAAACTCTCAACAACAAATAATGCAATTTATTCTGCTTTTAAAAATTATTGTAAAAGTAAACAAAACTTCTGGACCAAAAAGAATACATGAAAGTGAGACACATTAGGGAAAAGTGAGCACTTGTCTATTTATGTCTCTACTGCCCAATCAGTGATAGATTCTCCATCAACTATACCAACAGCAGCTGCCTTTGATGGCTTCTTTAGAATTCCAAATGGATCAAGTTCACAGGTAAAAATTAAGCCTGTTGTCTTGAGAGATACCCACTGTGCAGTTATTGTACGCACCAATTATATTCCATAGTTCAAAGCAACAGTGTATTTCTAAAACGAAACCTACATCTCACAATCATGTCTAAATATCTCATTCGCAGGCATATCTTTCGTCAAAAAAACAGTGACCTTTCCTAATAGATTCTTCTGCAGGAGATTTTAAAAAGCCTGGAGCCTTCTTCTAAGACTGGAATCACAGGAGTGAGGATAGCTTTTTGGGAACATCTCTGTAACTTCTTCCTCAATTGTTTCTTTGATGCAGTCTCTCAAATCCTTGGTTTCAGAGTAGCAGCCGTGTTAGTCTGTATCCGCAAAAAGAACAGGAGTACTTAATTCTTAATTCCAGTTCAGCAGTCTCTCGTTGGAATCTGTTTTTGAAGTTTTTTTTCTTGTAATATTGCGACTTTTAGGTCCGTAATCGAGTGGCCAGGGAGATTGAAGTGTTCTCCAACTGGTTTTTGAATATTATAATTCTTGATGTCTGATTTGTGTCCATTTATTCTTTTACGTAGAGACTGTCTGGTTTGGCCAATGTACAGGGCAGAGGGGCATTGCTCGCACATGATGGAATTGGAATTAATTTGCAAATTGGACACCATTAAATTAGGCTTGGACAAAGACTGGGAATGGATGGGCCATTATACAAAGTAAACTATTTTCCCATGCTTATTTCCTCCCCTCACCCCCAGCAGTTCCTCATATCTCCTTGTCAATTGCTGGAAATGGGCCATTTTCATTACCACTACAAACAGTTTTTTTTCTCTCCTGCTGATAAAAGCTCAACTTAACTGATCACTCTCCTTATAGTGTGTATGGTAACATCCATTGTTTCATGTTCTCTGTGTATATATATATCTTCCTACTGTATTTTCCACTACATGCATCTGATGAAGTAGGCTGTAGCCCACGAAAGCTTATGCTCAAATAAATTTGTTAGTCTCTAAGGTGCCACAAGTACTCCTGTTCTTTTTGGTGAGGACAGTAATTCTTTAAGACCACCAGTAATAGAGTTTGAATCCAATGGGGAGTAGAGGCATCATCATCATTACTCAATTACATCAGCTCACAGGAGTGAGCTACAGTATTTAGGCATATGAAGTGTTTCTCATGGAAGGCTACTGGAAGTCACTAGTATTCTGGAAAATTAGCACCTGTCAGTTTGTTCTATACATTCCCAACCCAGCACGTACTATGAGGTGAGCTCAGTAGGTAATTAATTCTCTATCAACTTAATTGAACTCTACATCTCTTGACTTCCATAGGCATACCAAAGTGAGCATATTAACAGGTAAAAATTAAACTATTCCCCTGATAGCTTTTTATGATAGTGATCTGGAAGGTATTGGAGACAACAATAATATCCAATTTATGACCATGCAAAAGTTTAAACCCTGCCACTCATCTGCCAAATGCCAGTTGCTTAGCATAGAGCAACACACAGTGCTCTCTAGCAAATGATTCTAAATGGCCAGCGTTTTTCATCTGAACAGTGTTACAAGAACTAAACTGCAAATGATTCTTTGTGAATTGAATCAGTCCAAGGTTTCTATAAAGACAGAATTTTCTAATGTTAATTAAGCATGCTCATCTTTAAATGGTCATTGTACAACATAGGCAATGGTATGCAGCACATGGCAATTATACATTATAGCAATTAAAGCTAAACAAGCAGAACTATGAGTATGAGGTCACAACAGTAAGCTGTAAATGACTGATCAGGAGTCACATCACTCAAGAGTATTCTTTTTTCCTACAAAGTTAAAACTTGCTAATGTGTCTTTAGTGCCACGTTAGCTTCTTTGTTAATAACACTGATGTTATTGATATATCCAGGCCTCCCCCAGGTCAGAAAGATAGTTGCCTACTTAGCTGAAATTCTATGAATTCAATTAAATGCTACAGCCCTGGGCTAACAATCTAAAATACTATTCATTTTTAGCCTCTTTTACAGCCTTGAAATTTTTCCTTAATAGCATTAAACATCCTCAGGGTCCATATATATGCTAGTGAGGAGGGTTCAGATTCTGAAACAAACCATATTGTTTAGATTCATTGCCAGATGTGCTTATTTAAGATAAGACCAAATACCCCTAAATCTGACCAAACAGAGATAGCTATTGCTGGCATCCTTGCAGCATGATAGAAAACTATCGATATATTCTGGGCTGGATCCTCAGCTGGTGTAAATATGCATTAGGGTGACCAGATGTCCTGATTTTATAGAAACTGTCCCGATCTTTGGGGCTTTGTCTTATATAGGTGCCTATTACCCCCTCACTCCCGTCCTGATTTTTCACACTTGCTATCTGGTCACCCTAATATGCATAGCTCCATTTAGCTGAGGATCTGGCCTCATGAGGATCTGCTTTTTGAAAAGGATTTTTTTTTTTTTTTTTTTTGCTTTTTATTTTTAACAATAACAACAATCAAAGCACCACCAACAAAAAACCTCAGATTTCTTACAGATGAATATAGATCAGTGTTGAATTAAAGAAAAATCTCTTAGCTGGAGCTTTTATTCTAAAAACTATTTGGGTTCTTGATTTTTACCCCACTCATCCATAGTCTTTAAATAGAAAAGCACAATAAAATGTGAGATCTCCAAAGCTTTGAAGACCCTTGACAGATAATTTTCTTTTTTATTTAACTAACAGTCAATGCAGTTAGCGATGAGAAACATGACACTTTACAGCCTTAAATTCCTTCCATCCAAATGCATCACAAGCCACTGATTAGTGGTTAAGAGCAGAATTTTCTACATACTGTATGTAATTAGGTTTGTTTCTCCTTAAAAGCTTTAAACTTAGAACAAAGATGATGTTTATGAATTAAGACCTCCAGGCATAGTACTGAAAATAATAAAAGATAATTCCTAAATGTTAAGATGTCTTTTCTTTTTCAAAAGAACAGGGAATGAATATAGAGGCCAGAACTCATCTCTTGACTATAGAAATCAGAAAGACATATCTAAACTTTTCACTGTCGTGGAATTACGGATACATAGATTTTAAAGGTATTTGGCACAAAGAAAACAATGCAGTCTACTACTATTCTATTATTAATATTTCCTTGCGGTTGCAGATGAACTGTGTCACCTTAATAAAGAACTTAGTAAAGCCTCAGCCTGGTTAGTGCAGACCCCTGCACTTATGTGGAGTTTCACAGAAAACAATAGTAATTGGAGGGAAGAACTAGTGAGCTACATTCTACATAACAGCAATGGACTGTGTGGGCACAGAAGTCTGCAATACTAGGTCTGATTGAGGGATCAGAGCTCAAATGAACTCAACAATCCCGTCAGAGGAAAGTTCAGTGACAATCAACAGAGGGTCCTGTGGCACCTTTAAGACTAACAGAAGTATTGGGAGCATAAGCTTTCGTGGGTAAGAACCTCCCTTCTTAGGCTTGCATCTGAAGAAGTGAGGTTCTTACCCACGAAAGCTTATGCTCCCAATACTTCTGTTAGTCTTAAAGGTGCCACAGGACCCTCTGTTGCTTTTTACAGATTCAGACTAACACGGCTACCCCTCTGATTCAGTGACAATGTTTCCCCATGTTATGCTGTTTTGAGATTGAGAAGATATACAATCTCTTCTCCAGTAAAAAACATACTATTACTTTGTACATCATACAGCCTGGGTAGTATGCACCTTGGCTAACCATTTTTAAATGTTGATTAATGAATAACCACTAATAATTAAATAATGAAATAGATTGTTGTGGTTTTTATATTCAGGAAACATTTTTGAGAGAATCTAGGTTGAACAGAATAAAATAACCATCTTTTAAGTCCTTTCAGAATTTCTGTATTCTAAACACTTTGGTCCAGATCTGCAGCTGGTGTAAATTGTCATCAGTCCATTGAAGCTGTGAACACCAGCTAAAGATCTGGCTTATTGTTTTTAACTCAAGCATTTGATCATTATAAGGACAGAACTGAGATACTTTTTTAAAAAATGACAGGCATTTGCTTTCTCATTTGTAGCAGAGGTATAAGGTTTGAAAAAAAGACTTACCATGAAATGATTAGACAGCTTGTGTGACTAATAGGAATACTGTCCCTAAAGGGAAAATGAATATCTTACCAATACAAGTGCACTCAATTAGAGTTTTAAATTAGAATGTAATTATGTTTTTTAAGGGAGAAGAGGAAAAAGCTTTTAATCTTCTAGGTGGCCTCATTTGGTGAAAAGACAAATTTAGGAAGTGTTTTGGCTAAGCAGATGCTTTGCATCTTTCATATATTTGGACCAAATCCAGTACCTGGAGGCCTGGAAATAAGTTATATTAGCTTGCTTACACCTGACTTTTTGAAAACACTGTATTTTATCATTCAAAATACGAAACACTAGTTTACACGAATTACTGGCGTTTGGCATAATGCAATTTTCCATACTGTTGCCTAAAGAGATGCTGAATCTCAGCAAAATATTGTGAAAATGTCCAAATACATAAACATCAGAGGCACACTTTTTCAGGTACCAATCAGGTCACGTTACATATTTTATATAATGGTTCCCCCAGAGACCCCATGAGATTTGAGCATTTCAATATCTATCCAGCTCTGATCAATCTTTAAAAGAACTTGTGAGATACATTTCTACAGGTATGCCTAGCATCAGATGTGTGACTTTTGTGAACTAATATGGTAAGGTACTGTAGCTAACTTGAGATTAAACTAAATACAACAAATATGGGTTCTTGCAGGAAGCATATGGTAGATATCTTCAGACTTATTTGTTACTTTCTGCTGTGATCTTGTCAGTTCATACACTCTAGGATGGATTAGTACTTGGATAGGAGTCCTTCAAAGTGCCCCTCAATCTAATGGAGAGCAGTATTGGTAATTCAATAGGTGGCACTGAGTCAGCACCACACCAGTACGGTACCATGTAGTTAGGGGACACTGCACTGCTGGAGATGCTACCTTTCCTAAGAAATGTAAAAACAAGGTCTTCACTCCTTGTGATCTTCAAGGATCCCATCGCATTTTTCATAAATTGCTGTTGGGGCCAAATTCAGAGGCACATAAGTATAATTTGCCTAACAAAATCCAACCCTGCCCCCAACTTCATCTGCTGTTTCTGGGTCTCAGCCTGCAGCCTTCTGATCATGTGAGTAGTCCTTACTCAGATGAGTAGTCCCATTGATTTCAACAAGACTACTGATGGGAGCAGGACTATTTGTAATGCTCTGTGGGTACATGCTGCTGCAGTACTGTAGAGTGTTCCTCTATTCTGCTAATCCAGAAATAGCTCAATTTCAGTGCTGGGTGAATTGTTTGCAGATGGATTAAGGACTGTGGTATCACTTAATAGTTTGTAAAGTGGTTAGAAATCCTCTGCTAAAAGTCAATGTATAAGGGCAAATAATATATTAATTGTAGAATCAGAATATAATTTTGGCACATTACTTTTTCATGTGTAATATGAGCCAAATAACCACATCACCAATTCACATTTGAATATATAAATATGCAAAGTATCACTGCACTGAATAGATTGCCATAGTTTCAAGGATGGTCCTTCTTGAATCCCTGGGGAAAAGAACCACTCACCTGGACTAGGAGGAGCTGTTCTTCTTTCAATAGGTCTGTACAATTTTTGTGTCTGCCTATTGGCATATCTACTCACTAAAATTACTTCTGGTGAACAGTTCAAACCATTGTCTGTGAAGTATGGGAGCTGAGATTAAAATGTCATTCTCTTTTGGTCTTTGGAATAAGCTTTTATTATGGAAATGCCTCATGGAGGTAACAGCTGTAGATGACAATACAAATTATATGGGACTGTTACTTTTGGAGCACTCTAAAGCAAGGCAAGAGTGCTGAGAAATGCCACAGAATGAGTAAAGGAAATATTTAAATGACAGTTGCAAAAAGCAACTAACAAGTGATTGAGAGCAAGTCAACCTCACAAACCTCAGCCAAAATATTAGGATTCAAAAAACTCTTGTGAATATCATACTTGGCACTTTTCTGCATCTTTAGTGCCTAAGACCCTTTAAAAATCTGTTGAAATACCTCTACAAATCTCAGTCAGGCATAAATCTTTGAAGGGTGGTGGAGTTGCATGAGCTTGAGCAGCTCTTTGCAGAAGGCTGTAGCACACTCTCTCCCTTGTGTGAGCCTAGCTCCACTGGCCAGTGCAGAGGGATCTGTGGGCTTGCCTTCCCAAAGGAGATGAGGAGGACAAAGGTCAATGCTTGGGTAGTCTTTGTGCATTTGTGTACTACCAGACTGCATATATTAATAACAACCACCCTTAACACTGCAATACAGATTGGCATTTTCCAAGTTCTGAACAATCCAGCTCCATCCACCTCCTGAATCTGTCTGCCCACCCCTTGCTCACCTGTGTTGGACTGGGAGCAGAACTCCTGTAGGGGCTGTTCCCAACACAGTGCTGCCCCAATGTGGGTAGCCCGGGTGGGAAAGTACGGGAGCATCCCCACTGTGTGGGTGCACAATATAAGGCACATTGTGAAAAAGATACTTTCTCCTTAACTTAGTTTCTTTTAAAGAACTGGGCATCATTTCAAATAACCACAGTCAGAATAAAGAAAGTTATATTCATGGGGCTACATTTTCAAATAACACATTTCACATGCATTATAATGTGCAGTTTCATATATAGCTGCTTGTACAAATTAATCACAATGTTTTCATCAGTGCATCATACAGGTGATTACTTCAGCTACAAATGCCAATGGTGAATCTGTTATCAGATTACAATGAGAAACCAGGGAAATTTGGAGGCCTGAAGTTATGGGAATTTGCCTATGTAATGGCTGCAGGATCAGTCCCTTGTGCGCACAGCTGCATGCCGATCGATACCCCATTTCTCAGGAACACACTTGACTTTTCTTATTTGCACTTTCTTTATGCCAGGACACATACCATATGTGAACAGCTAAGGCATAAAGGCATTGTAATTTACCCCCGAAAACAGAATTAGAAATTGATTGACTGTATCCAATGTATTAGTTCAGATAGCCAAGTAGATAATTGTGTACATTTTTAAGAACCATTGGACTGGAAAACTGTACAAGTAAGAGAAGGTAAAACCAGAATGCAATGTACTTTTGTGATTATCTAGGAAGATTATTAGATTGGCCTATTTCATGAGATCATACAAGAGAGGAAATTTCCACCCATGTAATCTAAATATAATGAATCCCTTATTTCAATTCCTTCATCTACTTTTTTGTCTATAATAGATTTGACACTTGCTGTGTTTACCTGATGTGTTCATCTCCTAACTACATTTATCCTAGGGTAAAACTATTATCTTTTTATATTAATACCTTTGGAATTGCTTTCCCAGTTATGACCTAAGTATTTTTTTTAAATCAAAACCATATAATCTAGGCAATCACCAGGAAGATCACGCTGGTGCATGCATGCTCCTTTCTTCTCTGAATAATTTATAGCAATAAGCCCTGGACTAAAATTCCCTTATTTGCACTGCCTAAAAGCGGGTATTTTATCAGGTAACTAAGGGATCTGTCAACTCAAAAAGTCCAGATTAATTCACAAATTATGACCTGCTGGGTCTGTAGAAAGTGTTCCCATCTGCATATAATGCTGCCATCATCATAGCATGAAGCACAATGAATTGACATGAACTAACTTTGATGTAGCTATGCCAAATGTCACTGAGCGTGTTTAGTATAGAGCACAATGAGAGTGAAGCTGGTTACCACATAATTGTCATTGTAGTTACAACAAAGTTACTGTCTTGCTGCAAATGAATGTACTGTACCTCATAAGTCAGCATCCTGGGTCGACCAACATTTTGAAGCACTGTTACGTCCTGAGCTTGTAATCAATTTACACATATATTAAACTTTGTGACTTCAACAGGATTGCTCAGATGTGTAAAGTTAAGCATATGGATAAGGTCCTAATTTTGCCAAGAGACTTTTCCCAAGTAGCTCTTAGAATTCCAGACCGGTGACTGGTGAGGACAAGCTTATTTCTTCCCAGTGTGGTAACTGATTTTTCAGGTAAATACATAATACTCATATAAACTACTCTGTGATTGATAACTCATGACCCTCAAAAGCCCATCCACCCATAACTGACCGTGCTAGCTTTGGAAAGAGTATTCTAATGATTCAGAATAAATGTGTGCCTTCACAGAGTATAGGTCTGTTGTCATATTTGCAGCCCATTAACAAGAACTGCTCAAATTGGTTTTACTGTGCTCACATTACAACTCACTCCAATGTAAGACTCATCTATCACTACCATAGTCTGGTAAGACTTTGCTCAGGGCACAAGAGGAGGCAGGTACCAAGGGGTTCCATCCTTCTTGCACTGTTTCACAGAGGATAGCCAGAATCATAATGCAGAGAACACCTTTGTAATCTACATGTGAGTACTAGATGCTTGCAGGGGACAGGGAAGGATGGGAGGAAAGGGGCTGTCATAGTTCTTCGATTGGCCCATAGTGGTGGCTGGACATACCTGCACTATGCTATGCCTTCTTCAAGGCTGGTGCACCAAGTGCACTGGTACAAGCTGCCTAAGAACACCTAAACAGACCTCTGAAAGAGTCAATGTTGATGTTTCTGAAAGTGCATAGGATAGAATGTAGCTTGCAGTATGGTGTTAACTCACAATGCAACATTTTGAGGTAAATCAGTAGCAGCATCAGGTGATTTTACCAAGACAAGTATGGATCTCCTTTGAATATTCCATTTAGCAGGGTTTCACTGTGATGAACAAATATAAGCAGTATGTAGACAGGGGTATGTTTGTATATTAGCCAGTGCTATCATTCTGGTACAGCAAGTGCTACATATTTGGCCATCATTTTGTGATAGGTTTTCTAAGTGATAAGTTTTCACTGATTGGAGTCCCCTTCAGCAATTCAACAGAGATAGATGTTTCAACGGTAGCATACATGCATGCTTTAGTTGGCATTTTCCAGCTACTTGGCAGAATGTAGACAATATGAACAGAGAGCTGGGGAGCTGGTCATGTCCACTGGCACTAGTTGGAATAATAATAATAATAATCCTCATCTTTAACAGAGTCAGGGAGCCAATAACCCACATTCCCATCTCAAGACTCTGATTCTGAGTCACGAAAAGCTTGTCAGCCCTTTTGCACAGCTGGGTGGCAGATTGCTTAGGGTGGCATTAGTTCAGTGCAGATGGTACACCTACTGAAAATTCTGTAGATCTGGTTTACTCTGTGATGGTTCTGTGTCTTGATCTTTTAACAATCAATTCAAAGGAGGAGGGGGAAGAGTTAGTAGACTCTTTATGTTGTTCATCTGTGTCACTGCTTTATCAGAGAATGTCACTGTCATATGACTTTACCCTGCATTTTTTTAAAATTATTATTTGTTTGTAATTTAGTTGTTGTTGGTGGTGGTGTTTTTCCTGAAAGGCGAATGGAAGAGATTGTAATTCTTTTGAGAAGTGAAAGAATGGATTATTAATTGATCAGTTTCCCATCATGGGAGGGGGAAATGCTTTTAATGGTCCTTTTATCATAGGGATGTCCTAAGAAGGGAGCATTGAGTTGGTAACCAGAAAACAGTAGGACAAAGCCTACTTAAAATGCAGTTTTACTCCAAAAAGTGACTTTAACAATACTCTTTAAGACTTCATGATTATTGTCTCTCAGTGACTCCAGACAAATATACTTAGTTGACAAGTAAAAATATATTTGTTTCTACGTGCAAGCCCAGAAAACTCAGTCTGGAATCTTGAGAATAAAATTGTTTTTCCCCCCACCTGGCTCAACATCAACAGAAATAAAAGTCCTACTGGCCAGATTATGCTCTCATTGATACCTATCCCCAAATTAGACTCCCCGTGATACCTACCTGGCCCCCTTGCTTTCAGTGGGTTTACACAGTCTCACTGATTGAAACAATTGTAGGTAGGATTTTCAAAAGTTCCTAAGGGATTTAAGTTCTCATTAACTTTCAGTCAATAGTACCTCCGCCCATTTGAAAATTCCACCCCATCGATGAGGCAGGAGCTGGAACAGAATCTGCAGCTCATAAAATCTTTGCTGTCTTTTCAGGATTAATTCAGAAGAAAATCCACACTACTCGAACAGTCAGCTGTGGCTAGTGATGTTTAAGTAGTAAATTACTGGTTTTTCCTATAAATAAATTGGACCTGCTATACTTGGAGATTCTGAACACGGTTGATCCAAACCTAGAAGATTGTCTTGACCCATAATAATAATAAATTGCATTAAAACAGAGAAACAACACTGGGCACTTTCACAATCAAAGTAAGAAACCAAATAAAATTACAGCTAACGTGTTGGCTATATCTTTACTAGGAAAAAAGGTGTAATCTTAACTTGAGTCAACTAACTGGAAGGAAAATTAGACAAGGGGGCTTGAATTTTCACATGAGTTGGCAGATCAAGGTAAACTGTTGGTTTCCCCATAATCTCTAATTTGTCCTGCTAACTTGTGTGAAACCTATAAACTACCTTGGACTTTCCCTTGACTCTAATATAAGCACACAACTTATTTCCTTCTGAAGATAAAGCCTGTGGGTGCTTGATCTCCAGTGTTGGTGTGTGTAGAGTGTTACACATTTAAGTGCAAGGTAAAAAGAGTTGTGAGAAACTTGATCCTGCATTAATGAGTGTGCTGTCACCCAAGTTTTTCCAGCCAATGAGTAGGACTAAGGCCCCAATCCTGCAAGCTGCTAGTATGGGTGAACTATACAATGATCAAAGTCAACAGGGATCCACAAAAATGGAGGTGTTTACTTATGCAGAGCTGCTTGCAGGACTGGGGCCTAGAAAGGCAAAAATACCTCATTACAGATGGTTTCCAGTTCTCCACCCATGTCCACTGTTTTTCCTCACCACCCTGCAGGCTCACAAGTACAGAAGCAGGCACATTGGAGCATGAGGCCTACTACTGATTAGTATGGAAGACTGCACCTTATCCTTACCCAAGCTTGCAGCCTCAGATAGCTTCCATTCACACTTATGTTGGAATATCTTGCTGTGCGGCACCCAAGGACATGCAGAATCAAGGCTGAGGTGCAATTCAGTTAACTGCTCTGAGGTTGTCACACAAGATAAATGTTCACTTCACCTTTCAAACTGCTTATTTATCGCAGAGGCTTTTTGCTTAAACTCTGTGGTCAAAGTAGTAAAGCTCTTTCTCCGAAACAGGTGGTTTAGAGTACACATGGACAACTGCTGTAGCTCTTGGCAGTGGCAGATCGACGGTCTTCCTCAAAGCTCAGTTCTTTCGCCAATATTATTCAATGAGTACATTAACGACCTGCCAGCTATGCTCTCAGACAAGTTTATCTATGCCAACAATATCTGCTGCAGCTACCAAGCTCAGTCCTTCTGAGAAATTGACAAGTCTTGAATGATTATATGAAGCTCATGGCAGACTATTGTAGTTGATGGTGCCTGTAGCCGAGCTTTTTTAAGATGGTTTCTAGTGGATTTAATCTGCATAATGCAAGCACAAGCCAAGAGTTAAACATTTTCCTCAACATTTTCCTCAACGTCCAATGTCGGCAGTGTGATCCAAATCCAGTTTATGTCAGTGTAACATTGGATAGGTCATTAACATATCACAACTGCTTGAGGAACATGGCAGCCAAATGGCTGATTCAACCTGGGGTGGGAGTGTCTGGACACTTAGAACATCAGCCCTTGCCCTCTGCTATTCAACAGCAGATTACTGTACTCCTATCTGGTGACACTTGTCTCACGTTAGTCTGGTCTATGTAGAGCAGGCTGGTCTATGTAGAGCGTAACAAAGCTATGTGTATTGTAACTGGGACTTCACAGGCAACTCCGTTGGCATGGCTACCAATACCAATAGTAACATAGCACTGCCCCATATTCGCGATGAGGAGGCCTCTGTCATGCTGCTGGCTAAGATTCATGACAATAGCGACCTGCCTTTGTACACAGACCTCTTCAACTACCTGTCAGCTCGCTTGTCTTCTAGACACCCTTTATGGTCATTTATGCCACCACAGGACATGATGGTGGAATCTGCTTGTTGCAATGAGTGGTTAGTGATGACAATAATTAATCACGCTCTCTTCACTTACTCAACTATCCGTCCACCAGGTTTTGATCTGCCAATGCAGCTCTGGTCATCTCTGAACCAGTTTCTAACAGGAACTATGCAGCCAATCTCTTCAATGGGTCATTTTCTAATGACCCGCAATGCAGCTGCGGTCAATGTCAGACTATGTTGCATATTCTTGATGAGTGCCTACTGACTTATTTCGACATCAGGCTACTGGCTCTCCACCTGACTAATGATGACACCATCAAAAGGATGGGCACATTATGCATATGCCGATATATCATAAAGTTGGTTTCAATCCTGTTATTGCCTTCCACCTTCTGGTCCTGTAAACAGCTTCTAACTGAGCTGTCTTTTGTTCTCTTGTTGTAAAGGATATTTGTATTTTAAGAGCCTGATTAGAACTTTTTCTTTTTCTTCTTCTTCTTCTCATGTCACACTCCTCCCAGATCTCCATGTGGGGTGTGGATTTTCTGGATATTTGCTGTGTATTAATTATAAAATAATTTCTCCCTCCCTTTCTAACTCTTTTATTGTAAGTATAAGCACTGCTGATAACGTGGGGAAGACTCAGTTCATGAAAACCTGTTGTAGCTAGTGGAATTGATCCTTTGACTGTCAGTCCATGAGGTAAAAATGTGGCAACAAAAGCTGATTTTTTTCACTCCATCTTTTCACAAACTCGGCAGAAAACAAAATATATGACATTTTTGCTTTATGGGCAAAGCTTTCCCCACAGCTCCAGTAACCAGCCACATTATGATGCATCATTTTTAGCATCTTAACGTGTGTAACTTAGTAAGCTGACACAATCAATATTGCAGAGAGACATCTGCTGAAAACCAAAATGCAGCTTTTGCCAGAGCTGACTCAGTTAATTTAAGGTCTTTTTAAAAGACTCATTTATCAAATTACTAATGCTTATAAGGAGAAAATATCAAACGAATGCTGAGCAAAGTCCTGTCCCTCTTCTGTGGTCACAGAGGGCCCTGGCCCCAGCAGAAAGAGGTCTGGATGCAGGGGATGGGGCATATCAGGAACTGGTGGGGGAATGTCTAGGGTGTTCTTCCACCCTGGCAATTCTGGGCTGCTGTAATGGCCCATAAGGAGCACAACTGAGGGCTTCCTAAATTTGTGCTGGGTGCTTATTCATCCCCCAGCATCTCTAGGCACAAGCCATCTTGCCTCTGTAGCAGACACTATTTCAGTGCAGGCATAAATCACCACCTAAGCCTCTATTTTCAGACACGTTCTCCCTCCTCCTTTTGGTTTGACAGTCATTGCAAAAGTTGTTCTCAGCTGAAAGGTCAACTAAATTTTGGGAAAAGAGAAAAGATTTACTGTATTAAAAATAGGGTTTTGTAGTTTTCCAGAAAGCACGGGATGACAAAAGGGTTCTTTTCAGGTTAACCTCGGTCTAAATTAATCTGCACACTGTTAACATTTACCTTTTATTCTCTGTGTTGTGAAAAAATAAATCTGAGGAGGATGTCTCTAATGAGAGGGATTTTTGGTAAATGCTAGTTAAATGTTGCTAAATCTGAATGAAAGATTCTACTGAAAAGGGAAAGGTTAATTAAACTGTATATGATATAACAAAGGCCAGGAAATATTTTACCCCAGTGTAGCAGCGTTCGCTATATTTAAGCCCGTATGTAGCATGCCCCTTCCTTTAGGGTTTAATGTGCAGTCATTATTTTAAATAAATCTTTGCAACATGTCATTAATAGTTAAAAAGTGTCCAACCTCTGCATGGCTAGCTAACTAAGTCCAGTTTACAATAGGGATTCCTGGACAAAAGGAAGGTGGGGGTATATGAGCCCTACTTCATATCTGGCTAAAACATCTGTGGGAAAGATAAATCCATAAGCAGAAGAACAAAATACCCATTTCCTCATAGCATTTGTAAAGCCTGTTGTAAAATGGTAGTGATGCATCAGTGATATGTTCCCATGAGTGTAGCACCAGCTGAATTATTTTACATAACCTATCCATGCTTTCATCAAAAGGGAAAAAAATAACCCTGTGAACTTTATTGCCGACAGTGTCTCCCTCGCTCACATGAATCACTGTAGTGCTTGTTCTTGCATCACAGCTGTTGAGTGGGATTAGCTATGGGGATGGTCAAACCTCAACAAGTTCAGAGATTTGCATCATTTTAGAGGTGCATTCCAAACTATTGCTTATATGAATAATCTGAACCTTTATGAAACTTCCACCAGGCCCACTCCATCTCTGTCTGGCCTCCTCTTGGGGTTAGGATAGGTAGTGGGCAGGCAGCCCCCTCTAGAAGCTCATGGAGCTCTCTCTTAAGTGATCAACTGCTGTCCAACCCAGCCTCCTACCTTCTTCGGGAGCAGTTTTGTGGCCTATTATCCCGAAGAAAACCTTCCTCAGTCTCATGCAGCAGGACTCAAACCTGCTCCTCTCTGCTGGGCTCACCAATTTCATGACTTGGATACTGCAGCTTTGGCCCAATTTAGGCTACAGAATACTGCAATTATGTTTACTTGCTGTATATTAGTCAGTCAATAGATGACTCTGTGTGCTGCATAGAATGCCATATAAAGGGCGGTCATTCGTAAACAAGGCAGACAAAGCTGAAACTCAAGCTGCGTGGAAGCCTCTTTGTGTCTGTGCTTGTTGATGTTTCCTTTAATAAATGTCTCCTGTTTAAGGACTGTGATTCCATATATGTCAAGAGAAGTACAATATACCATAATAAAAAGCTAAAAGCCCCCTTCTGTCTATACCAGCAAGAAGTACTTACGTTGTGTGAAGGGAATTTACTCCAGTTATTAAATATCTGAATTTGAAATTTTTGTTCATTTCTGGTTTCTGGCTGTGATCACAGTTATTCAAGTTAAGGAGATTCTTATAAGCCTCCAAACTTTTAAATCTATTAAAAACTATTAAAATCAACCTGAAATAATGAGTCTCTTCAAGCTATTCTGAATTAGTTAGCCATTTAATCAACAGAGATGCAGGGTAAATTTTTCAAAAGTGCTTAAGTGGCTAAGGCTCCTAAATCCCATTGATTTTCAATAGGACTTAGGCACGTTTGCAAATTTTAGCCATAGCCTTCTGCCCAGTCCATATTTGGAAGCAGAAAACATTTTTCAAAACTTTCAAATGCATTTTTACCCAAACTAAATTTCCATCACTCTGCAATGCCTTCAGTCAGGATTTTCTGATCCTAAATGTCAATGCTTTTTTTCCCCACTGAGCATTAGTAGTTCTGAATACCCTAGTGCATGGGGTTAAATTGTGCTGCACAGTGATGCAATGTCAGACAATATCTGAAAGGTCAATCAACACTCTTTTAAATGCTTATTGGAAACCATCACAAAGTAGAACTCAATTACTGTGCTGCTGATCACTGTCTGCATTACAGGTAGGTAAGCACTCTAAAACTGCTTTAAATATGTATATTAACCTGTGCAAAAATATTTATAATCTTGACTATATCTGTTAACCTTTATTGCATTGTCTAATGAGCTTCTCATTTTACATCTGGGATGGGTAATTATAATGATTTTGTTTGGCCCATTATCATTCAGCCTGTTGTCATTTCCATTATAAAATCCATTATTCAGATGCTTTTTGCACTTCTGCTTTACTAAAACTGCTACACTTAAATGTGATCATATTCTCCAGGTTTTTCTCCCCTGCAGCTTTCCAGATTATGGTAGAAAATGTATACTGGCAAAGCTTCCACCTCAAATGTCAGTTCCACTAGCATCTTGCTGGTTACTGAACCCCAGATTGCCATTACCTTTACCTATTTGAGGATGGATTCACTTTAGCAGATGTAACTCTGTGGAAAGGAGCATATTTTACTAAATAACTTTGTTACAGAAGGATGTGTTGCAATTCAGTGAATGCAGATGTAGAAGATGTACCCTTTGGTTAGAATAATTTACTCCACTGTCTTTTATAATGTTTTTGAACTAAACTGAAGTTATTATATATAATATCCATTACCCTTATATTTATAATGGAATGTTGGAAAAACACTATAATCCCAAATGTCAGCATTTCACTTGATATAATCAGTTCAGTCCACAAATCTAAAAAACACAGACCAAGATTTTCATAAGGGGGGGTGACTAAAATTAGATTCTGAAATCCATATTTAGACACTTTAATAAGTGGCAGATTTTCATACATTCCAAGCATCCAGCACACTGATTTCAAGAACACCGTCAGGCCAATAGCAGCTGCTGGATGATCCCAAAGTCATACAGGGAATACCTTTATATCATTCCGCCATGCTACGTATTCTCTCTATACATATTGATACGCTGTAATAATACTCAATAATAGAAAAACTATTCAATTATGTTTCTTAGACTATACTTGTGAAAGAAGCTAGCGATTTTGGATGCCACCAATTTTGGGGTGCCAAACTTGGCATCCCCTAAGGGACTAGATTTTCAGAGAGTTCTGAACTCCTGCCCTCTGAAAATCAGACCCTTTTTTGAGATATCTCAAGTTAGTTATTCAGAAACTGAGGCACCTGAAATCACTCATCACTCTTAAATAATCAGGCCCCAGTGCACAGTTTAATTATCATTATTTTTTACTGTGGTTACTGCCTGCTCATTCCTCTGTATCATCTTCTAGTGGCGATGTAATTTTATAGCTTTTATAATGAATGTACAATTTCAGCGCTTTGCAACAACAACAAAAGTTTCAAAACTAAGTTTCCAATATAGTGTCAGAGAGAACAGATTTCTGTGGAAATGTAGGGATGAATCATAAGCATCTGCTCCTCTTCTCAGTTTGCCATACACAAATGTTACAAACATGTATCCCTCAAATAGTAGCAGCAACTTTCCCATGTTACGTGAGCCAAAGTTCTGCCCCTTACATGTCTTCTTTTTAACACCAAGTATGTTTTACTTTCCTAGGGATTTTAAAATGCCAGAACCTGCCCTATGCAGAGTTTGGATGAACAGCCAAAATTAATTTTGCCTGATGATGAGGTGACAACTGATGTAGAGTGGGTTTATATAATTGGATTCTCTTTTAAACTGGATTATTTTCAACATCATGGAGAAACACTGTTCTTTATTGGATACTCAAAGCACTTTTGGCATGAGTTAGTATAAAATGCCCCCCATGACTGACATTGACAATGCTCTCATGATTTCCTTTGTGATTAGATGATCTCTATTGTGTCTGTAATGGAAAAGCTATGTGCCATGGCAGGTGTGCAATGCATTCTAGTAAAGGGTCCTTGCAAGGGGCAATATTAAATTAGTTTCCAGGATGATGACAAACTACAAAGTGGCCAGTTTGGCTGGCTGGCTGGAGACACTAATGAAATCGAGAAACTGCAGTTGTCGTTTGCAGTGGAATTCGAGTTTTGCTGGTAAGAGTTGTTCTGAGAATCAGAAGTTTGAGAGAGAAAAACGTTACCAAAGAGAAGAATGCAACTGGAAAATTATTCACTAGCTTGTTCTATTTCATTACTGTATTTGACTTAAATGGAACTAAATTGCTCTTGAAAGTACAATCTTTTGTACTATATCAGTATTGACCTCAACCCCTGCAAAGGCAGAGATTAATTTTGTTTTTTAAAACTAGTCCCTAATGCAGGGACCAGCAAAAGTTACTCATATCATTTACAGTGTAATGAGATCTCAATACCTGAACAACCTGGCTGCACTGGAGGAAAAACGAACTAGCTGTGTGTAAGTGGCCAGTCTGGGAAGAGGTTTGAGTGCAAACCTGAGTTCAGCTTAATTAGCTGCATTCAGATCTGCTAACCTCCCCCTAAACATTGACTTTGGTTTGGAAGACGTAGACCAAGGCTATTATCACATCAACTTGGTCTCCTGAGGATTGTCAGACTTTGGTGTAATTTTGGTTGTGGGGAGCATTGATGGCCTGTGATTTAGAGGAGGTCAGACTAGGTGATCTAATGATCCCTTATGGACTTAGACTTTATGCTTCTATCATCTTTGGTCCATCACTACAGTCTGGGGCATGGTATGAAGCCCTAGATGGAACTTTTCAGGCCATTGTGATACAGTGCCATGACACTAGCATATAAATTTCATAGCCTCATCCCCTATGAAAATGGAGTGGGCTAGGTGCTTTCTTCAGGCTGGACCAAAAGAAATGTCATCTCCAAGAACCCATCTGTAGACCAGAAGAAGCAGAGAGAGGTGATTATTCATCTGCAGCTGGCTCTGGCATATCACCACTGAAGAGTAGGTGATAGGTAAAAGTTGTCCACCTATGGAATTCAGGATCTCTGCTCACAAAGTGCAGTTAGAAGACAGGAGACTGAATATTCTAATAGTAATAATAAATAGTTTTCCCTTCAATAACACCTTCCAATGAGAAATCTCAAAACACTTTACAAACAGCATCACAACCCACCTGCATTATTGTTATTCCTTTTTTACAGACGAAGAAACCAAGGCAAGAATGGCCATTGATTTTGGGTACCCAACCTTGAAAACCTCGGAGTCTTGATTTTCAGAAGTGCTGAATACCCATAACTCCTTCTGAAGTCAGTGGGATTTGCTGAGACTCAGCACCTCTGAAAATCAGAACCAATGTCTCCCCATTTGGGCTTCCACTAAGTGAAACACAAAGAGTGGCTATATTATGAGAATTTGGGTCCAAGAGATTTGCTTAAGGTTACACAGTGTTAAATGGCAGAGCTCAACTTAGGACATGGGTCTTCAAAGTCACAGTCCCTCCTGCTAATGACTAGATCATATTGCTTCTGGTAATTTAAAAGGGATGGATGAGCAAATCTCAAAAATTACTGGATCTGTCCCATATGGCAATAGAACCTAGCCATGACCTTTGGATCAAGATTTGAATGCCAAACCTTCCTTTCCCCTTTAGCTTTTCTGTTTATATCCAGGCATTTGGTTCAGGCCCACTCCTAATTTGCAGTTTGAGTTCAGTTTGGCTATACCTCCCAAAATCTGTATGCCTGTCTGAACTATTTTAACCATTTAACCCTTATTTTTTTAAGAACCAGTTACCCTGTCCTCAGTAAACTGAACTGAGAAATGTGCTTCCAAATTTGGAGGCCTACAAAATGTTGCCATGTTGCACAAAATACAGTAGCACTGATTCACCACTGTAACACTTTAGATGTATATTGGTGTAAATCCATTGAAATGAGAGTTTAGTAATGAAGTGCCAAATCAGGCCTATGCATCCGAAGAAGTGGGCTGTAGTCCACGAAAGCTTATGCTCTAATAAATTTGTTAGTCTCTAAGGTGCCACAAGTACTCCTGTTCTTCTTAAATCAGGCCTAGTATCTCTAGCCACAACATCTTCAGCAATTACACTGTTGAGATCAACATTTGCTTAACTAAAGAGAATGTACAGGAATAAAAGGGGAAATGAATTTTTTAACACTAGTTATAACTTTGCAGAGTTGTTTGTCTAATTTTATTAAGTAATGAAGTCTACACCACATCAGATGTTGGAGAGATACAAGTTCATACAGTTTTACCAAAACAGTTTTATCAAAACACAGAGTTTTAACAACAGGTCAGTGGGTATTCCCTTTATGAAACATCACTGGTTCTCTATTTGTGAAATTAGACTTAGGAATTTTATAGAAACATAGCTACTTTGGAGATAAGACACAGTGATCAAAACCACTGAAATTCAGCTGAATAATTTTTAAAGACTGAGCCTAAGATAACAGAGGTGGAATGGAAGGGATTTAGATTTGCTATCCTCCAAACAAATCCATCAGTGTTTTCCCATTTCCTCTGAAAACCTTTAAATTAGATTAATAGACTAGATCTGTTTTATGTCTAACCTAGTCTTCAACTTGCTCTCCCTGTGACAAACCGTTAACTTGGATAAGACTTACAGTACTTGCAATCATGATTTTTTTGCCTAAATCTCTTTCTCTCAGGTTCATATGTTTGACTGAATATACGAATTGGTTCAAATATCTACAAAGTCTATCTACTATCATGCAAGATTTAGGGATTTGCATACACATTAGAATACCACACACTGTTTTAAGTCTTTCCTTTGGACAATTGTATCACATTCTAGAAGCCAGGTAGTTGATTCTTCCTTTTACGATATCTGAAAGTTAAACATATCCAGGCATTTAAAAAAAAAAGTGTTTCTGGGCAAAAAAACCAAAACCCCTGTATCCATATACTTTGTGAAAGATACTTCAGTGAGAAAAACACTGACTGGGTAACACAGTTATCTGCTACTTATCTCTTTCAAGAACAAAGATCTGTGCTTTGTAATTCAAAACTACTATAATAGAAAGTATGATTAATTTCACTTAGCATCTGATGCAGTCATGATTAGCTGACTCACCATCCCTAAACATGACAGCATATTTCAGTACCTTGACAATAGGAAGAAACCAAATAGTTGGTCAAAATCCAATTACCTCCAACAACTATGATATCTGCCAATCTGTGGGCAGAGTGTTTATTTTTATATCCAATTGCTCATTATCTGATATGCAACTCAAGGTTAATGGCTTCAGGAATAGTTAGCAAGTACTATTTTATAGGCAAATGTTGCATGAGAATGACAGCCCTAACTAGGGTTTTCTGCAAGATTTTCTTTTTTAAAACTTCCATATGGCATGCCTGTTTGACACAATGGGCTAAATTCAGCACTAGTGTAAATGGATGCAAGGCCAATGGCTTCAGTGAAGTTATGCCCACTTATACTAGGGCAGAACCATATGAAATCAGTGTCAATGTCAGGTTTCTCCTAACAGCTTCAAGCAGGTGAGGACTGCTTAGGATATGGAGGGCTCAGAATTTTATACTGAGATACTGTAGCTAAATAGACTCGTTCTGGGTACTTCACCTTAATTTAATCCTAAACAAGAGCGCTTCCTTCCACTCCATTGTTCCCCACTCTTCCTTCTGCCCTCAAAAAGAATAGCCCATAGCCTCACCCTGAATCCGCTGGATCACTCACCACCCCAAGTGAGTGGAGAGCCTCATGCTCCCTATACACTTCTGCTCTATCTGCATGCAGTCACTCTGAGTGCCAGAAACTCCTTCCCAATGCTGCTTCTTTGCCCCACCTCCCCCTGTTGTTTCCCAACACAAGGGAGGAGATGGCCTACCAGTAGAGACTTCATTGATCAGTTACAGAGCGTAAGCTCTGAAATCACTGCACTGTGACACATGTAGGTTACAGAAAGTGGAGGTGGCTCCTGACAAGCCAGAAATGGGTCAGATTATACTAGCTCCTCTAAGTAGGTCCAACTCAGCCCTGAGTTCTAGAGACCTTCCCTCCTTTTTCAAAAGAGGGCCACTTAGCTTTCTGGTGCAAAGGGGAAATGCTGGGGAAACATGTTACATGTGGTTATTTAAAATGGAAATCAGTCTTGAAAGATAATATGAAAATAAATTGTGTAAACTCAGACAACACAAGGCTGCTCCCCTCTCCCTAGTCTTCACCTCTCAGTGGGTCACTTTTGATGATTCAAAGCTATTTCTAATTTCTCTTTATTTTGACAAGTAATATAACCGATATAAGGCCAACGCGAGTAAGGGAATCACAACCTGGGCCTAAGCTTGGTTCAACGCTACCAACTTACAACATTATGAAACAGCTATATAAATCTTCAACTTCTCTATCAACAATTTTTTATTGGGTTTATCTTGAAGATTTTAACCCGGGGTAAATGTTTCACCTTGTTTGATTTAGCATACCTTTGAGAAAGATATTTTGACTTCAAATGGTTTTAATCAAATGGTCATTATCTGTTAAGTGTATTCATTTACCAACGTTATATCTTAGTCCATTCATAATTTAAAATTAACAATTACATTTTATTGCAATATGTCATTATGAGCTTATAACAGCAACATTTCCTCTTGTATTAATCCTTGGAAGGATAGTATCGAAAGGATAGTGTCTAATTTAAAAAAATAAATACATACTCCATATAGTTTATGTAACTTTGATCTATTCCTGTTCTTTATATAAGTTTGATTTCCTATGAAATTTGTACATTGTCTCACCAGGCTACTGTGTCAAGTAAAACACATATAAGAAATATATATCTTAAAAGTTTAAAACATTTTTACCTCAATTTAAATCAGCACACAAAGAGGTAAAGGGGTAATTCCTGCATCACAAATACACCAGAGGTGCAATCCTGACCCTGTTGATATCAATGGCAAACTCTTATTGGCTTCAATGAGGCCAGCATTTCAGCTCAGTAATCTGCTGTCTGTCAGATAGCTGTTTTTCAATGTGAAATCACATCTCTGCAAAGCACAGGAGCAGCTTCTGCTGGCTCTCTCAGGGATTCAGGCCTATAATCACGACTGATATACATAACTATAATTAATTACCGGTACTCATTATTACTAAAATCCATATTTTGTGTGCTGTCATCACCCAGTCTTGGATAAGTCCCTCGACATCTCTGATTTCTATGTGTAAAATGGGGGGAAGTAATTCTTTTCTACCTCTCAGAGTTAATTATAGAATCAGACTCTGGTTAAGAAAATTAGGCATCAGCTCATCAGTGAGAGATAATTCTTTATTGTACATTTACTACTATTGTGGTGAGTCTAGTTTTAAATGTACCAAGCAAAGGGCTTCCACTACTTCCTTCAGGAGACTATTCCAGAGGCTAACTGATCACAGGATAGATAGTGTCTTTGATATTATACCAATATTTTCCCTTTCTTAATTCCATCAGATTATTCTTAGATTGTGAGAGTTTGTTAATTAACATTTGTAAATGGCTTTGAGATCCTTGATGAAAGTGTAATATGAGAATAAAACATTATTACTCAAGAAATAACATGCTGAAAATCTCATGAGACCCAGGCTGTGTTTGTTCTTAACTAAAAAACATTCTTTTAAACCCTGAGGGGAAAAAACCCACAGATTTTTTATTAGTTAACCTTTAAAAAAGATTTTTTTTTTAATACTTGAGGTACTCTGACAATCACACACAGCTGCATCAGACTCAGCCCGTGACTTTAATTGTATCACAAAATGTAATGTGACATGAACAATGCACCCTGGTGCTACAAGGAATAACACAATGTGGCTCACTGGCAATGTGTAAATTAGGGTTCTCAGAGTATTATTATTATGGAAACTATGGACTTCAAATAAAGTGCTGGAATCTGATCTCGGGAATGAGCCATGTGGTTTGGCTGTGTTTGCGTCTGTGCTGAATTCTTCTCTGGGGTCTCCAAATAAAGTTTTAAAATGTTGTTACTAACTGGCCCTGGTAGACTTCAAAAGGTTTTACCCAAATGTTTAGGATTTTAAATGTGCTGAAAAATTTGCCAGATCACAAATACCTTTAATTCTCTCTTTTCCCTAACAATAAGGGATGCTTAGTGGGCCAGAGATTGATCTGGAGTTGCAGTTTCAGCATGTACCAGGTTTCCTCCTCTACATTTGTATATATTTTACTTTAAACGGAAAGTATGAAACCAGATTAAATTAGCCAATTTTCCCCTAATATTTCTAACTTCAAAGGGAGCACATTCACTTAGCACTTTGAATTAAGTGCTAATTGGCTGTCTTTTGCGTGATAGACTAGAGCAGTTAAATTGCACCTAGTCTTAAGTATATTTGAAAATCTTACAATTCAACTCATGTGATAATTACAGGCTGCTGTATTGTCAGGTGGCTTTTGTTTTGTTTTTGTGGACAAAAATGAAATGCGCATGGGGTTTCATTAACTGGCTTTTGCTGCCTATGGTTCTTAGTTAAATAATATTTAATGGGCTGTGATCCCTGTATGAGACACAAGCCTTTTGCTCTGGAGTGCAGTGTACTCTTACAGCTTGGTTAAATGTTATTACAATTCAGGTTCACAAATTTCTCCAATCTGATTTAAAAACCCAACAATTTATGAACTATGAGCAAAAAAAACAGAACAACTTCATGTTTACTTAATCCTAAATAACAGAGTTCAGACGATATAAAGGAAAATATCAGAGATGAGCCAAAATCACATTGCCAAAGCTCCACCCATTAGAGTTGGGAGGCATTTAAAATTTTGAATCTCTGGATCTAAACTCAACATATTGATTTGGGTTCCAGGTTGGACCCAAATCCAGATGGGGTCTATTTGCTAGTTCTGGTTTAGATAAAGCTCAAATTTCCATTTTTCCAGTGTTTAAGAGGAAGATGTTCATCATATGGAGACATATCAGGTGAACAGTTAAAGTGACCAGCACTGTGTAATCCAGAGTCCTTAATTAAACTTGAGCCCAAAACATAGCCTAAACCACTCAAACTAAAAGGAGTGGAAACACTACTCCACTGACTGTAAGAGGGATATCCTTTTATGCAATCACTATATGGACCTGACTGTTTAGTGGTGCTGGGTTAAGGGAAACAGAGCCCCTTGGTGCACGATCATTTCTTACTTTTCACTCAAAGATGAAGTTTAAAGAATAAGAAAAAAAAATCCTCTTTATCCCATGATTGACACCAAGCACCACCCACCCACACACACCATCTCCAATTTATAGAATACCCATTACCATAGTAGCTAAGCACTCAAGCTTAATTACAACTGTATTGCTTTTTAATTTCATTTTTTTCTTTTCATTATCTCTATCCTCATACACATTTCCCCCACATATAAATGTCATAGTACACAACTCTATAGTGCTACCCTCCTTTACTACTTCTGGCTCCAGAGTATTGTGTGATCCAGTGTATAATGACAAGAGAGGATCTCAGTCATGCAGAGTTTGGATCCAAATCTAACTTTATCCAAAATTCAGAGGTATTTGCATTAAATTCTCACCTTTGGCTCATTCTACACACAAAAAAAAGACATGGTTTTTAGATCTGGATCTGAACTTCCCTGGACTTCAGAGTGGTTTGGATGCAGTGGTCCATTTTGGACACATCTTTGATAAAAATACTGTATAAATCCTGGCTGTAGTCCACCACCATAATTAGACTCTTCAGGCTGTGTGAAACTGCTGATTATTGAGCTTCTCAGATGTATCAAAAAAAACTTGGAATTACCCCCTGCACCAGAGGTGTTCATTTAATTAATACTACCACACAGGCTGTAGTATCCTATTGCTTAGGCCGAAAAAAATCTGATTTCAATTATACTGCAGTCAGGGCCCCATTAGTCTGCAAATGCAGCACATCCTTGTTTTCATAGATTTCACTGTTATTATGATGTTTCGAATATATTCATTTGTCCTCTTGTGTGATTTTATGTCACAGATCCTAGATACCACTTTTTCCACAAGGGCCTCCTTGAATTAATTATTCAGACAGTAGCCAGGGCTGGAATACTTTACAATGTTCCTAGAACCTGCTTTGCAGCAATTAACACCTGCCCCCCTCTGTCAAGAAGATCACCCAGCACTGAAGCTGCTTTCATTGTGCCCATGCACGTGGTTAATCAAAAATTAGATGTTCATATTTTATGCTCCACAGTCCTAACATATAGCAGGGAGGGAGATGTGCATGAGTTTACAAAATTAAAATGAATTCAAAAATCTCTCCAGCTGCTGACAAATTATAAAAAGTATATAAAATATTTACAGGCCTTTTTGCTGTGATTTTCATTAATGCAACACACAGAGAGATTTACATCATGGTTCCAAGTTCTGCTTCCATTGGCAAAACTGCTGTTGACTCCAATGGGAGCAAGATCGGGCTACATGATGGTTACAGCAAAGTCCGCTGCAAGATTAAATGGGACAGGTAGCCTCAAAATTGACTGGATGTGGTTGAGCAATCAGGAAAATTGTACATGCAATAAAAAGGTCATTATTTACCATATTCACTTTTCTTGCAGACTGAACCATATTGGTTAGTCATATAATACATAGTGCTCTGGTGTGTAACTGCATTGACTTCACTGGAATCAAGCAGAGAATATTGTCCATTTTCTGTAGTTTAAACAAAAAAAATTCTAAGGGCCATATATGATCTTCTAAAACACAGGTTTTTGTACATAAGTGAATTCTTATACTCCTACACTAAAAGGTGAGTAAGATTGTTCAGTTCAAAATGACACAGAATCCAGGCTATATTTTGTTGCAGATTGAGAGAGATTGAATCTACCCCAACATACAACAGAATACATAGGGTATGTCTACACTGCAGTGGAAGCCCAGGGTTTAAACTCAGACTCAAGCCTACCCTCCCCTTCCATCTAAATGCAAATTATGCTAACCCAGGGCTCAAACCCTGGGTCAGAGCCCAAGTCAAGCTAGGACTCAGGGTTCAAGTCCTATTGCTTTGCAATGTAGATGCAGACCACTGGACTCATTCGCTGGAAGTCCAACAAAAGTATCCCACAATCCCAAGGGCTGACTTTCTTTGTCCTCTGGACAGTCAAGTTTTCCCACACTGCACCACGAATAAAGGGCTAGAGTGGGCATATTTTGGGAGGTCACTAGGAAGTCTGAGATGTGGGCGGTTGGACTCGTGCCCCCATAATGCAGTATAGATCCTGGAGCCCCAGGACGGGACCCAGAGTTTAACAATTCCTAAACTGGGGTTACAAATGAGTGTAGATATTCAAGCCCAATGTTAACAAACCTAGGGTCTGTGAACTCAAGTTCTACTAACTCTGGGTTTACATTGCAGGGTAGACATACCGTAAGGATCTTGACTGTGACACATAGTGTACATCAGGGGTCGGCAACGTTCGGCACACGGCTCGCCAAGGTAAGCACCCTGGCGGGCCGGGCCAGTTTTATTTACCTGCTGATGCAGCAGGTTCGGCCGATCGCGGCCACCACTGGCCGCGGTTCGCCGTCCCGGGCCAACGGGGGCTGCAAGAAGCGGCGCGGGCGAGCGATGTGCTGGCCGCGGCTTCTCGCCGCCCCCATTGGCTCGGGACGGCGAACCGCGGCCAGTGGGGGCCTTGATCGGGCGAACCTGCCGCGTCAGCAGGTAAATAAAACTGGCCCGGCCCGCCAGGGTGCTTACCCTGGCGAGCCGCGTGCCGAACGTTGCCGACCCCTGGTGTACATGGATAGTATTAGCTGCTGGTTTAACAGAGCAAAATTACCTTGCGATGTTTATTTAGATTTTTCTGTTCTTAGCTCTGCACATATACCATTTGTTACATCACTATTCTGCCATCTTTTACCTGAATAAAACAGTTCCTCCAGAGTCTCCATATAAAGCAACAATTTCACCACCCCCGTCAGTTATTAATTTACCTTTCTCTTAGTCAAAGAATAAAACCACAGAAAATTATATTGAATTACTGATTGCTACACCTCATTGTGCTGAGTACACAGAAGCTTAAGATAAGACCCTAGAAAATGAACGATAGTATTGGCTTCCTCTGTGAATGGCTTTTTTTAATTACATTTTCAATTTGTTTTGATTAAAGGCAGGAGATTAGTAAAAGAATGTTATAATCTGCTTCTTCTTTAGCAACTAACTGAACATACTTTCATACAAACTGCTGAGAAGAACCCTGTTACAGCATTGAAGGAGAACTACAATAATAGATTCTTCTTTGCAGTAGTTGCCATAGAGGAGGGTGGGTAATTTTGTACCATTTTCCCATTACGATCCTTCTCATAAAACTTGTTTTTCCTGGATCCATTTTCTTTCTTATGTTGAGTTCACAGTCTGAAACTGAATTCTTAGGGCCAATATAGATATACTATAATATATATACTATATAAAATAGAGTGAAGAATGGCACAACATTAATGCCTTTTTATGATGGACTATAACAACAAAAGAAAAATATCCATACTGCATTTTTAATGCTTATGATAAATTCAGGATTGTAATAAGAGCAGAAATTGGAAGAAGATTAATCTGCTTTTGAGTAAAAGAAAAATAAAAAAAAGACTACCAGATATTTGTATGATATATGTGTGCAAGCTCTAACCTTCACTGGTGAGAGACACAAAGTGCTGAAAGACCTGTTTTATTCCCCGCCCCCCCCATCACTTAGAATTCATCTTGCCTTGTCATAGTAAGTTTGGTTAAGATTACTTGCAGTATTAGTTTAATATCCAATATATCCTTTCGCAGGGGACTCTAAGCTTGATCCAAAGCCCATTGAAACCCATGGCAGCCTTTGGGTCAGGCTCTATATCCTACATTTACATGCAAGGAGAGACTCTGACAGATCTTTTCCATCTATAATCAGAACTTCAATAAACAATTACTCACATGCTTAAAGTTAAGCATTGCTTAAGTGCTTTGCTGGATAGGGTGTAAATGGGCACTTTGTATACAGCTTATTAATGGCCAGATTGTGGCTGACCCTGTTAAGACTGGATTAAAGCTAAACAAAATAGAAGGGGAGCTCACCAATTTTGGTAGCTGTCATTATGGGTATAGATGTCGTTCATTGGTGTAACATAATATACTCTTATAAATGAGAGGACAAGAGAAGAAATGGATCTGAAGGAAGACCATAACTCTAAACAGGCCCACGCAGGGCCGGCTCTAGGTTTTTTGCCGCCCCAAGCAAAAAAAAATTTGGCTGCCCCCACCCCAGCCCTGGGCTCCCCGCTGCACCTCCCTGCTGCCCCAGCCTGGGCTCTCCCCCCCCCACCTGCACCCCCTGCCGCCCCAGCTCTGGGCCTCCCCCCACCTGCACCCCCTGCCACTTCTGTGCCTCCCCCCACCCGCACCCCCTGCCGCCGCAGCCCTGGGTCACTGGTAACTTGCTCCCAGGGTGGGTCATTCAGCAGGAATTTTGGATGTGCACAGAACACAGACAGGATTGATTTCCATATGGTTACAGAACTGCAGTAAAGTGGAACAATTTTCAGCTTGTGTGACTGGAGGATATCTGGATGCATATTATAAGACTGTCCTCCATAAATGAGGAAAAGTTGAGGTGCCTTTATTATTCTTTTGTTCCACTCTTTGTTTCTATGGGGAATTTGCCAATGCAATATCACTGTCTTCCTTTTAAACAAATAAAACTAAAAAAAAAAAAAAAGGCAATGGCTGTTGAAAATACCAATTCCAGTCCTAAAAACCACTGGGAAGCATTTCTTGCTCAATTTTATCCTACTTTTTCTACAGCAAGTTATAGTGGATCAGTATATTTGATTTGGGAGAAATCAAGTAGCAGCTGCCCAAATTGAGCTTGAGCACTCCTGAATTTTGAGGTGTTCAAATCTGGAAGGCAGATGCTAGATTCCCTTTCTGAATATTAGCTAAATCTGGAAAGGAAAAGTCGATTTCTGCTTCCATGGCTCAGAAGTGGAAATCCTCCTATGTGTCTGGTACTGTATCTAAAGCTGCCCAGGTCCAGTAGCGCCTCTCCTCCCTTACTTTTCATTTTAAATTCTAGTGGGATCCACATACCTCCCTTGCTAGGCTTCAGATAGAGAGGGGCACTGTCCATTTAGTCCACCCAATTCTTTCTTTGGGGGCTGCAAGGTGAGGTCACACCAGTATCCCTAATCCAGTCTGGGGATGTCTTCTGAAGGGGATATCTGGGCCAAAGCCTTCTACTCCTTGGGCATACTTGTTCCCCATTCACAGTGCCACCTCACTCTAGCAGTGAGCTCTCCATTCACAGCAAGCTGCAGCATGAGGTTTCAGCTACCATACTCCCTCCCCCTCCCTTTTCTGTTGATAGTGGCCAAGGGAATGTGGGAAATGTGGTTCTTTCCCTGCTCCAGGGCTGGTTCTATAGGCAGGGAGCTAACCAAGGAACTACAGCTCCCAGGGTCCCCTGTTGGTTCTCAGCTCCTAGGCTGGATCCCTGCCGGCTGCTGCCCCTGCAAATGGGCTGCCCCAAGCACCTGCTTGCTTTGCTGGTGCCTAGAGCCACCCCGGTGCCTACGGATAACCGAACAGAAATATAATCATATGGGCAGTGTATGGAGTTGGGAAATGACACACCCCGCTCCTATAAATAGCACCACTTCAATGTAATCCCTAACCGTCCGAGCCAAGTCGATGGTCAAGGGTCAGACATAGCTATGAAAGGTAGGGGTTACCATAGATATGGCCTCCAGTAAACCCAGGGCAAAATTATTAATAATAAAACCAGCAACAACAGAATACATTAGGAGTGGTAAGAAAATCCCTTGCTGTGGCAGGCTGAAACCCGGAAACATGAGCTTTTAGAAACATAAGACAGAAACCAGAAGTGAATCCCAGGGCTAATGAATCCTGCCCTCTACCACCAAAAGCAACCCCATCATACTCATATATTTGTCCAGTTGTCTCTTAAAACTGATTAAGTAGTTTGCCCCCACA
Source organism: Malaclemys terrapin pileata (assembly GCF_027887155.1). Classification (NCBI taxonomy): domain Eukaryota; kingdom Metazoa; phylum Chordata; order Testudines; family Emydidae; genus Malaclemys; species Malaclemys terrapin. The sequence continues at coordinate 67,768,513 of NC_071513.1, forward strand.
ATTCCTGCGGGGGGGGGGGGGGGAAGGGAGGCTGTTCCAGAACCTCACCCCTCTAATGGTTAGAAACCATCTTTTAATTTTCAGTCTGAATTTGTTCATGGTCAGTTTATATCCATTTGTTCTCGTGCCAACACTGTATTTTAATTTAAATCAGTTATTTACATTCTCTGTGTTTATCCCCCCCACACACACTCAATTTATAAAAAGCAATCATATCACCTCTCAGCCTTCTTTTTGCTAGACTAAATAGGCCAAACTCTTTTAGTCTCCTCTCATAAGATAGGCCTTTCATTTCCCTAATCATCCCAGTAGCTCTTCTCTTTACCTATTCCAATTTAAAGTAATCTTTCTTGAACATGGGTGACCAGAATTGTACGTAGTATTCCAAATGAGGACTTACCCCAGTGCTTATATCTGGAAATATCTATATACTATTGGAGGCATTTCCTTCCCCCACTCCCCACCGAGCCGGACCGCCCAACCCCCCGTCTTCCCCCGAGCGCCGCGCCTCACCGGGCCACCCAAACCCCCAGAGCACCGGGCCCTTCAACCCCTCCCCCAGCGCTGCGCCGCGCCACCCAAATCCCCGGAGCGCCACACCAGCCAAACCCCTGGAGCGCCGGGCTGGGCCGGGCCGGGCCACCCAAACCCCAGCGCCGGGCCGGGCCGGCCAAACCCCCGGAGCGAGCGCCGCGCCGCCCAAACCCCCGCCCCCGAGCGCCGCGCTGCCCAAACCCGGGCCACGCCGCCCAAACCCCCCAGCGCCGCGCTGCCGAAGCCCCCCAGTGCCGCACCGCCAAAACACCCCCCCCCTCGCTGCCCGACCGAAACAAAAACAAAAAACAAAAAAAACCCCTCGAGCACCGCCCCGCCGAACAACAACAACAAAACACCGCGAGCGCCCCCTGCCACCCCAACATTGGCCGCCCCTTCTAAGGTGCCGCCCCAAGCACGTGCTTGGTTGACTGGTGCCTGGAGCCGGCCCTGCACCTGATGAGACCCAGCTTGTAGCCGAAATTCTTATTACTGGATTCTAAATACATGACCTTGCACTTTTTAGTATTGAATTTCATCCCATTTCTGTCATGCCAGTCTTCAAAGTCATGCAGATCTTCCTGTATAATATTCCGATCCTTCTCCATATTGACAATGGATCCCAACTTTGTATTGTTAGCTAATTTAATTAGCACACTCCTACTTTTTGCGCCACAGTCATTAATTAAAATATTGACTAAGACTGATCCTTGAGGAACTCTGCTGGTAACCTCCCTCCAATCCAATAATTCATCTTTCAGCACAACCCATTGCCTTCTGGGTCCCAGAGCTTGGACATATACTACAATTTTATAGACCTGCAGCCTGAGCCCAGTGGCACGGGCCAGCCACGGGTGTTTTATTGCAGTGTATACCTCTAGTATATTAGTTCCACTGAAGTTCCCGTATCTAAAAAATCAGTTATTTTCTCAAAGAAGGAAATCAGGTTAGTCTAGCATGACCTACTTTTGGTAAACCCATTTTTCATTACATCCCCTTTACCTTTTACTTCCATTCATTTAAATATTTTTTCCTTCACAATTCGTTCTTGCTTACTACTGAGGTCAGACTAAGAGGTCTGCAATTACCTACATGGCTTTTTCCCCTTTTTTTAAAATATAGGTATGATGTTAGCTATTCTCCAATCTTATGATACTTCCCCAGAATAGATAGATTTATTAAAAATCTTGATACTGGTGTAACGATCTCACAGGCCAGTTCTTTCAGTATTCTGGGATGGAAATTATCCAGTCCACCCAGTTTGAATGCATTGAGCTCTTTAAGCTATACTTCTACCTCAGGTGTGCAAATTTCTATTTCTAGACACTCGTTTCCATCAGCTATACTGCCTTCATGCACATGTTCCATATTATCATTCTTATTGAAAACCAAGGCAAAGTATTTATTTAGTTTTTGAACCATTCCTAGATTAGTTTTAAACTCCTTCCTATCCACACTGCATAGCTGCCAAACCTTGTCTTTCCTTAGTCTCTTTCTATTTATATAACTAAAAACCCTCTTTTTATTTTAAGTTCCTTGAAATATATTAGCATTCTAAAATTCTAGTATCTTGAATAATTACTACTTGTATAATATAATTATATTGTTTCATCACTCAGGCATACAAAGGGGATTCAGGACCATTATAATGTTATGGCATGAAATATGGCAGTTAAAATTGCATTCACTGACCCCCATATAGCAGAAGGACATGGCTTTGAATGTTCTGAAAGTGATTCTTATTCATCTTTATGTTTTACTAGACCTTCATGATCAACTATCTCCATTTCATACAATACTGTATCTGTCTTTGCTGCTATTTTTCAAATCAATTTTCCTTTCTTCTTATCTTATTTATGGCAATCACTGTCGATTGAATACAACGATAAGAGCACAGAGAAAATGTAATGACAAAATGTAATGACAATCACACACATTGCAAAGCGGTAAACAGACTAAACAGTCCCATAAAAAAAATCTAAGAAAACGGAAGGCAATGTTTAAGAAATGCATCATTTACAGCAAGAGATTAAAGAGCATGGGTGAGTTTCTCTGGCACATCTTAAATAAGGAATGTAGAATAGCCATCTTGTGCCACAAAAAGGAGATTTGAAACCAATTGTAAAATCATTAGGAGGTCATAAACAAACCACACTGCTACAAAACTGGGTTGATGGCTCCCTTACAAGAAATCACAGTATCTAAGTCTGGTCATCATTTTACAAACTAAATTTTAATCTCTTTACCTCATAAATTCTGGAATTTTCCTTTTTGGTTGAGGATTTTGCCTACACAGCTTGCGGGAGATCTCTAGGACAACCACACAAGCTAAGGAGCAAGTGTAAGGGGACTGTTGCCCCCTTACTAACATTCAGTGGGTGTGTTTTGGTTGGCTAGCTCCCAGCACTAAAAGAATGGGGAGAGGCCAATGCTCCAGGTCAGCCTCAGCCTCTGAGCCTGACTGACAGGGTGGGCAGGGTAATCAGGGAGTCAGGAGGCCTGGGGGTCCCGTCCTCCATGTGAGCTGGAATTGCCAGGGTCAGACAGAGTGGGGCCGAGCTAAGGAGAAAGCAGGGGCCCAAGCAGAGCAGTGCCAGATCCAGAGGGGCCAGAAAAGCAGCTCAGGAAGCAGGTCAGAGTTGGGAGCAGAGCCAGAGACAGCCCAGGGAGAGCAGATCCTGTGCTGGGAGCAAAGCTGCAGCCACAGAGTCAGGTGTGGTGAGCAACTGGCGCCAGCCAGAGTGGGACCTTGGGCAAAGGGCCCAATGCAGAAAGATACCCCCAGCCAAGGGTCCTTGCAGGCCAGACTGGAGGGGGATCTTAACCCAATGGGGGGCTGATGCTGGGAAGAAGGGTCCCACCACCCAAAGCCCGGAGGTGTGTGGCCACCACCAGAGCAAGTGTCCAACCCGCAGCATCCCTGCAGCACAGCCATGGCCTGAGAAGGAAACCTGGGACCTACAAGGAACAGACTGTGAAGTGCCCTGATGTCCAGAGACACTGTTTGTGATGTTCCCTGCCACAGAGCAGGGTGATGTGTTTTCCTGTCACTTTTCCCATTTTTCCTTATTCTTTTTTTTTAATTAATTGTTAATTAAACAACTTGTATTTGCTTTAAATTGTATGAAATGATCAGTGGGTCAGGGAGGTGCCCAGTGCAGAGAGAGTACCCCGGAGTGGGGACACCCTAGCCCCTGTCCCAGGTGACCACAGCAGGTTGGGGATTGAGCCCCCCAGGAATCCTGAGCCCAGCCTTGTTAGGGTTACAAGGACTCTGCCAGACAGGAGAGTGGAAGGGGTGTCCTCGAGGGCAGGGAGGCATCTGGGTAAATAAAGTGGGAGCGAGGACTCAGATCCTTTCACTAGCCCACTTCACCGGGGTAGTGCAGAAGCCAGGAAAGTTCCCCCACAATAGCGGGACCATTCCCCCGCTTACACAAACACTGAAATCCTTGAAAAAGTATATATAGCTGACCTAGGATTAATTGACATTTATACAGAAAGAAAAGCCACTACAGTCATGAATACAATAATTGACTTTTCCCCATTCATACCTGCAACAATGAGGAATCAGATAATAGCTCCACAGGGGCGGCTAAAATCTCAGAACATGCCTTACCGGATGTGAAAACTGACTTTCAACAGCAAAAGACAGAGCACAGGGAATTAAGATGACAAAATAACTAAGGCCAACACACTAGAGCTAGGTGAGTAATTTATTAAACTAATTTTAGCTCTTTTCCTGTTTGTAAATAGTGCACCAACAAATAATAGCTTTCTCTTATTCATGTCTTATTTGACATTAGGCTCTGAATAACTTCTGCAAATATTTTTTCAACTGCAACTTGTTCGTGAGCATTCCTTCAGGAATAGTCAGTACTTAACATTCAACCTGTTTTGAGTGGACACATGTCACATGGTAAGTTTCTGTCACCTTATTGGATTAGCATACACCACAGAATGAGAGTTCTAGTGTGAACACTCACAATCTTAAATACATTATCATCATTATGTACTAGGTAAGCATCAGCAATGTGCTTGGGTTTGTCCAGGATATAGAGAACCAGCTTGTGTCTGACCTCTCTGTAGGTGCATAGTGTAAGAGAGGCAGAAAGAAACTCCCTTCCCCACCTTCATCCATCCTGCAAAGAATGGGCACAATTACTGATTGTGGGAGCTCTGAGAAGGAGTGAACTCTGCACAGCCATTAAAGCAGGGCTAAATGACACCATTTGACTCAAGCTGGAAAGATAGTCTAGGGTGGCATTTTCAAAAGTATCTAAATCCTGTTGAAAGTACTTATTTAGGTGCCTTAGATTATAAACTTTCCAGGGCACAGATTCTCTCTTACTATGGATAAGTACAGCACCTAGCACAATGGGGCCTAATCTCAGTTGAGACTTCTAGGTGCTACTGGAATACAGATAATAAATAATAATATTTTCCCAGGTCCCAGCAGGCTAGAGCTCAGCTGCACCTGTGCCAGGTGTAGCTCACCTGTCCGGGTGAAGGAAATTAGTGAAGTTATGTGACAGGGGAGCACATTGCTCGGAACAGGCTTCTGCGAAAATAAAAGGCACCTGTGTAAAATAACCATGCTGAAAGCTGGGAAAACTTGACAGAGAGGGGAATTGAGGCAGTGGATAGGCCCAAAGCCAGACCAGACTGGCTTCTGTTACGTTTTCCAGGAAAAGTCTGAAATATTTCTGAAAGTCTGCTGTTATGATAATATCCCTGATAGTAAAATCACTCACTAGGATATTTACAGAGAACAGGCAAATACAATCACGGCGATTTGGCTTAAAAGAGTGAATGAATCCTAATGGGGACTTTTTTTTTTTTTTTCCAATATCCACCCAGCTCCCTTCAAACAATCACTGTATGGTGATAAACTACTAGGAACATGGGGAGAATACCCAGTCTGATGATTTTTATGGCCATGCTGTCTGTCACCTTATTTAGGAAACTCATGAATTGGCAAAGTCTATATGAAAAGGCCACATCAGGGTCACAATATAAAGGCTACATTTTCTGTGCTGCTGAGAGGATATGCTGTCAGCCATATAAATGAAAGGGCACATGTGCAGGCAAACCAGGCACATTCAGGTAAGACGTATTGTCAACCAGTACATCCTTATAGTGATTTATTTGAATTCTGGATTGACTTTTTGCGTAAGTGCAAATATTTCAAAGGAAAAATTACAAACATATCTCCACCAACCTGTACCAAGAGATAAGCAGAATCAGAGGCTGTACCAGAATGGTAGCAGAATTCAAAAGAACAAAAAACCACTAATCCTGTTAATAAAATGGTACTATAATTTCAAGTACACAGCTTTATCTGGTAGCACCAGCCAGTTAAACTGTATTTTGTATCTGATTTTTTCTCTGCTACGTGTGATTTACCATGGTCTCTCTTAGCCAACTTGTAATCCCTAACATACTTGATTTAAAATAAATTCCACCTTGTGTAGATCACTTTAGAACTCAATTGCATACATAGGTTTGTTCTAGGTTCTCTTCAATGAGACAAAATTCCCACTGAGATCAATGCTACTTTAACTTGAGTAGGTTCTGGCCCTTTGAATGATCTCCATGCTATATCTGATCAGGTTCAAAGGACAGAACACAAGCCACCATGCTGCATCATTTGCTTTTAAGCACTCTTTGAAGTACTGTGATATTCTGTTAGCAGCGCAGGTTGTAGTCATTGGTCATCTATTTTAGGTACATGTTTGGGCTGAATTACAGTAGTATCTAAGCACTTTACAACATTTAATATATTTATCCTCACCACAATACACATGGGTGTTCCTCTGGAGATAGGGAAGGGCTATTATCCCCATTTTAAGGATGGGGCATTTGGACACAAAGATACTAAGTGATTTGCCCCCAGGTCATCATGAGGAAGTCTGTAGTAGAGCAGGGAATTAATTGAACCTCAGTTGTCCAAATCCAAGACTGGTTCCCTAACCACAGGACCATCCCTTCTCTCCCATCAAGCTTTATACTAGAGCTCAGCAATTAGGCCCCGATTCAGCAACAGCACTTAAGGATATAGTTAGGGCTATAATGGGCATGGAAGTCATTCGCAGACATTTTTGTGAATTCAGAATGGCATTTTGATTCAGCTCTGTTCATGTTTAATGATCTTTTGCATGAGGGAAGTTTTGCTCTTATGTATGCTCGGGTAAGGGAACTGTTCTCCCCTTACTAAAACACAGGGGTGTGTTTTGGTTGGCTAGCTCCCTATACCAAAAGAAAGGAGAAGAGTCCATGGGAAATCAGGACCCTGAGACTGACAATCCCCAGGAACAATGGGGAGAGGCCAATGCTCCAGGTCAACCTGATTGACAGGGCAGGCAGGCTAATTAGGGAGTCAGGAGGCCAGGGGGGTCCTGTCCTCCGTGGAATTGCCTGGGTCAGACAGAGTGGGGCCTCGCTAAGGAGAAAGCAGGTGCCCAAGCTGAGCTGGGGAGCAGAGCTGGGCCAGCCAGAGGGGCCAGAGAAGCAGCCCGGGAAGCAAGTCAGAGCTGGGAGCAGAGTCACAGAAGCAGCCCACAGAGCAGGCCCGTGCTGGGAGTCAGGCTGTAGCAACCAGAGCCAGAGGGGCCAGAGAAGCAGCCCAGGGAGCTGGGGGCAGAGCAGCAGCAGTGCTGAGGCAGAGTGGAGCTGGAGCTGAGGCAGAGCAGAGCAGAGCAGAGCTGGAGCTGGGGCTGGAGCAGTCCGGAGCTGGGTGCAGTGAGCAGCTGGGGAGAGCGAGGGGGACTCTGGATAGCAGGACCAGTGCAGGGAGACACCTCCAGACAAGAGGCCCTGCAGGCCAGACTTGGAGGGGGATTGTAACCCTGACAGTGTGGGGGCGAAGCTGGGAAGAAGGTCTTGCTACCTAGAGCCTGAGAGTGTGTGGCCACTTCCAGAGCAAGTGTCTGACCCACAGCATCCCTGCAGCCCAGCCAGGGCCTGGGCAGGAGGCCTGGAACTTGTGAGGAACAGACTGAACTTCCCTTACATTCCAGAGACGCTGGTTGTGATGTCCCCGTGCCACAGAGGGGGGTGATGTGTTTTCCTTTAACCTTTCCCATTTTGTTCTTTTGGTTGCTGTTTAATACCTTGCATTTGCTTTGAACTATATGTAATGATCAGTGGGTCAGGGAAGCATCCAGTGCAGAGAGAGCACCCCGGAGTGGGGACACCCTAGCCCCTGCCCTAAGTGACTATGACAAGGTTGGGGGTTGAGCCCCCCAGAAATCCTGGGCCCAGCCTTGTTGGGGTTATGAGGACTCTGCCAGACAGGAGAGTGGAAGCAGGGCCGGCTCTGGCTTTTTTGCCACCCTAGGCAAAAAAGCCACCACACCCTCCCACCCCCCAGCGCGGCAGGGGAGGGCGCCAAGCCCGGCTGCGGGCCCGCAATCCCCGACTGGCCGGAGTGCCAGGGGAAGGGTGGCAAGCCCGCTGCCGGTCTGCTCTCCCCGGCGGCCAGAGCGCCGCGGGGAGGGCGGCAAGCCCAGTCGCGGCCCCGCTCTCGGGCCGGAGCGTGTTATACCAATAAAAACTAGCAGGATCTTATTAAAGGGGACAAGATAAAGATGCCAATGATATGATAACAATTTGATTTATGACCAATAACTAATATCTTAATCCTTATACACACATATTATACCTAATACCTATATACACACACACAACACACATTCACACACACACACACACACATCCATCAGATGTTCTGCAGCTGCTGCATAGTTACCAGTGCATAGTTACCAGTCCTGCTTGAGTCTGTGGCTTGAGTTTGCAGCTTGGGTTCGTAGCTTGTGGCGGCTAACTGGCCAGGAAAGCCGGGCACAAGGACGAGCTGGGTCTCTGTTGGGCATGCACTGATACCCTTCCATGTTGGCAGCAGAATGTTACCCTCCTCCAAAGTTTTCCATCTCACCCATCCTTTTTGTAGGCTTTAGTTTGAATCCAGAGTCTATAGGTCTTGCTGTGTCACACTGCCTCCAGGTTTGGTGATTGATCACCCGTCAATTGCAGACATGACTTTCAGCCTTGGACCGGGCTTTGATCTTTCTTTTATTGTACCTTTTATTTTTAGGGTGGATTCTTCTTACGTTGTTAGGGCTCTTGTCTGCATCTTCAGCCGTTGGTGTTTGAACTCTATTTAATCAGGACAGGTTGGGGCTGGAGATTGATTCCATCATCCATACATACCTCATTCACACATCTAAACTAAACTAATAAGATTACAGCAGGGTTTGCAAAAATGAAGGTTGCAGCAAGCCCTTACAAAATGGAGTAAGCGTTTTAAAATGAGGTTTGAATTACAATATGGCAAACAGTGAACAGAAGTTACAATATAGACAAGTATAATGGATGGCAAACAGTGAACAGAAGTTACACTGTAGGCAAGTGTAATAAATGGTGAACAGAAATTACAATACTGAAACAATGCAAGTCTCAGTGATTTAAGCAGGAATTGGATTGATAGTGAAACTTACAAAGGCAGTTGACTGAACAACTATGGCTCTTAACAAGCATCTTAACTGTTAATTAGCCAGTTATTGGGATAACCGGTTTTATCAATGAATATTGTTTCATTCATAAAACTTTACTTATGAAGTTACATTAATAAAGTAAACAATTAAAAACAATTTCATTCATCAGTCCTACAAGCGCCCCGCTGCGCTGCCCCACTCCAGGCGCCGCCCCAAGTACATGCTTGGTGGGCTGGTGCCTAGAGCCGGCCCTGAGTGGAAGGGGAGCCCTTGAGGTCAGGCAGGCCTCGGGATAAAGGAGGTGGGAGCAAGGACTCAGATCCTTTTGCTATATCATTTCACCGGGTAGTGTATAAGCCAGGAAGGTTACCCATAATAGCGGGACCATTCCCCCCTCTTACACTAGCAAATGTTGGGACAGAACAATTTTTCACCTCAAAAAAACAACCAAATCAAATTCATTAGAAAGTTGATCTGGAATTTTCATGAATAGAAAAAAAGGGGCTGAATTTGCCACACAAATCATAGTGAATAATGTGACTGGTTTATACAGATATTCACTTTACATTGAATAAAAAAGGAGTACTGAAGACCCCACATATTTCTTCAACCCTTTCTTAACAAAAGTCCATACATGATTAAATACAAACCATATTTTATATTATGTATGTATATCTTTTGTCTATTATGTTTTTCAGTGTTTATAGAACACACAGACAAAGCGAGGCAGATAAAGTTAAAAGAATGGAGTGGGGCCAACCCAAAGAAGAAAGGAAAATGTGATGTAAATATGAGAATTCTGCCTCTTCTTTTTTTTTTTTTTTTTTTTTCTGCCTGGGGTAGGCTGGTGGTAGAAAGTATTGTTTTTCAGACAGGGTCAAGAAAAGAAAACAGAATATACAACTTACATTTGCAAATGTCATCTCAGACTCCCCACACATCATTAAAGATCTAGCAGTTCAAACACTTCTTTTAACTTACACTTCATGTTTCAACTTCACTCTCAACTTCTTAACATTGCAGCTTCATGTACATGCACAACACACAACAAACAGTCAGCCAACACACTACACAGCTCTCCCTTTCTCCAAAGTTCATAAGCACACGCACATATGTAAGCACACGCACATTTGGTTTACATGCAATGTACTAATGCATCCTGGTGCAGCTCCCCTATTTGTATTGTTCAATCAAGCATTAATTCTACAGTCACAACACTATGGTATTAGTTTAGTAGTATCCTTCATCTAGAGAGATAAAACTATATACATGCAGTAGAGCTGAAATGCAACCCCTTTTGAATTCGAAGACAGCAGCTAATAGCATAAAATAAAATGTGCAACACTGAGCGGAGGGACAGATGATGGCATGGTCACAATGTGACCCCTCCTATGCCCACACTCTCATCAATAAAAACTGCCTTGAGATCTTTAATGCCTATGCAGAACAGAGAGGACCTGTGTTTACAAAGCTTTTTGTGACAGTATCATACACAGCAGACTTCATGGAATTTAGTTTATAAACCACAGAAGGCTGAATAGCTGATATAACCACACTAGGGTAGTTATTTTAAACATGTTCAGATAAAATGGTGAAAAGATTCTCTTTGTTCTATTAATTGATTGATTTTACTGATTCATATAATGCCTGTCTGAGACAGTTATGCATGTCCATTAAAAATGCATAACATATATATTATGTGTCAACTGCAATATGGCATATGCTACCCATATCTAGTCTTTGGAAGAAGTTTGGGCTAGTGGGAGACAGTGTAGTGCAGAGGATGGGGCACTGGGTTAGTTGGAAGGCCACAGGTACTCTACTTGGCTCTGCTGTTGACCTGCTGTGCGACCTTGGTCAATTCACTTCACCCCTCTATTTCCCCTCCCACTTCTTTGTCTTGTCTTTGGGGCAGAGATTATTGTTTCGTACTATACCTCTACCCTGATATAACGCTGTCCTCGGGAGCCAAAAAATCTTACCATGTTATAGGTGAAACTGCGTTACATTGAACTTGCTTTGATCCGCTGGAGTGCGCAGTCCCGCCCCCCCAGAGCGCTGCTTTGCCGCATTATATCCGAATTCGTGTTATATCGGGTCGCGTTATATTGGGGTAAAGGTGTACTTGTTTGCAGAACACCTAATGCAATAGGGAACCAATCTCTGTTGGAGCCTCTAGGCGCTACTGTAATAAAAATGTTAGTCACTATAGCAAAGATCTACTTTTTCTATTAAAAAAAATCAAATAAAAATCCCCATATCCTTGTCAGTGTCCCACAAATCAGGACAAGCCTTACAAAGAAGCTCTACCAAAAACAAATAGTGTGAACCTATACAATAAGGAAAAAAACTGGGGGGGGGGGCATCTCGTACCCTCCAGAGGGAAAACTGAACTAATAGGCCTCCACTGCTGCCCCTCCATCTCCTCTCCTGGTCATCTCTCCCTATCCTGAGTCTCTCTCCTAATCACTTTCTCCACATTCCATTTCTTCTATCCCTGAGCTCTAGTGCCTGGTCCTTACATTAGTGAGCACTTACTCAATGGGACTAACTTCCTCATTTGTTCCCCAATGTGTGAAAAGATTACACAGTCAGTGCCCTCCTTCCCTGTGTTTCTTTTCTTTGTGTTCCTTTTTGATTGGTCTTTTCCTCTTTCCTTCCCTATGTTCTCTCACCACTTTTCTTCTGTCTGTCCTCCCTTCTGACTCCCTTTTTCCTCCATCTTCTCTCATCATTGTCTATCCTTTTTTTTTGTTTTTCCCACTGTCTGCGTACTCTGACTGTACCGTCCTCTCTTCCTCCGCCCCTCACGGTCTCCTATCCCACCCCTTTCTTCATCTTTGTTCCCTCTCTTCTTGTCTCCCCTTCACGTTCTCCTTCCCCACGGTAGGTGGACTCCAGAAGGGCTTCAATTTTACATCCTTCCCATCCACAGGGAGGAAGAATCTCTTTGTTACCTCCTTCCCAATCTAAGGTTAAGGAAGTTCAGAGGTAACAAGGGGGAGTTCATTCACCTCTTCTTCATGTGTGAGGTAGTGGTGGAGTAACTCAACAGAAGCCTATCATTCACCTTTCACATGAGAGGCTACAGAGCACTTCTCCCCACCTGAGGGGAAGAAGAGAGGTTTATTCAGATTTGTAAAATTACAGCTATGGATAGATAAATTTCAGAGTAACAGCCGTGTTAGTCTGTATCCGCAAAAAGAAGAACAGGAGTACTTGTGGCACCTTAGAGACTAACAAATTTATTAGAGCATAAGCTTTCGTGGACTACAGCCCACTTCTTCGGATGCATATAGAATGGAACATATAATGAGGAGATATATATACACACATACAGAGAGCATAAACAGGTGGGAGTTGTCTTACTAACTCTGAGAGGCCAATTAATTAAGAGAAAAAAAAAAAAAAAAACTTTTGAAGTGATAATCAAGCTAGCCGAGTACAGACAGTGTGATAAGAAGTGTGAGAGTACTTACAAGGGGAGATAGTCAACGTTTGTAATGGCTCAGCCATTCCCAGTCCTTATTCAAACCGGAGTTAATTGTGTCTAGTTTGCATATCAATTCTAGCTCTGCAGTCTCTCTTTGGAGTCTGTTTTTGAAGTTTTTCTGTTGTAATATAGCCACCCGCAGGTCTGTCACTGAATGACCAGACAGGTTAAAGTGTTCTCCCACTGGTTTTTGAGTATTTTGATTCCTGATGTCAGATTTGTGTCCATTAATTCTTTTGCGTAGAGACTGTCCGGTTTGGCCAATGTACATGGCAGAGGGGCATTGCTGGCACATGATGGCATAGATCACATTGGTAGATGTGCAGGTGAACGAGCCCCTGATGGTATGGCTGATGTGATTAGGTCCTATGATGATGTCACTTGAATAGATATGTGGACAGAGTTGGCATCGGGGTTTGTTACAAGGATAGGTTCCTGGGTTAGTGGTTTTGTTCAGTGATGTGTGGTTGCTGGTGAGTATTTGCTTTAGGTTGGGGGGTTGTCTGTAAGCGAGGACAGGTCTGTCTCCCAAGATCTGTGAGAGTAAAGGATCATCTTTCAGGATAGGTTGTAGATCTCTGATGATGCGCTGGAGAGGCTTTAGTTGGGGGCTGAAGGTGACAGCTAGTGGTGTTCTGTTATTTTCTTTGTTGGGCCTGTCTTGTAAGAGGTGACTTCTGGGTACTCGTCTGGCTCTGTCAATCTGTTTTTTCACTTCAGCAGGTGGGTATTGTAGTTTTAAGAATGCTTGATAGAGATCTTGTAGGTGCTTGTCTCTATCGGAGGGATTGGAGCAAATGCGGTTATATCTTAGAGCTTGGCTGTAGACAATGGATCGTGTGGTGTGTCCTGGATGGAAGCTGGAGGCATGTAGGTAAGTGTAGCGGTCAGTAGGTTTCCGGTATAGGGTGGTATTGATGTGACCATCGCTTATTAGCACAGTAGTGTCCAGGAAATGGACCGCTTGTGTGGATTGATCTAGGCTGAGGTTGATGGTGGGATGGAAATTATTGAAATCATGGTGAAATTCCTCAAGGGCTTCTTTTCCATGGGTCCAGATGATGAAGATGTCATCAATGTAGCGCAAGTAGAGTAGGGGCGTTAGGGGAAGAGAGCTAAGGAAGCGTTGTTCTAAGTCAGCCATAAAAATGTTGGCATATTGTGGGGCCATGCGGGTACCCATAGCAGTGCCGCTGACTTGAAGGTATATATTGTCCCCAAATGTGAAATAGTTGTGGGTGAGGACAAAATCACAAAGTTCAGCCACCAGGTTAGCTGTGACATTATCAGGGATACTGTTCCTGATAGCTTGTAGTCCATCTTTGTGTGGAATATTGGTGTAGAGGGCTTCTACGTCCATAGTGGCCAGGATGGTGTTTTCTGGAAGATCACCGATGGATTGTAGTTTCCTCAGGAAGTCAGTGGTGTCTCGAAGATAGCTGGGAGTGCTGGTAGCGTAGGGTCTTAGGACAGAGTCTACATAACCAGACAAGCCTGATGTTAGGGTGCCAATGCCTGAGATGATGGGGCGTCCAGGATATCCAGGTTTATGGATCTTGGGTAGCAAATAGAATACCCCTGGTCGGGGTTCTAGGCATGTGTCTGTACGGATTTGTTCCTGTGCTTTGTCAGGGAGTTTTTTTAGCAGATGGTGTAGTTTCTTTAGGTAATCTTCAGTGGGATCAGAGGATAATGGCCTGTAGAATGTGGTGTTAGAGAGCTGTCTAGCAGCCTCCTGGTCATATTCCAATTTATTCATGATGACGACAGCACCTCCTTTGTCAGCCTTTTTGATTATGATGTCAGGGTTGTTTCTGAGGCTGTAGATGGCGTTGTGTTCAGCATGGCTGAGGTTATGTGGCAAGTGATGTTGCTTTTCCACAATTTCAGCCTTTGCACGTCGACGGAAGCAATCTATGTAGAAATCCAGTCTGTTGTTTCGACCGTCCGGAGGAGTCCATGCAGAATCCTTTTTTTTGTAGTGCTGGTAGGGAGGATTCTGTGGGTTAGTATGCTGTTCAGAGGTATGTTGGAAATATTCTTTGAGTCGGAGACGTCGAAAGTAGGATTCTAGGTCACCGCAGAACTGTATCATATTCATGGGTCTGGAGGGACAAAAGGAGAGGCCCCGAGATAGGACAGACTCTTCTGCTGGGCTAAGAGTATAGCTGGAAAGATTAACAATATTGCTGGGTGGGTTAAGGGAGCTACTGTTGTGGCTGCTTGTGGCATGTAGCAGTTTAGATAGTTTAGTGTCCTTTTTCCTTTGTAGAGAGGCAAAGTTTGTCTTGTAAATGGCTTGTCTAGTTTTTGTAAAGTCTATCCATGAGGAAGTTTGTGTGGAAGGTTGGTTTCTTATGAGAGTATCCAGTTCTGAGAGCTCATTCTTAATCTTTCCCTGTTTGCTGTATAGGATGCTGATCAGGTGGTTTCGCAGTTTCTTTGAGAGTGTGTGACACAGTCTCTCAGCATAGTCTGTGTGATATGTAGATTGTAATGGATTTTTTACCTTTAGTCCTTTTGGTATGATGTCCATCTGCTTGCATTTGGAAAGGAAGATGATGTCTGTCTGTATCTGTACGAGTTTTTTCATGAGGTTGATGGATTTCCATTCCATACGGCTAAATGCAGTGCCTTGCATAATGACAAGTTTCAGAGTAACAGCCGTGTTAGTCTGTATCCGCAAAAAGAAGAACAGGAGTACTTGTGGCACCTTAGAGACTAACAAATTTATTAGAGCATAAGCTTTCGTGGACTACAGCCCACTTCTTCGGATGCATATAGAATGGAACATATAATGAGGAGATATATATACACACATACAGAGAGCTATGGATAGATAAAGAATCTCTACAGAATTAGTAGCTTTGAAGGATTCCTAAAGAAATCTTGAAAATGAGATGCCTCTTTATGTGACTCTTTCCTATTCTATTTATTAGATTATTATTGACTCTCTTTCCCATTTAGTAATGTAGAAATAGATAATCAGAAGTCTAGTAAATAACCTGTTATAAAGCAGGAGGAAGCATGGAAAGCTAAATGCTATATAAAACAAAAGGTATAGATTCACTGATGTCCTTCATTACACTTCAGGCACTTGGGGCCTGACCCAAAATCTGCTGAAGTCTATATGAGTTTTCTCTGTGCTTTGGATCAGGTCCTTAAGGCTTGAAATAAAGGATCTGATTCTGTTCTCACTGAAGTTAGTGGCAAAATGCCCACTTGGTGTCATTGGGAACAAGGTGGAGCCCTAAAGCTGTAATTGTTTTTCTCTTGCAAAAAACAGAACAAAACAAAAAGCCTTTACATCCATGATCCCATAAGCAATGTAGATATAAATCCCCATGAAAAGGAAATATGTGTGACACATCTCCAATCCAAATCCTGTTTTATTTTTCAACTTTCCTGTATTAAAAGGTAAGCATGGAGCATGAAACATCCAGGTCATCATATTATTTTAAAGAGAGCACAAGCAAAATTACATTTCATCCCTGCATAAACCTTCATAAAAATGTAATGAAAAGAAACACAAACACTATTTATCTTTAAGATACAGACACTAAACTCAAATTTCCTCCTGGAAATTTTAATTAGTGATCTGAAAAATGCTTAGGCAAAATATCTGCTCCCAGTTGTCTGTTTAGGTTAAATTAAATTATTTCTGTAAGTAATATAATTAAAATCCTTTTAGTTCTTAATCAATATTTTATTTACATTCATTTTCCTGTAGTACTTGATTAGTTCTTTTGAAGGGAGGGGGTAATTTATTTTCTGTTTATTATATGCCCATTTGAAGTATCTGTGCTCTCATTAATGGAAGAATCTCCCACAGCACAGGATCAACTGCCAAAATCATGAGGCACCATGTGTTTTGGGGATAACAATTTGATTACTGCAGTAGTTCAACAGGAATGAGGTTCATCAGTTTTGAGCTGGTCTGGGAAGCATTTCTGTGTGACAATATCTAGTACAAAACTGGACATCATGTCAGATGTGCACACATTCATTACATAGGGCTTCATTCTCCATTGCTCTGTGCCTGTGCCATCATTTTCTCTGGTGAAAACTGAGACCAAGGTGAGAGTAAAACTCTTATTGTTCTGACTTGGTAGAACTTTTTACCCACATTGCCTGGGTGTAGAGGCCCAGTCTTGCAATGAGCTTCTTGTGGGCAGATCCCTGTCCCTGCATAGAGCCCTACATCAAGGGCTCTATGTAGTCCACCCATGTGAAGTCATTGTACTCTGAGGGTCTAAGTGACTACATAATGGGAATGTCAGGCCTACAATCTTTAAAGAAGCCTTATTAAAGCATCAAAACAACATATCAATACCAGCAGTGGGCTGAAAAATCGACACACTCTATGTAAGTACATAGCATAATTTCTTGGCACATTTTTTTTTCTCCCTTTATCCTGACATCATCTTAGAATATCCTCCCCAATTTTTCATGAACACACACACCTCAATGTGCCTGGTTTGCCTACACATGTGCCCTTTCATTTATATGGCTGACAACATATCCTCTCAGCAGTACAAAAAAGGTAGCCTTTGTATTGTGACCCTGATGTGGCCTTTCCATATAGACTTGGCCAATTCATGAGTTTCCTAAGTAAGGTGACAGAGGGCATGGCCATAAAAATCACCAGATTGGGTATTCTCCCCATGTTCCTAATAGTTTATCACCATACAGTGATTGTTTGAAGGGAGCTGGGTGGATACTGCCAAAAAAAAAAAAAAAAAAATCCCAATTAGATTCAACCTCATTGGCCAAAGATTTACTTAGGTCCCAATCCTGTGATTATTGAAGTAAATGTCTAAGCTTCCATAGATTTCCAGTTTTAGGATACTGTTTCAACAACAGTTTAGATTACTGCTGGCTAGTCACAGTTCCTTTCCTGAAAAATTACACTGTATCCTCAAATTATGCAAATTAAATTCTTTGGTATAAACAATGTTCTGTGCTGTATACATGATGTACGTTTATGGAGGCACAGTCTCAGCTGTGAATGGAGTGATGACGACTTACACTAGCTGAGAATCTGCCCCATGGGGCTTACAGTTCACATTAAAAAAAGAAATTCAACACTTCACTGAAGCTTTGCGATCTGAAGAAGTTCAATTAATTTTATTATAAATTATTTCATTTGCACGCTTGTTCGGTATTTGAGAACTGAAGCAGAAACATCAAAATGCTAGCAACAAGGATCTTCTCATGCCAATTCCAGATCTGGTTCTTTTCTTAAAGCTAGCTCTGAAGAGATGGTGTTTTGAGTCTGCAGGCCCTAGCAGTTTCCCACCAAGAGCAGCAGGCATTCTCCCATTCTCTCATTGGCAATGGAGATGCTCTGCTTCCTACCAGCAGAATAGTGACTCTCCTCACTCCACTGATCCCTCAGTACCTGCTGCAGCAAAGCTGCTTGTCTCTTGACCCTGGCTCGCCTCCGGATCCTCATTTGGCGGTGGTAGAGGGCAGGGAGTTCAGTGTCAGTCCCTGTCCCCTTTCCAGTGTCACATCCTCTTATATGCTGGAAGTGGCTGATTGAGTCTCTAGTCCAGGGGTAGGCAACCTATGGCACGCATGCCAGAGGCAGCATGTGAGCTGATTTTCAGTGGCACTCACACTGCCCGGGTCCTGGCCACCGGTCCGGGAGGCTCTTCATTTTAATTTAATTTTAAATGAAGCTTCTTAAACATTTTAAAACATCTTATTTACTTTACATACAACAATAGTTTAGTTATATATTATAGACTTATAGAAAAAGACCTTCTAAAAACGTTAAAATGTATTACTGGCACACGAAACTTTAAATCAGAGTGAATAAATGAAGACTCGGCCAGGGCCAGCTCCAGGCACCAGCTTAACAAGCAGGTGCTTGGGGGCGGCCAGGGGAGAGGGACGGCACCTGCGGCAATTTGGGGGCGGCAGGTCCCTCGCTCCCTGTAGGAGCGAAGGACCTGCGGCTGAACTGCCACCGCCAATCACGGCTTTTTTTTTTTTTTTTTTTTTTGCTTGGGGCGGCAGAAATGCTGGAACCGGCCCTGGACTCGGCACACCACTTCTGAAAGGCTGCTGACCCCGGTCTAGTCCATTCTCCTGCTACTGCTATGGCTCCTCTGCACAGAGGAGAAGGAGCAATTAGATTCCAGACAGCAGCTGATTCTGTCAGTAGAGGAGCGAGATCAAGCCTGGCTCCCTGCTGTTGCTCCTGCCTGAATGGGAGAGAGTATTTAATTTAGTACTCACTCTCTACAGCCCCAGCCATCTCTTCTACATCTGTGGTCACTCTCCTAGATACATGGTGATCCACTTTTATGCACTCACCTCTGCCTCAGTGGGGATTCTCTCTCCCTAGCCCCTTCCTGCCAGACAGGGAAAGCTTTTGTTGGTGCTCTCCTCTGCCAGGCACACACAGGAGCTCCCTGCGACCTTGTGGATAATTTGACCACATGGCTGCAGCTAGGGCAAGAGAGGTAGAGGGGTGTAATCCCTTAAGAAGGGACTTCAACCCATGCAATCACAGGGGTCCCTAGTTACTTGTCCTTGGGGACAAACACAGTTGTGAAGCCAGAATACACCCTGCCTATGCTTTTGTAAAGCAAACTGGTATCTGCTGCATAGGTAGGCAGGTAAGGGTCCGAGAATTGAGATTTGCAGTAGGGACCAACATCGCCATTGCTTCTATTTCTCTTACATTCAGCATATTCCAACACAGTCTGAAGCAGTTCTAGAAGTCTCCGATTTTCATTCCATTGGTTGGTAAGCTGCCACCTGAGAGACTGAACAGAGAAGCCTATTGGAATTACAGCATATTCGGAAAGACTGAGCATTCCTCCCATGAGAATGCTGCTCCAGCTTAATCATCTGCCGTTCTGGTTCAAATAAGAGGGAAAGAGCCACAAAAGATTATAGATCCTCACGAACAGGTGAGGAAGGGGATCTCAGACTGGCAGAAAGTGGCTCTGTCTCTTTCTGTGTGTGTGTGTGTGCGCGCACATGCGTGTGTGTGTGTGTGTGTGTGTGTGTGTGTGTATGAGAGAGAGAAAGAGAGAAGGAAAATGGTGAAGGAACTCTGCCAAAAATGTGGCAGGAGATGGATGCAAACTCCATGTGTTTGTTCACAGATGGCCTTACTGAGAATAGGGAGCCTTGACTACACCATATTTACAGTAACAGACTAATCAAAGTGAAACAACTTAAAGGGTCTAATTCCAGTCTTTTACATGTGTTTTACATTCATTGCTTTCACTGGAATTACTCCTCATTACACTGGTGTTAGTGAGTTCAGAATCAAGCCCAGGTTACTCCATTTTTAGGTTCTCATATGTTATATAAAGGTTAATATTAACAATCAGCAGAAAATGAATCCTTTTGATAAATAATTATTTTCTGGTTTTGAATATGATGAAGGTATCAGGTCACCAGATACCCATTTATTTCCCCTATCATCCTAACACATTTATTGGAAATGTATTAAAATACTTTCAAATTTTTGGTAATGTTATTCATTTGTGTTCTGACCACAATTAGTTTTGTTAATAGATGTGTTATAATGAGAATCAAGTTAGAATCGTGTTACTATAATATATAACATTGTTACTCAACCAACCTATGAGTCCTGTTTGACTTCATAATATAAATTTAGTCTATATTTAAGTTGACTTTATTTATGTAAATAAATGTCTAATTCAGCTACTGTTTCACATGTATATGCATATATGGCTTAATGAAATGAATGTCCTCAGTAGAGTTGGCTCAAAACCTTTTTTGGCGGTGGTTGGAGGGGCAGTAAATCTGCAGTTTTGTCAAAGGCAAAACATTTCAGAAACCCGTATTGCTTTGACAAAGTTTCAACAGGAAGGTTTATCGGGTCCATAGTGGACTTTCTAGCAGATGAGCCAGAGATCGTAAACCTGACCTTTTCAATCCCGAAATGGACATTTTGACAATTCCATTCCACAAACTCCTTCACAAGGTTTTGTTTTCATTCCAATGTGGAACAAAAACAAATTTTGAAATCTCAAAAGTTGTTGTGAAATGGAATTGTCATCCTCTGGCCAGCTCTCATCCTCATCCATTGCTATTTAAGTTGCTGCTTTGGGGCTATATTAAGTCTATGCATGGGTGCTAACCTCTTCCTTATTTACAATTCCTTAGTTGTGCTAGTTGATAAACCTTAAAAAAGATTCCACTTGGGAATGGGAAAAGAGGTTACAAGGGGACAGGAGGACAGTATATGCGCTTAGCACTCACTGGAGTTCTGGGAGAGGGCTATGGTTAAAATGCCCCTTGGCAATCCATATGCTGCACATATGCAATCAGTTCTACAGCCAGACTTCCAGACACATAATGTAGTGGGCAGCAGATATTAAGGGTGTATGTCTACGTTGCAAAACAAGACCCATGACAGTGAGTCCCAGAGCCTGAGTCCATTGATATTCCCACTCAGGCTGGAGCCTAGGTCTGAAATCCAGCGAGGGGGGTGGGTCTCAGAGCCTGGGCTCCAGCCCTACCACAAAAATTTACACTGCTATTTTTAGCCTTACAGCATAAGCTCTGTAAGCCCATGTCTGTTTATCCAAGTTCTGAGACTTGCTGTTGTGAGTCTTTATTGTTGTGTGTATTTATTTATTTGCAGTCTAGACATACCCTAAAACAATGTACATAGTTGCTTTTTTTTTAAGTGATCAGTAAAGAGTATTATAGATCATGTTGCCCTGCCCCTAGGTGGATGGATGGTGGATCTTCCTCTGCCATTCCTGATATATTCCCTTCCTCCCAATCCAGCATCTGGGTGAGTGTTTAGGACAGGATTTTGCTGGGGATACATGCAGGATTTTTTATGTAGATACTGTATTTCTGCAGTTGTTCTATATGCACAGGAGATTATCAGATGGCCCAAAGTTAATCAGTGGGTGGATTATGTGCTTCCTTCAAATAAACAGATCTTTGAAACGCAACATTCAGTGTTTGTGGTGAGGAATGTGGTAGTGGGGAATCTGATCATTCCTGCTGGTTTTTGACAAGCCTGCCATTTGGACTGAAGCAGTAAGGGCTAGATTGTTAAAGGTATTTAGGTGCCTAAAGATGCAGGTAGATGCCTAGTGGGATTTTCAAACTCCTATTGGGAATTAGGTGCCTATATACTTTAGGCACTCAAATATCTCTAAAGAGCTATCCTTAAGAGACAGAAGCAGACAAAGTAGAGAGAGACAAAATTGTGAAGGGCCTGGAAAGTAAGGATGAGAAGCCTAAACTTGATGTAGTGAAATAGGGTGAACGCAAAGGGAAGAAGGGCTGATCTGAGGAAAGGAGGTATGGCACAGGGATAATGAATTAGGTATTGGAGTTCTGAACTCATTGACGGGGAGGGGGTGATGTGATCTTTAGGAAAGCCAGAGAGGAAGCATGCACAGTAATCAAGATGGGAGATGATGGAGGCCTATCTGATAGTTTCGGCTGTGTGAGCAGAAAGAAGACGGTGGTCTTAGGAACGTTACGGAGGAAGAAGTGGCAAGATCTGGACACAACCTGCATGTGTAGGGCAAGAGAGAGGGAGGCCGCAAAGATGACTCCTAGCTCATGATCACAAGAGTAAGAACTGGCAAAAAATGAATGAAGCATTTAGAATTTCTATGACATTCAGCCCAAGCTTTGCTGTGGTGCAAAACCCAAGTTGTGCTCATTTTGTTTTACATGTGAAACACTTTGCATTATACAGATAAATGTTCTCATGGGTAGGTAGAATGTAGGCAGAAGCCCCACTAGTTCAAGAATAGACTCTGATACATTCCTTTCATGAATCAGCACTGTATGTTCTTTCCAGATGCCAACACACACTTTTCTGATTTTCTGGCATGGAAAGCATAGAGTGCCTTAGCATAAACAGAGTATCCCATGTCTTACAGAGAATTGCATGTTTATTACAGAGCCGCCAATGGATAGAAAAATTCCAAACAGTTTATAATTTTAGATTTCTTACAGGGAAAACACCCAATTCTAAGGGATTTGAAAATGGAGCTGTTTTAAAAAAAACAACATATTCCAAATATTTAATGCAATTCAGCAAGCTGTACCAGTAGCATGTCACTTTGTAATCCAATCTAGTGGTGACCCATTGGCCTGATATCCTAACTATAACTCATATGTTTGCAAATTATATTATCTGGTTTATCTGGCATAGTGTGCTAACACCACAGTCAGACAGCGACAGCGTCAAATTTGTTTCTTGAAGAAAAACCCATAACAAATTACATTGGCCTTAGATTCATTCTTACTTGAGAAGTGAAATATACATTTATACCTCCATCCCTTTGCCAGTCGGGTTTCTTGTTTCCAGAGAGATTCACTCTGATGCAAAGCAGGCTATGGTACTTCCCTGCCATTTTGCTTGGGTTCCAGGACATTTGGGTAAGTTATTAAAAATGTTTTCCTTTTACAGGAGAGGAATGATGGTCCAGTGATCAGGGCCCAAGACTGGGACTTAGAAGACCCAGGTTCAATTGCCTGTTTGCCACAGATTATCCTGTGTGACTTTAGGTAATCATTGAGTTTTTTTCTGCCTCAGTGCACTGTATGTAAACATTAGTACTTCCCTCACTACTTCATAGACTGTTGTGAGAGTGAATATATTAAACATTGTGAGATATCCAGACATTATGAATAACCTAGGTAACCTATCAGTAAAATGGGGATCATGGTATCTGTTTTAGTCTGTCTTTCTAGGAAGATATGGATATAAAATTTCTAGGCCTGGTCTGCACTTAAAACTTTTACTGATATAACTCTGCCAGTCAGGGATATGAAAAACCACATACTCCCAAGCGACATAGTTATGAAGACAAATTCCTCAGGGTAGATGCAACTATGCCATCAGCAGAGGGATTCTATTGGCATAGCTCAGTGGTACTCAAACTGTGGGTCAGGACCCCAAAGTGAGTCACGACCCCATTTTAATGGGGTTGCCAGTTCTGGCTTAGATTTGCTTGGGCCTGGTACCAAAGTCAAAGCCTGAGCCCCACCACCCGAGGCTGAAGCTGAAGCCTGGGAGCTTCAGCCCTAGACATTGGGGCTCAGGTTATAGGCCCCCTGAAGCCCTTAGCTTCAGCTTTGGTTATAGGCCCCCTCCACCCACCCACCCACCCAGGGCAGTGGGGCTCGGGCTTTGGCCCAGGACTCAGGTGGGCTCAGGCTTCGGTCCCCCCTCCTGGGATAGAGTAGTAATTTTTGTTGTTAGAAGGGGGTCACGGTGCAATGAAGTTTGAGAACCCCTGGCATAGCTAATGTTGTTCAGGGAGGAGGTGTTTCTTTACCATAGAACTCCTCCTTCTATCAGCATATGCAGCATCTACAGTAGTGGGCTATGTCGGCATAGACTCTGTAGTATAGACGAAGCCCAACGACTCATTCATACTTCTCCTCTTATTAGTTCTTGCACCTGGCAAAGATTTGTCCAGACTGTGGATGGAGACAATGATATTTCACACTTCTCTTTTCTCATCTAGTTATTCTGCTCCCATAATCAATGTTCTTCTCATGCTGTCTCACAGAAAGTTACCCATTGGTCATTCCTTCAGTTACCTCTTTCTAGATCCCTTTCTTTACATTCTTTCAGAGTAGCAGCCGTGTTAGTCTGTATCCGCAAAAAGAAGAACAGGAGTACTTGTGGCACCTTAGAGACTAACAAATTTATTAGAGCATAAGCTTTCGTGGACTACAGCCCACTTCATTCTTTGTGAAAGTCAGACTTTAATGATCACTTCAAATATATTTCAAGCTATGGAGGCACTCAGACTATGATGGGTTGAATCATTGAACTCCCCTTGGGAGCTGCCACCTGATGTTCCAAGACTACCTCTGCCCCTGCTTTCCCTGCCAGCTCGGGACCCCAGCACCCTGTCTTGCTGAGCCAGACACGCCCGTCTGCTCTAACAAAGACCCAGGGTCTGAATTACTTGCTCCAAACAGCTGCAGGCTTAACTGAAAGCAGTTTACAGAAGTGCTCTTGTCTTTAACACTAGATGCCCAACTCCCAATGGGGTCTAAACCCAAATAAATCCGTTTTACCCTGTATAAGTTTATACAGCGTAAACTCATGAATTGTTCTCCCTCTATAATAATGATAGAGAGGTATGCACAGCTGTTTGCCCCACCCCCAGGTATTAATACATACTCTGGGTTAATTAATAAGTAAAAACTGATTTTATTAAATACAGAAAGTAGGATTTAAGTGGTTCCAAGTAGTGACAGACAGAACAAAGTGAATTACTAAGTAAAATAAAATAAAACACGCAAATCTATGTCTAATACAGTAAGAAACTGAATACAGATAAGATCCTCACCAGTTCCAGAATGCTTCCTTTTACAGACTAATCTCCTTTTAGTCTGGGTCCAGCAATCATTCACACCCCTTGCAGTCACTGTCCTTTGTTCCAGTTTCTTTCAGGTATCTTTGGGGTGGAGAGGCTCTCTCTTTAGCCAGCTGAAGACAAAATGGAGGTTTAAATAGACTTTCTCTTGTGGGTGGATACCCCCTCCTCTCTCCTATGCAAAGTCCAGCTCCCAGATGGAGTTCTGGAGTCACCTGAGCAAGTCACATGTCCATGCATGACTCACAGTTTTTTACAAGCAGAAGCCATTGCCCACATGGTATCCTGAATGTCTCCAGGAAGACTTCTTATGTGGATTGGAGCATTCCAAGATGCATTGTTCCTTAAGTGCTTCCTGATTGGGCACTTAATTTTGCGAATTCCTTTTCCCAGGAACTGACCAAATGCTCTACTAAGGTTATTTAGAAATCAAGCCAGTACACAGCCAATATTCATAACTTTAAGTACAAAAATGATACATGCATACAAATAGGATTAATAGATTCAGTAGATCATAACCTTTACATAGATATGTTACATGGCATATGTAGCACAGAACATATTCCAGTTATGTCATATATATTCATAGGCATATTTCCATAAAGCCTTAAGGGATACATCGTCATACAGACCATTTATGTTCTCACTTAAGAGAAATGTGAAATGAATTCGCTTGGTCCTTTCACAATATCTATTGATCTTTCATTGAGGTCACCTCACAAGGCAAACATCAACAAGATAACTTAGAGTGAATTTAAAAATAAATACCATAACATATCAATTGACTAAAATAGAAAGTAAGCCTATATTTTTACTTTCAGAAGCACTTAACAGAGACAGCAGGCTGGTGATCCTGAAGAAAGGAGTTCTAACACCCAATCATCAGTAAAAGCCTGGAGTTGGGGACTCAGAGATAATCTCAGCTGACTGGGAAGTGCAATATGAAATACTCACAGTGGGTCCCTGATTCTCTGTTGCCATGCTTCTTGGGTAGTCACTACACCAACACAAAGAGCGTGTAAAACACTCCCACTGGCATAAGTGGTGGAGAGTTCAAAGGCTACCCAAGCTACAAGGCAGTGAAGAATCGAGGCCTCATACTTCAGAGCAAACCAACAATGGGATTAAACTATAATTACAAGAATTCCACAATAAACACATAGCTGGAAGGGGAGGCAACTTTTTATTTTAAAAGTTAGGTGACAGACGGTGGGCAATTGATGTAAAGCAGCTAGCTGCTCCATTTTAAACACACTCAATGTGGTACATCAAAACAGCAGAAAAAGCCACAGGAAGGTCCACAAAAATATCATTATTTTAATGGTGTCTACTCATGATTAATGTATGCTGGATAATTCTCATGGTCACATCTTTCAAATGAGGAAAATATAAGCCATAATGTCCTTTTTTTTTTCAGAGCTAGAAGTCTAAAATGATACTAAAATTCCTGCTAGGATCATTAATAAAATTTCAAACTGATAACCAGTGAAAAGCACCTTTGCATGTCAATTACCATCTGAAAATCACTAAGGATTTCTACAGTGAAAGCATTTCAAGCTGAGTATCAGTAGGCTATCAGTGCTATCAGCAGCCAATGCATGAAGAAAACTAAGCACTTTTAGGGTAACTGTGTAATATAAAACAGAGAAGGGGCAGGATCACCTGCTGAAGTTGCAAACCAATTAGAGAAATTTGTCTCTTTTCATTGTAATTCCTAAGTAGTTTTCTAGATTTCTATGCCAGGTTACAGCTCATATAAAAAAGTTAAAGCCAGTAGAAAAAGAAATAAACAGGTAAATATTAAAGAATAAGCTCAGTGATACACATTGTCACTCAAGTATCAGAGGGGTAGCCGTATTAGTCTGAATCTGTAAAAAGTAACAGAGGGTCCTGTGGCACCTTTAAGACTAACAGAAGTATTGGGAGCATAAGCTTTCGTGGGTAAGAACCTCACTTCTTCAGTAATGGAAATTTCCAGAGGCAGGTATAAATCAGTATGGAGATAACGAGGTTAGTTCAATCAGGGAGGGCGAGGTGTCACTCAAGGCTTGTCTACACAGCAAGTTATTGCATAGCAAGCCAGGGTGTAAATCTACAGCACACCAGCTTGTTGCATAATAATGACCTGTGTGAACTCTGATATAGTGCGTTGAAAGTCCCAGAGTGCAGCGCAGCTTACTATATCCTCACATGGGATGTTACAGCACGGCAATCTGGTGCACTATCAATTTACACCCAGTCTTGCTATGCAGTAAGTTGCCCATGTAGACAAGCCCTCAGTTCAGAGAGGTTTTGGTCCCTCGGGGCACAATATTTTATTAGCCTTTTAGGGCCTAATCTAAAGATCATTGAAGTCAGTGGAAAGGTTCCTCTTGACTTCAGTGAACTTTGGATCGGATCTTTAGAGCGTAATTTTAGCAGTGGAAAAATATTCTGAAAAAGATAAAAATAATTGTCAAAAGGTATAAATCAGGGGTTGTCAATGAATGTTTTAAAATTCTCTTTCAAATAAATCTTCAGATGGTCCTTTAACCTTATACAGACTATGTTCTGTCGCCAGTCAACTAATGGTAATAAAGTGTACATAATCTGTAGCATCCACATCTAGTTTTCGAAGAGTCATGTTTATTATGATTCATAGATACCAAGGCCAGAAGGGACCATTGTGATCATGTAGTCTGACTTCCTGTATAACACAGGCCATAGAACTTCCCCAACATAATTCCTAGAGAAAATCTTTTACAAAAACATCATATCAATGGTCAATGATGGAGAATTCACGACGACCTTTGGTAAATTGTTCTAGTTGTTAATTACCCTCACTGTCAAAAATTAACATTTTATTTACAGTGTGAATTTGTTTAGTTTCAACTTCCAGCCATTGGATCATGTTATACCTTTCTCTGCTAGATTCAAGAGCCCATTATTAAATATTTGTTCCCTGTGTCGATACATATTAACTCAAATCAAATCACCCCTTAACCTTCTCTTTGTTAAGCTAAATAGATTGAGCTCCTTAGAAAGAACATTTTCTAATCGTTTACTTATTCTCATGGCTCTTCTCTGAACCATCTCCAATTTATCAACATCCTTCTTAAATTGTGGACACCAGAACTGGACACAACATTCCAGCAGCAGTTGCATCAGTGCCAAATACAGAGGTAAAACAGTCTCTCTACTTCTGCTTGAGAGTCCCCTGTTTATGCATTCTAGGCTTGAATTAGCTCTTTTGGACATATTGTCACATTGGGAGCTCATGTTCAGCAGATTATCCACCATGACCCTCAAGTCTTTTTCAGAGTTAGTGTTTCCCAGGATACAGTTCTCCATCCTGTAAGGATGGCCTACATTCTTAGTTCCTAGATATATACATTTAACCACATTAAAATGCATATTGTCTTCTTGCACCCAGTTTACCAAGTGATCCAGATTACTCTGAATCAGTGACCTTTCCTTTTCATTATTTATCATTCCCCAATTTTTGTGTCATCTGAAAACTTTATCAGTGATGATTTTAAAGTTTCTTATATTTTGGGACCTCACAGTTAATTTTTAATCCATTTAAAGTATAAAATGTTAATTTTATATTGCTCTACTTTTTTAATCAGAATGTCTTGTGGTACCAAATCAAACACCTTACAGAAGTCTAAGTATATTTATGTCAACACTGTTACTTTTATCAACCAAACCTATCTCATCAAGAAAAGATATCAAATCACTTTGACAGGCTCTATTTCTATGAACCCATATTGATTTGCATTACTTACATTATTCTGCTTTAATTCTTTATTAAATTGAGTACCGTATCAGCTGCTCCATTATCTTCCCCAGGATCAATGTCAGATTGACAGGCCTATAATTACCCGGGTCAGCCCATTTACCCTTTTTTAAAGATTGGCACAACTTTAGTTTTCTTCTAGTCTTCTGGAAGTTCCCCAGTTCAAGACTTATTGAAAGTTAATATGAATGGTCCAGCAAGCTCCTCAGCCAGCTCTTTTACAATTCTTGGATGCAAGTTATCTGGACCTACTGATTTGAACACATCTAATAGCACCACATGATGAAACTATATCATCTGTTTTTACCCCAATTACAGAACAGAAACCTTTATCTAACATATTTATTGATTTTATTATCCACTTCAGCTACCTCACTATGAGACCTTGCTTTAACTTTCTATAACTGTGTAGGAGTAAATCTACATTGCAGCTGGGAATATACTTTCCAGCGCAGGTAGGCAGACATGTGTGAGCTCTGCTGAAGCTATCATGCTAAAAATAGCAATGTAGCTGGGGGTAGCACAGGAAACAGCTCAGAACAGCTGCCTGAGTACAAAACTGCCCAGACCCCTGTGTATGTACTTGGGCACTCACCCTAGCTACACTGCTATTTTTAGCATGCTAGCTTGACCAGAGCTAGTGAGTGTCTGTCTAACCGAGCTGGGAAGCATGTTCTCAGCCGCACTGTAGATGTACCCTAAGATAACAACGAACTTTTTTTGTCTATAAGCATCCAGGTAGGATTCAGCTGACTGAGTCCTTGGTAAACATGAACAATGAAATTTTTTTCTATTAGTGCTAAGAAATAGAAACAAAGAGACACTTATAACTAGAGCTGTGAAACTGAAAACGGAACTAGGTTTGCTAAAAAATTCTCCAAAGTTTGTGAACCATTTGGTGAAACCAAGCTGTGGTTTAAGTGATCCTAACCTGAGTTACATGTTCCGGGGGGAGTTATTAGTGGATCTGAGTATGGACCGTGCAAAAACTTAATTTTTCTTTATGATTTTAAATTGAAACAAATGACGTTCAGCCCAAATTGCAGAGTATCACATTTGAGTTTACATTTATTGAAGGCTCAAATGCAAATCAAGCCTCTAGAAGTGCAAACTAATCAACTTGAACCAAGGAAAAGTAAGATGTAGAGCAAATTTTGCAAATGAAACAGACAAGTCTCTGACACTTCTACCCCTAACTTGTCTTGCTTTCTACTCTGACTTCAACCTCATGGTCTGGTTCAGCATCTCTGATCACAGAAGCAGTTTTGTACTCACTGGGATAACTCAAACAAGTCAAATAGACCTTATGATACTGTGGCACAATTCCTGCAATCAGTAAATCTGATCCAGAGTCCCCTACATAACGTACATATTAAGTATAAAAAACCCCAAAGAATATTTCCAACCAATTTGTGAAAACATAGTATCTGGACAACTTCAAATCAATTCAGTGAATCCTGATAATAGCGACAGTTAATGCAATTGTATTGTATGTAATCAATGCATTCAGCCACCAAAACCACAAAGGGAAGGGAATTAACTCACTGTAAATCTGACTATTGCAAATACCATCAGCTGTGGGTGCAAAAGGAGAAATATTGTTTATTTATTTATTGAATATAGGCACAGATTTCTTTCTTGGTTAGTGCTGGGTCTGGTACAGGAATAGAAGGGAGAATGCTTGTGCTTCCCCATCTCTATCAAGGTGCCCACTAGGAAATCTATGGGGCTACTCTAATTTGTACCTTCCACTTCCATAGACTGTATGTGACTTGTGGCAGTGGGAAATTGCTGGTGCATAGGTTTGCTCATGCCCCACCCTCTGGCCCTGCCCTGGAATGCTCCTCTGCACTGAGGCTTCTCTGAAGGTAGCAGAGAGCTGGTGGAGCCAGCTGTTCTAGGCAGGGATTCCCACTGTGCTAGAAATAATTGATTATGGGGCGGTGTGACCCCTTTGCCAGAACAACAGAAACAAAGTGATGGCACCACAGAACGAAATCCCACACTCCTCATATTTGAAAAACACCATTGTGAGGTCTACAGTACAAAGATATGTGGCCTACTCATCAGCTGGTGTGAATTAGCTTCGATTGAGCTATGCTGAGGATCTGGTGTGTTCTATTTTGCAGCATTGTAATGCAAAGGTGACAATTATTTCCTTTAAGATAATGTGGTGGTTTTGGTTTTAAATAGCAAGTTTTAGAACTTTAAATAATAAGTTTAAAAACTTATTATTGCTTGCTCTTTGGTAGTTCAAAATTCATTGGGTTCCTTGGGTGGGGACTCAAAATGTGGAAATGGGCATTAAAATTTTTGTTTGTTTCTATCTGACCTTAAAGTCTATATTTCAAATGACCACTTATGTACTTGGAATGAACATTCTCCTTCATAATCATAGGAGATATTTAGCTCAAAAATGATCACTGGGTCATTACACGAATCTAACTAAACGAGAAATAGCTCTCAGTACAATTAGAGCTGCCACAGCTAAGTCTGCTAACATTGTGCTTCAAACTGACATTTCTGATTTCTTAACTAATGCAGTTATTTTCATATCCTTTAGTCTTGTTGCCACTGAATGCGTTCAGGTAATGGATTAGTCTGGGGCTAAGACTCTTTGTAAACCAAGATGAGGAAAACAAATATCAACCTCCAATAGAGAAAATTATGTGTTGAGAGAGAGAGAGAGAGAGAGAGAGAGATCATTGTGCCATTCAGAATTGGTAGTTTTACACCCACTTTGCCTGGAGTAAATGATCTAATAAGTGGCAGAGCAATGGAGAAAGAGGAGTTCTAGTCTGCAATTAGGAATGATGGATAAAATGAGAATAGAACTGCAAAGCTGTCACTTTCAAATATTAAACAGAAAAGCATTATTCTAAGCTTATTGGAATAATCATTTGCTCATCCTCTTATTCTGCTTAGATGTCAAAAAGAAAAGCTTTATAACACTTAACATTTAAATAACGATAGGACAAAGCAAAGTTAGGCCCTAATCCTGCTCCTATTGAAGTCAATGGGAATTTTTGCCTTTGAATTCAAGATATGCAGCGTGGGACCCTTAGTTTTTTAAACAAAATTGAATAAATAATATGAAACAGATGAAAATGCACAGGATCATATGCTACCATCATTTACACTAGTATAAATATGGAGTAACAGGTTTACACTAGTGTAAGTCACGGAAAATTTGGCCAAGTCTTAGTCCCAGCTCTTTTCCTACTCATTGAACTTGCTGGCTGTTACGTATCTGCAAGCCAGATATTCAAACTCTAGTAAAAGAGCCCCTCAAGGCTCTCTAAAAAAAATCCAAGCTCAACCTTCCATTTGCTCATTAAGCACATGTTGGGCTTTTAGTTGCCTAGACTCAAAAGGAAAAAATTCCTGTCAAGTTTGTGACCCTGTGCAGTGGGCTAAGTAGTGAGACAGTAGAAAGAAAGAAAGAAAGAAAGAAAGAAAGAAAGAAAGAAAGAAAGAAAGAAAGAAAGAAAGAAAGAAAGAAAGAAAGAAAGAAAGAAAGAAATTTCCCAGCTGTGCCCACAATCCTTTCAATGCCTCAAATGTGGGGTCAGCAGAGATAGAAACATTTAGGGCAGAATGGGTGCAGAATATGAGGGAGCCATTACTGAGCAGGGAGAAACAAAATATACAAAACTGGATTGGTCAGAAGGGTAGGGGGAAGAATTCCCATTAGGTAATTCCCATTGGTCAGCGTGAAGCAGTAATCAGAGAAAAGCACTTTGGTGGGAATATACTAAGGGTATGTCTTCACTACCAGCCGGATCGGCGGGCAGCGATCGATCCAGCGGGGATCGATTTATTGCATCTAGTCTAGACGCAATAAATTGATCCCCAAATGCTCTCCCATCGACTCCTGTACTCCAGCTCGGTGAGAAGCACAGGTGGAGTACAGGAGAAGCACAGGTGGAGTCGACGGGGGAATGGCAGCAGTCGACTCACCACGGTGAAGACACCACGGTAAGTTGATCTAAGTATGTCAACTTCAGCTACGTTATTCATGTAGCTGAAGTTGCGTAACTTAGATCGATCCTCCCCCCCCCCCCCCCCCAGTGTAGATCAGGCCTAAGAGGATTCCTGGAATGCTGTTTGTTGGAACCAAAGTTAGTGCCAGAGGCGAGTAATAGAGCTTACAAGTGATAGAAAATCAGGTCTAGATCATCAGCTGGTATAAATCTTCTGAGTCCTTTGGAGTCAGTGGAGCTAGCCCAGTTTTCAGGAGCTGAGGATCTTGCCCTCAAAACATGTTAAATTATAACACAGAGCTTTGCTTACCGGATGCCTTTTTGCAATCTCTCGCAGCTCAAGACAAACTGTGCAATATTTTATAAAACTCATTAGCAGCAGGAAGGCCCAAGACACAGCCTGAATAATATGAAGGTTGCTGCACATATCATCACACAACACTAATTTGATAGAAGCTCACGTCTTAAAGAGTATCCAGTGGACTGCTACATAACACCATTCGCTTCATTTGTAGAGAGGCTATTCTGTATTTACAAATAACTACTGCATTGATCAATTTTCCTTTATTATTTTGTTCTACAGTATATCATTGGTTCCACTGGATATAGCCATAATTATGTAGCTCCAACTTCATGACACAAGTTAATGATATTAAAATATGTCTTTCTTCGCTCTGTGTTCTTTTTCTCCTCTCTCTTTTTCCTGCTAAGAAAGTTGTCTTTCATTGGTAAACTAAAACCTAGAAGCCATTTGCAATCCTGAAACTACTGTGAATTATGATACAATCTGCTATGCCAGTATGGAAATTCATAGTCGCCATCAGATGCATTAACATACTTCTGCACTAGCATCTTCCTCGACTAGATTAGCTTTGTAATGTTTTTAAAGGTCTTTTTTTCTTCCAAAAGTAAAGTCTAATGTTTCTACCTGCCCTTTAATCATTTCTGGTTCATATCAATCTGTTTCAAAGAACAATGCAGCTATAATACATAACTCTTGGGAATGCTGAGATCATATAAACTGCACCATAATACTTAGCATATTAATTTCAGTTTTTCAATTTAGCTATCCACTGTCTGTTTTACTTGGCTTCAAACTAAACAAACCCCCAGTGCCAAACCCAGCAATTGGAACTGACCACCTACAGCACTAGAGTAAGGAAATGAAAAAATGATGTGTATTTTCTCTGAGGCTAAACCCTCAGTTTTCTAGCATGAGATCTTCATAGGTTATAAACTACACTGCTCTAATTTAAATAAAATGGAAATATAATGACCTACGATGCTGTGAACTTCAATCATATCAACCGTAAGAAAGGTCACTTGCCTGATAGCAGGCTTTTGCAGGCATTTTCTTGAAAAGCAAAATTTTATCTATAACCCAGCAACTGTATTATAAGCCACAATGTGTGCAGTGAATAAGATTGTTCACATTGGAGGAGTGAAGTTTTCAGGTCATCAGTCCCCAATTTTCATACTTTCTGTAGATACCATCATCTCAACAGTGTCACATCACTTGAGGCTCTAGTGAGCAAAACCCTGGTGTGCCGTTGCTTGTGAGTCTCCAGAGGCTTCAGTGACTCAGCATCTGTGAAGCATATGCACGATACAGGAGCCATGAGTTTCAACAGCACTCAGACTTTGAACTTTGTCTTTGTTTCCTCTGACTACTGTAGCATGAAGCAAGAATGTATCTCCCTCCACATGCCCAGATACAGACTGTGACCTACACTGATGATATTATTTTAACTCAAGTGAGTGTGTTCAATGAAAACACACACATCAATACATGAGGGAGGAGAGGTTCGCAGAGGCAGACCAGCAACATTCCTGACACCCATTTCTTATCAAGGAGAAAACATATTTTTTTCTGATGTCTGACAGTTCTTCAGTTATTTCTAATGCCTGCACAACCACTAGCTGCAGCTCCAGTTGAATGAAATAGAGATTACAGAAATTTAACAGAGTGTGATATAGATTTTTGGAACCCCCCCCCCCCATGGGTTTCTATAGGAGGAATACAATAATTAGGCGAAAAATGGATTGTAGGATATAGCAGTGTAATTAAGATGTATCATATGCATTTAGGACCAGATCAAACTCCTTCAATGAGAATAAAACCATGTCTTTATATAGGAAGACAGAAGATTTCTAAATTCTGAAGATTTATCTTTTTGGGTTTGAACCTCAAATTCAACATTCTGTTTAATATAGTTTCAAGCACTGAATCACGCACACACACACACACACACAAAAAGAGTATGAATGTGGGAGCTGCATGATGACACTTTAGCTTCAGTGTAGTGAAACATTTATATTTTGCAGCTATGTTTCATGCAACTTTCTAAATTCCTCTATATGAAATCACACGGAACAGTTTAAATTACATGTTGGTTGACAAGGGAGAAAGTAGCATGTGAAATGAAAAACAATGTATGATTACAGTACACTGAGTTGTAGGGATAGGCAAATCAATTTAAAAAAATGAAATTTCTTCTGAACCGTAGCTGAAAATATTGGAATTAAACCCAAACTTGAAATGCTTGAATAAGTAATTCCCTCTCCAATCAACAGTTCATTTGCTTCCATTACCTTTGCTGAAATCTTGCACAATTCATTGGTGAGGCCTTACCATTTTCAGCAGTCTCTTCTAAACCTTCTGTTGTCTTCATATCTCATGGTCTCTGGAGCTCCTCAGGGGTCAGGGAGTAGTTGGAAGTTTGGAGCTATAATGATTTAGGATTACTCAGCAAATCTTGACACATTTATGGAAATATCACCAAAGAAAAAGGAAGCTTTGTGGAATTAGGGAGGGTGTGACAAAGTATATGTGCTGCATTCTGTAAAGGGTTAACAAGTGCTCGTGGGTCACATGGCTGCTCAGGGCAGAGTATAACATAAAGGAGAAGTGTGGCCTTTCTCTCCTGGCTGGCTAAAGTGAGGAAAGATTCTGTGGGATTATTTCCCAATAGTTTTCAGTTGATTTGTTTTTTTGTTTTTCAGACTGTTTGGAGAATGTTTTAACATTTTTCCTATTTCTACAGGCATACACCAGGGATGCCTTCTAGTGCCTCCTTCGTTTAATTTATATATTAATGATATGGTGGATGCTTTAAAGGAAGAAAATTTCTCTAAGCCATAAATTAAGGCTAAATCCAT
Organism: Malaclemys terrapin pileata; assembly: GCF_027887155.1. Classification (NCBI taxonomy): domain Eukaryota; kingdom Metazoa; phylum Chordata; order Testudines; family Emydidae; genus Malaclemys; species Malaclemys terrapin. The sequence continues at coordinate 67,804,323 of NC_071513.1, forward strand.
CCCAGTGTTGTTATATGCCAATGACTTGATTGTTTTATTGTCAATGCCCAGAGGCCTCTGATGGTTATTATCTCATTTTTCCTATTATTGTAATTCTTAAAACCTAGTTCTCAATTATAAGACTAAGGTCAAGATTTTCAGGAAGAACACTCTGTGATGTTGCACTCCATATGTTTATGGAAATATGCTTATGAGTGTAAATATAATGTAACTGGAATATGCTTTATGCAAAAGGTCTCTTGTAAGGTATAATTACAAAGCTTATAATCTATTGAGTGTGTTCATCCTATTTGTATGAATGTATCATTCTTGCATCTGAAGCTAGAAATATGAAGTATTACTCTGAAGTCCTATTGTAACTATGTAAAGTGTGGGCCATTAATGGTGTCTTGGAATCTTGATGGCTCCCATTAACTAGGAAAATTAGTTGTAAATGGCTCTGTTTACTTGCAACCTTCCTGTGTTCCTGTGAGTCAGCCCAGGAAGAATGTAGGCTGGGATCTCACAGAACATGTGAACATGTCACATGATAATGGAATCCATCTTAAACCTGGTGCTTTTCCTTTTAGTAGGAGGATAGGGACCCAGAGAGACAAAAGATTCCCACCTTATAAAGATATAAAAGGGGGTGGAACAGAACCAAGGTGGCGGCCAGTCATGAGAAATCCCCAATCCTGAGCTGGAACTAACGAGAACTGTACCAGGGGAAAGGATTGGACCCAGACTAGGAAGGAGTCTAGTCTGTGAAAGAAGCTTATTGGAACATCTCTGAGGGTGAGATTTACCTGTATTCAGTTTCTTAATGTATTAGGCTTAGACTTGTGTGTTTTATTTTGCTTGGTAACTCACTTTGTTCCGTCTGTTATTATTTGAAACCATTTAAATCCTACTTTTTTAAACTTAATAAAATCTCTTTTGTTTATTAATTAACCCAGAGTAAATAATTAATACCTGGAGGAGCAAACAGCTGTGCATATCTCTCGATCGATGTTGTAGAGAGCAGACAATTTATGAGTTTACCCTGTATAAGCTTTATACAGAGTAAAACAGATTTATTTGGGGTTTGGATCCCATTGGGAGCTGGGTGTCTGGGTACTGGAGATAGGTGACTTGCTGGGCAGTTTTTGGTTAAAGTCTGCAGCTTTGGGGGCGTGGACCAGACCTGGGTCTGTGTTGCAGCAGACTAGCATGACTGGCTCAAAAAGGCAGGGTTCTGGAGTCCCAAGCTGACAGGGAAAACGGGCTCAGAGGTAGTTTCAACACATCAGGTAATAGTCCCAAGGGGGTCTCTGTGACCAAACCCGTCACACGCTTCTCAAATTGAGTGGAAGATAGAATGCCACTTTGTACAATAAGTATCTGCTTTTACTTATTTAGGGATAAAGTTCCATCATTCAGGACCCAATTTTACCTCTGCCTTGTTTTAAAATGCTGATTTAAGTATTTTTTCTGTAAGTAGTAGAGCTTGTATTGCTTTTCCTAAATTTTGTTCTAAGATCTGTACTCTTTTGCCCCATTTTTGCCTTCAGGAGATGGAGGAACAACCTGTGTACTCCTTATTTCCATGGTATAAGACCCTTCAATTTATTATAAGTAGGTTGGCTATTTCTATTACTCACTTTTTTCTCAATATCTTTTAATCAATGTAATCAACTGACCAAACAGAGAGTGACAGAGATTACCCAACAAAAAGATCTGGCTATGATTTGCGATTCTATGTTTGCCTTTTTGGTTTTCTGCTTTGAAGATGGCCCATGTTTTTGAACTATATTTGAATGAGTTTTCAAATCTTCATTTATATAAGGCTTATACTCAGTTAAGATTCCAAACCATGGAAACTTCTGTCCTTAAAGGTAGATATGGAAAAGTCCTTTACATCTGTTTTTTTTGCACATGTAAATCTCAAGCATTGGAAGAGCTACCTCATTATCCTTTGGACTGTAGAATTTTCCAGTTTCTGAGACTGCACTGGATTTTACCTCTTTTATATAAAAAAGAATCTTTATCACCATCTCAATTTTTTTTTAGTATTTTCTTAATCCCTAGTAGTAATTAAATCTGTGGCAATTTTTGCCCTTTTAATGCTGTGCTGAAGAAGAGAGTTTTTACTAAGTTCTGAGTGACATTTTTATGTATTAAATGTATTATAGAGACTTTGGTGTCATTTTAGATTGTGTATGTTTTTCTTTTGGTGTTTGCACAAGACATATGTCATATGTAATTTAATAATAAAATTGAATTGGACTGTTCGACAGCTAATACACAAACCCTTAGAAAAGGTCCTTAAAGGGAGTGAGGTTTGGAGGCTTTTTTCTATTCCTTGGCTGGTGAAACCACTCCACCAGCTTAGAGAGGGAATGGGAAGGCAGGAAGAGTAAAGAGAATGGTGTCAAATGGGGAAACTATAAGCAAAGAGATAAAAGAGGTTGCTGGACAGGCCCTTGGAGATTTATCAAGAGTTGATCATACAGGAGAGGATGGGATCTAGGTATAGGCATCTTTTTGGAAATACTGATGTAAGGCGCTGGGATGGTAGAAGGAGAAGGATGGGATATTTGGGAGGCTTAGAAAGTTCTGATAAATTTGGCTAAGGTTCAGTTAAACATACAGATGTTTAGGACCTTATCTGAACTGAACTAAGAAAGCTTTTGAGGACAGCCAAAATTATTAATTAGCCTACTGAGGAAAGGCTGTTTTGTGCCATTCTCATCATGATGGAGAAAATTCAAGTCCTGGAAGTTGTAAAGGCTGACACTTTCCAAAACCCAGATTCATTCACAATTATAATAAATCTCAGTGCACTTCACTAAACGCCTCTACCGCCTTACTTAATGTGGAAATTGTGTCCCTGATCCAATGCAGCACTTAAGCACATGCATGGATTTAAGCATGTGAGTGGTCCCATTGACTTCAAAGACACGCTTAAATTTACACACATGTTCATGTACTTTGCTGTACTATGACCTATAGGAGCCACACATCGTCACCCAATTTGCCTGTCCAACAAAAGTTAATGCTATTGTTAAATCACTGGAAATCGGGCATATTCACGTCTCTGAAATGGTCTGGTAAAAGCATTGGCCTTAAATTAGTTCTTACATTTTTAAAAATTAGTTCATTTTTATGAATAAGAGAGCTAAGTATTGTGCCTAAAATGGGAACATCAAATTAAAAACACTGTATAAAAGGTATTAATCAAATTAACAGGTCATACTAAATAATATTTTAGATGGAAAAAGCACATCAAAATCTAAATAAAGATTGTTCAAGGATTCAGTGCAAACCGTTATTTTACTACCAACAGAACATTATTATTCATGTATTTTATTATTCCTGAATCATATCCTCCTAATTTAAATTAGTGCCTGCTAAATTTCTTGAATGCCATTTTAGCAACAATAAAGAAAACAATTCACATTTCCTGTAAATACTTTGCTGCACATTAGAAATAATTATCAATTCATTTACTTAAGTACCAGGCTTGTGTTACAATAGCTAATGAAGCTTGAGCTAGACAGCAAATTAGATTTAATAAGCTGGGCATGGTCAGGACTCAGAGACCTCTACTAAAAACTCAGTTACTACAGGAAATACTGTTGGCAAGTCATTAGGTGAAATTATTCCTATGGACGAATGCCATATCTGAACCAATTTCTGAGCTTGGTGGCATGAGGCATTTGCTGCTAGCATGATATAACACCAACTTAATTTTGCCTAAGAAGAGTGCCCTAATCCAGTTCCAACTGAGATCAAAGAGAATGATAAGAGAAAAATTCCAAAAGTGCTTAAGTGACCTCGGAGCTTATATCCCATTTTAAAAAGTGACTTAGACGCCTAAGACTAATGGAAAGTCAATGAAACTTAAGAAAAATTGCCCTTGAAGCCTAACCCAAAGTCTGAAGAAGACAATGGAAAGATGCCCATTGACGTCAATGAGCTTGAATCCACTTGTTTTGCCTAGACTGGAAAAGTATTTGTGATTGTTTCTGAGATCTCTCTGATCTATCATCTCACTAACAGGAACAAAAGCGAAGACTAAGTTATTCCCTTCCTACCATGCAGAAAGTATTCTGCATCTTCTCTATACTATGCACTGGATCTTTGCAAAGAGTAGCAAACCACATCTTTTAGACAGTAGTCTGTATGTAGGAGCATTAGAAAATTCTTGGGGGCTATGTTACAGTCAGATTGTAACATGACACTTTCCCCCAAAGTGTTAGAAGGGTAGCTGCACCTCATAAAGCTTCCATTGTATTTACTAGCAAGGAGAAAGCATTTATATATTTATTTCAATGTATTACTGCACTGGGCTATGTAGGCAATTATGCACTTTTAAAAACACAATCACCTACAAATAAGTAAGTAATAATATAATATGCAGGGAGACTGTGAGGCTGGAAAACAGATCAACAATGGATTTGCCAAACATCCAGGAGCCTCACATGAATTTTATGTAGTAGTGGTGCATGCAATTAACCATAATATGGAAGGTTTTGTCAGCCAGCTCCTTTTGCTTAAGTGGTAAGCGTGGCACTCACGTCTAAAATGAATTAATGACTCCCATTCATGGTAAATTCATTCTAAAGGAGAGTGGAAATCCACATTTGTTTTATTGGAGGATTTTTTTTAATAGGGTATAGCAAGGATGTTATGAATCCCTATACAGAGTTGCCATAAACATTTAGAATCCTTACAAAGAGATCCTATTCTAGATTCTTATACCACATTCATATCTATAGTACCTGAGCTCCTTCCAGCAGTTCATCACGTCACATAACTAATATATGTCCTGTATGGTTCATTTTGTGAAGTATTGAGGACTATGTTGGAATTTCAAGCTATCACTTTAAGACTGCATGTGCAGAGGACGCGGTCTGAGTACTGCTTGCAGACTAGAGGGCTTTGTAGTAATGCGTGGAGCAGACACAGTCATCAGTCTGAAAAGAGTCAACTAAAAACAGGGTGGGGTGAGTTGTGCCTCTCTGTTTTAGGGAGCAGCCTGTTTTGTTTCCCTCTGTTTTTGTGTTATTGTGTGTTCTGAATTCTAAGAAATAACGTAGTATTACATTGCAACCTTCCAGGAATAATATTTATGTTTTTATCTACTTCTCTGTTTGTATGCTGTGAAACACTGCACATAGTCTCTCTCATCCTGTTCCCAGGGGGAGAACTGTGTGCACATTATAGTCTTTTGTTCTGGCAGGTTTTTGTTTCTGGGTGGGATTGTCTTGTTTATTTTTGTTATTTTGTGTGCCTGCTGTTCCGAGTTTTTGTTAGAGAAGGCAGGTCAAAGAAGTGTGCCTTGCACTAAGCTCAACTAGAGCCAAGTGGCAGCCTGAACTATAGCGGAGGTAGTGGGAGAGTATCAAGCACCTGCACTACAACTTCCAGGGGTACTGTACCACCATAGGAAAATGCACTATATAATGTTGAACTGACTTGAAATGACACATTTGGGTCTATCAAAATGTTTCATTTCAATCAAAAATGCCAAAACAAAATGTTTCACCATTTTCAAATTGAATTTTTTTGGAACTTTTCATTGTATGACAAATTTTGATATTTCAACCCTTTGTTGTCAGACCAAAAACAAAATGTTGAAACATAAGAATTCCCCATGGCTTGGAAATTCCAATATTTCTTTCACTCTAATATTATGTAGTTGGGTACTCATGAATCTTTTATATATGCTAATATTCTAAGTGCAAATTGTCTAGTCTAGTCTAGTCATAGACAAATTGTCTAACCATATAGCAGACTGTTCAGAGGACATGCAACAACCAAGGAAGAACAAGAAACTCTCTTCCTATCCAGAACCCAGGGGGATATTTCATAGTTTAATTCTGTTCACCCTATACATCTTTTTCAGTAATTCAGCCATAGTAATTAGAGTTAGGATTGCCAGGGAATCACAAGGAACTAGAACAGATGTATAAAAGTAACCCAAGGGTGGGCTAGAAGGTTAGTACTACGGAAATGCATAAAATATTCAGATTTACTTACCAGATGGAAAGGCAATCATCATAGTGAAAAATGCCTAGCCAAATATATTTTTTCTTCTCTCATAAGTGATATTTCAGTAGTGACTAATTGAAATGTGCTAGCTGCTGCACAAACACATAGTAAGAGACAGTCCCTGCCCTGAAGAGCTTGAAGTCTAAATAGACCAGACAAAGAGTGAGAGAAAGGAAGCATTATCCCCATTTTACAGATGTGAAGATACGGCACAGAGGCTAAGATCCAGGCCAGAGTAATTAAGTGAGTTGCCCAGGGCCACATAGGAAGTCTCTGACACAGCTGAAAATTGAACCCTCTGTTGAACCAATAGAGAGGAAAGAGCCATAGAAATCAAGCCAGTTGGTCACATCAGCACTGGATAATAAGGATGACATTTTCAAAATGTGGTCTCCATTTGTGTGTATGTAACTTTGTACATAGCTTTTTCACACTGTTCAGTGTGCGTGTTGGCTATCCTTGAGTGGGATAGTTATGGAGAAAGTACTGCTGGTTGTTAGCTCCCATTAACTGAAATGAAGGAAGAATTTAAAGTGTGTAAGAAAGAAAATTTCAGGAGTTATGGAGCATCTGTGTAGTCTTCAAAGCGGGGAATCCAAACTGCATTTCCTGCAAATCCTTAGCTACTCTGACGAAACACCAGAGTTACCCTAAAGAAGCTGGGAGTCGGAACATGAAACCAGAAGATGATGACTTTGGAACACCTTTAAAGAGGTCAGTTCTAACTGACTAGGAAAGCCTGTAGGGGAATTACAGAACTAAGAGAGCAGGCTAATAGCCAGTTTAATCCAATGAGGGAGATGTGCCAGAGAATGTTGCACACACAAATTCAGTGAAAATGGCATTTGCAAATGCTTTCAAGATCGAGACCATCGTGTGAGTGGGTGGTTTGGCATGCACAAAAAGAAGCCAGGATGAGGTTACTTAGAGAGTTTGGTGCTCTGGGCATAACACAAGTCACTGTTTTGGGGGTCTGTTTTATTAATATAACTGAACAAAAAGTATTCATTCTTCACTCTCATATCCAGGTTCTCTGAGTCCTGTCTGGTCCTTTTTTCCTAGGCTCAGAGTGAGTCATTCTCACATCAGGGCTTCACAGTCAACTTTGTATCGTAGCTATGCTGTGCTTCCCCAGCAAGACCTCCTGCTAAACTTTCTCCTGCAGCTTCCTCTCCAGCTCATAAGAATATAAGAACAGCCCTACTGGGTCAGACCAAAGGTCCATCTAACCCAGTATCCTGTCTTCTGACAGTGGCCAGTGGCAGGTGCCCCAGAGGGAATGAACAGAACAAGTAATCATCAAGTGATCCATTGCCAGTTGCTCATTCCCAGCTTCTGGCAAATAGAGGCAAGGACACCATTCCTGCCCATCCTGGCTAATAGCCATTGATGCATCTATCCTCCATGAATTGATCTAGTTCTTTTTTGAACACTGTTATGGTCTTGGCCTTCACAACATCCTCTGGCAAGGAGTTCCACAGGCTGACTGTGCCTTGTGTGAAGAAATACTTCCTTTTATTTGTTTTAAACCTGCTGCCTATTAATTTCATTTGGTGACCCCTAGTTCTTGTGTTATGAGAAGTAGTAAACAACACTTCCTTATCTACACCAGTCATGATTTTATAGACCTCAATCATATCTCCCCTGAGCCGTCTCTTTTCCAAGCTGAAAAGCTCCAGTCTTATTAATCTCTCCTCATACGGAAGCCATTCCATACCCCTAATCATTTTTGTTGCTCTTTTCTGAACCTTTTCCAATTCCAAAATATCTTTTTTGAGATGGGGCAATCACATCTGCACACAGTATTCAAGATGTGGGCTTACCATAGATTTATATAGAGGCAACATGATATTTTCTGTCTTATTATCTATCCCTTTCTTAATTATTCCTAGCATTCGGTTCTCTTTTTTGACTGCCACTGCACATTGAGTGGATGTTTTCAGAGAACTATCCACAATGACTCCAAGATCTCTTTCTTGAGTGGTAACAGCTAATTTAGACCCCAGCATTTTGTATGTATAGTTGGGATTATGCTTTCCAATGTGCATTACTTTACATTTATCAACATTAAATTTCATCTGCCATTTTGTTGCCCAGTCACCCAGTTTTGAGAGATCCTTTTCTAGCTCTTCGCAGTCTGCCTGGGTCTTAACTATCTTTAGTAATTTTGTATCATTATTTGCTCTCTCTACACTAGGAGCTCAGCCAGTCCAGGCCTCTTCCTGGCTGCCACAGAAAGGCACCTGACTAATCCAAAAGTTGCACTTTATATAGTGCCAAAGGAAATCACATGATGCCATGTCACCTGACCCTTCCAGGATGTGCCTCATCTAGTCACTAAAATTCCCAAACTCCAGCCTTAAAATGGTTACACCCTTGGAGCAGTTATGTCATATTGCTCACATTCCCAAAGACAAGTGTATGCTGTTCAAAAGCCAAATTCTTCCCTCAGGTACATGCACCCAATTCTAACTGAAGTTAATATATATCAGCACTCAGAAGCTAGCCCTAAATATTGAAATCACTGCCTTGTTCTCTTCAGAAGTTGTAGCTTTTCAGCTACTGTGGCATCAATAAAAGTGCTTCTTTACTATGAATATTCATTGACTGGCAATGACGGTCCAAAATTGCTCATTGGTCCTATTATAATTCGAGGTTCGACGGGGGACAGGTGAGCAAAGCCCACAGGTAAGTGGGGAACATGGAGACCGGGGAAATGAGTCGGAAACAAGAGGGAGTGTGGGCTATATTGGCAGAGAGAAAGGAGAGTCAGGAAAAAACTGGGAGGAAAGATCAAACCAGTATCTTAGATGCCTATATACAAATGCGAGAAGTATGGGGAATAAGCAGGAAGAACTGGAAGTGCTAATAAATAAATACAACTATGACATTGTTGGCATCACTGAAACTTGGTGGGATAATACACATGATTGGAATGTTGGTGTGGATGGGTACAGCTTGCTCAGGAAGGATAGACAGGGGAAAAAGGGAGGAGGTGTTGCCTTATATATTAAAAATGTACACACTTGGACTGAGGTAGAGATGGACATAGGAGACGGAAGTGTTGAGAGTCTCTGGGTTAGGCTTAAAGGGGCAAAAAACAAGGGAGATGTCATGCTAGGCGTCTACTACAGGCCACCTAACCAGGTGGAAGAGGTGGATGAGGCTTTTTTCAAGCAACTAACAAAATCATCCAAAGCCCAAGATTTGGTGGTGATGGGGGACTTCAACTATCCGGATATATGTTGGGAAAATAACACAGCGGGGAACAGACTATCCAACAAATTCTTGGACTGCATTGGAGACAACTTTTTATTTCAGAAGGTTGAAAAAGCTACTAGGAGGGAAGCTGTTCTAGACTTGATTTTAACAAATAGGGAGGAACTCGTTGAGAATGTGAAAGTAGAAGGCAGCCTGGGTGAAAGTGATCATGAAATCATAGAGTTTGCAATTCTAAGGAAGGGTAGAAGGGAGAACAGCAAAATAGAGACAATGGATTTCAGGAAGGCAGATTTTGGGAAGCTCAGAGAGCTGATAGGTAAGGTCCCATGGGAATCAAGACTGAGGGGAAAAACAATTGAGGAGAGTTGGCAGTTTTTCAAAGGGACACTATTAAGGGCCCAAAAGCAAGCTATTCCGCTGGTTAGGAAAGATAGAAAATGTGGCAAAAGACCACCTTGGCTTAACCACGAGATCTTGCACGATCTAAAAAATAAAAAGGAGTCATATAAAAAATGGAAACTAGGACAGATTACAAAGGATGAATATAGGCAAACAACACAGGAATGCAGGGGCAAGATTAGAAAGGCAAAGGCACAAAATGAGCTCAAACTAGCTACGGGAATAAAAGGAAACAAGAAGACTTTTTATCAATACATTAGAAGCAAGAGGAAGACCAAAGACAGGGTAGGCCCACTGCTTAGTGAAGAGGGAGAAACAGTAACAGGAAACTTGGAAATGGCAGAGATGCTTAATGACTTCTTTGTTTCGGTCTTCACCGAGAAGTCTGAAGGAATGCCTAACATAGTGAATGCTAATGGGAAGGGGGTAGGTTTAGCGGATAAAATAAAAAAAGAACAAGTTAAACATCACTTAGAAAAGTTAGATGCCTGCAAGTCACCCGGGCCTGATGAAATGCATCCTAGAATACTCAAGGAGCTAATAGAGGAGGTATCTGAGCCTCTAGCTATTATCTTTGGAAAGTCATGGGAGACGGGAGAGATTCCAGAAGACTGGAAAAGGGCAAATATAGTGCCCATCTATAAAAAGGGAAATAAAAACAACCCAGGTAACTACAGACCAGTTAGTTTAACTTCTGTGCCAGGGAAGATAATGGAGCAAGTAATTAAGGAAATCGTCTGCCAACATTTGGAAGGTGGTAAGGTGATAGGGAATAGCCAGCATGGATTTGTGAAGAACAAATCATGTCAAACCAATCTGATAGCTTTCTTTGATAGGATAACGAGCCTTGTGGATAAGGGTGAAGCGGTGGATGTGGTATACCTAGACTTTAGTAAGGCATTTGATACGGTCTCGCATGATATTCTTATCGATAAACTAGGCAAATACAAATTAGATGGGGCTACTATAAGGTGGGTGCATAACTGGCTGGATAATCGTACTCAGAGAGTTGTTATTAATGGTTCCCAATCCTGCTGGAAAGGCGTAACGAGTGGGGTACCGCAGGGGTCTGTTTTGGGACCGGCTCTGTTCAATATCTTCATCAACGACTTAGATATTGGCATAGAAAGTACGCTTATTAAGTTTGCGGATGATACCAAACTGGGAGGGATTGCATCTACTTTGGAGGACAGGGTCATAATTCAAAATGATCTGGACAAATTGGAGAAATGGTCTGAGTTAAACAGGATGAAGTTTAACAAAGACAAATGCAAAGTGCTCCACTTAGGAAGGAAAAATCAGTTTCACACATACAGAATGGGAAAAGACTGTCTAGGAAGGAGTACGGCAGAAAGGGATCTAGGGGTTATAGTGGACCACAAGCTAAATATGAGTCAACAGTGTGATGCTGTTGCAAAAAAAGCAAACATGATTCTGGGATGCATTAACAGGTGTGTTGTGAGCAAGACACGAGAAGTCATTCTTCCGCTCTACTCTGCTCTGGTTAGGCCTCAGCTGGAGTATTGTGTCCAGTTCTGGGCGCCGCATTTTAAAAAAGATGTGGAGAAACTGGAAAGGGTCCAAAGAAGAGCAACAAGAATGATTAAAGGTCTTGAGAACATGACCTATGAAGGAAGGCTGGGTTTGTTTAGTTTGGAAAAGAGAAGACTGAGAGGGGACATGATAGCAGTTTTCAGGTATATAAAAGGGTGTCATAAGGAGGAGGGAGAGAACTTGTTCACCTTAGCCTCTAAGGATAGAACCAGAAACAATGGGTTTAAACTGCAGCAAGGGAGGTCTAGGTTGGACATTAGGAAAAAGTTCCTAACTGTCAGGGTGGTTAAACACTGGAACAAATTGCCTAGGGAGGTTGTGGAATCTCCGTCTCTGGAGATATTTAAGAGTAGGTTAGATAAATGTCTATTAGGGATGGTCTAGGCAGTATTTGGTCCTGCCATGCGGGCAGGGGACTGGACTCGATGACCTCTCGAGGTCCCTTCCAGTCCTATAATCTATGAATCTATGAATCTATGAATGATAATTTACATGAATACCACCTCAGGTGCTGATTAGATGGCGCTCAGTCCAAAAAAGTTATGTTTATCTGGGGGGAGGGGGGAATTCACTCAAACAATAGCTACCATGGGTTCCACCCAAATGAACGACACTCAAATATGTCATCCTTGATCACTTCTGCCAACACAGACTCAGCCTGAATACTTCAACTGAGATCTTCTTATCTGGGGTGAACAATGAGACAGGGCATCAATTCTTGATGCTGAACAGAGCTCCCATCTTAGGCATCAGGGTGATAACAGTACCCAGCTAAGAGTCTCAAGTGCTTCCCCTGGAATCAGCAAGAAACCGGAAAGGCTTTTGACTGTTAGCAACCCTCTCTGACATGCAAGGTCCTCTGACAACTGCAAACAAAGGAGGAAGCCACCAAATATGTGCTAGAAGTCTTTGAATCAAAATTATTATTTCAAAAAAAATATTGAAAAGTTCTTTACGTACAGAAACTTTTAACATTTCAGGGTAAACACTTTTGAAGCTACACGTGGGAATATATAGCTGGTAAAGTGAACAGGGATACATTGAAATGAAAGGACCTGCAGCACGTAAATGTAAGCTATTATTACGGTGTTGAATTCTGACCCTATTGAAATCAATGGGAGTTGTGGCACTGCCTATGATGTAGCCAGGATTTCTATGCAAAGATCTTCTGTGTGCACCCCATTGGCAAGTAAGTCTCAATTCTTGGGAACAAAGGAGATGTTAACTCAAAGGTCAGAGAAAATCTAAATGTTCCCCAAATGTTTATTCACAGACAAGAACCAAGGAAGAAATTTGCCCTTTAGAAACATAGCAATCAGAAACAGAGAAGGGCCTCCAGCAAAACTTCAGGTCAAATACTATCAAATTTTGAAGACATGCGGTTTGTAGGCTTTTTAGGGAAAGGTCTATCTTTTTATTCTGTGTTTGCACAATGCCTAGCACAACAGGGTCCTGCTGCGTGACTGGGGCTCCTAGGTGATACAATAATACAAATGATGGAGATGATGGTGGAGGAGATGATCTGACTCCAAACTTTGCAGCTTGAGGGCCATCTCTAACCAAAATGAGGAGCCCTGTTAAAGCAGGAAATGTTAAAAAGAAAAGGGTATCCATTCACAGCAAAAAGCTAACCCACTAGGCAACAATGCAAGTAACATCCCTCTCTTACACTACAGCATGGAGCCCAATGCACTTTCAGTCTTTATGCTTCTAAAGCTTGACCCAAAGCCCTTTGGAGTCAATGGGATTGTTTCTATTGACGTCCACAAGCTTTGGAACAGGCCCTCACAATGGTGCTAAGTGTCTCCAAAGTGGGGAACGGAGATATCCACAGTTGTTGGTGCAAAAGATAAAGAGGCTGGAAAAGACCCTTCTCCTAATGGATCAGAATTTCGGAACTTCATAAACCATTCCAGTACCATCACATAAAATGGGTTTGAGCCCTATGTTTTTGAATGTGTTTCAAATTTTTCCACATCCTCCAACTGCTAATAGGGAAAGCTACAGTTTCATTTTTGCTGGGTTTCACATGAAACACTTTTTAATTCATTTTACACCATTTATATTAGATTTGTAAGTAGATACATACTGTATAAGCAATCCACAGTCACGTGCAGGGCCCCAGGGAAATTACCAGGCAGTAACAATAGGGAAATAAACTCTACCTGACAAAGCCATTTCTGGATGCAAGATTCTATTGCTTTTTTCCCAAAGAGGTTCAGCAGTGCTTGATGGGAAGCCATTTATAGGAACCCAGGGAGCAAGACAGCAAGTAAAAGAACAAAGCAAAGTCTTTTAAAAAGGAACATACAGATTACCAAGAAAGATCTTCTAGCTACACCATCAGCCTCTGAGCTAAGCCTCAATTCGCAGCTACTCCATTCCTGAGCTTGATGCAGGAATCAGGAAGGTGATGTGGGGGAAGGAAGAGATGGGATTAAGCCTTAGAGCTATTTTACTTTATGTTTGGACTGCCCATCACACCCAGAGGTTGTTGTCAATGAGGGACAGCCAGTGCTGTGACCATATCCATGTCTGTCCCTCTTTGTCTCTAGCACCAGCGGCTGGGACGAAGACTAGGGTGTGGAGCTATTCCAGGGGCTCTACACCAACCATGAAGCCCCTTATGCATGAGGTATTCCTGGGGGGAAGATGAGGGTATATTTCTGCACTGTTTATATAACTGCATGGGATAAAGAGACTACAAGCATGGGTGTAGTTTGGGGGGGGGGGGCATGGGGGGCATTGCTCCCCCAAACTACAAGCCTCAGGCAGGAATGGAATTTGCCCCACACACATGGCCCCGTTGGCCTGGCTGGAGCCCTCCCACCCCAATTATAGAAGTCAAACTACTCCTATGACTACAAGAATACAGAAAATTGAGCCTAGCTTGTCGAATTCAGTATAGGCCTGAACTTGTTAACCTGGAAGGTTTTGTGCACCCTCAAATCTCACTAAGGCCACTTCCAAGAAGGTGCTCGGCACCTTTTAGGATCAGGATCTCAATGTCCTGACTGCAAGGATAGCATAATAATTAAGACTTGGCTATTCATAAAAACATTGACTTTGCAAACTCTGATCTATTAAATATATTCTTTTACTGCCTCTTACTGAAAATTAAATATGTTAAATTAGATTACAATGTTTCTTTGGCTGTCATTTCTTGATGGCAGTCTAATTTGGCACACTTTTCTGTAGTGGTAAACAGATGACATTAAAGTTGGTTTACTTGAATTTCTCATTCTGCTGCCTTGATATGCTGCATGTTTACATTTAGAGGCACAGTACACAGAAAGATTAGCTAGATGGATGGCCTAGTTCATTTAAGTTTTATGGGCTTGTAAGGCAGCCTTTATCCTGAAATAGAATTCATATACCCAAAATGGCCACAGTTCACATAAACTGTCAATTGCCTTTTCTTTTAACTAACAAAATTCCGAAAATGAATGTAGTCATTTTTCAACCTTTGGTTTGCCTCTTTATAATACATGAGTCTGCAACCCAGATCTGCTAGTTCACAACAAGGAATCAATGGCACAGTTAATGGGTCAGATCCAATGGAGCTACACCAACAGACAGCAGCTGAGGATCTGGCCCACAACTCTGAGATGTTTCTAACAAGTCATAGATGCTAATAATTTCTGCAAGTTGCACCAAGGGATCTACACAATCCCTTGGGACAAATTGGGGGTTCAGTCTGTACCACATTCTGAATTGTGGTGATTTTATGAAATTTGTGTCATGAAATTACTGTGTCATGGAAAGCCTGTATGTATGTGGATCCACCCTGAGTCAGGAAGTTGTGTCATGTCTCTGACAGGCCAGACACAATGGGGAGTGATCAGCACTCAACCTATTCACAAAGTATAACACTTTTGGACAATGGGTTTGCTCCAGCAGGGAGAAGACACTTCCTTCTCTTATGTGAAGAAAAGGTGGTTTGAGAGTAATGGAAAATTACCAAAGAGCAGAAGAAAAGATGCAGATGATCTCAGCGGGAATCTGTAAAGGGTCTCACAAGGGAGGACAGGGGGAGAGAGAGCCTTCTTACCCCAGAGTAAGGTGACGGAGGCTGCTGCAGGGTCAGGGTAAGCAATGGGGTGAGTGGCCCTACCTGCTGGAACACAGGATCCCCCAAGTTTCAGAGTAGCAGCCGTGTTAGTCTGTATCCTCAAAAAGAAGAACAGGAGTACTTGTGGCACCTTAGAGACTAACAAATTTATTAGAGCGTAAGCTTTCGTGGACTACAGCCCACTTCTTCGCATGCATTTGTTAGTCTCTAAGGTGCCACAAGTACTCCTGTTCTTCTTTTTGAGGATCCCCAAAGGACTCCCTCAGGAAGGGTGAGCTAATGGGGAGCATCATGTTTAGGATGTTTTGTTATTTTGTGTGATCTGTGCTCTCTTCTGCTTTATATGATTAAATATAAAGAACATACAGTTGATGGATTTAATAGAGTTTGTGTGTGTGTTTATGTGTTTTGACTGTTTCACAGTGACTGTGTGCTCCCAAGGGATTTAAACTGTAAGCCAGAAGCTTCACATGTGTTGGGTTGAGTTCTGGAGAGGGATGTGTTTGAGCATGGCGGAAGAATGAAGGGTTAGTGCTGTGCTCAGAGTGACTAGGCTACTGGTCAAAATGGGTTCTGGCACTCAAAAGGGGGACAGAAAGCATGTGCCCTGAGAGCTGGCCTAGGGACCCTGAGATTGGGACAGGAGCTGGACTCCATTCAGACTCCAGGAGCTTGAAATTCAGAGCACAGAGACTTGGCTTCCCCACACAGCAGTTTTTGTGGGTGGCTAGAAAGGGGTTCTCACTAAGATCTGTGACACCCTAATTCACCCCATTTTCTTTCATAGCTTGTTGTAGCAATGAAAGGACATCTTGACACATTTATTGTAGAGATGACCATGAGTGGCCATAGGAGTGACATGAAGTCAGAGGATGGAGACACACTAAAATGGGGTGGCCAATCAGCACCATGAGTAAATTATTTCATGATCTGATCCAAGGAGCAATACAATTTAAGCCTGACTGCCAGAAAGCCCCTAACTAGAGAAATTCACCTAACACTGATTCATTTTTTTCTCACAGTCCATAGTCCTGAAGGCCAATCATCATCCCTAACTATGTTTCTATGCTTGGAATATATTTTATTAACTCCTTTTTTTTACTGAAATAAATACATAATGCTCAAAAGTTAGAACCAAAAGCTGAGCTTGTTGTAATCCCGAGCTTCTCTTAAGTAAAGGCCGACAGTTTCTGTATTAGTTCTGGGCAATACTGTGGCCCTTACTCAGACATGGAATGGAGTGGACATGCGTAAAAACTCCCATCCCATTTCATGGCCCACATAAGGGCTAGCCAGAATTGGTGCCTCTGTGGTTGTGGGGAGATTGAGGGCTACTACTTTAAATTGTTTGTTTAAAACTTATACTGTGTGTGTGTATTTATGTATAGTATATTTATATATATATAAAATATAGTCTTTTGTCTGGCGAAAAAAAATTTCCTGGAACCTAACCCCCCCTCCCCCATTTACTTTAATTCTTGTGGGAAAATTGGATTCACTTAACATCGTTTCACTTAAAGTAGCATTTTTTAGGACCATAACTACAATGTTAAGCGAGGAGTTACTGTATACCCTCCCAGTTTGACAGCAAACCATTGATAACGATTCCTCAAATATGTTTTTTCCAGCAGTTGTGGACCCACTTTTTGTAGTTTCATCTCAACAACATTTCCTATGGATCGACTTCCCTGAAGGTAGCAGGGAGGAGCAGAGAAAAGGAAAAACCATGGGTAGGCCCTGCCCCACCCCCAATACTAACCAACAGAGCTTCAAAGCCACATTGTGAAATAGTATGTTGCACCTTGCAAATTTCTCTCCCATACCACAACCAGAGAGGTCTCCTAATTCCACACTCCCCATGCAGAGCTGTGGATAAATGGCACAAGGCAGCCTTCTGGAAACATGCCCATAGAGAACTAGGAGGTGATCTGCGCCAAATGTACTTTCACTTGTGGTCTGATCAGGATCTGAGTCCACATTTCCAAAAGGAAAACCTAGAGCAGTAAAGCACTGTACCATTCATTCTACCACCCTTGCTCATGCTGACTAGCACCTTATTACGCAAGTGCTCCAATTGATCTCAGTCATAAAGAAGATTGCACAGTACTGATCTCAATGAGATTACTTCCATAGGGTAAAGTGCTACTCTGCTGAGTAAGACACAGAAATAGGCCCTCTGTGATTTAAGCATCAGGTGTGACAAAGATAATGACTACTCAGGTCCTACCCATAGTAGTCAACTCACACTTCCATCCTCGTGCAATAGATACTTTGAATACTGTGCAGTTACTATGTCTTTCATGGAAGCTGTAAAAAACCCAAGGTTATGGTTTTTGCATATGGCTGTAATCCTATTTGTTTAACTTCAGCTACGCATGGGATTGAATTCAAGCACATACTTAAGTGGTTCCAGTATCGAGGCCCAAGTCTTCTCTGTGCAGATTCTGAAGATTAGAGGGGAGTTTTGCCACAGAGTCCTTGGCCAAAATGTCTGTTTTATCCCCTATATTGTTGCATACTGGTTGAGTGTCTGACTACTGCAGTCTTCCCAGGAGGAAGCTGCATTCCAGTACTGCTATATGCTAATAGTTCATAAATTACTTGATATGTAAAACAAACACTTACCCCACTGAATAATTAGTTTATTGTACCAAGTTGGCAACATTTTGCTGTTTAGCAGAACCCCTGCCTACAGCTCCCCAGCTTCTAGCTCACTAGAGGTCTTAGTATCGTAGAGCTCACTTGGTAAGTTTAAAACGTAAAAACCTTCCTTCTCACTCACAGTTCAAGTAGCAGTCTGTCACTTTCCTAAGTGTGTTACATAGTGAGTCCACTAATCCCTGTTGGCTAACGAAGGTCTCTCTGGTAGTAATTGTAGCAGCTCTTGGTTGATGTTAAAAAAAAAAAAATCTGTCCCAGACTATATTTTTACCCAAAATATACATGGAGAAATAATTACAGTTTAGGGGCATGTTGGATACATCTCTAAATGGCCATATGAGTTGATGTAAAGGAGCAAAATCTCTCTGGAAAAGGTAAGCAATGACTTTTCCTAGAAATGAAAGCAACTTATTTATCCTCAGGGCAGTAACAGCACTATGAGCATACAAAGCAGTAACAACACTCTTTTCTCTGAAAAGTCCTTTGCCAGTGCAGTTTTGTTGTTTCCCCATTTGTAAACAAGGTGGAGAAGAAACAATGCCATATTATTTTTTCCTAAGTGGACCACTCAGTATCTTCACAATTGCAATTTCTTCTCCTACTATATTTGCTCAGCTATTATGTTGCACTCATTTTGCATCGCACCAGATTCATATTGGTTGTCTTTTGAAGCACAAGTGTAATCATGCTAGAAGATTGCTTATCTATGATGGCATTTCAGAAATCCTAACAAATTGCTTTCATATTAGTACTGGGATGGTTTGCTTCCCTTTTCACAATCCTTGACAGTTCTGATTGTGAGTATGAGTGACTTGTATGCATTTCTCTATCTTCAGGTATATTACTGAACTCTTACTGTATGTAAACATGTGGCTCTTATGAGAGTGTTGTCTATAAAAGTATTTATGTGTCAAATCTCAATCCATTCAGCAATGACATATATTTTAAAGCTTAGAATATGGTATAGCATATGTAATCTGTGCATATTGATCTAATCATATTTTTACCCCCAAAAGATGTGGGTTGCAAAACTCGTTAGATCGGTTGTGCTGCCTCCTATAATGAAGTGATTTTTTTATCTCATTAAATGAAGCATGTGTGCACGCTCACCCAAGACCTCTGTTCTCATGTATTGCAGATATTAATTTCTGTGATTGCCACTTAGGTGGTACCATAAAGCAAGGAGCACTAAACATTCAGTAACCTTGGTGGAGGTAAATTAAGCTAAAGAAACTCACTCTGAAGCATCTTCATTTCTTGTGACGATTTAAATACTCATGATCAGCTAGTGCACAATCATGACTGTTCATTTACAGCTACATCTGATATTAAGTGCGTCCAAGGCAGGAAACTGGCCACGTCCAAAACTGGTGTGTCCAAGGTGATGGTGGAGGCAGAAGATTGTTTTAACTTGCACCAGCAGCCACAGCAGTTCACAGCTAGGAGTAGAAAGGATATAAAGGTGGCAGAAAACTACCTTCTTCACCCTCCTTTCCATCATAGGGGTGGTGCATTGAATGTAATTTCATCCTAGCCTTAAAATTCCCTAGTCCAAAATAATCAGAACTAGATTTTATGGGCATATAAATCAAGCACAAATGTATCTACACCTCTATCCCGATATAATGCTGTCCTTGGGAGCCAAAAAATCTTACCGCATTATAGGTGAAACCGCGTTATATCGAACTTGCTTTGATCCAGAGCGCGCAGCTCCACCGCCCCCGAGCACTGCTTTACCACGTTATATCCGAATTCATGTTATATCGGGTTGTATTATATCGGGGTAGAGGTGTATTTTGCCCTAAAGTGTAACATATGCTCAGAGATATATTTAAAGGATTTTTTACTCATTGTATGTTCCATTTTTGTAATGTATATTCAGAGCCACATGCCCTCACCTCTCCTTAGAGTAATTCCATGTTTATCTACCACAGGTCAATCTCAGACTCCTGATATTGCAAAGGAAGTGCATTTAGGAATCATATCACGTCACATTAGCTTCACAGATAAATGGGCATTAGCTGCAGATAGAGGCAGTTACCAGTTCATCAGATTCCTTCACACATCTAATATCTTAGCTTAGATCATATACTATTCCATCCAATTTAGTATTTTAAAAATTATTACTAGGTAATTGTTATCACATATTTGTACATGAAATGCAAAAGGAGTGGGTGTAATCTGAAGCACATCTGAACTCTGCCTCTACTTCCCCATGTTTGTTTAAAAATAGATAATCAAGATTAATTATGAGTAGTAATTTGCCTGTAATGAATAATATTTTATCAAAAAATAATATTTAAATATGTATTTCTAAAGAATTGTTCCCCACCACCATTACCCCCTTTGTGTCTCATTTGAAGCTTTCTTTTATAACTCAGGAGTTTCATGACTCAAAGCGCAGATACTTTGATGGATTCATTATCTGTCATGTCATTTAAATTGAATCCATTTTCTAAACCTCTGGATAATACATTTCTAAGACATACCTTTTCATTTTTAAATATCCTGCTGTTTTTTTCTTCAGTTCAGAAGTTTGTTCCATCACAGTACAAAAATCATATACAATGTACTAAAGGCAATGAAAACATGCTCCATTTAGAAAGGGTATTCAGGGAAGTGTGTTTGTTCTGTTTTAACCACAGTTCAGTCTGCTTATTGATAGAACCGCATCACATAAAATAGATAAGAAGTTTCACTGTCATGTATTATTCCAAATACGTAAACCAACAAGTCATTTTTGCTGTACATTTAGGCTGCTGCTAATATAATTTAATAAATTAAATCCTAATTAAGTCAATACACATTTCTATGTAAATGCCATACTAGATGATCAGGCAGCTTTCTGCTCCAAATCCCCATACATGGATCATTTCCATTACGTATTTGTGAATCAGAGCATCCGGGGTGAGATGCTGGCCTGCACCTCTTAGACATGGAACACAGAACCATCAACCCAGAGTGAGAGGTGAGGGTGGCTAGACTGGCTTTTAAGACACCATTATGTCCTCTAATTCATGGGCTACTCCAGGGGCTGGAGAAACTCCTAGCACAACTTAGCCTCCCCGCCCCCAGTCTATCTATTTAAATTACAGCAGCCTCCCGGGCTACAGAGCTGCCCAGAATCTCCACAGCAATGCATGCTATAGTCACAGTCCCCACTGACTCTCCCACCCTTAACCCTGGATCCCAGCATACCCGCCTACTACAGGGCTTGTGAGAGGGTCCTTGGAAGGCTGCTGTGTGGCA
The DNA here is from genome assembly GCF_027887155.1 of Malaclemys terrapin pileata. Classification (NCBI taxonomy): domain Eukaryota; kingdom Metazoa; phylum Chordata; order Testudines; family Emydidae; genus Malaclemys; species Malaclemys terrapin. The sequence goes on from NC_071513.1 coordinate 67,825,495, forward strand.
GTCCCCCACACTGCTTGCACCAGGAGAATTCAGGGCCCCTTTACGTTATTCTGGCTACTTTATGCCACGTAAAAGGTCTAGAGCAGAAATGAAGATCTTCCTACATGAGTGAAAAGCATAACATTTAGGATGAACAGATTCAGATACAATCAAAAACACTCTGAAGCTTCACCCCAAACTCTAACCAAATATTAAGTTTGGGGGGAACAGGGGTTTGAGGTTCAGAAAAGTTCAGGTTTTTTTCTCCATTTAAAAAAAAACTTTTACTCACCTCTGTAATGTCTGGGTTCAAACAGGGCATGGAATAGGGAAGTGGAAAAATGCCATGGGAAAAGCTTCTATCGTGTGAGAAATCCTGTTCTTGTGAAAGATTTTTCAGCAAACATTTACTGTCCTGAAAGATGCAGATAAACACTTGAGGCCCCGCTGGGGTCTCACTTCATTCCCATTCCTGCCTCACAATCCATTAAATCAGACTACCTGGCCTGGGTCTAGGGGTCCACATGCATGGATCTCCCATGCTGCAAGAGGGTCCTACATTGGTTTTACAGAGGTGTAAGTGCATTGGCCTTATTGTTTATTGATTCTGGTGTGACATCAGAATAAAGCCCTTGGGTTCTAGGTGCTTTTCTTCAAAAAGAATGTGAATGATAAACTTTTGAGGTCCATCCTCAACTGACTAACAGGAAAAGAAAATCAATATTTTGCATTTAGATCACAAAGATGTTTTATTAGTTATTATTAAGCCCAGTTCTGTAACCTCTAACACACAAAAACCCTCCTTGATTTCAGCAGGAGCTAAACTCAATAAGTGCTACAAGATCAGGTCTTGTTTTGGTTTGGAGCCAGAACTACCGTATAAAGCAAAACTATCAAAATCATATTTAGAGACCATTGCAGTGGAATAGATTTGTCTTTCAGGGATGCTATATACGAATGAGTCAGTGTTTATAGCTTATTAACAGACAAAAATAGCAGAAGTCAGATGATGCAGAGGCACTATTTATGGAAAATTAAGTTACATTAGTGGCTTGTCTGAGACCAGTAAATAGAAACTGTTTCCCATTTCCTTGCAATTTGAAAGCAACAAGTTGCCTTCTTTTTTTTTTAAATAAGACAAAGTGCAGGCCAATCTGTGTGCATTCAATAATGGCACAGAATAGGAGAAAGTAGGACATCTCATCTAGCAGTAGAGCTTGGCTACTGGTCATATTATTAACCCATAATTATATATAATGGATCATGATACATTATGGTGGTGACTAAAAATTCCAATCAGGAAAAGAGCCCCATTGTGCACAGACAATTCGTACAAACACAGAAGAAAAAAAAATTCCCACCATGGAAGGGTTACAATCTAAGGTCCTCAATTCTTCACACACACAGTCCCAATGAGCACATGCTTAACTTTGTGACTACAAGTGACTTCAATGGCACTTGGAAAGTGTGTAGAATTACGCACATACACAAGTTTTTGCAGGATCAGGGGGTCTAAAAAGACAGTAGCAAACAATGGATAAGGGATGAGACTATAACATTCAAACAAGTGAATCTGGTGATGAGTTTGCTCATTTTGTTACACCATGATATGAAAGCCATGTATAGTAAAATATGTTAATAGCTGGAGCAAATCCTGCTCCAATGTCAATGACAGCACAAGAGATGGTCCTTCTAAAGCAAGTTTGGATCCTTAGTATGCTTGCTTGATTCCCCCTCCCCCTTCACCTCATAGAAATTTCATACAGAACACACCTGGGTCAGATATCAGAAGAGAGAGAGACTTTAAAGGGAGGGCACATTCACTTTACTGGGACTGCTTCTGTAGGTTAGGTAAAGATTTAACTCAAAGGTTTGAGCATGCTTGCAAATGAACTAAATTGATTCCTGTGGGCCTTTCAAGCGTGGGTTGTAAAATAGTTTTTTAAAAGTTTAGCTCCCAATTCAGCTCTTTCTTGGGTGAAATTATTTTGTGTGATTTTTCTTATATCATTGCTGATTGTAATGCATTTTGAAAGTCTACAAGTGAAAAAGATTTCCTTGATCGTCTATTTTGTGAAGAGAGTGATTCAGTGTTATAGGCTCACCCATGTATCCTAGCTTTTATTAATTTTAAATGTACTTTTTTCATACATCTTATTTTTCTTACTTTTTTTTGCAAAGTGCATATAATTTACTATACTTTTTTTCCTAAACAAGTTCATCAGTACTTGTTCTTGCCTTTTGAATTACGGGAGGGCACAGAGGCTCCAATCGGGATCGGGACCCCCTTGTGTTGGATCAGCACTCAATCCTTCTGCATCAGAGTTGAATTTCCTGAACTTTAAGCACATAAATGGTCTCATGGTAGTCAAAGGAACTATACACATTTGAAGCTAAGCTTGTGGTTAAGTGTTTTGCTGGATCAGAGTCAGAATGTTTGGCACCTTGCAGGATTAAGCCCTTTCTGTACTTAGACTGTAAGCACTTTAGGGCAGGGACTATCTTTTGGTTATATATTTGTATAGCGCCTAGCCCAGGTGCTATCCCAATAGCTAATGATAGCCACAAACAACCAGTGAAAAATGGCTGGCTGGCTGCAGAGGGACATACTCACCAAACACTTCTATGGGACTTTTCAGTAGTTATACACGCTCATCAAGCTTGACAGCGCTAAAGTACAATTTGCTTTCTGAGCTTTTTCTGGAGTGCTATGGAGCTACATCATAGGTCTGTGCTTTAAAGGTGTTATCTGACTCAGTTCTTTGAGGTATTTTTGGGGGTGTGGGGTTGCAAATAAAGGTGGCAAATTTGCTTCATCGCATGATTTGATTGTGAGTATTTGGTTGATCTCCAGTTGTTCACGAAAATGTTCTGCCTAGCAGAATGGAGACCAAGGTCAGCTGGAGCTTCTAGCTGCTATGGTAATACAGATATATAATAATAAAATAATAAATTATTATTACTATTTCTCATCCAGCCTTATTTTCCTTTTAAAGACATTTCAATCATACTGGCAAGGGTGTGTAAACAATACAATTTCATTGACCAATCACGCACCACAAATAATGACACGCAAATTGTCAAAATAAAGAGTCTGTGAACAATAGCCTGACATTTCTTTCCATAAACTGTTCCGCGAATATTTACAAGGAATAAATACACCATAGAAATCAAGATCAGTTTACTGAGACTATAAAGACAGAATAAAGGGGAAATCCTTCCCATACTTTATTTGCAGTTAATAATTCTGATAACTCTAGTAATCAGATTCCTGGGGCTTTATTTAGAGTTTTAGTGTATTGATTCATTTTGCCTTGGAAATGTTAAATATCCAAAACACATCATTTTGTCGTGTTACCTACATTCTTTAAATGCTTTTCACTTATAAGCATATTCCTATTCTTAAAACCCATTTCACGAAGACCCTGAAAAGGACTTTTAAAAGATGACCAGTTTCAAGGAAAGAAAAGGAGAGATTATATCTAAAAAGTGGACTAATAACGTTAACATGTGGGAAATCATTCTTTTAAAAAATTAAATCTGGACTGGTGCTTTATAAATTACAACCCAGAAGTAATTGGGGTTCCAGCCAAGTCACATTAATTCCATAGCAGTGGAAACTATAAAGACTAAAGTGTATGTAAAAATAGTTCAGTGTTCTATTCTTTTATGGGAACTATTTGGAATCAAGCTCTATCTGCAGCTCCTCGATGGGAAGTGAGCAGAAGACGTAAAGCAGGTGCTTAAAAGTAATAAGAGTTTTCCTATGAAACCCAGTGAATTGATGACTCGCTACTAATATGGACCACTCTTCTGTTATAAAAGGCAGAACAATCATTGTTTAAAACGTGTTATTGGGTAAAGGAGTTCCCACAGAACACTTAGAAAATATATGATAATTTTTTTAAATGGGGATGACAAATTTGTGAGGCAAAATATATGCGCTAGGATCCTGTACTGCCACCCATCACTGGGTATCTCCCTTGTTATCGGGATTGGTGATAATGAAGTCCCTACTGAACATTCTGGAGTATCTGGCTTTGCTGCTTTTTGGGTTACAAAAGTTCTGCTTGGCCTTGGTCATTTATTTATTCTTATACTTGACATATCCAAACCTACACAACCATTATCAAACCTCTTATTGCTCTTACATTGTTAGATTTATATTAATTTTTTACTGTCATTATGATTATATTTCTTTCTTCTGTAATTAGCCCTCTTATCCCTCCCATCCACCCAGATATACAAGTTTAATTCACTTTCACCTACATTCACGTGCTTGCCAGATATCGCAGGCTTTATAAAACAATAGGTGAAATCCTAACCCTACTGCAGCCAAGGAGTGTTGCCATTGATTTTGAGGGGCCCAGGATTTCACCTAATAAGGTTCCCTACCATCAGGTAGAATCTGTTAAGTCCTCACATCTCTGCTGTAAACAATATAATTTATAGCTCAGATTTAATGAGTACAGCAGTGAGGGAGGGTCATCAAGGAGGTGGTAATTGGCTCCCTATTTCTTAGCACCAGCATTTGGAGGTTGCATTAACTTGCAATATCTGGCAACTATCGGTAAGAGACCATCCACTAGTACATCATAGTTAGAGAACAGTACATTAGCCCACTCCTCTTCTAAACCCTTCCACACCCCCACCTCCACCACACCCTTTGTGGATGGGGTATGGGAAGGAAGAGTGGTCAAAAATCTGGCTATGCCAACTGTTCACCTGTAGCAACTCCCCCAAGTTGGGGTATCCTCAGCAGGCAAGCTACAACTGCTTTCCCTTTCTACCTCAGAAGCAGCACAAAGGGGATGGAGTAGGATAAAGAATCTGGCATAGGAGTTTAGAATCCAAATTGCTGTGTACTTCCCTATTGCATGATAGAGAGTGTATATGTTCATAGAATCATAGTATATAGATGTTGAAATGAACCATTACTGTACAGTAGTCTCCATTAAAAAATTCACATTTGCCAAGAGAGACAAAAGTTGTATTTCTTATAATATTTAGGGGAATGTTGTGGTATGTTAGATACAATAGGTGGAAACTAGTAGCAAAGACTGTTTTTTTAATGGTGACCACTGTAGGCCAGGTTTCAGAGTAGCAGCCGTGTTAGTCTGTATCCGCAAAAAGAACAGGAGTACTTGTGGCACCTTAGAGACTAACAAATTTATTAGAGCATAAGCTTTCGTGGACTACAGCCCACTTCTTCGGATGCATACAGAGTGGAATAAATATTGAGGAGATATATATACACACATACAGAGAGCATAAACAGTGTCATGAATCTATCTCCCCTTGTAAGTATTCTCACACTTCTTATCAAACTGTCTGTACTGGGCTATCTTGATTATCACTTCAAAAGTTTTTTTCTCTTACTTAATTGGCCTCTCAGAGTTGGTAAGACAACTCCCACCTGTTTATGCTCTCTGTATGTGTGTATATATATCTCCTCAATATTTATTCCACTCTGTATGCATCCGAAGAAGTGGGCTGTAGTCCACGAAAGCTTATGCTCTAATAAATTTGTTAGTCTCTAAGGTGCCACAAGTACTCCTGTTCTTTTTACTGTAGGACAGCTAGTCCATCTCTATGCCATTGTTAATTTACTAGGATTGTGCAGAATGTTTTGTTTTTATTTTGTTTTGTTTATTTGTTTTTTTATTTATTTACAATTCAGCCATCATTATTGCAATCTGTTTGCTTATCTTTCAGTCTATCATCTTGCTAACTGACAAAGTTAAAAAGAAGTAAACTTTTGAGGGGCTGAAGGAAAAAAAAATTCGTAATTGACCTACTTTAATAAGGTAGGAAAAAAGAAGCTACTTTAAAAGGTAGATAATTGAATGACTATAATTTTAAGTGTATTTTTATGATGGACACATTCTTGAAGTGTTCATTAACTAATGGAATTATGGTGGTGTACTATTGCTGTCACCACAGAACATCAGGTCAAAAAGTGCACAGGAGTAATGGGGTTTCCTGTATCTCGGAACTGTGTCTCACCTCTGGACCTCACTCCAAGGCACTGGAAGGAATCAAGAGTCTTATTGAATTTGAGGGTTATGCTCTCCTGTTTCTCAGTAGTGCTGCTACACACATGCATGGGCCGAGAGGACAGGAGAAAATGCCAATAGTGGAGAGGAAAATTCTCCAACTGAAACATTTGGACGTAAATGAACTCCGTCTGCTTTAGAACACCAAATGAAGTTGACCTCAGAGGGTTAAACAATAGAAGCAAAGCACCTGAGCTTTAATATATTCAATTACCCAGAAAACAAAAATCTATTTTGTTTTTGTTAATACCATTGAAATATGCATTACACTATTTTAATTAAAGCAGTCTATTACACACACTGTTCAATTCATTCCTGCATATTCCCCCAGAGCAGTAGGCATGTACTGCGATAGAACATAATGAAAATAATTTATAAAAGAAACAATACAATAAATCAATCTGTTGCCTAATGAACCTGCATTACAAGAGTAGATACTTGGTTTTTCTAGCATGTGTAGTGCTTTCTTGTCAAATGATTGGAAGAATGCCCTGCAGCATTTAAAAATATCACCTTGCTCCATCTCACTATGTAAATAAATTACTGTAAGCAAATTGTAAGAGAATCTCAGCAAAGCAAATGGAAATCCCTTTTATTTACACTTGCTTTTTCATTTTTCCTTCTGTCTAATCTTTACCCTGTTCCAGGACTCATCTACCTCACACTAACACCTCCAGGGATCACTGGGATTCAAAACAACTGCATATCTCACTAGTCAGTTTATTTTCTATTGTTTGTATTATGGTAGAGCCTAGAGCCCACAACTGAGATCACGATCCCTTTGTAGTAGGTATTGTGCAAACACCTACTAAGAGACGGTCCAGACCCTGAGGAGCTCACAGTCGAAACAGACCTGACAGATTAAGCGTGACAGAGTATTATTATCCCCTTTTTATGGATGTGGAATGAAGGCACAGAAAGATTAAGTGACTTGCCCAAGGTCACGCAGAAAGTCTGTGTCAGAGTCAGGAACTGAAGTAATAATCCTGAGCCCCTGTACAGTGGTTCAACAAAAGAGTATTCTGTGCCTCTTCTTGCAGAGTCAGGTTGTCGCCTATTAATAAAGTACAATACAATTTGAATCAATGATCAGGATTTATCCACAACCATGCTTTTCCCTGCCCACAGTTTTACACCCCTCTCCATACATACAAGGTTTGTCTACACTGCAGTGTTAGCTTGAACTTGAGTGATGCCCCTACCCCAACATCTATGCACATATAAAAATCTCTATCTAGAGTTAAGTGGTGCTTTAAATTTAAGCTAGCTGGCTCTTTGTGGGGTTGGGTTGAAGCTGAAGTGCTGCTGATGTTCAATTTAGTAATGCAATGGGGACTCCGCTACTCTGTGCTGCTCAAGGGTTGTTCTGCAATGTGACCACTTTCACTCGAGCTAGGATAACTGCAAGGAGTTGAGTGGAATGTAGATAACTTGAGCTAATGCTGCAGTGAAGAAAAACCCTAAGTCAGGCTGCCTCCCTTCTCCTTGCTGCCTGGGCACCAGTGAGGGAGCCCTGAAAGCACAGGAGAGACTGTCTCCCTATTCTCAGTTCTGATGCCTGGTGCCACAGCAGCCTGGAGAACCCTACTCAGCCTCTTCAGCCCCAGAATGGTGCCTGCTCAGGCACTGTGTAGGGATGCGCATGTGCAATCTGGTCACACAGAGAGGCTGCAAGGGAATGGAACATGCTCAGTGCCAATGGAATCTTCAGAGAATTTAGCAGCCAAACTCTTAATAAGTCTCTACTGAGTATGTGTGAAAGGAGGCTTTTCAAAGACTCATAAACTTGGCAAATTTGGGCAGCTTTTCCATGGGAGCAGCAAAAGGCACATCCCTGATACCAGCAACCCCCCTACCATATTTTAAGTGCTTGCTCCAAAACATAGTGGGTCTAGAGCATGTAAAATAAAAATCTTACAACCAAGTCACTATTGGGGGCAAAACAACATATTTTCCCCTATCTCACTCACAGAAACAGTCTAACTATTTTTAAAAAAAGAACAGGAGTACTTGTGGCACCTTAGAGACTAACAAATTTAAATTTAAATTTAAAGCTAGTCTCTAAAGTGCCACAAGTACTCCTGTTCTTTTTGCAGATACAGACTAACACGGCTGCTACTCTGAAACCTAACTATTTTTACTGAAACTTAAAACAAAAACCTCAAAAAACAAAAACCTTCAGGCCAAGGCAGACACCCAGCTTAGAAAATTTTAGCCCAAACAGTTAAAATTTGGAAAAGTAATAAGCAGCTGAAGATGGGGGTCTTATAATGAGAAGAGTTAGGGAGCCTAAAGTCTAGGTGTCACTACCTGCACACCCTATAGAGGTGAAAGTAAGCAGGTACGGGCCGGTACGGAATACCGGTAAAAAAAGGTGCAGCAGTGTACTGGTAAATAAGTGGAGCATTCAGTACTGGCTTACTTTCACTTCTTTTGGCTTCATAAAAAGCAGTTTAAACTCAAAGCTAATAAAAGCTTGAAAAGGGAAAACTCACTGTCGCTTTGGTTCTACTTCGAGTGATTGCTCCTGTGTATTCCACAGTAGGTGTGCGTGCTCGCTACGTGCACCGGTGCCGGAAGTTTTTCCCTTAGCAGTACTCGTACTGGGGGAGTACCGCGGTGATCCCTGGAGTGGCGCCTGTATATCGCGCTATAAGGGGAGCCACGGGCTCCCCCCACCCTCAGTTCCTTCTTGCCGCCAGTGAAGGTAGTCGGAACTTTGTGCTCCAGCTCTGCTGCAGCCCTTCTTATTGACCTTAGTGGTACCGTTGGATTGTTCTTCAGTTGTTAGTGTGGGCTCGGGGCATGCCCCGTGCCCCAGGCTTCAAGTCGTGTGACTCTTGTTGCCGTTCTATGCCCAGGAGCGACCCTCACGCTGAGTGTCTTCGCTGCCTGGGTGAGACTCACATTAGCGACCGTTGCAAGATCTGCAGGTTGTTCAAGCCAAGGACCAAGAAGGAGAGAGACTTTAGACTTCGAGCTCTCCTGATGGAGTCGGCGCTGGCCCCAACGCCGGTACGCAGATCGGACTCAGCACCGGCCACCACGTCGTCGGTACGTAGTGAGGCCCCTTCGACCAGTCGGCACCGCTCTCCCTCCAGGAAGCAAGGGAAAGGCCTGGCCTTGCAATGACACTGTGATAAAGATAAGAGGGAGGCTGGTCCCACCCTGGGCAGCCCTCAGTCCCCCCCGGGCTCAAGACCTCCGACTCACGTGGAGCGGAGCTGCCTGGTACCGTCAGCCCAGGAATCCCCACCGGTATGGATGCCATCAATGCTGGAGGTAGTGCAGGCTGTGAAGGACATTATGTCCCTGCCCGTCCCGAGCTCGCAACCGGGTACGGGCCCCAGGTCTCGAGGCAAGCCTCTTTTGGGTGCCCACCAGACCTCTCCGGCCAGCAGGGGCGGCTCTAGGCACCAGCAAAGCAAGCACGTGCTTGGGGCAGCCCATTTGCAGGGGCGGCAGGGATCCAGCATGGGAGCTGAGAACCAACAGGGGGCCCTGGGAGCTGTAGTTCCTTGGTTAGCTCCCTGCCTATAGAGCCAGCCCTGGAGCAGGGAAAGAACTACATTTCCCAGCATTCCTGTGGCCATTACCAACAGGAAAGAGGGGGAGGGAGGGAGGTAGCTGAGACCTCATGCTGCAGCCTGCCCTGAATGGAGAGCTGCACTGTGAGTAGGGATACCATATCTAACATTAAAAAAATAGGACACTCCACAGGGAGGGAGGGTAGCCCCACCCTGCCACCATCCACTCCCTCCGACTGCCCCCCACAGAAACCCCAACCCATCCAACCCCCCCTGTCCCCTGATCACCCCTGCCCCTAACTGCCCCCCAGGACCCCACCCCCTATCTAAGCGCTGCTGCTCCCTGTCCCCTGATCACCCCCTCCCAGGACCCCTGCCCCTAACTGCCCCCCAGGACTCCACCCCCTATCTAAGCACTGCTGCTCTGTGTCCCCTGAGTGCCCTCTCCTGGGACCCCTGCCCCTAACTGCCCCTTGGGACCCCATCTAACCCTCCCTTCTCCTTGTCCCCAACTGCCCCCTCCTGAGACACCCCCCCAACTTCCACCCTAGGACCCCACCCCCTACCCATCCCCGACAAACCCCCGGGACGCCCATGCCTATCCAACCGCTGCCTGTCCCCTGACTGCCCCCCCAATCCCCTGACCCATATAACCCCCCCTCTCCCTGCCCCTGACTGTCCCCCCCCCCGAACCTTTGCCCCATCCAATCCCCCAGCCCCCTTACCATGCCACTCAGACCAGTGTGTCTGGCTCCGCGCAGCGCCAGACACACTGCTGCATACATGCTGCCGTGCTCCCCTGCAGAGCCACAGCCCCCTTCCCCTCCCCCCCCCCAGCACCTGTCTTCCAGATTCGAACACCTCAAAATTCAGGAGTGCTCAAGCTCAGTTTGGGCAGCTGTTACTTGATTTCTCCCAAATCAACTATATGGATCCACTGTAACTTGCTGTAGAAAAAGTAGGATAAAATTGAGCAAGAAATGCTTCCCAGTGGTTATTAGGACTGGAATTGCTATTTTCAACAGCCATTGCCTTTTTTTTTTGTTTGTTTGTGTAAAAGGAAGACAGTGATATTGCATTGGCAAATTCCCCATAGAAAGAAAGAGTGGAACAAAAGAATAATAAAGGCACCTCAACTTTTCCTCATTTATGTAGGACAGTCTTATAATATGCATCCAGATAACCTCCAATCACACAAGCTGAAAATTGTTCCACTTTACTGCAGTTCTGTAACCATATGGGAACCAATCCTGTCCTGTAACTCACTCCCATGACCTGCCATGGGAGTGAGTTACCAGTGACCCAGGGCTGCGGCGGAAGGAGGATGCAGGTAGGGAGGGGAGAGAGCCCAGGGCTGGGGCGGCAGGAGGTGTGTGTGGGGGGCAATGGTGGGGAGGAATGAGGGAGCCCAGAGTTGGGGCGGCATGGGGTGGGGATGGAGGTGGAGGGGGAGAGCCCAGGGCTGGGGCAGCAGGGGGGTGCAGCAAGGAGCAAAATTTTTTTTGCTTGGGGCGGCAAAAAACCTAGAGCTGACCCTGCTGGCCAGCCACAGTTCCTGCTCTGAGGATCGCTCCCCGCATCGCTCGGCACGCAGTGGCCACTCTTCTGGCAGCTCCTGGCCACCCTCGATGCCGGTCAGACGCCACCGTCAGAACAGGTGTTGCGGGGACCCTCTACGCCGCCTGCCAGCGAGCATAGGCACCCAGAGAGGCACAGGGAACGCTCACCTGCGAGGCGTGGGTACCGGAGCCGCTCTCGAAGGGACAGACGTTGTCGTTCCCGTTCCAGCTCCCGCTCGACTAGACGTCACGCCAGAGGCTCCCCCTGGGGCACCTCAGTGTCAGGGCACCGGGCTTCGCGTCGCCGTCATGGATACCGAAGCAGTTCGTCATGTGGGTACTGGTCCTCGACGTCGAGGTCCAGGTCCCGAAGGAGACGACTTCACAAGCACCATTCCTATCACTCCCGGGGCACCGAGCGTTCTTCGGCAACCTCGGCCGCAGCACCCGTCCACCCATCCTCGGTCCGTGCCGTTCCACCAGGACACATACAGCCATCAGGCACTGAGCCAGGCCATTGGCAGGGGACCCCGTGACAAGGACAGTGGTGCCAGTGGGCACCATGGCCACTGGTGCCTGCCCAGATGGGGGCCCGTTCGGTCGCCAGAGTGTCCCAGCCTCCATTGGCCTTGTCTGGCCGCCCACGGGACAAGTCGGCGGGTCACGAGTCAGCAGACCCATGCCCGGACTCTGATCTGGAGCTCGATGCCCCGGCACTGACCGAGACACGCGGCTCCCTGCGGGACCTCTCCCTGGCACCGGACGACACCATAGCAGCGCCTCTGCCATTGGTCCCGCAGGAGGACTTCAAGGCACGCCAAGACCTGCTAACGCAGGTGGCATCCAACCTCCAACTGCAGGCCGAGGAGATGTAGGGTCCATCTGATTCCCTCTTTAACATCCTGTCTCCCTCAGCACCGGGCCCCGTGGCACCAGGATATTGCCAACCTCTCAAACTCCCTGTGGCAAACTCCCGCCTCCTTGGCCCCAATCTCCAAGAAGGCTGAGAGAAAGTACTTTGTGCCAGCGAAGTACCATGAATACCTTTATTCCCACCTGGCACCCAACTCACTCGTGGTGGAATTGGTAAATCACAGAGAGCGTCAGGGCCAGACTGTGCCCACCCCCAAAAACAAAGACGCCAGGAGACTGGACTTCTTTGGCAGAAAATTTTATTTGTCGGCTAGTTTCCAGCTTCAGATAGCCAACTACCAGGCCTTACTGACCAGGTATGACTTTAACCTGTGGAAGTCTCTGCATAAGTTTGAGCCCCTCCTCCCGGACCGGGACAGGAAGGACTTCAAGGCTCTGGTGGAAGAAGGGTCGGCAGCGGCTAAAGCGGCCCTGCAAGCGGTGTCGGATGCTGCTGACATGGCCCGCTCGATGGCTTCCGTGATCGCCATGCGCAGGGTGTCATGGCTCCTGGTATCGGGACTGTCGGTGGAGGCCCAATCCCTCGATGGGTACAGGAGCTTCCTCCGATTCATGGTGGGGATGGACCACTATCAGTTTCCGATCTTCCCCTTTGGCCTATCCACGGATCCCAGAGTTTTCACGAAATGTATGTCTGTGGTGGCGGCCTACCTCAGGCGGGAGGGGGTACAACTCTTCCCTTACCTGGACAACTGGCTCCTCAAGGGAGAGTCCCGTTTCAAAGTGGAGTCCCACGTGGAGCTGCTCCTGTCGACATGCGCCAATCTAGGCCTTGTCGTGAACGAGACCAAATCAACATTAGTGCCCATTCAGCACATAGAGTTCATTTGGGCCCTGCTGGACTTCTCAAGGGCCACAGCCTCTCTCCCTGGACAGGTTCGAGACCCTAAGGGATCTCATTGCCTCGGTTACGGCCTTCCCAGTGACCACGGCGAGGGCGTGTCTTCGGATTCTGGGACACATGGCAGCATGCACTTACGTGGTCCGCCACGCCAGACTCCATATGAGGCCCCTCCATATATGGTTGGCCTCCCTATTCTCCCAAGCTTGGGACAGTCTGGACAAAGTGCTCACAGTTCCGTCCCCGATACTGAGTTCCCTTCTATGGTGGTCCCGCCCGAGCAATATGCTGCAAGGGGTTCCCTTCCGGGAGGTCAACCCGTCCATAGACCTGATGTCTGATGCTTCAGACCTCGGCTGGGGAGCCCACATGGGGGACGGGCAAACCCAGGGAACATGGTCGACCCAGGACTTGTCCCTGCACATAAATGTCAAGCAACTCAGAGTGATACGATTGGCGTGCGTGGCTTTCCTCATGCACCTCCGCGGCAGGATGGTCAGGGTCCTCACGGACAACACCACCGCCATGTACTATATCAACAGGCAAGGCGGGACCCTAGCCCTCTGCCGGGAAGCCCTGAACCTACGGGAGTTCTGTATAGCCCACGATATCTTCCTGAGGGCGGCTTACCTCCCAGGCCTCCGCAATACGCAAGCGGACTGCCTCAGCAGGGTCTTCTCCCCCCAGTACGAGTGGTCGCTCCACTCGGAGGTCGCTCACCAGCTCTTCCAAGCGTTGCCCCCGGTTCTGCTCCATGGGACGTGTGGGGGGAAGGCACGATCTCCAACGCGTTCCTCCTGAACTGGTCGGGCCAGCTCCTCTATGCCTTTCCCCCGTTCCCCCTCATCGCCAAGGTCCTTCAGAAAGTGAAATCAGGAAGGCCCAATCACACTTGGAGTTGCAGCTAGCAAGAGATGTTAAGAGTAACAAGAAGGGTTTCTTCAGGTATGTTAGCAACAAGAAGAAAGTCAAGGAAAGTGTGGGCCCCTTACTGAATGAGGGAGGCAACCTAGTAACAGAGGATGTGGAAAAAGCTAATGTACTCAATGATTTTTTTGCCTCTGTCTTCACAAACAAGGTCAGCTCCTAGACTGCTGCACTGGGCAGCAGAGTATGGGGAGAAGGATACCAGCCCTCTGTGGAGAAAGAAGTGGTTCGGGACTATTTAGAAAAACTGGACGAGCACAAGTTCATGGGGCCAGATGCGCTGCATCCGAGGGTGCTAAAGGAGTTGGCGGATGTGATTGCAGAGCCACTGGCCATTATCTTTGAAAACTCATGGTGATTGGGGAGGTCCCGGATGACTGGAAAAAGGCTAATGTAGTGCCTATCTTTAAAAAAGGGAAGAAGGAGGATCCGGGGAACTACAGGCCAGTCAGCCTCACCTCAGTCCCTGGAAAAATCATGGAACAGGTCCTCAAGGAATCAATTCTGAAGCTCTTAGAGGAGAGGAAAGTGATCAGGAACAGTCAGCATGGATTCACCAAGGGCAAGTCATGCCTGACTAACCTAATTGCCTTCGGAGATAACTGGGTCTGTGGATGAGGGGAAAGCAGTGGATGTGTTATTCCTTGACTTTAGCAAAGCTTTTGATACAGTCTCCCACAGTATTCTTGCCAGCAAGTTAAAGAAGTATGGGCTGGATGAATGGACTATAAGGTGGATATAAAGCTGGCTAGATCGTCAGGCTCAATGGGTAGTGATCAATGGCTCCATGTCTAGTTGGCAGCCGGTTTCAAGTGGAGTGCCCCAGGGGTCGGCCGGTTTTGTTCAATATCTTCATTAATGATCTGGAGGATGGCGTGGACTGCACTCTCAGCAAGTTTGCAGATGACACTAAACTGGGAGGAGTGGTAGGTACGCTAGAGGGTAGGGACAGGATACAGAGGGACCTAAACAAATTAGAGAATTGGGCCAAAAGAAACCTGATGAGGTTCAACAAGGACAAGTGCAGAATCCTGCACTTAGGACGGAAGAATCCCATGCACTGTTACAGACTGGGGACTCAATGGCTAGGAAGCAGTTCTGCAGAAAAGGACCTAGGGGTTACAGTGGACGAGATGCTGGATATGAGTCAACAGTGTGCCCTTGTTGCCAAGAAGGCTAACGGCATTCTGGGCTGTATAAGTAGGGGCATTGCCAGCAGATCGAGGGACGTGATCATTCCCCTCTATTCAACATTGGTGAGGCCTCATCTGGAGTACTGTGTCCAGTTTTGGGCCCCACACTACAAGAAGGATGTGGAAAAATTGGAAAGAGTCCAGCGGAGGGCAACAAAAATGATTAGGGGGCTGGAGCACATGACTTATGAGGAGAGGCTGAGGGAACTGGGATTGTTTAGTCTGCAGAAGAGAAAAATGAGGCGGGATTTGATAGCTGCTTTCAACTACCTGAAAGGGGGTTCCAAAGAGGATGGATCTAGACTATTCTCAGTGGTACCTGATGAAAGAACAAGGAGTAATGGTGTCAAGTTGCAGTTGGGGGAAATTTAGGTTGGATATTAGGAAAAACTTTTTCACTAGGAGGGTGGTGAAGCACTGGAATGGGTTACCTAGGGAGGTGGTGGAATCTCCTTCCTTAGAGGTTTTTAAGGTCAGGCTTGACAAAGCCTTGGCTGGGATGATTTAGTTGGGAACTGGTCCTGCTTTGAGCAGGGGGTTGGACTAGATGACCTCCTGAGGTCCCTTCCAACCCTGATATTCTATGATTCTATGACAAGGCGAGAGTCATTTTCATAGCCCCGGCGTGGGCCCGCCAGCACTGGTACGGGCCCCTCCTATGCCTCTTGGTGGCCCCCACAAGGGCACTGCCGTGCCGCCCAGACCTCCTCTCCCAGGACGGGGGGTGCCTCCTCCATCCCAATCTGGCTGCACTCCACCTGACAGCGTGGCTACTCCATGGCTGAATGAGTAGGAGAACAGGTGTTCGAAGCAGGTAAGGCGAGTCCTCCTGGAAAGCAGGAAGCCGTCCACGCGTCGGATGTATGTGGCGAAGTGGTCCAGGTTCGCCAGGTGGGCGAGTGAGCGGGGAGTCTCCCCCTCCGCCACACCTCTCCAGTTTGTCCTGGACTAACTCTTATTCCTTAGGACCCAGGATCTGTTACCCACCTCAGTCTGGCACGCACCTCGCGGCCATATCGGCTTTTCACCCGCCGGTGCTGGGGCACTCGGTCTTCTTCCACTCAATGACCTCCCATTTTCTGAAGGGCCTTGACCGTTCATTCCCATATGCTAGGCCCCCCCTTGACACAATGGGACCTCAACCTGGTCTTCTCCCGTTCACGGGGCCCCCCTTTGAACCTCTGGCCATGTGTTTCTGGTCGCACTTCTCGTGGAAGGTGGGCTTCCTCGTGGTGATCACGTCGGCCCGACGTTTTCTCGGAACTCAGGGCCTTAACCTCAGAACCCCCCATATGGTTTTCCATAGGGATAAAGTCCAGCTCCGTCCACACCTGGCATTCCTCCCGAAGGTGGTCTCCACCTTCCATATGGAGCAGAGCATCTTTCTCCCTATGCTCTGTCCTAAGCCCCACTCCTCTAATGAGGAACGCCGCCTCCACACGCTCGATGTGCATAGGTTATTGGCTTTTTATCTGGATTGGACTAAGCCGTTTCGGAAATCATCTCAATTCTTTATGGCCTCGGCCGAGCCGGCAAAGGGGCAGCCTATCTCCACCCAGCAACTCTCCCGCTGGATCACCTCGTGCATACGCAAGTGCTATGATCTGGCGGGGATTCCACCTATCATCAGGGCACACTCTACGAGGACTCAGGCCTCAACAGCTGCCTGCGTCGCCCATGTCCCCATCCAGGACATCTGTAGGGCGATTACGTGGGCCTCAGTTCACACATTTACTACGCATTATGCGATCATCTCCCAGTCTAGGGATGACGCCGGGTTCGGCAGGGCGATACTTCGTCCCGAACTATCGTGAACTCCTACTCACCTCCAACAGATATTGCTTGGAATCACCTACTGTGGAATACACAGGAGCAATCACTCGAAGAAGAAAGGACAGTTACCTGTTCCGTAACTGGCGTTCTTCGAGATGTGTTGCTCCTGTCTATTCCACATCCTGCCCTCCTTCCCCTCTGTCGGAGTTGTCCGGCAAGAAGGAACTGATGGTGGGGGGAGCCCATGTGTAGTGAGTCGGTGTGGCTCCCCTCCTGCCCAGAAGAGGGAGCCCACGTGCAGGCACCAGAGTGGGTGGGACCACCACCACCTGTCCCCGCCCCCCGGAAGTCAAGGGGCGGGACAGGAAGTATAAAGGCCGGCCGCCAGAGCTCAGTCGGCGGCCAGCCACCGCAGGGAGCAGATGTGTGGCCGGGAGCTCCCGGCCAGGAGACCGCCGAAGACCGAGGCCTGGACCCTAGCTGGCCCGAGCTACCCCGGGCACGCTACGAGGAGGAGCCACTGGAGCCCGTCCGCTCCCGTCACTGGGAGTATCCCTGGGAACCCCACCCCACCAACCCTGAGGGTGAGACTGTACACGAACCCCTCCGCCCCTGCTGCTACCCAGAGGAGCCGCCTGAGGACCGTTGGCCTGACTTCCCGGCAGAGCTACCGGACCTGCCACCGAGCCCTGGCAGAGAGGAGCCCATGCAGATGGACTGGCCTGAGCCCGGCGCGACGAACGAGGTAGGCTTTGAGGGGGATCGTGGAATTAGCCCGGGGGTAGCCGACCCCGGTCCGGCTGCAACCGAGTGTGAGCCTATGTCAGTGTGTTGCAGTCTGGATACCCCACTGACCAGCAGCGGCAGTAACCGCTGCTAGGGCCCTGGGCTGGAACTCAGTGGAGTGGGTGGGCCTGCGTTCCCCCCTGCCACCCCAGCTCACGGGTGGCAGGTTTCCCCCTCAACCAACGCTCGGCTACAGAAAGCCTAGGCGTGCCTTACCTGGGCTTCTGAACTGCTTGCTCGCTCAGCCCCCTGCAAACCAGGGCCTGAGCTTAACTGTGTTTGCCCCGCCCTGATCCAGGGCCTGGGCTCTGAACTATTTGCTCGCTCAGCCACTGCAAACAGGGCCTGAGCTTAACTGTGTTTGCCCCGCCCTGATCCAGGGCCTGGGCTCTGAACTATTTGCTCGCTCAGCCCCCTGCAAACAAGGGCCTGAGCTTACCTGTGTTTGCCCCGCCCTGATCCAGGGCCTGGGCTCTGAACTGTTGGCTCGCGCAGTCCCTACAGTCAAGGGTCTGAGCTTCACTGTGTTTGCTCTGCCCCTGCAGTCAAGGGCCTGAGCTTTAACTGTGGTTGCTCCGGCCCTGCACCAAAGAGCCGGAGCTTCGGGACTAACTGACTGCTTGTTCCCACAGTAGCGAGTCGGTGTGGCTCCCCTCCTGCCCGGAAGGGTCGAGCCCCGGCTAAGACCTACTACACCATGGCTCCCCTTATAGCGCGATATACAGGGATTGCCACGGTGCTCCCCCAGTACGGGTACTGCCTAGGGAAAAACTTCAGGCACTGGTGCATGTGGCGAGCATGCACACCTACTGTGGAATAGACAGGAGCAACACATCTTGAAGAACACCAGTTACGGAACAGGTAACTGTCCTTTTCTCTCCTCCCTCCTTCTCCAGCCCCAACAACTGTGAGTGAAATTAACAAGGATGCTAGAAATTGCCCCTAATCCCACGGGTTGAACCAGGGAGTGAACAGCTGAGTTTAAACTGTTCCTATGCAGGCAGCAGGCATCCTGGGCAGGCTTCTCCCTCAGCCAGTCCCCCTGTTCCCTACTGCAAGCTAGAGGGGAGCTGCTGCAGCCCCTGCTGAGTGCCAGGTTAGGGGGAGGAGAAGCATGGAGCCTAGCCCAGTTGGCAGCCTGGCTGGAGGAGGAGGAAGAGAAACCAATGTGACAGTGAGTTTTCCCCTTCCACTGGCTTTTATTAGCTCTGGATTTAAGATGTGCAGTCAACTGCCTATTGTATTCTGCCCCTGCCTTGGTCTCACCTCCCTGCCCCCCCCGCCCCCCCAACTGTTAGTGAAATTAACAAGGATGTCATTAATGGTCCCTAATCCCCCGGAGTGAACAGCTAAATTTAAACTGTTCTTATGCAGGCAGCAGGCGTCCTGGGGAGGCTTCTCCTTCAGCCAGTCCCCCTGCTCCCTGCTGCAAGCTAGAGGGGAGCCGCTGCAGCCCCTGCTGAGTGCGGGGGGTCGGGGGAATGCGGAGCCTAGCCACGTCGGCAGCCTGGTTGGAGGAGCAGGGAGGACAAGGAGAAAAATGTGTCAGTTTTCACTTTTTCAGGCTTATTCCAATATTAAAGTTTTATTACAGACAGTACTGGCGGTAGTAATAGTAGTAGCTTTATTTTCTATATAGAAGTCACGCAATGGAAGATATGAGGTATGTAGGAGAGGTGGGTTGCTTGCGTTTGGACCAGTAAGAAATGTAGCTTACTTTCACCCTGGCCCCGCCTCTTCCACCTGAGGCCACCCTGCTTCCAGGGCAGGGGGCGGGGCAGAGTGGGCCCCGTACTGGTAAGAGCTATATTTTACTGTCACCTCTGACACCCTATAATATATACTCACACGGACACACAAACTTCCATAGATCAAATTCTGCTCTCAGTTACGCATTGCACAGGATATAAGTTAAGAAAGATTTTGGCCCACTAACTCTTTTTGGGACATCTCATTTTGTTAAATAACCTACTTCAGAGGAGCCCAGCTAGACCTTCACTGCTCAGTGATTTATAATTGCCTTTTTTAATTAAAAGCTTAAACCTTACTTTATACTCATTAATCATATTATTAGATTAGAGCTATTGATAGAAGGGGCATACTTCAGCTTTCAGACACGATTCTCACTGAAGGCCACGTGTGAGTTGTGTGCACATAGCAGAGCGTGAATTAGGCCTACAGTTTCCCTTATTGTATTCCAATTCCACTTACTTTTGGTCTCTGCTTTTGTTTTCTCTGTCATAGAGAATTCCAATCACTTCCTTTCTTCAGCAATTTCAGAGTAATATGATGATTAGAGAGACAACGAGGGTGAGGAAAAGAGACAAGCTTTCGAGCTTCAGAAGCTGGTCCAATAAAAGATATTACCTCATCCACCTTGTCTTGATAATATCCTGGGACCTGCATGGCTTCACCACCACTGCAAACAACAAAATGACAATGGTGGATGGAGTGATTTAGACCACTAAGAGAAAACTGTTGGCTCTGCCAAGGGGATCTGAGTATCACTGGTTTGTGTAGCAGTCCCTTCACTTGAATTTTCAAGGAGCCAAATAATATTCAAGTGCAGCCTAGACCAGCCAAATCACATGGGTTAAATTCATCTCTTTGCAAAGCCAACATAAGGCCTGTGCACCACATTTGAGTCTACTCAAGCTCTATTTTGAAGGTTTAAGTGTGATTTAAGCCTTATGCTGGCTCTGAAAAGGGGTGAAATTAGATCATAAGAAGGTATTTGTAGCCCTCCCCATTCATCTCCTAAATCTGCATAAAATACATTTTGAGAATTTGGATGCACATTGCTTATTTATCTCAGACAAACATGGCTCCCTTAGGGTTTGGTCCTATTTCCATTGAAGCCAGTGGCAAAATTCTTTATGATTTCAACAGTAGTAGTCCCATGCCCAAAAGTTAGTCTGGCTATTGTAAAAACCACAAGCCAGCACCTCAGCTGGTGTAAATCAATGTAGCTCCCATTTCCTCAGTGGAACTGGGCTGATTTACACCAGACAAGGATCTAACCTTACTTTTTTTTTTCTCTTTGCTCAGTGTGTCTCATTGGCAACAACCCAACAGCAAAGCTTTTTTGTGCATTTGTTTCATTTTGTAGAAGGTCAGCTAAGGTTTTATGTAAAACAGATGGGCAAACTTAAAAATGATTTTCAACATTGCATTGAGAACCAGTTAAAATGCAAAAGTGGAAAAAATGTTTTTTGTTCTTTCAAAGGTTGTTTCAATGACCTTTGTTTTACCTAGTGCTTCAATTTTGGAAAAGAAAAAAAAATCCTTTTTGTTAGTGGAGCTGTTTGCTCTGCTATTCACAAGAGTCTTAAAGAGAATAAGCAAAAAAAGAAAAAAAAAATCAAATTCCAAATGGCTTATCAGATGCTTTTACCTGGGAGATAGTACCAAAACAAAAAAGGAGTATCTGTAAATATATGTTCATCTAATCTGCTACACCTTTCTATTCACAGGTTTATAATTTTGCAGTAACTAAAGTACTAGTGCTGAAACTTGATCTCTACACATTACCAGCCTGGAAAAGGATTTTTTTTGTGTGGAATGCTTCTAAATCGTCTATCCTCTCTTTACTTATACAAAAGAGATTCTGTGATCACAGAAATTTTTATTCTTAGCCACACAAACAGGATTTTACAAGGATTCTGTGGCCATCCTGAGTGCTGAGTGGATTTTCTGATGAATCGAGTTCTTTTTCTCTCGTTAGAGCTGATATATTTTGATATTTCCAGTTGTTTGCAAGCTATGATAGCCCATCCTCTCTACTGAGGGATCATATGTGAACCAAGGAGAAATACAATTTAAATATATCACTTTTGATTTCAAATCATCTTACCATGTTATTGTTCGCATTATTTCACATTTATATTGCAATAGCAAACAGAAGCCTCAGACAGGTTAGGACCTATTGTACTAGGCAGTTCCATTTATTATTTTAATGGGGAGGATCTGAGCTATGATCTATTCACCATTTTCCCTCCTCCCACATCATTGTTGTTTTCTTCTGGTTGCATGCTGAAACTGGAAGGAACCCCGCAATGCTTCACCTAAATTGCCGAGAGAAATTACTGCTGCACAAGAAGCACAATGCATTCCATCTTGGGCATGACAGAGTGCTAATCAGATGGCAAAAGCAAGTTTCTATTTTTATACACCATGCCTTGGCATCATGGGATGATGTGCCTAGACATACTAGAGATTCATCAGAGTGATAGTGAGAAGGTATTAATCATAGTTCTCACATACATTATTATGGAGCCAAATTCTTAATACTATTATGTTGGAGCTTGCATGGTGCCTTTGATCTATGGGCAGTTACAAACCCTATTTAGCTGACGAACATAATAGTGTGACCCAAGGACCTCTTGATGCTCACTGACAGGGGCATGCCAATACATGGGGTTACAGGGATCCCCTGGGTTCACCAAAAGGGGTCATATAAGGTCTCTGCTGAAAGCAGGTATCACACTGGTCATCATAATCACTGCAAAACATATGTGCAGATAATGAGTAAGGAGTTATGTATGTATACTGAAAAATATGTTCTTAAAGTATGCAAGTTAAGACAGGTCACCAGATGGTGATAATCAAATTCTAGGAAGGAAGAAGTTAGTAAACACTTATCTCTTTGGCACACCATTGTGTACTGTATGCCACCAAACCAGCTTAATCAGCATATGTGGAGACAGGCTATGTTTGCTGTCTGGGTAAGGTGCAGGCCCGAGGATCTACAAAGGAACTCCAAAATTAGCCTCTGAAGAGGGGACTTCCTGGGTAAGGGACCACATATTGTAACTGCATACAAGTGGAGAGAGGACAAGATTTCATTCTTTACCAGGAAAGTAGGGTTTGCATCAGGAAAAAGGCTTAGGGAAACTTCTGGGAAGTACTTTGGGTGAGATTAACATCTTTAGACAGAAGCAGGGGCGGCTCCAGGCACCAGCGCACCAAGTGTGTGCCTGGGGCGGCAAGCCACTGGGGGCGGCCTGCCGGTCGCCGTGAGGGTGGCAGTCAGGTTGCCTTTGGTGGTATGCTTGCGGAAGGTCGCCGGTCCCGCGGTTTTGGTGGCAATTCGGTGGCGGGTACGCCACAGGCGCGGGACCGACAGACCTCCCGCAGCCATGACGCTGAAAGCCGCCTGACTGCCATGCTTGGGGCGGCAAAATACATAGAGCCGCCCCTGGACAGAAGGATAACTTAAGTTATCTCATTAAGTTATTCATTAAGGCTCTAGAAAGCAGTTTATGATTTTCTTTTATATGTAACCATCTGTTTCCAATATTTTTACTATCACTTGACTCTGGTTCTTTGATGATAGGTATATTTATAGTGAAAACAAGTTTAACTTCTGTGTATTAAGCAGAGCAGTGATCCTGAGTTGAAATTAGTAAACTGGTGTGCAGTATTCCTTTGGGAGCAGCGAATCTGAAAGTTCTGTGAGAGTGTTCAGTGGATTAGGGGCTGGGCACTCCAGAGGGATGCCCAGATGGCTCAGGGGTTGGTATATTCCTATCACTAACCTGTACACCGAGAGTGAGGCCAGCTTGTGTTGCCAGAGACTGGTGGATCAGGGAGTTGACCCACAGCAGGCACAGATAAGACTTCCTCACTCCCCCTGGGAAGCGCTACAAATAGCTATCTTCCATTCAGGCTAAATGAGGGAACAATTAAATGATTCTGTTTAGTGATAGTTGAAGCAATGGAAGATGCGGCCCAAAATATTAGACTATGGAAATGCAAAGGCTGGGATTTGGGATTTGCAGCTGTTTGGGTCAGAAGCAAAAAGGCAGCAGGAAAGCAAGTAGAAAACTAGGAGACAAGTGAAGCATTTGATAGCATGGCCCTAGATACATTTGGAAACTAACTTATCTAGAGATTAGTTATGGGAAGAAAGACATGATGTTAATGACTCACCTGAGTTGGTAGAGAGGGTCATGGATGAAGCGAAACTTGGAATCACAAATAGAGTTGTGTGAATAACTGATTTTTCAGTTTACTGGCAGTTCCAAACAATCAAAAGAAATTTCAGTTCAGGTCGAACAGAAACAGATGTTTTAGTGAATAAAACCAAAAAGAAGGCAGGAAAAATTCATTCTTGGTTTAAATGAAACATTTCGTTTCTGGACATTTTTAACAAATACAAAGGAAATTAAGGAGTTAGTTCACAAAACCAGAGGTGGTGGCACCATCCCCTTTTTACCTAATAGCCCAATGGCTACCTTGGATGTGGGACACCCACTCTGGAGCAGAGACTTGAACTCTGGTCTCTTCATGTCAGGTGAGTGCCTTAAGCACCAGGCTATTGGATATGCTGGGGTGGGGTGGGGTGAGGCTCTCTCAATCCCTCTCTCCTGTTAAAGCTGTTCCACTCAGGGTATGTCTACACTACGAAATTAGGTCGATTTTATAGAAGTCAATTTTTTAAAAATCGATTTTATACAGTCGATTGTGCGTGTCCCCACTAAGCGCATTAGGTTGGCAGAGTGCGTGGCTAGCATCGACTCACGGAGTGGTGCACTGTGGATAGCTATCCCACAGTTCCTGCTGCCCATTGGAATTCTGGGTTAAGCTCCCAATGCCTGATGGGGCAAAAACATTGTTGCGGGTGGTTTTGGGTACATGTCGTCAGGCCCCTCTCCCTCCCTCCGTGAAAGCAACGGCAAACAATCGTTTCTCACCTTTTTTCCTGGGTTACCCATGCAGACGACATACCATGGCAAGCATGGAGCCCGCTCAGCTCACTGTCACCATACATCTCCTGGGTGCTGCTGGTAGACATGGTACTGCATTGCTACACAGCAGCAGCTCCTTGCCTTTGCGGCAACAGATGGTGCAATACGACTACTAGCCGTCGTTTCCTGGGTGTTCCTGGCCGAACTCGGTAAGGTCGGTCAGAGGCACCTGAACATAAATGGGAGTGACTCCAGGTCATTCTCTTCTTTAAGTTTCATCTCATGGAGCTGGAGGCTTCTGCCTAAGGCTGCTCTCCCAGCCGGCAGCACCGTGCGGTCGCACCTACCCCTTGCTCCCATGGTTCATGAAACCTGGACAGTAGTAAGGAGCAGTTCAACTATAGGCAGAGCAAGTGCAGAATGGTGGTAGAATGTGCCTTTGGACGTTTAAAAGCTCACTGGCGCTGTTTGCTGACCAGGCTGTTTGTGATTAGAAGAGCACGGCAAGGCACGCTGCACATCACAGAGGCTTTGAAAACCAGTTTCATGACTAGCCAGGCTTCAGTGTGACAGTTGTGTGTGTTTCTCCTTTTTGCAAACCTGCCCCCTTTGTTGATTTTAATCCCCTGTAAGCCAACCCTGTAAGCCATGTCGCCAGTCACCCCTCCCTCCATGAGAGCAACGGCAGACAATTGTTTCGCACCTTTTTTCCGCACAGACGCCATACGATGGCAAGCGTGCAGCCCGCTCAGCTCAGCTGCCATAGTTGTGTCCTGGGTGCTGCTGGCAGCAGATGGTGCAGTAGGACTGCAAACTGTCATCATCGAATGACTGCTTCTGCTGCCACTCTGCTTTCCTGCTCTGGCAGTAGATGGGGCAGTAGGGCTGCAAACCATTATCATCGAACAACCGCTTCTGCTGCCACTCTGCTCTCCTGCTGTTCTGCAGACGCCATACCACGGCAAGCATGGAGCCCGCTCAGATCACCGCAGCAGTTATGAGCACTGTAAACACCACGCACATTATCCTGCAGTATATGCAATACCAGAAACTTCAAAAGCAGGCAAGGAGGTGACGGCAGCGTGGTGACGAGAGTGATGAGGACATGGACACAGACTTCTCTCAAAGCATGGGCCCTGGCAATTTGGACATCATGGTGGTAATGGGGCAGGTTCATGCCGTGGAACGCCAATTCTGGGCCTGGGAAACAAGCACAGACTGGTGAGACCGCATAGTGTTGCAGGTCTAGGATGATTCCCAGTGGCTGCAAAACTTTTGCATGCATAAGGGCACTTTCATGGAACTTTGTGACTTGCTTACCCCTGCCCTGAAGTGCAAGAATACCAAGATGAGAGCAGCCCTCACAGTTCACAAGCGAGTGGCAATAGCCCCCTGGAAGCTTGCAACGCCAGACAGCTACCGGTAAGTCGGGAATCAATTTGGAGTGGGCAAATCTACTGTGGGGGCTGCTGTGAGCCAAGTAGCCAACGCAATCACTGACCTGCTGCTATCAAGGGTAGTGACTCAAGGGAAATGTGCAGCTCATAGTGGATGGCTTTGCTGCAATGGGATTCCCTAACTATGGTGGGGTGATAGACGGAACACATATCCCTATCTTGGGACCGGAGCACCAAGACAGCCAGTACATAAACCGAAAGGGGTACTTTTCAATGGTGCTGCAAGCACTGGTGGATCACAAGAGTTGTTTCACCAACATCAACGTGGGATGGCTGGGAAAGGTACATGACGCTCGCATCTTCAGGAACTCTGGTCTGTGTGAATGGCTGCAGCAAGGGACTTACTTTCCAGACCAAAAAATAGCCATTGGGGATGTTGAAATGCCTATAGTTATCCTTGGAGACCCGGCCTACCCCATAATGCCATGGCTCATGAAGCCATACACAGGCACCCTGGACAGTAGTCAGGAGCTGTTCAACTATATGCTGAGCAAGTGCAAAATGGTGGTAGAATGTGCATTTGGATGTTTAAAAGCACGCTGGCGGAGTTTACTGACTCTGTTAGACCTCAGCGAAACCAATATTCCCATAATTATTATTGCTTGCTGTGTGCTCCACAATATCTGTGAGAGTAAGGGAGAGACATTTATGGCAGGGTGGGAGGTTGAGGCAAATCACCTGGCCACTGATTACACGCAGACAGACACCATGGCAGTTAGAAGAGCACAGCAGGGTGCACTGTACATCAGAGAAGCTTTGAAAACCAGTTTCATGACTGACCAGGCTACGGTGTGAAAGTTCTGTTTGTCTCTCCTTGATGGAAACCCACCCCCTTGGTTCACTCTACTTCCCTGTAAGCCAACCATCCTCCCCTCCCCCCTTCGATCACTGCTTGCAGAGGCAATAAAGTCATTGTTGTTTCAAATTCATTCATTCTTTATTAATTCATCACACAAATGGGGGGATAACTGCCAAGGTAGCCTGGGAGGGGTGGAGGAGGAGGGAAGCACCGGGTAGGGTGGTGGAAGACGGGAGGAGGGAAGGACAAGGCCACACTGCACTTCAAAACTTATTAAATGCCAGCTTTCTGTTGTTTGGGCAGTTCTCTGGGGTGGAATGGTTGGGTGCCCAGAGGCCTCCCCACCGCTTTCTTGGGCGTCTGGGTGAGGAGGCTATAGAACTTGGGGAGGAGGGCAGTTGTTTACACAGGGGCTGCAGCGGCGGCCTGTGCTCCTGCTCCCTTTCCTGCACCTCAACCATATGCCAGAGTATATCAGTTTGATCCTCCAGTAGCCTCAGCATTGTTTTCTGCCTCCTCTCTCATCACACTGACGCCACCTATCATCTTGATCCTGCCACTCTCCTCTTGCTCCCGCCTCCTGTCCTCTCATGAGTCCCTCCTGTCCTCGCATTCATTTTGTGCTTTTACTCTGACATTGTCTGCCTCCATGCATTCTGCTGGGCTCTTTCAGTCTGGGAGGACTGCATGAGCTCAGAGAACATTTAATCGTGAGTGTTTTTTCGCCTTCTAATCTTCACTAGCCTCTGGGACGGAGATGATAGGGCGAGCATTGAAACATTTGCAGCAGCGGGAGGAAAAAAAAGGAGAGTAGTATTTAAAAACCCACATTTTAGAGAACAGTGGGTAGACTCTTTCACGGTGAAACAAGCTGTTAACATTACATAGTATGTGCGTTTTCTTTACAAGGTCACATTTTGCCTCTCATATTGAGGGCCTGCTGGTTTGGTGTGAGAGATCACACGCTCAGGGCCGGCGGGCAACAGAATTTGGCTTGCAGGCAGATATGGTAAGACACAGTCTTTTGGCTTCTTTAACCGTCATAACATGTGGGAATGGTTTCAAACAGCAGCGGCCTCATTTCCCATACCAAGCACCCATTGGGTTGGCCATTTAAAATGGATTGCCCATTTAAAAGGAGGGGCTGCGGTTTTCGGGTTAACAGCACAAACCCAACTACCCCCCCCCACACACACACACACAATTCTCTGGGATGATCACTTCACCCCTCCCCCCACGGCTAACAGCGGGGATGATTTCTGTTCAGCCACAGGCAAACAGCCCAGCAGGAACGGCCACCTCTGAATGTCCCCTTAATAAAATTTCCCTATTTCAACCAGGTGACCATGAATATCTCTCTCCTGAAGATAACACAGAGAGATAAAGAGGATTTCTTCTCCATACCCATACATGTTAACAGACTTTTCCAGTAGCTGTACTGGCTGCTAATGCATCCCAAGTCTTCAGGGAAAATTAAGCATTCAACACGCTTGCTTTTAAACCGTGTATTATATTTACAAAGGTACACTCACCAGAGGTCCCTTCTCTGCCTTCAAGGTCCGGGAGCCCACCTTGGGTGGGTTGGGAGGGTACTGGCTCCAGGGTGATAAACAGTTCCTGACTGTCAGGGAAAACATTTTCTCCGCTTACTTGCTGTGTGCTATCTTCAACCTCCTCCTCCTCATCATCATCTTCCTCATCCCCAAAATCCTCATCCCTGTTGCGTGAGAATCCATTGATGGAGTGCACCCACAGGGATGGGGTAGTTGTAGGGGTACCCCCTAGAATGGCATGCAGCTCATCATAGAAGAGGCATGTCTGGGGCTCTGACCTGGAGCAGTCGTTTGCCTCTCTGGTTCTTTGATAGGCTTGCCTGAGCTCCTTAAGTTTCACGCGGCACTGCTGCGGGTCCCTGTTATAGCCTTTGTCCTTCATGCCCTTGGAGATTTTTTCAAATATTTGGGCATTTCGTCTTTTGGAACGGAGTTCTGATAGCACGGATTTCTCTCCCCATACAGTGATCAGATCCCGTACCTCCTGTTCGGTCCATGCTGGAGCTCTTTTGCGATTCTGGGACTCCATGGTCACCTGTGCTGATGAGCTCTGCATGGTCATCTGTGCTGATCAGCTCGCCACACTGGCTAAACAGGAAATGAAATTCAAAAGTTTGCAGGGCTTTTCCTGTCTCCATGGCTAGTGCATCTGAGTTGAGAGTGCTGTCCAGAGCGGTCACAATGGAGCACTCTGGGATAGCTCCCAGAGGCCAATACTGTCAAATTGTGTCCAAACTACCCCTAATTCGAACAAGCAGGTTTGATTTCAGCGCTAATCCCCTCGTCAGGGAGAAGTACAGAAATTGATTTTATGAGCCCTTTAAGTTGACAAAAATGGTTTTGTTGTGTGGACGGGTGCAGAGTTAAATCGATCTAACGCTGCTAATTTCGACCTAAACTCGTAGTGTAGACAAGGGCTCAGAGAGTTAGTGGCTGGTTAAGCCCTGAGAAGTTAGGTTTTACATACATCTTTTAATCCTTTCTAATGTAAGTGTGGCTATTCTCATCCATATAAATAGCCACATTTTTTTTAATCCTGTTTAGCTCTTTGTATCAATATCTTCTAGCAATGGCTTCCACAGGCTAAACATATTTCCATCTATCAGTGTTATATTTGCTGCTTTTCCGTTTGATTGTATGTTCTCTTTTTTCATCATATGGGAGAGGGTAAATAAAAGCACTCAGTCTACTCACCCCACAGTATTCCATCATTTTTTTCATACCTCTATCATCCCCTCTTATTATCTCTTCTTTAAACTAAATAATTCTACCTATTCTTTTCAATATCTGTTCATATGAGAATTTTCTCCATGCCTCTAATTATTTTCAGCACTTATCTCTGAAACCTCTTTATCTCTGTTCTAGCCTTTTTGAAGTCGGTTGATCAGAACCGGACACAGTTTTCTAGGTGAGGGCACAACATTTGTTTATGTAATCGAATAATATTTTCACGAATATTTCCCAACTCATTCATTTTAATATTTTAATATTTTGTTTGCTTTTTAAAAAATGAACTGTCCCAGCAGCTCAGCACCCACTTCTGAAAGGCACTGCATAGAGCAGGAACTTTCCTTTCCCAATTCACATCGGTGGGGCCCAAATCCCGAGAAGTTGAAGGCTCATGCTGGCTGCTACTGAAACAGCTATGGCAAGGTAGGTAGAAGGAAAGGTGATACCCTCAGATACTTGAAACAGCTTATTTTAGAATGTTTTGGAGCTGGTTGTGGTCAGGAATGGGGGGTACAAGTTGTTTCGGGCACATGTAGAAAGGGCAGGTGGATACAGGAATGATGCAAGGGAACTAGTTAACAAAAATCCTGTCAACCCACTAACTACCAAGTTTTGTACCTCTTAACAGTTTGCTTACATTATCTGCCTGGTAAGGTTTGGCTATCTTGTCTATTTAGACAGTAAACTTTTTAATGAGTTGTCACTATTATTTTTAACTAGGTAAGGCATGTGAGTAGTTCACATTATTCCCTCTATGGGTATTGTCTTGCATTTATCAACACTGAATTTCATATGCTATTTTGTTGCCCATTTATCTAGCTTCGTTTGGTCTCTCTGAATTC
This sequence comes from Malaclemys terrapin pileata, assembly GCF_027887155.1. Classification (NCBI taxonomy): domain Eukaryota; kingdom Metazoa; phylum Chordata; order Testudines; family Emydidae; genus Malaclemys; species Malaclemys terrapin. The sequence goes on from NC_071513.1 coordinate 67,855,639, forward strand.
TTCAGAGTCTTCCCCAGTCTTGACTAACATTCATAATTTATTTTACAAATACAAGGGCTTTGGTTCAGTATGGCTGTGTTTGAGCCCTTTAATATTCAAACATTCATGTCGATTAGAAACTGGTCTCTGATTAAGTTGAAAATACGTATTTGATGCCAGTACATGCATTTGATTGTGAATATATGTATATTTCACCAACTAGTGACCTGAATGACTAGTTTTAAAGCTCAAATACCAACCAAGGAGACTTGGTGAATAATTCACATGTTACCATTGTTCACTTAAGTATTTTTTGAATGTTTCTGAATAATGAATATATTTGCAAACATCAGGACTGTTACGTGAAAACTTCACCATGCCAGAAAAAACAAACTTTATCCAGTTTTGTGCTTGGTCAATACTATTCAAGCAGCTCAAATGTTCATGAAGTTTTTAGTCTGAGACTAGACATGGATTAATTTAACATGATGGATCAGTTATGTATGTACTCATTTGTTGTCCAGCATTAAAAAAAGTCTGAGACCTTGAAAGAAATAAGGAATTTGAGACAAATTGATGACATTAGTAAGTGTTTAATTCATTGAACTTTGTATGGGAAGGGAAAACTACGAAAATAAAGGAAACCCAGTTGACTATGTAACTTGAAACTGACATGCTTAGCATTACTTTAAAGAAGGAAACATAAGTTTAAGCTTGAGGGGCATTTTCCAAGCACAAGGGAAATTACGTGACAGTTATTTAAAACAGAATAAAATCATCAAGACAATTTTTAGTTTAGTTTACATTCAGCCTTTTCAGAAGACAAATAATCTTTAAACAGGCCAAAATGCTAGGGGTATTTCAGCATTAAAATTCTTTGATGTACAAAGACAAATTGAATCCAGGATGAATCCACAAGAACAGTAAGAAGTAATAAAGCTGCTGACTGCTTACAACTGTTAAATGTTTAGTCTGTGAGTTCAACAACGTTCCCAGTAACTAAAACGAGAAAGATTTTTATTGCAGATGGCTGGTATGGTTTAAGTTAGAACACTTTGAGATACCCATGAAACTGAATGTTTGGATCCTTCAGTATATTACTGAAATAGAGATATCAACAACAAATAATTGGAATTGAAGTTCTGGCGACTTATAAAGGATTTAAGAAGAGTAAAAACAAAACACTTACTTGAGTTCTAAACATACTGTAGTTCTGGCTGTCATCCTGATACCTTCATGAGAGGATTTCTTTAACCACAATTAAAGTTACAGGAGACAGTGCTAAAAGATCCAGTCAAAAATGTCTATTACAGTCATAGTCCTTCAAGATCTCTGGGAATTATATTTTAATATATTATCTTTGGTCTGTATTTGTTGGAGACAGTCTTTAGGTTCTGACGTGGCAGTCAAAATAAGGATATAAGGAAAGAATATTAGTGAATACCTGGTATTACTTCCTCTATGAATTTAAAGCAACTTAAAAAAAACCCTCTCAAACTAATGTAATTGCTAATTTTGGCTTGATGAGATACTAAATTGGCAAGCAATATTTAAAAAGACTCTGCAAAGAGCAAAAAGTTCAGCATAACTTATGTTTTACATTTACACGTGCAAAGCAATTGCATCATTTCCCTAAGCAGATGGAAAGCACTGATTTGTTATAACACACAGGAAGCCACACAAGAGGATAGACATGAAAATACAATTTTAATAATTTAAAATAAGTGAGCTTCTCCATATGTAAATGTATATTGCAGTTATAAGCAGTATTGCCAATCCCAAGTAATCAAAAATCTTGAGAATGGGTTTAAAAAAATCACATGATTTTTAAATACAACAAGCATTGGGTTCTTCTGTTTTGTCTTCTAGCTTTTGAGCCTATAGGGTGCATTCTGGTCACATTTGCAAGCTTCTCTCTGCAACCATGTGAACTAGAATGTTTTAAAAAAACACAGCTGAGATTCTCACATAATCACATCACTCCAAGAAATGGGCTTGGAGAAAAACAAGTATTGCGAGACTCATAATAAAAATAATGCGTGTAGGCTATACTGTAATATAGCACTACATTGTATCATCAGCTTGCAAACAGAAATCCCCATTGATTTCAGTGAGGAATTGTGTTTGAAAACAGATGGAACAATATCATCAATAGAACAGGTTTAACAATATGCCTTTCCCAGATCCTATATCTAAAAAGCAAAGGGCTTTTAGGGTACGGTGATCAGATGTCCCAATTTTATAGGGACAGTCCTGATTTGGGTTTTTTTTTCTTATATAGGCTTCTATTATCTCCCACCATGTCACAATTTTTCACACTTGCTGTCTGGTCATCCTACTTTAGGGATACTCTGTGCAGAACAGCTGGGCAGCCCTAAGAATCCTTCTCTTCTGCCCAAAGCTCCACCAGGAAGAGAAGATGGGGCTTAGAAGTACACAGATCCTTCTCCTCATATTATGATCAGTATGCCACCGCCCACAATAACTTATCTGCAATTATTATGGGTAGAAGAGACAAACCAAAAAAACCAAACAGGAAAGCTATGCCTAGGAAATATCTGTTTCCTAATAACCTCCAATGAGGCTGCACCCACTGGTTATCCCACATCTAGTTCTCTAGCACAGAATGGTGCATGGAATCCAGTCTCGGCGGGGCTGGAAATGTAAAGAGGGCATTAGAAATCGGAGCCTGCAGCACAGCCCAAATCTGTGGCCTTCCGGTCTTGAGACACGTGCCGTTCAGCAGAGCCCCAAGTATGGAATCACATGAATTCAGGACTTGATTGTGATCCTTCACATCAGTGTAAATTAAGATTAATTCTACTGAAGTCAGCAGCATTATGTTGGTGTAAATCAGATAAAATTAAGACCAGTATTGCTTATATGCATGTATTTCAAGCTATTTTATTTGTATTCATGATAGATAACATAACTTTTCTGAGTATGTAATTATGGGCTATAGATAGCTCAGGAAGTTTGATAGCATCTAGCCTCTTTATGAAGGGCAAAAGATGATAAAATGCTTTGGAGCATTTAGTTTCTCTTGCTCCGATCTATGCTCAAGCGAATGAGAGGATGCTGTAATTAAACATGGATATAGATAGATTTTTCCAGGACTGTAATGATGACTGAGAAAATGGACAACAGAATTCTTGATTAGCAATTGAAGGAACAAAAGGAAGTGTTTTTGTAACAACAGGAATTTAAGATGTTACAAACTCGCAATATAATTCTGCATAATGTACTTCCTGTGAAAAGCAAGCATTTGGGGATCTTTGCTTTTCAGTTGAAATATGGTAATTTAAACATCTCAGTGCAGAATAAAATAAATATGCAAGGCTTGAGGGAGCCCATTGATACTGAGTAGCAGACAATCCCATTCAGGAACAGTTGGCCCACTGTGCAAAAGCCAAAAAAAAAGTGAGATAAGTGAGAGGAAAACCTGACTCTATACCAGGAAGGTTTTTGGGAAAAAGTGTTCATGCAACAGAACACTTGTACACCTTACTGCTTACCTCGTCATTATTCTCTCTTGCTCCATTCTATATCCCGTAAGAGTTGCTACAGTCTTGGCACCTATGGAGGAAATCCTGCTTTTGTAACTGCACCAGAATTGGACCTAGTTTGCTGAACAAGGGGAAAAAGATTTGATGCACAAGGTGAAATGAGAGTGGAGCAATAATCGATAGAGCTGTAGCATCTGCTGCAGTGTGGATCCTCCCACTTGTAATAAAGGTGTGATGCACAAGAATGCTGGAAAGAGACTGAACTTTATTTGCTGGGCCCAGTCAGTATGGGATAATAAAAGATTAATACCCCATCATGGGATAATAGGGATCAGTATATACTGACTCCAGCTAGTGGCTACTGTTAAATCTTGACTTCTCCCTTCAAATATCAACCAAAACCAACAACCACAAACTAATTCAGCCAATCAGTAAAACAATGAAAACCATCTAGAATGGGAACATTCTGAACCCTTGACAGATGGGAGGATTATTCTGTCTCTTATTAAAACATCAATCAATAACTATTCTCTGGACTGTGGTGGCATACTGTTAATGTGACCACTTGTTTTCAGAATGGTCCCTTCTGCTTAGCTGGATCCACAATCTGGAGCTTGTGGTTGCTGCATGTGGTGTTTTTTCATTGTCAGTGTCAAGTCTCTTTCTAGGATCCCTCACAGACTAACAAGTTCAGGAGGCTTAATTTGCTCCATTTTTGTGAAATTCAGTTTACTTCTGACACTAGAGTATGTAGTAAAAGTGTGACAGAGGAGGCTAGGGAGAGACAACTGAATTTTATTTTCTGGCCCAGACACCTGTCCTGGCTCAGGGTATAGCAGCGCTCTTGTCACAAGGCAGGAGTCAGGATCTATTGTTACACCTGCTCATTAGACATCACTAGGAGGAAATCATTGACCATAGCAGAGACCATGGAATTCTCACTACATCAACTTGCTGTGCACAGTTCCAACCATGCTGAATAATGGGATTCCCACAAGATCAGCTATTTTCAGAAGATTTCTGACATCTTGGGCAGAAGTTATATAAGGGTGAATGTTCTCGTGAGATTTTAGTTATATCCAGTAAACTGAACTCTTCCAATTTGTTTTGAACCATACATCTAAATAAATAAATTACAGGTTTGAACCCAGGGATCCAGAACTGCCCTGAAGTTCAAAGTGGTTCAGATTTGAGATTCCAGCTTTGGTCTATCTCTAATCAACACAAGTGGCCTAATTCTGATCTTTGTGACATCAATGTAAACTCAGAGTAAGCCCATTCAACCTCAGTGGAGTTGGTCTGGATTTGTACTAGTTTTACTCAAATTAAAAAAAATGTTCCTATATATTATTGTGTTGTGGAGTACATAGGGCCAGATCCTAAGCTGGTGTAAATCCGCATACCTCCATTGACACTGACTTATGCCAGCCAAGGATCTGGCCCTTTGTTTTAGCCACTGCTTAAAGTAAGAGAACAAACTGTGTTTAAGAAATGTTTGTGGTTGACTCCTTACAAATACTGTTAACATGCACCACTAGAGTACTTGGAGGGATGTTATGAAAAAGCAGGAGGCCTTTGTACTACTTTTCAACTAACTCCTTTGGTTGATGACAGCTGCTCTTGCAATTAGCCCTTCTCCTGACCTTCTGGTCTACCACAACATGCTTCAGAGATCTCTGGGAAGGGAAACTATTACACCTAATGTATTTGGACAAGTCCAGCATGTGTAGAAATTAATAAATATGCTCTATTCTTTTCATTTCTTCCTTTATAAGAGCTCCCACACATATATGCAACATACACATCTGCTTACCTGCTCTAACTAATGATAATGGATCTAGCAGGATGCAAGGAACACAATACTCCCTCAAGGAAAGTTTTGAACAGGGAGCCCCTTCCCTAAAGGAAGGTAAGAGTCATAAGGGGGCATCTTAGAATGGAGGATGGATTTCTGTGGAGACACCTTTCCTTTGACATGGAAATTAGAAATATTCTGCAAGGGATCTAAACTTCCTGAAATGCAAAACCAAGTCTATCCACCCTCCACAATGCCTATGTTTTTATCACAAGATGGAATTCTCTGGACTACAATAAATTGAGACCAATAACTAAACAATTTAATTCAAAGAAAAAATAAATACTTAACAGCTCATAGTGCAAAGTTAGTGTGAGCCAGGTATATTTGATAATTCCTCTAATGCCAGACAGCTAGATATGTAAGCAAATGTACGCCGTCACTTCATTTGATGTCAAAGCTGCATTCTTTAATGTCAATAGCTTTTAGTTTATTTGTGGGAAACAAAGGGGAATGTTGCAGCCATGATTATTTACTGTGTTAAAGTCGTGCAGACATTTTTGCTATCTCATTGCAATGATTTTTATTAATAAATTAGTCCCTGTGTAATATTCAATTTGTGTAACTCTTTACTGATGAATGTATAGTGTTCTAATATTCACATTGAGGCAACTAACAGTCAGTATTCAATAGGTTTAAATCTCAGAAAAACTTCCAAACTGTAAGACTGGAAAAGATTGCCTAGGGAGGTCATGGAAGCTCCTTCACTGTAGGTTTTCAAAAGGAGGCTGCTTGGATGGTTTAGACACGAAAAATCTTGCTTCTTGGCAGGGATTAGACTGTCAGTGGTTCTCAAACTGTGGGTTGGAAGCCCAAAGTGGGTTGCTAAGACTGACTTAGACTTGCTGGGGCCTTGGGCCAAAGCTGAAGCCCAAGGACTTCAGCCCTGGGCAGCAGGTCTCAGTTTACAGGCCTCTTGCCCAGGGCTGAAGCCCTTGGGCTTTGGCTTTTGCTCCTCACCCGGGGTGGCAGGGTTTGGGTGGGCTCACCGTTCGGTCCCCCCTTCCCCGGGGTTGTGTATTAATTTTTGTTGTCAGAAGGGGGCCACAGTGCAATGAAGTTTGAGAACCCCTGGACTAGATGATTCTTGCCGTCCCTTCTAATCCTATGGTTCTATGATTCTAATATCCAAGTCTATGCCTGCATCCACTGGGCATTTTAAGATAACCTCTCCCTTAGGAGGAAATCCTCTCTCTCCGAATGAATACACAAAGACTGAAATACCGCAGAACAAATGGGGCTCAGTTGCATAGGGGGTAGCAGGATGTAGAGGACACAGGGTGGGGACCATGCATATAGGGTAATCCACATTCTCTACTCCTTCAAGCACAGCAGAGCAATGCCAGAAGGGAGGCTCTCAGCATGCCAGAGCTTATTATGTTTGTGGGTGGGCTGTTGGAGTACTGCGTGGCCATTTTGTCAAAGCTTTGTACAGTGGCCATTAAAAGAGTGGCTGTGCAGGAAGTCCATTATTTTGGGAAAGGCACAAAAGCCCCACTCCCAAATTGGTTAACCTCAAATCTCATTCACTTGTCCAAAGCACAAGTGACAAGGATTTCATCCCTACACATTCTCTTTGCTTTTGATGAGCAAAACGGGGAGGGAGAAGGGAGGGAAATGTGATGGATTGTCCTTAACGATACAAAGTCTTTGTCCATATATTTCAGTTATCCTTAGAAATGTATTTATTTATAATTTGGCAGTATGGCATATATCCTATATATAATACAAATACAATACACCTATATTTCAGAACATAAAACTCATCCTGCCATTACCCTGTCCCAACTGAGGTGTATTATAGGTTTACAATAAATAAGTTAAAACTGTTGGAGACACCTCCTAAATCCCCAGAAGTATAGTTTAAGTAAAGCCTCAGAGGCGTATATACAATGTAATGGCATTGGAAAGTTTCTTCTGCTCTTATCACAGATTAGGGGCTCTGGCCAGCAAGTTCCTGAGCTTCAACTAAAAGTAGTGGGAGATGAGCATGCTCAGCATATTAGAGAAGATTCTTATCAGGTTTAGGCTCAGCCCCTCAATACTGCATAAAGTCACTTAGTGGGATACGAAAAGCAACAGAAAAAGCTGTCTCCATGGACTCCTTCAGGATTCTCCCTGCAGGCGAGAAATCGTAGGATTTTGTAGAACTGATGCACTGGTGCTATTCCACCAGCAGGCATTTCCAGAAAAAATGGGGTGTGGCCATTTCTGCCCCTTCTGTTAAGAGCTTCATATAAAGAGCCGCACACTGGAAGCCATTTGCAGTGCATAACCACAACCACCTTTACAAGTTCTATAAACCCTGTGTAGGATTCTGCATTTTCTTGAGAGTCAACTACAGACACACTTCCTATTAAATATTAACATATACAGAGACATCTCTTTCATAGAGCCCTCCTGTAGCACTTTTCTCCCAGTCCTCCACTAAGCACAGCTTGACTGGACTAGAACATTTATTTTAAACAAATAGGACACAATTTATTTTTCTAAACAATCTTCCCTTTCTCACTGAAACAGGTTAATGTTCAAGGCTGTCTGAGCTATTACTCAGCTTATAAATGACTTCTCCAAGTGATTACATGGTTTTAGAGCTGATTACTTAACATGTTTGAGTCATACTTTTGGGTTACAATAACTTAGTAGCCCATTATAATTTAAGGCCTTGATTCTACCACCTTCACTCACGTTGTGAACCTTAGCCCAGGAGTAATCCCTCAAAGATTAGTGGCACTACTCACAGAGTAAGGTACTACTCACCATGAGTAAGCATGGCAGAACCTGGCCCTAAGTGATTTTTCTGTACTTGCGTTTTTAGATGCTTTACCAAGTTCTGGGTATGATTATAAATAGTTAAGCATATTCCATTTTCGTATAACAAAGCACAGCACTGACCACTGAAAACTGGAGTACCCCAGGAACGTGTATGTGGAGGAAGGGCGGGTAGTGTAGTACTCACAGTGCTCATTAAATTGCTATTAAGTTCAGTGGGAATCTTCCACAGTTCTGTTGCAAACCATAGGGTCCTTTACTGTAACTTTAAATAATTAGATGACTTATATTTTCTATCCAAGGGAACAGTAACAGTTGACTAATGATACGTTGTTGAATGTTTCAACAGTACTGCCGTAGTAAGTCTACGGCTTATAGGGTCAGATCTGTCAAATACAAAGGGATTGTTCTAATATGTTTGGTATTACAGTCAACTAATCCTTTTCTGATTTCTGTGAATATGTCACAAGCTAGTGAAATGAAACCATGGATGTCATTTTATGAGAGAGACAATAATGAATTTCCAAATAAGGTTTTTCTGAAACCCAATACAGAGCACAAACAACAGCTTGGTGGTTGCTTTCTGGAATCTAGCCTAACATGATTTGGGCCCAATTTTAACATTAAAAGGTTTGACAAATGTCTCTTGACATTAACTTTAGGCTGAGATTCTGATTGTATTTACTCTCTTTATTAACGTATAGGAGATTTTACAGCTCAGTGCAGTAGCAGAAAACCACAGATAAAGAGGGCTAAAGGCCTTATTCTGACAGATGCTAGCTGCATCTTGCAAAATTCCCTCAACTTCCATTAAAGGCTTTGCTAGCTGAGGGTTCTAAGCACCTCACAAGATTGGATTTATGTGTTACATTTGGTGTATTTGCATATACAGTACATATTGGGCCCAATCCTGCAGCACTTACCAATGTAAGCAGTTGACTGACTTTTGAGAATCTGCATGTGAGAAATGGATATATTACCATGCCCAATATTAGTGTGATGCTTCAAACTGGAATTTATTTGTGATAGCTTTTTCCCCCCTTTCTAAACTGTTTTTATGTAAGGAGAAATTTAGAGACGGTTTGGGAAAAAGGTATTTTCTGAATTCCAGAGTTGAAGTTAAAAACATGGGTTCTATTTAGTGATTTATTTAGATTAAAAAATAGTGGTTAAATTTTTTTGAGTCTAGATGCCTAAAATTAGGTACCTGGAACCATATTTAAGCCCCTATATAAAACTAGACTGGTGCTGAGTACCCCGAATTCACACTGAAGTTATACCAATGTGAGAATGATGAAGTGAGTTCAGAATAGGCCCATTAGGTTTGTGTAAGTGAATAATACAGTAAAGAGCAGATTTTAATTCACCTTTAAAACAACATAGTTTGCACATTTCCACTGGCAAAACCCAAGTGACATGCAGGAGGAACAGGGCCTTGGCAGCAGCAATAACCAACCACTGCACTCCAGTGTTTTTACACGTAATTTATGGCTGTTGCCTGTATTCAGACATGGGGATGATATAGAGACTGCAGCTGGGTGGGATTTTTCATTTCAGAGGTGAGTTTCACAATGCCAACATTTCTTCTGATCTGGATTGGAACTAACAAATTTCAAAATTTTGTGCAAACTGGAGTTCCCCAAAACCCTGAATTTCAGGTCAACCAAAATAGTTTGTTTCAAATGTACCCAGATATTTTGCTATAAATACATAGATATATGCTTGGTAAGGGATAGGTATGGAGTATGGTAGTAATGCAAAAAAAGGCTACAGACCTGTAAAACAATAGCTTAGCCAACCTAACTGAGGCCTAAGGCATAAAGACTTTACATAAGCAACTAACCAGTAGTTGCCTCTGTATCACTAGATGTTACAAGATAGACTGCTGTCACAAACGAGTGTTCCTAAACTGCTGACAGGGAACCACAGAATGCCAGTTTATATTAGCTTCAGATATTTTAAGTTAGGACCATCAGCAGATATTCAACCACAATAATGCCATCTTTCAGAGTAGCAGCCGTGTTAGTCTGTATCCGCAAAAAGAACAGGAGTACTTGTAGCACCTTAGAGACTAACAAATTTATTTGAGCATAAGCTTTCATGGGCTACAGCCCACTTCATTGGATGCATGCATTGGAAAATACAGTAGGAAGATATATATATACACAGAGAACATGAAACAATGGGTGCTACCATACACACTATAAGGCGAGTGATCAGTTAAGTTGAGCTTTTATCAGCAGAAGAGAAAAAAGAACTGTTTGTAGTGATAATGAAAATGGCCCATTTCCAACAATTGACAAGGAGATATGAGGAACTGTAGAGGGGGGGAAATAAGCATGGGGAAATAGTTTTACTTTGTGTAATGGCCCATCCACTCCCAGTCTTTATTCATGCCCAATTTAATGGTGTCCAATTTGCAAATTAATTCCAATTCAGCAGTCTCTCATTGGAGTCTGTTTTTGAAGTTTTTTTTGTTGTAATATTGCAACTTTTAGGTCTGTAATCGAGAGGCCAGGGAGATTGAAGTGTTCTCCAACTGGTTTTTGAATGTTATAATTCTTGACGTCTGATTTGTGTCCATTTGTGCCATAGTAATTAATTGATGTATATGCTAATAAGATTGAGGTAAAAGGTCTAGTAACCTATGGGTGAAGAGTGAGAGAGTACAGATAAGAAAAAAGGGGCTGACACCCTTATTGCATATGTATAAGCATTTGTTAAACCTATGATAACTCAGCTCGGTCACTCTGGCGAGATTTCCTGGAATCTCCCAGGCCAAGGACCTCTTGTGGTTCACCTTAACAACTACAGTGCTCCCCGGCAAAGAATAATGGGAGCAAATGCTGGACATAGAGATGATGCACAACCTACTTTGCTGTTTTGTAGTGTTTGTGATATTATGGATTGTGCAGATAAAACTATTACAAATTCAGATGGTCTTCCCCTAAGTGTGTATGTCTCTCCCGCATACACTGGGGTCCTCACTCTCAAATTAACTGTAATACTGTGGCTGATGTAGTGGCAGTTGAACCCTGCCAAAACACGTGATGTTAAATTGGGAGATCTGGATAATACCTAATCAATAGATCAGGCAACACAGTTCTTCCGCAAAATTGAAATGTTTCATTCCAGTTGAGACTTCTTGTCATTTTATATTTTTATCATACAAAACTAAGAACATGAAATGAAAAAATCTTTCTGAAAAGAAAATCAAAATTTTCTATTCTGAAAAGATCAAAATGGAATGTTTCAACCTTATCAAAATGCTCTTTTCAATTTTCATTTCTAAATGACTTTTTGACAAAGACTTTTAGTTCCTCAAAATGTTTCCCTTGACAAAAAATGTTCTGTTGAAAAAATATTTCATTGGCTCTAATCAGAACTCCCCATGTCTTCCCTCTGATTTAGCACACCCCTATTGGCTACCCATAATTTGTCCATATACACTTTCACATAGCACACACACTATCTACTTAGTAAGAAAGGGGAGGTTGGCAATATTCAGAGATGAACAGCCTTGTGTCTGTGTTTTGAAAGATCTGTATTGGTGACAAATCATCACAAAAACATTTCACAAGAGGCAGACGTAAGTAGGTGTAGCAGCAAATGGTATCTCTGAATCAGCAGGAAGGTAAGGTCAGGAGAAGAGATACCAAATGTATAAATAACTGACATAAAGGGACCAATGTAAAATACAGAAAATGAAAAAAACTCCTTAATGTAGCTGAACTTGAAGCATGAATGTGGTGCTGAAACACAGTATTTGATATGGAAAGGAAATTAAATTTTACTTTTAAATTTTAACCATGAATCTTTTAGAAAAAGATTTACTGATACAGTTGGGTATTAACGTACATAAAACATGGTAGCAAATAACCTTTTAAATTATAGACCTGTATTTTAGAGTGATATGTCCTGGAATTATAAATGGTATTAGGGATTTTCAAACTTTCATAGTACAAATCAGCTCTTCATAGAGAGGTCATCTCGAGAGACACCTTCTCTCCAAATCATACTCCAATTTGTGATGCCACAACATCTCTCCAACAATCATTGTCATTTTTTGCAAATAAGGTGGTCAATAATTTGTATGTGCACATGCAAAAAATGTTAAGAACCATACACAAAAGGAATTTACTTATCCCTTTCCCATTTCATTGTAAACCCCTGCTCCATTCCTCAAATCCAAAATCAACTTAATGTCTCTCTCTCTCTCTCGCTCTGTCTTTCTCTCTCACACACAAACACCACACTTCATTGCCCTATTAATACTACTGGATTCCTCCTGCCCACTTCAGTGATTATCAAGTTTTAGTTCCTTCCCATTCCACACCAATCACACCCACAACCTTTCTCCTCTCTTCTCACAGCAGATCCCATATTACTTCCTCTCCTGGATTAGTGCTCCCAAATCCCAGCAGCTCCCCTTCTCCTTTATCCAGGTCTATTCTCTTCTCGCCTGGTTCATTGATACTTGTCCTAGCCTTATTCCCCAATTCTAGCCCTGTGTGCCTTCCCTCTATTTCATGGTCCTTCCTTCACGTAAAATTCCTGAAAGCTGCCTTGTCCCAGTTTCAAGCTCATACATTTTTCCAGTGTCAAGCTCCCTTCCATCCAGCTCTGCTGTCTTCTAGCCTTCTGGTTCTCTTTTTACCCATCTGCACCCCAAACAACCTTATTAGCTGGGGCAAAGATTGGACCCCATCCCCTTTCCCTCTTACACATGATGACTTGTTAACAAGTGAAAATATGCCAAACGGAACAAGAAGTTAATGTTAGTTCTAGTCCTGATCCTGCACCCAAGTAAGATTTAATAGGTGCAATAAAAGACTCTTTATGGATATAGATGTACTCACCAGTGATCACAGGTGGTATTTCAGCAACAAACATCGATATGATTTTTCTTCAAATAAACACACATACACACACACATACGACACTTGTTTTGATTTAAACATGGATCTTTTCATGAAATAATTAATTACTAATTACAGAATTATTAGATTACAACATGGGGCACTCAAAATTACTTGAGGGGTTTCAGCAAGTTCTTTATGAAAATAATTATTATTAGTTAAAAAGTTAGTCAAAATTGTTTGTTACATTAATTAATCCTTGCCTACATATTAATTAGACACAAAGTAATTTTATAGTGGTACATTGTAACAATTGCATAATTAATAACAAATGTCATTCTTATAAAAGATCATTTTACTGCAGAGAAAGTTAACAAAAATCTTACATATTTAAGAGTTTACTAACTAAAAAAGAATGCCCAAAGTGTTGGGGTCATTTCCCCTCCCTTCCAATACATGCATATAATATTAAAATTAAAATATTTTTAGAGCTGTACAAATACCTGATTTTTTGGTTTGCTGACCCAACCGAAAATAAACAAATAAATTTAAAAAAATGGGGGTCAAACAAAACCCAAAATTAAACTTTGTTTTAACAGGATATTTTAAAAAAATAAAATTGAAGTAATATTTAAAACAAAAAAGCAATTTTGAATAGAAAAAAATCAAACTTTCATTCACAAAATGTCAAAATTAAACATTCTGATTTTTTCATGTTTTTTTTTAGTTTTGGGTGAAACAATTTGGTGAATTCAACATGGCGTTGAGAAATGTTTCCTTCAGGATACATCTGCATTATTCATCAAAAAAAGGTTTGTCTGAAAAATTTCATCTAGTTATAATCATGATACACTTTTTAATTAGAGCTCTACAAATAGTAATTTAAAGTTCTGGACTGCTGTTCGCTATTTTTGAACATTTGTACAAATGGGTCTTTGCTTCCTTAAAAGTTTGGGGAATGGCTACTTTTTCCCACAGATACCCACATGCACCCAAATAAAGTGATCTGTGTGTGAACAAATTGTATGCAGTGTAGTTATAGCCATGTCGGTCACAGGGTATCGGGTGAGAGACAAGATTATATGTACCTCATCCACCTTGTGAGCAAGATTTTTTTTTAATATTTGTAATTAATTTTTTATTCTGCCATTTATAAATGTTGCAGTTGTTCAGATCCTCAGTTTAGCAGATAACTTGAGCATGTGGTTAAGGTTAAGCAAATACCTGGCTCCTACTGAAGTCTTTGGGAATGACTTCAATAAAATCTAATCATGAGCTTAAAGGGAAGCACATGTTTAAGGCTATGTCTACACTACAAGCTCAGGGTGTGAGTGTCTAAACTACAGCTCCCGTACATATACTTGATGAGAGCTAGTGCAAGTATAAATAGTAATATAGGCAGTGGCAGCAGCACAGCTTAGCTGTTCCGAGTACAAACCTGCCTGAAATCAGTGGTTACATGTCTGGCACGGATAATCTGTGCCACCACTGCCCCTGCTACTGTGGCTACACTACTATTTCTACTTGCATTAGCTCTCCTCAAACTACCGCAAGTGTGTATACGGTAGCATGAACATGGACTTAGGGTTTTCCTGAATTGGTGCACCAGATAGAGTAAAAACAATGGCATATAACCACATACTACAAACTAGAGCTGGTAGAAAGTTTTAGTTCAAAACGTTTTTCAGTGAAAAATGATTTTTGTCAAATTGGACATTTTTGTGAAAAGACTCAGTTTTTGACAAAATTTCAGTTTTTCATATAAAAAACCCTCTTAAAAAAAAACAAACAAAAAAAGATTGCCATAAGCTTTGTCAAAAAACGATTTGCAGGAACAAAACATTTCCCAACTAAGTCTGCCTACAAACAATGAACAATAAACAGTGAACAGTCAATTTAGAGTTCACAGATCAACCAAAGCCTGAGATTTGTTTGCATAAGCCGATAATTAAGAGTAGCAAGCAGATCAGTGAAAAGCAAAGTCTGTTTGAGAATGATTTGTAATCAGATAAAAAGGGCTCACTTCACAGCCAGTATCATTTTGACCAGCTCTACGTGAAAACATCACTTTCAGGAATAGCAGGGATTGATGTGTGTTCCAGTCATGCCCATAATATTACATGGTACAGAAACAGTATTTTGGGGAAAGTAACACTTAAATCTGGCTCAGAGTCTTTCCTGGTACATTCCAGATGCTTTGCACCACATGGGTGATGCAAAGTAGTCATAAAGTTCACTTAGTAGGGTGGTTCAGCCAGGTTTACAGATGCTTTGCATCAAATAGAATGAATGCTGGTGAATCCAACCCTTTGTGTTTTCCTGCTGACAGAATAATATTCTAGGGGCAAATCCTAATTCCTTCCCAGCTGTGCAGGTCCAGAATGGCCAAAATGCAGGGGAAGCTGTGTCCTTCTGCTTTTTACAGGTCAGGATGCTTTCAGGTATGTTATACATGTGGGAAGGTTTGCAAATGTAGCAGGGGCAGAACCAGCGGTTTCGCCTGGTCAGCACCTTCATGCACAGGAGCTCTGACTCTGCACAAGCAACCATGGAGCATTTAGCCTGTAGGGAGAATTCCATTTCCTGTTGCTTTCTCCCTCTTACCTCAACAGAATTCCAAAGCACAACATCCACTTACATGGGAAATTTGCTGATTCAATGATTTGGCCCATAGTTTGACGATACTTTTTCTAGATATTTATCTAGCTGAATGGATAGCATTTTTTTCTGTTCCAGTGTGAAATATGAGTAGAAACTATCGTGCCCAAGAACTTCTCTGCAAAATCTTTAATTTTAGACCCTTTCAATTTTACATAAGATTCAATTACATCCAAATATTTGTTAGTAGAAATGGGCAATATTGCTACGTGTTTTCTATACTTGAACATCAGTGTTTATAGAAGAAATAGGAACTGGTAAATAGTAAAATATTAGCCAAGATTGATACATTCAGGAGCTACTACAGATATACAACTAGAAGAAATAATGCCAATGAAATTTTGCCTGTGACACACAAATAACATAAAAATAGTATTCCACATAGAAACAGACTTTATTTCCTAATTCACTGCAACACTGTAGGGATTTTGAATAATTGCTGAATTTTGTCTATTTTACTTGGGCAGGATGAAACAGTGTACATTGTCAAGTCAAAGCCTGAGCTTTTGATCTTTTTATGTATTTTCTTACTATATTGTGTGTCTTCTCTTTGATGTGCTTTAGTTCTATTTTATCAAAAGTCTTCAGTAATCAGATCATTATGGAAAAATGCTGTTTGATAACAAAACAAGAAGAAAAAGGACTGGTTACCTCTAGTAATATCTGGCAGTGTATAATAGAACTAGCTATGTGAAAGTTCATTGTCACTGTGAAACACAACAGAAAATGTTATAATGAACTAATCACTTAAGTTTTTATCACTGTGGTACTGCAACTATTAGAGTATTTTGAAAATAGAGCAGTCTTATTCAGGACCGGCTCCAGGGTTTTTGCCGACCCAAGCAGCGGGAAAAAAAAAAGCCGCGATCGCAATTGCGATCGCCGGCACTCCAGTGGCAGCTCCACTGCGCCGCTTTCTTCTTCGGGGGAATTCGGCGGTAGGTGCTTCCCTCCAACAGGGACCCGCCGAATTGCTGCCGAACAGCCCGATGTGCCGCCCCAAGCACCTGCTTGCTGGGCTGGTGCCTGGAGCCAGCCCTGGTCTTACTATATGTATTCGAATAACGTAGTATCCCTTTAAATAATTTGTGAGGCCTCTAGTGGGACTCATTGCATTCTATGCTTTAGAAACTACCAGAAACCAGTTACAGCAGCAGTGTGTTTGTAGCTAGGCTTCACAGTCATATTTAGTAAACATGGTTATTTGAGCCCAACTGTGTCAGTGTGATTTCTTCATACAGTTATTGTATAAAAAATAAAAGATAACACAGTGGTCATATCCCTTGCACAGACAAGGACCTTACTAATTCAGATGTGAGATACAGCTATTGCAGGGATGAAAATTATCCACATCTTTTTAAATTGCAAAGTTTTGCAATGCATGTTTCAAAAGGTATGATATCAACAGCAAGAGGCTGTAAATGTAATAGTTTCCCCCAAATATTCAACTTTACCTTTGAAATGATTAAAAAGTCAGCTATTAGACCTACAAAATAGGACTTAATGTAGAGGTTTTGATTCAGTTCTTAGAAGATTTGCCCTGAACAAAACCTATCCAGAAAGTTGACTTGCTCAAGTGCACAACATGCTCCTCCTCTCCTCCAGACTGACAAAACTTCAGTTTTCTGGACAAGTTTTGTTTAGCTATTCCAGTCTTCAACTGTAACAAGTTTCATCAGCCTAACCTATTTCCAACTATGGCAAAACTTTCATTTATTTCATCAGGGTAGGATCAGTTCACTAGGGAGGCATGATAAAAGTAAGGCTGTGATAGTTTTTTGGAGGGGGAGACTGGAGAGAGAACAGGAAGTCATACTTGTGGCTTGTCAGTTTACAGAGTAACTAGCATGCTTTTATTTAAGCTATCATTATTTCTTTTGAAAATGGGTCACATTTGTTTTTTGCTCTTTGAACTGCAGTCCTATTGTTCTTGATTTTTGCAAAATATTACGTAAGTACCTGGCAAAAGCAGAGTGAATTTATGGAGGGGCCTCATTTCTAATTAGTTATTTTTTCTCCCACTCATATGTTGTACTAATCATAAATCTCTTTTTAATGAAGTTTTAAAATCCAAGCAACCCCTTCATGGCATTTTTATCACCTATTCATTTTAGATTAAAAACCTTACCTGTACTGGATTCTGAAAATTATGCAAACTAATAAGTGCCATATTAAAACTATATTTTTATCCTAAACCAATGGTTGAACTATAATTCATTGTAGTAAAATTATAGGAACAAATAATATGTACACATGATGTAACACTATATTTCAACATGTGTTACAGCACCATGATGTTATTATAGTGATTATACTGTGGTTTGAATAAATATCACTATATTTGAGTCAGATTTATTAGGGTTTTTAATTTTGCTCTGTACTTCCCAGGAAACAGGATTTATATTGGTAACTCCTATTAATATTAATGAGAATTAATTGCATAGCTCCCCTGCGTATCACAAAGAGTTTGTACTCCCGTAGTTGTCTTATATGTTAACACCTGTAAAGTTTTCATTTAGGGTTAGATTGTGCCTTTAAGTCCAGCTCTGTGTAAGGGGGAGCATTTAGCTGTACTGCCCCGGGCAGTACTGTTGCATTGTGACAATTACTTCCCTACTTCTCCTTGCTCTTGGGATGTCGTCTGCTACTGCCCCATACCAGTAGCAGATTACTATTGTCAGCAGGCTGGTGTACTATGGTGAGGACAAAGGACCAAAATAAAGGACCAACCGCTTTCTGCCCACCCTATGGAAAGGAGAAGAGAGGTATTGGGTATGCAGGAAGGGGAGATACATAGTGGATGCATAGGGTAGCGTATGCGTGGTGGGGGACTGACCTACTCTCATTTTGCTGCATGGCCGCATAGGCCCAGGCTGTGATCTGGCCCCTAGTAAACTTGCTTTTGCTAGTTCTGCTGCAAAGATAGTTTTAATCCCATAGCTCTGTGGTTAGGGATGGATGTTTCATATGAAGTCAGAATGCCCTTGATCAGTCATCCAGTTTTAGAAACAAATTCAAACCAGACCATTTTTGAGGTTCTGAACTGCAAAGCTAACTTGTAAGTGTCCTATTTAAATGTTGCTGAACTCTCTTCTGTGACTAGGGCAGGAAGTGCTGAAGTACTGAGAGAAAAACTGCTCTTGTGTTTCCAGCTGGGTCCCAAAGAAGAAATAGCATAAATCTCACAAGAAAACCTATTCTGCTTAGATTCAAAGCCCAAATTTTGAAGACTCGTGTAGTTCCTGTAAGTTAGGAAAGCTTTCAATTAGCATTTCAACTTTTGGTTTGCTCATCATAGTATACAATAAAGACCACTTTCTATTATACTGGGACATTCCCATTAACTTCAATGAGGTTACGCTGATATAACATAGGAGAATTTGAATCACTGTTTACATTTATAGGCCTTCATGTATTTTTCCATAGTAACGTCATATTGCAGTCAATGGGATATTTAACTCTGTTAGCAGACAGTATGCCGTCACCATTTAACAAAATATCATTGAAGGCATAAGTCATTATTTGAGCACTATCTGCCAACCTTGCTCACACTGAGTAGCCCTGTAACTCCTCGAGTAGCCCCACTAATTCCAATGGGACTATTCAAAGAACAGGGAAAGGGACTATTCATCATGAGTCATGTCTGCAACATCTGGCCCTACATATAGTTGCCTTTTTATTATAAAATAAAGGTGTGTTGGTTTTTTTGCTGAGATCTTTTACACTTTGTAGCCATCTCAAAAATCCATTTCTTTTCCCCCTTATTTTACATAAATAGAGTTCACTACAACCCTGATGTACATATAGCCAAACTCCTTCCTCCTCTTTCATACCGGTTGAAATCTGTTAGCACAGGGAGTTGCTGAAAAAGTTGAGTAGAACCTGGACTGTGTTTCATCACGATGAGTATTTCATAGTGGCTTTGGGGAGTGGGGTGGGGGAATTGTTTCAGTCTTTCAACCTGGAACTTGCTTTGAATATTTCTGTGATTTTGAGTCATGTTCTAAAAGCACAGGTAATTGATCATAAGAAAAAAAATTGGCATTAATAAAATTAATTGACAAAAGCCAGTCTAGCTGTCAAAGAAGAGAAACCTTGAAAAGAAACGGCAGGCTTTTGAAGGTCAAGGCTCAGTGTGGTGTAATCCCCACCATCTGTGTTCAGGCTGGTGTGATTCTCAGACTGTCATATGCACTCTCTCCTTTGAAAATAATAGACAGGAAAAAAGCTTACCCAACAGGGAGCCTAAATGTAGTTAGCTTTATAGAAAATGAAAGAGCACCACTGTATAAACTTAAGATGACCCTTAATTTTCCTTCCCCTTGACCTACACATGTCCACAGTCAGTTTCAGAAGTGTAGTGGCACTGGGAATGAAAATAATTCAGTGACCAATAAAATGTAGTGGTATAACAACAAGCTGGAATACCAGGCGAAAATACCCAAGGCAGTCAGCCAAGCATGGTATTACCCTCCAAATGGAGTAAGATGATCAAGGAACTCCACTTTTTCTTTTGGAAGGAAAGTGACTTAGGCTCTTTATTTTAGTCTTAATAGAATTAAGATTCTGAAAGATGTTTTAGTACCTCGGATGGAGCTAGGCTGTTCTCAGTGGTGGCAGATGACAGAACAAGGAGCAATGTTCTCAAGTTGCAGTGGGGGAGGTTGGATATTAGGAAAAACTATTTCACTAGGAGGGTGGTGAAGCACTGGAATGGGTTACCTAGGGAGGTGGTGGAATCTCCATCCTTAGAGGTTTTTAAGGCCTTGACAAAGCCATGGCTGGGATGATTTAGTTGGGGTTGGTCCTGCTTTGAGCAGGGGATTGGCCTAGATGACCTCCTGAGGTCTCTTCCAACCCTAACCTTCTATGATTTTATGAAATGGAATAGGTGTTTGAAATCTGTAAGATGTCATTATCTTGAAGCTTGTTTCTTTTAGGTTTGATGGTTTTCATAGAAAAGGTTTACCCATTACAACTAATTATAAGGCAATTTTGATAAAGCTCTTTACTCCAGAGTTAGGGCTATGAAACTACAGTGCATAACCAACTATGGTGCATATATGTCATGTGTGAGATAGTATATATAAAAAGCTCATTATTTCTAGCACCATAGGTGACAAAAATTAGGATGCTGATGTCCAAAAACTAGGTACGGAGAATATATATTTACCTCCATTTTAGAACAATTACATTAATACTTACACTTTCAGACATGACATGAAAACACATTGTATAAAACTTACCACTATAAATGCAGATTCATAGGAAAACAACCTCCATAAAACCAAGGCATAAAAAAATAATAGCACGACACAAATAGCACGACACAAATACTCCACCTCTTTGGAAGAAACACATTTTATTTGCCCTCATTAGGGTGACCTAACAACTGACCTGTGTGTGTGTCACTCTGCCACTCCTGAATGATGTAATCAGCCTAACTCATGAAAATAAAATGCGAGGAACTGAATTGTGTTTTATCTTTCTCTCCAAACTATAGCTCCCTACCTGTATGGGTACCTAAATAAGTGAACATGCAAACATAGAAACATAGAGACAATCTTGTCAAGACAGGCTCAATATATGAACCAAGTTCAGCACCCCAGATATGAACAGCCAGGAACGGTGCTATCATTTAGGCAAACTAGGTGGTTGCCTAGGGCACCAAGATTTGGGGCGCCAAAAAGCAGTGCCCCCAATTTTTTTTTACAGTGTTCCTACGCCCCCTCCCCGAGCGTGTGGTTGCCGCTCCACTTCTCCCGCCTCCCAGGCTTGCAGCGCCAATCAGCTTTTTGGCACCGCAAGCCTGGGCGGGGAGGAGAATTAGAGTGGGGGCGACGTGCTCAGGGAGGAGGCGGAGCAGAGGTGAGCTGGGGTGGGGAGCTGCCGCACGGCTCCCGGGGGGGGGAGCTGCCACGGGGGGGGGGAGCTGCCACGGGGGGGGGGGGTGCCTCAGGGCGGGGGAGGGGCAGGGAGCTGCCGCAGGGCTGGGGTGGGGGGGCGCAAGGTGGAAGTTTCACCTAGGGCGCGAAACTTCCTTGCACCGGCCCTGTGAACAGCCCTTAAACTTTGGGGAATTTCAGATCTGGATCTGAACTGTGTATTTCCAGCTGATCTCTACTAATAATTATTTGTTGTTATTCAACAGTGCCGCACTATGGCTACTTGAGAAATCTGGGACAAACCACAGCTTAGGAGCTGTGTCTACATGTAGTGACAAATGTGAAACATTGTGCAACATTGCTTCAGTATGCAGTCTTGAAGACTCTCTCAAAGATGTTACATACCAAGCTTCCTCTGAAATGGTGTAGCAGCCAATGCACAGAATCATGAGGTGCATCAGAGTTTTGAATGTGTCATTTGCTGTGGCTCAGTAAGAAACTATGGTTCCTACTGCAGTTTTGAGGTAGGCAAAAAAGGAAAGTTGAACCTCAGCACTGGAGCTGGTCCAAAAATTTTTTTCAGAATCTTTGATTGAAAAAAATGACAAACAATTAAAGCTTACACAAAAATTCAACATTTTAAAATATTTTTGTTGAAATCAGAATTTTGGGACTATTTATTGTTTATCTTTCCCTCTTTTAAAAAGTTAGAGAGGCAAAAGGAAAATTGAAGTAAAACACCACAACCAACTCCTTCTGTTCTGCCCTTCCTCCACTAGAAATCATTCAGTCTATTTCATTCACTGGGAAAATGGAATACACGTATATCAAAACACCAAATCAAAAAATTGTAGGTTATCACTTATTAAATTTCAGAAACACTGTTCCATTTCAAAATGCAGAATGAAAGGGACTTTGAAATTTCAAAAGGGTTTATTCTTTTGCAAAATATATATATATATAATAAATTTATTTAAACCAACTCCTCTGAGCAACGCAAAAGATAAGAAAAGGGAAGGTATTTACAAGGGGAGGAGAGCAGAATGCAGGAGTTACTGAGACAATGAAAATTTTAGTTTGAACTAAAAAGATCCTTTAAATAGAAAATATGACATCAAGTGGGGACATCCAGCCTCAAGGTGTGATGCTGAGCATTTTATTTCACCAAGTAATTTTCTTCCCCAGTCCACAGGGAAATATAATTTTTCACAATAACTGTCAACTCCAGTCAACATATAGTGGATGCATCATTTTTTCATTACAGGATTAGCAATGTGCAGCTAATGCTATTATTTTCTTCATTAACTTTGAAGGATAGATATTTCTTTTTCTTACCAAAAGAAGTTCACCAAATAAACTTCAATCCCAAGGGCCAAGATCATGGTCTACTATGTGTGCGTGAGTGGGAACTGTCCTGAAGTATCACTCCTATATTTCAATTTGTCACTATTGTTTTTGGCTTGCTAGCCCACTTTTTTAAAAAAAATCACAAGATAGCAGGCAGGAGCCATGACACAAAAGCACTTTCTTCTAGGAATGCATAGACCCATGTACTGGCTGACAAGCTGGCAGTAGGTATCTTTCATCCAGTACATCTCTATACATTAGACAAAAAATGCCTGGGGTGCTCCAGTAATGAATACATCTCCTTTCCCTCTACTCTGTAAAAGGAACTATAATGATTACTGTGCTACAGAGGCTAAAAAGGAACAGGTAAAATTTGCCAGGGAAAAAAAATGTGCTGCTCAAATCACAGAGATGATGAGGAAAGATAAAGTACTCAATTTCAGCTGTGTTATCTGAGTTTGAACATACTATACCTCTCCTACCCTAAACAAGGGGGAAAAAACACAAGTGCCAATAGCCAATCTCTACTTTTCTAAAGTAGACCACGCTCCTTTAAAGGGAAAAGTATTTGTCAACACATTGACATTTTTGTTTTTGTTTTTTAAAGAAAGAAAGGAAAGGAAATGAGATACATCAATTTCATGATGGATTCTAAGCTTATTTACAGAGGAACTTGATCTGAGATTGGTCCTTAAATTGTGATCTGGAAATAGGCCAAGAAATGAGATTTGGATCCAAAATCATATCTGAATGGAAACTGCCCCAAAGTATGGGGGATAAAAACATTCAGGGCTCTATTGTGAACTGGCTAATGTAGTCACAGAGGAGACTAAGCACTATAAGGCACTTCCTTATTTCCCTGCATGTACTACCCACACCATGGGTCGCTAGTGCATGGGGAGAGCAGCTGCTAATGGACTGCTACTTGGCCTCCCATGTAGACAGGCTGGGGAGTGAGCAGAGCCTTGACTCTGCCCCCCACAAAGGCTGGCCAGCACAACTAAATCAGTATGTAGGAGGAAATAAGGCTCCAGGAACAGCAGTGGCACAGTTTACTTCCCCCATGGAGCATGGGAAAGCATGGACCTAACTGTGACTAAGCCCAAACTTGATCAATAACTTGCATGTAGGGCAAGGCAAATGTACATTGCCTCTTATTCAGGGCAATTTGCAAAGTGTGATGATGTTCAGTGATCACTCAGTACTTCAGGTGCTTGCAAGAGCTCAACTTTATTCTGTGTCCAGTTCCAAGTGGCTTTCATAACAAAAGCTTTGCAGTGTCCCACCCAGACTCTGCTCAGGGCTGACAATACTACACAGGGTGCCAACCGAGTCCACAGGATTCTGGTTTGTCCCATTATGGAGCTAGGCCGGGGCCCGATCTACATGCAAACTGCCTCAAAGTTCAGCAACTGGGGTTGGATCTTATGAGAGAGTTATGTGAATCTGTCACTACTTGAATTTGCCACATTTAACACCACATGACTATTCCTTCCCCTATTCATAATCAGTTTTGACTTTACTGTATCTAACACACCCAATGACAAAGGAATGATAATACCCACATAGCACTTTCTTCACTTCTTTCTGAACCAATCTCACCAATTAATCTTAACTCAAGTCAAAACGTGCAATAAACAGCAATCATATCTGCCGATAGGATATTATGTATCCCATACACTCAGCTGGATGGGTTGTTCCATTGTATATATTTATGGAGCTGAGTGAAACCCTTAGGGTAAGAGTGAACAAAGAATAGACTGTATTTTTGTCTAAAGCATCTGGGTGTAAGCCTTATTTTGCCAGCAACCATGGTGTTTATGGGCATGTTTTACTGGAAACCTGCTGCTTCTCACAATGTTTCCTGAGTGACTGTCTTAGTAAACCTGCATCTGGAAATGACAAGCACACAGCTGTAAATCTGAAAAGCAGTGTGCAGCCCTAATCGCTAGCAGCCACAGGATGATTACCCTGCAGAATGTTGAAAAGATTTACAGAGACAAAGGCATCACAATGAATACATTTCTGAGCATTCCACGATCATGTTACACCCCTGCCTTTGAAAGATTCCTTGTGGCCTTACAACTAGATATCATTGCTATTTCAGTACAAGGCTAATGCTGTGGGAAGATAAGCAATAGACAGGTAGGACGTGCAAAACTTGCACAAGCACAGGCTTGCTCAGAGGCGCAGTTTTGATTAGCCTAAAATAGGACTTGCAGGAGAGTTGAGATCATGCCATGAGCTAATGCAGATTGGCTGACATTGCTCCAGGAATCACCATTTTGTACAACATAGGTTGTGTTTTGAGAGAAGGTGGGAAGAATGCGACAGCAGGTAGGTCAGATTTTTCATAAGATTCCAAATAAGGTCCTGTTGGAGGATGGGTGGGTATTTTGCCCAACATGAACTAAAGTAGACATGCAGCAGCAAGATCAGGTGGAGCCCTTTGTGTCTCCCTACTTTAAAAAACGATGGATAAGCAAGCTGTGTCTCATGCCAGCTGTGGGATATAACATAGGGAGAATGTTTGCCAGCACTACTCAAAAGAAGTTTTGGGAAGTGCACTGGCCACCGACTTCAGAGGGATATGTTGTGTGCAGTAGTGCCAACCCCAAATGTTCAAAATCATGAGTCAGGCTCACCAAAAATTATGAGATTGGCTTTAAAATCATGAGATTATGTACAAATAATAGATTTGGTGTTCTTTTTATTTGCTTTCTGCTTTTTAAGCCTTTAGGGCAAACTGGGGTCACATTTTGAAGCTTTCGCCACAGCCACAAGTGCTAGAAACTTACTTTTTCTTCAAGAATGAAGGCTGAAATCATGACTCCAGGAGCTGGGGCTTCAAGGAAAACAATAATTATGAGACTCATGACAAAATCAACTGTGTGTGTGTGTGTGTAAGTTATTGAGACTTCTCCAGACAACCTGTTGTGGGGAGAGGTAATTCTAGATGGGAGTATGTGGTCCCAAGTCTTACTCCAATAGTTTGTCTGGGTGACAGGGAATGCCAGGGATCTTCTGCCTCACCCCACTAAAATAAAGATTAAAAAAAATGTTGTTTTGCATAGGCCCAAATCCAACCAACACATTTTTTTCTAAGTTTTGCTTTTAGCTGCAAACTCAAACCTGAAGCTAAACTTCGAGGCAGCTGAACTCAGAATCCCTCTCGGAGCCAAAACGTCAGTTGTTTCACACAGTTTCAGTCACAGAAACACATCAAAATGTTTGACTAATTCAGACAAGCATCCAGTCAGGAGCTGGACTCTGAATATTTGAGGTAAATGTATTGTTCCTTTATATGTTGGCCTGAACTCTCTGTCCTATGTCCCCACCCATGTACATCTCTCTCTCTTTCTTTCCTGTCAGTATTTTTTTTTTTTTTTTCATTTTATAGTGACCCAAACCTCCTAATCTAGCAATTAACGGTGGGAAGCAAGCATGATGAAAAAAGAAAAAAGAGAGCTACCATGCTTCCAAGATGAAGCCATTGACTCAGTTCACATGTGATGTTCTGAGGACAAGCTGGGTCAGAATGTGTGTAGGAGAGTACGCTCACCCTCTCCTGGCTGGGTAGGGCATAGCAGGCTCTTTCCCCATCTATCATTCCCGGGTGACAGCTAATCTGGATCTGCAGTGGTCTGTCTTCCCATAACTCAGCCCTCTGGCCAGGTAACAATCGAGTCCTACCACTTACAGGGTAATAAAATTCAAGAAATAAGTCCGAAGTCCTTACAGTCCATTGTCTCAGGGCTTTTGAGTGTCCTCATCCCCTTATTTTGGGGCGGGAGGGGAGCAGGGGGCTTCTCACCACCTTCTCAGGGTAATCCAGGCCCATTCTCCAATTTGCGTTACAGCCCAGCCCTGTAGCAAGCAGTCGAGATCTGTCTATTCAGATCGTCTCTTACCTTGATGGGCTTTTTCCCATCACACAGCCTTTTGCCAGGCCATATCTTCACAAACTCATTCCTCCATTCAAGGCCAGGACTCTCAGGGCTCTCCCCTGGAATCTCCCAATAAATCTCAAACCAAAACTACAATTTAACCCAAGTTCTGCCTTCCTCAGGCTTGACCTGTCATCACACTTGAATTTCCCTTATATAGTTCCTGAATTAAATGACTCCCAAGGCTCATCTGCTCTACCTCAGAGGTTGTTTTGTGTCAGTCATGGCCTCTTTCCAGACTTCCCTGTTCCAGAAAGGATCCCAGGACCCAACTCTCCCTCTGGGATTCCTCCTTGGCCTCTTGGTTTTCCAACGCTAACCCAAGAGAGTGATAGCAGAGTTCCTCCCCATAGCTCTCCAAAATTTCCTCTCTTTAAATATCACCCCGCCAGCTCTTCTTGCAGCTGGGACTCATCTTTAATGACACCTAGCTCACCCTCCAGATACAGCCAAGTAGCAAAATTGGCCCCTTGGGCTCACATTAACCGTTTCAAAGACAGTGTGGGGTACATACCTGATCACAAAGCATAAAAGTGGGAGAACTGTGTGAAGATCAAAAAGTGTGGAGGTACAGGGAGAAAGGGTTATCAGAGTCTTCAGGGGTCCTAAATATCTTAAGCATGTAAACAAAGCAGGGCCAGTGCAAGCTGAATCAAACACCCAAATCGAATTCAGGTTACAGATTCTTTGGAATTAAGGGTCTGATCCTGTGCCTATCTCAGTTTTCTCATAAACTCCCATTGATTTCAGTCATGCAGGATCAAGTCCTACCAGACTAAACTGGATTCCAAAGATCTGTCAGACACAAGCCAAGACATGATAGCAACACTTAATTCCCTGACTGAATTTGGGAGTTTACCTGAAATTAATTACAAGTTACTTTGGCAGAGGGCTTTTTCTAACAATCCTTCCATCTTTAATGACACCTAGCTCACCCTCCAGATACAGCCAGGTAGCAAAATTGGCCCCTCGGGCTCACGTTAACCCTTTCAGAGACTGTGTACATACCCCATCACAAAGCATAAAAGCGGGAGAACTGTGTGAAGATCAAAAATCAATGGACTAAAACCAAATCAGGTGCCAGCACCATCATATCTAGATATGTGGTTGTGGAGAGAGGAAGCAGCAGTGGTTGAGTGGTTAAAAAAAAAGTAAAACTATCCTACACTAATGAGAAGTGGGTAAATTCAGTTTATCCACAACTATACTACTGGGAAGCAGAGGGGACTTGAGATAGGATCCTTGGGATGCAGTTCCTGCAGTCACAGAGAGAGGGAGATAGCAGCAAGTCAGTACCAGAGCAGCAGGTAGTTCTACAATATACAGCTGATTGGCAGATGGCCAAGCAGCCGCAGGGCAGCCTAAGGAATGGCTGGATTTCATCACTTGGAAGGAAGTTCAAGCACTAAGGAAGGGGAGAAAGACAAGCATCCCTCTGGGGGAAGGGCCAGCGGAGAGAGAAGCTGGAATAGAGGCCCTATGATTTTGGTGGATCTGGGCCCCATTCAGCTTTAATCCACCACTGAGAGCAAACACAAAGAAGTGATGTCACAGCCACAGCTACTACTAGTTCAGATGCTGAAATAAGGCCCTACAGCTCCCTCATTACTCAGTGGTGCAGGCTCCAGCACTGCGCTGACTTTTCCAGTTGAGGCAATCTAAAGCACTACTGTGACATGCTGCCAAAGGGAGGTGTGATTTTCCTGTGCTTTTTCCTCAGAGATTTTTCAGGAAGTGGAGGAAAAGCTAAGGGAAGACAAAATTAGGACAGCAGGGATCCCACAAGGGAGCCTTTGCAACACAGTGCTGCAGATGGGCTGGCCTCAGTTACAAAGTATATAGGGGAGACTGAGAGAAATGGGGCTCCTGAGAACTTCAGTGAGGTAAGAGAGTCAAGTCAGGGTCTGCACTGCTTGTTTGTCCATCTTTTATAAAGCCATCCTAGAGGCACCTGATCTCTAGGCCCCAAAGGAAACCAAGTTTGGTTCTTTCTCCCTAGCTTTGGCCTGACCTAAGTGTGGATCTTAATGCAGAACCTGTGCTCTAGGAAATGGGATGTATCAGCACTTTTGTGTGTCTTTCCCACCACTCATCCTCCCTCAAGAGCAGGCATACCAGGATACCTAGCTCCACTATATAGGACTAAACCTAGTAATGCACTTCTTACTGGTGAGGGGCAAGTTAAAGTGAAGACCTGCCATTGTGTTTTTCCCTACTACTTTACATTGCTCTGAGTCTCAGTTAAATAAGGATGTTAAGGCTTACTCACTCAGGTGGTTTGAAGATTAAATTAATTGCTATTAGCTCAGCTCTTTGAAGATTTACCCAAAATGTTAAGTATTATTGAATGGATGTGGAAGTCTTGCTTTTGTCTATTTGAATATCCATCTATGCATGTACCATGTTCTTTCTGCATAGTATTAGGACCAAGATTATGACTGTTAGTCTCAGTACACAGCCCCAGCATAAAGCACTAAAAAGACAACCTGTGAACTACTTTGAATATCTACTGTGGTCTTTGCAATTAAAAGTGGGATTTTCAAAAGCACTCTAGGCAAGGTGGAAGGAGAGCATCCTCAAATTTTACTGATACATTTGCACGTTTGTTTTTAACTGCACACTTCATTTTGGTTTCAAAAAGTTACTCTAATCTGTCTGTCACATTTTATTTTAAAATGACGTGCTAATCTTTCAAATGGGAATCTTCAGCTTCCACTTTCAGTTATAGTATTTTAAATTTGGAGGAATTCCACCAAAGTTTCTGGCTGTCACTCTAGATTGAAATCATTGTGATGGAGAGCAAGATTTGGCCTGAATCATTTTAAATGCCCTCTAGTGTTAGTTCCAGTTATACTATTTATTCATATAGGAAATTACTTCATTACTGGACTACATTACTTGGAATCTTTAACAGGAAGTTAGTTGCATCTGTCTTTGGAAGGGAAAAAAAGCATAAGGAGCTGTTCACAGCAGCATCTCTGTCTTTCCTTATTGAAATAAATAAATTATAGTAAATTCTACATTTGAACATTGTATTTACTCACAACTTCAAACATTTCTTCACAATTAGCACTAGTTACTACACTTGTTGCCAAAGAACAAAGTCAGGAGGACCATATACCAAAGAGACTGACCACTCAACTGGTTAAATTGGCATAGCTCCACTGAAGTAAATTGACCTAGCTCCATTGGCATTAGCTGAAGAGCAAACCTAGCTCTCTTACCTCTAGTGTCCATCTCTACAACTCAGGACTGAGGCACATTGGTGGATTGCTATGGAAAAAGCTGCCAATGCATGTGCTATACCAGCTATATAGATAAACAGAGTACTTCATTCTCCAGAGCTCTAAATCCAATAACTTTCACCAACACTAAATTCCTATTAAAGATTTTTTTTTCAGATTTTTTTCCTTCCTTTATTCTTTTTCAAAATAAATATACAAATGGTGCAATCTATACCTATAATAGGAAATGGTACTCAATAGTCCAATGATGAGATAGCTACAGTATAGGATAAAAAGAAAAACAAGACAATAAAATAAGAATGAGTAAACCCAATAGAATTTTGAGAGAGACAAAATGGTGGGAGCTTTGTGCCAGAAGAAATCATGTAAAAATAAACAGTTAGCTTCAGATTAAACTTCAGTCTTTTAAAAAAAGCTTTATTCCTGCTAGTCAGCTATCAGATTCCAGCCAGTCCTCTTCACTGAGAGCCCTTAGGAGATTATTAAATGTAATAATGAAACTGGTGAAGAAGATATCCCCACAGTCCGGCCTCTGCCAAGCAACTGTCCATTCTCCTGAGTGACCCATAGATTAAAAGGTCTTTTACCCTTACATTTTACATCCAGTTTTTCTGAAATGATGCTGACAGTTAGATGCCTTTGTAGTGTCTGAAATGCATGGCACATTATTCTGAAGATTTCAGTGTTTCTCAAGAGCATTTCTGCACGGGAACGGAATTATTCAAAATGTTCTGAGTGTGTTTTCAGTCCTTGATCTTCTGCGTAGAGTGTGTTTGGAGTGCGTACCTGAATAGAAGGTGCTTATCATAAGTATCTATTTTAAACACAGAGTCTTGAGAGCATAACACAAATTATAATAGACATTCAAGAGACACTTTTGCAGAGGCAGACTCATATTAGATAAGAGAACACCTTTATTGAATAAAACATATTGTACTATGCATAATCATCTTCAGAATTAAGCCTAGCCAAACTGATCACTTCCAAAAAGGAATGAATTCTCTAGACTGAGCTCCTCAAAGGAGGGATTGTGCCTTCTTCCACATTTGTAGGAGCTAAACAGCAATAACAATTTCCTGGTCCCATTGGAAAAGGTGGTTACAAGAGGCATACATGACACTTGCCTTCCAAATATGTGACAACAAAGGTACAGCATGAGAAGCAGAACCAAAAATAACACTGAAGGAAGCATAAAAGGGTCTAATGTGAATTTCTACAACACGCCTAACATTTCCTAAGACCTTAGTTTCACAATAGGGTGTTTGTGATGGGTACAATGATAAAGAGTGGAATAACTGAGGATTTGTGTTCAACAGAAGTAAGTTTTGGTTTAAGATAAGTAATATATGGAGACAGACTCTGTATGTCACCACTGCTTTGCTTTGAAAATGTGTCTGTGAGATCATTTAAAAGTAATCCTTTGGAGAAGGAATGACCAGCTGATGACATATAGGCCACTTTCAATCAAAGACCCTATTTGCAATGCGTACACAGTATGGCAGAGTTAAATTTCCCAACTCATGTGTGACATTAAATGCTTCCATATTGCACAAAGTGTATTGTGAAGCAGTATGATGCATGGGTTACAACGCCAGAGTAAGGGTATGTCTACACTACGAAATTAGGTCGAATTTATAGAAGTCGATTTTTTAGAAATCAATTTTATACAGTTGATTGTGTGTGTCCCCACTTAAGATCATTAAGACCATTAACTTGGCGGACTGCGTCCACAATACCGAAGCTAGCATGGACTTCCGGAGCATTGCACTGTGGGTAGCTATCCCACAGTTCCCGCAGTCTCCGCAGCCCATTGGAATTCTGGGTTGAGATCCCAATGCCTGATGGGTCAAAAACATTGTCGCGGGTGGTTCTGGGTACATGTCATCAGCGCCCCCCCCCCCCCCCCCCCCCCCCGCTTTCCTCTCTCCCTCCATGAAAGCAATGGCAGACAATCTTTTCAAGCCTTTTTTCCTGGGTTACCCGTGCAAACGCCATACCACGGCAAGCATGGAGCCCACTCAGCTCACCGTTACCGTATGTCTCCTGGGTGCTGGCAGACATGGTACTGCATTGCTACACAGCAGCAGCTCATTGCCTTTTGGCAGCAGACGGTGCATTACGATTGGTAGCCATCGTCGTCTCCTGGGTGCTCTTTTCTCCAACCTCGGTGAGGTCAGTCAGGGGCACCTGGGCAGACATGAGTGCTCCTGGCAGACCTCAGTGAGGTTTGTCGGAGTGCCTGGACATAAATGGGAGTGACTCCAGGTCATTCTCTTTTTAAGTTTCGTCTCATGGAGATTCAGTCCTGCCTGCAGTCATACTGCACTGTCTTCTGGCGAGCAGCCAGGAGACGACGATGGCTAGCAATCGTACTGCACCGTCTTCTGGCGAGCAGCCAGGAGATGACGATGGCTAGCAGTCGTACTGCAGCATCTGCTGCCAGCCTAACATGTATAAGAGAGATGGAGTGGATCAAAACAAGAAAGAGACCAGATTTGTTTTGTATTCATTTGCTCCCCCCCTCCCTCCTTCCATGAATAGTGGGGGCAGGGATAGCTCAGTGGTTTGAGCATTGGCCTGCTAAACCCAGGGTTTCAAGCTCAATCCTTGAGGGGCCATTGTGTGTGTTTCTCCTTGTTGCAACACACCCCCCCTTTGTTGATTTTAATTCCCTGTAAGCCATGTCGTCAGTCACCTCTCCCTCCGTCAGAGCAATGGCAGACAATTGTTGCATGCCTTTTTTCAGTGCAGACGCCATAGCACGGCAAGCATCAAGCCCGCTCAGATCACTGCGGCAATTATGAGCACTGTAAACACCACGTGCATTATCCTGCAGTATATGCAGAACCAGAAACTGCAAAAGCAAAACCAGGCGAGGAGGCGACGGCAGCGTGGTGACGAGAGTGATGAGGACATGGACACAAACGTCTCTCAAAGTACGGGGCCTGGCAATGTCAACATCATGGTGTTAATGGGGCAGGTTCATGCCGTGGAATGCCGATTGTGGGCCCAGGAAACAAGCAGAGACTGGTGGGACCGCATAGTGTTGCAGGTGTGGGACGATTCCCAGTGGCTGCGAAACTTTCGCATGCGTAAGGGCACTTTCATGGAACTTTGTGACTTGCTTTCCCCTGCCCTGAAGCGCAAGAATACCAAGATGAGAGCAGCCCTCACAGTTGAGAAGTGAGTAGCGATAGCCCTATGGAACCTTGCAACGCCAGACAGCTACTGGTCAGTCGGGCATCAATTTGGAGTAGGCAAATCTACTATGGGGGCTGCTGTGATCCAAGTAGCCAACGCAATCAAAGAGCTGCTGATATCAAGGGTAGTGACTCTGGGAAATGTGCAGGCCATAGTGGATGGCTTTGCTGCAATGGGATTCCCTAATTGTGGTGGGGCGATAGACGGAACACATATCGCTATCTTGGCACCGGAGGACCAAGGCAGTCAATACATAATCCAAAAAGGGTAGTTTTCAATGGTGCTGCAAGCACTGGTGGATCACAAGGGATGTTTCACCAACATCAACTTGGGATGGCCGGGAAAGGTACATGACGCTCGCATCTTCAGGAACTCTGGTCTGTTTCAAAAGCTGCAGCAAGGGATTTTCTTCACAGACCAGAAAATAACCGTTGGGGATGTTGAAATGCCTATAGTTATCCTTGGGGACCCAGCCTACCCCTTAATGCCATGGCTCATAAAGCCATACACAGGCAGCCTGGACAGTAGTCAGGAGCTGTTCAACTATAGGCTGAGCAGTTGCAGAATGGTGGTAGAATGTGCATTTGGACGTTTAAAAGCATGCTGGCGGAATTAGACCTCAGCGAAACCAATATTCCCATTGTTATTACTGCTTGCTGTGCGCTCCACAATATCTGAGAGAGTAAGAGGGAGACATTTAGGGCAGGGTGGGAGGTTGAGGCAAATCGCCTGGCCACTGATTACGCGCAGCCAGACACTAGGGCAGTTAGCAGAGTACAGGAAGGCGCGGTGCACATCAGAGAAGCTTTGAAAACCAGTTTCATGACTAGCCAGGCTACTGTGTGAAAGTTCTGTTTGTTTCTCCTTGATGAACACCCCCACCCCCTTGGTTCACTCTACTTCCCTGTTAGCTAACCACCCTCCCCTCCCCCTTCGATCACTGCTTGCGGAGGCAATAAAGTCATTGTTGCTTCACATTCATGCATTCTTTATTAATTCATCACACAAATAGGGGGATAACTGCCAAGGTAGCCCAGGGGGGGTGGAGGAGCAGGGAAGTACCGAGTGGGGTGGGGGAGGAGGGAAAGACAAGGCCACAATGAACTTTAAAACTTATTGAATGCCAGCTTTCTGTTGCTTTGATAGTCCTCTGGGGTGGAGTGGTTGGGTGCCTGGAGGCCCCGCCACCGCGTTCTTGGGCGTCTGGGTGAGGAGGCTATGGAACTTGGGGAGGAGGGCAGTTAGTTACACAGGGGCTGTAGTGGCGGTCTGTGCTCATGCTGCCTTTCCTGAACCTCAACCATACACTGGAGCATATCAGTTTGTTCCTCCAGTAGCCTCACCATTGCCTCCTGTCAGCAAGCTGATGCCACCTATCATCTTCAGCCCGCCACCTGTCCTCGCATTCATATTGTGCTTTCCTGGACTCTGACATTGTCTGCCTCCATGCATTCTGCTGTGCTCTTTCAGTGTGGGAGGACTTCATGAGCTCAGAGAACATTTCACTGAAAGTGCACTTTTTCGCCTTCTAATCTTCGCTAGCCTCTGGGAAGGTGAAGATAGTGTAAGCGTTGAAACATTTGCAGCTGGTGGAGCAAAAGAAAAAGGGAGAGTGGTAGTTAAAAAGACACATTTTAGAGAACAGTGGGTAGACTCTTTCATGGTAAACCTTGCTGTTAACATTACATAGCACATGTGCTTTCAGTACAAGGTCGCTTTTTGCCTCTCGTTGAGGGTATGCCGGTTTGGTGTGAGAGATCACTCACGCAGGGCCGGGCAACAGAATTTGGATTGCAGGCAGCCATGGTAAGACACAGTCTTTTGGCTTCTTTAACCTTCATAACATGTGGGAATGGTTTCAAACAGCAGCACCCTCATTTCCCATACCAAGCAGCTGTTGGGTTGGCCATTTAAAATGGGTTGGCAATTTAAAAGGAGGGGCTGCGATTTTTGGGTTAATATGCAGCACAAACCCAACTAACCCACACCCCTCCCCCCCACACACCCAATTCTCTGGGATGATCACTTCACCCCTCCCCCCACCGCGTGACTAACAGCAGGGAACATTTCTGTTCAGCCACAGGCAAACAGCCCAGCAGGAATGGCCACCTCTGAATGTCCCCTTAATAAAATTTCCCTATTTCACCAGGTGACCATGAATGATGTCACTCTCCTGAGGATAACACAGAGAGATAAAGAACGGATATTGTTTGAATGCCAGCAAACACCAGGACCATACGCTGTGTTATGCAATGATTCCAGACTACATGCTACTGGCCTGGCGTGGTAAAGTGTCCTACCATGGAGGATGAAATAAAGCTGCCCTCCCCAGAAACCTTTTGCAAAGGCTTTGAGAGTACATCCAAGAGAGCTTTATGGAGATGTCCCTAGAGGATTCTGCTCCGTCCCCAGACACGTTAACAGACTTTTCCAGTAGCTGTACTGGCCACAAATGCCAGGGCAAATTAATCATGAAACACGCTTGATTTTAAACCGTGTATAATATTTACAAAGGTACACTCACCTTCTCTGCCTGGCGGGTCTGGGAGGCAGCCTTGGGTGGGTTTGGGGGTACTGGCTCCAGGTCCAGGGTGAGAAACAGTTCATGGCTGTCGGGAAAACGGTTTCTCCACTTGCTTGCTGTGAGCTATCGTCAACCTCCTCATCATCTTCCTCGTCCCCAAAACCCACATCTCTGTTGCGTGCTACTCCATTGACGGAGTCAAAGCACAGGGTTGGTGTAGTGGTGGCTACACCTCCTAGAATGGCATGCAGCTCATCATAGAAGTGGCATGTCTGGGGGGGCTGACCTGAAGCAGCCGTTTGCCTCTCTGTTTTTTTGGTAGGTTTGCCTCAGCTCCTTAAGTTTCACATGGCACAGCTGCGGGTCCCTGTTATAGCCTCTGTCCTTCATGCACTTGGAAATTTTTTTCAAATGTTTGGGCATTTCGTGTTTTGGAATGGAGTTCTGATAGCACGGATTTGTCTCCCCATACAGCGATCAGAACCTGTACCTCCCGTTCGGTCCATGCTGGAGGTCTTTTGTGATTCTGGGACTCCATCATGGTCACCTCTACTTAGGGTGACCAGATCACCCAAGGCAAATATCGGGACGCGGGGGGAGGGGGGGGTGACGCGGGGGGGGGCGTGGCCAAAAAAAAAAAAAAAAAACACCTTCCTCCGCAAGCGCTGGAGGGAGGCCCGGGAGACGCAGGAGAAGCGCGGGGCCGGGGTGAGTAAGAGTCCGGCCTGGCCGCGAGCAGGACTCAGTTGGGTGGTTGGGAGAGGAGGGGGGCGGCCCGCGGGGCCAGGCGGCGGCTGTTCTCACCCCCGGGCAGCGGGACTCGGGAGCAGCCGCTGCTGCAGCTCCCACTGCCGCGGGGGAGGAAGCGGCCATGGCGCTCCGCGGCTGCGGCTCTGGTGCCCCCGAACCCCCCGAGCCGGGCCCAGCCCCTGGCCAGCGTCTGGGCTGCTGCCCAGCTGGTGCTATCCCGCGGTGGCTCCGGAGTGGGAACGAACGGGGCTGGGCGGCTGATGCCTCCGCCCCGGGGCCGCCGCGGGATTTCACCAGCTGGGCAGCAGCCCAGACGCGACTGGCCAGGGGCTGGGCCCAGCGTACGCGCTGCTGGGTCCCCGCAGCAGGCCCCAGCTCGGGGGGTTCGGAGGTGCCGCACTTCCAGGCTCCAGGCTCCGGGGCATTTCCTTGTTTGTCCGGTGTCCCGACCGCACGTCGGTCGGGACGCGGGACAAACAAGGAAATATCAGGACAGATAAAATCGGGACGTCTGGTCACCCTACGTCTACTGATGAGATCTGCACTCACCTACAGAATGCCACGCTGGCGAAACAGGAAATGAGATTCAAAAGTTTGCGGGCCTTTTCTTGTCTACCTGGCCAGTGCATCTGAGTTGAATGCGCTGTCCAGAGTCGTCACAATGGAGCACTCTGGGATAGCTCCCGGAGGCCAATACCGTCGAATTGCGACCACACTACCCCAAATTAGACCCAGCAAGGTCAATTTCAGCGCTAATCCCCCTGTCGGGGGAGGAGTACAGAAATCAATTTTAAGAGCCCTTTAAGTCGGAAAAAATGGCTTCATCATATGGACGGGTGCAGGGTTAAATCCATGTAACGCTGCTAAATTTGACCTAAACTCATAGTGTAGACCAGGGCTGAGTCAGGTTATGTTCCTGGATCTGCTGTTGGTTTCCAGTGTGCTTTTGGGCATGTCACTGACCTCCTTTGCACCTGAGTTTCCTCAGCCTTATCATGGAACAAGAATATTGCCCCACCTTTGAGATTAATGAATGAAAAGTTCCAAGTATATTTGATTCATGAACTACCAAAAACACTACACCAAACACAGTTGTGAACTCAAAAAGAAAGAAGTCCCAAAGAGTCAGGTCCACTAGGGATTTTGCTATCTATTGCTGTTGATTTTACGTGGAAGGCCTTCAGATATTAGTGATGGGTGGCAGTATAAAACCTTCAGATGTTTGTAAAGCTCAGACGTAAAGTTATCTTAAGCTTGGAATGATCCAATCATTTCTAAATATGAGATACTGAGCAACTCCTGTGAAATGCTGACCATGCTGAATTCCCAAACATACCTGCTGATTAACTTGGCAATATGGGAAAACTCATGCAGCAATAAGCCCTGGGTAGAAGATCATTTAAGAATACTTTTGTTTGGTTGGGGTTTTTTTTTTTTTAAAAGAAATTAAATTATTAAGGAAACCAGAGCTTTGTAAGCAGGGCCGGCTCTGGCTTTTTTGCCACCCCAGGGGGCGGCCGGAGCCCCGGGGGGAGGCCGTGGGGAGGGCGCAGCCGGAGCCCTGGGAGGAGGGCGGTGAGCCCCGGCGGGGCTCCGCTCTCCCCCCGGCAGCCTGGGGGAGAGCGCCGGGGAGGGGAGGGCGGCCGGAGCCCTGGGAGGAGGGCGGCGAGCCCCGGCCGGGGCTCCGCTCTCCCCCCGGTGGCCAGAGCACAGGGGGCAGGGCAGCGAGAGGGCGGCGAGCCCCAGCCAGGGCTCGCCGCTCTCCCCCCGGCCGCTGGGGGGAGAGCCCCAGCTAGGGCTCGCCGCTCTCCCCCCGGCGGCTGGGGGGAGGGCGCCGGGGGGGAGGGCGGCCAGAGCGCCAGGGGGAGGGCGGCGAGCCCAGCAGTGGCCCCGCTCTCCCCGGGGGCCGGAGCGCCGCGCCACCCCCCTCCAGGTGCCGCCCCAAGCACAAGCTTGGTGGGCTGGTGCCTGGAGCCGGCCCTGTTTGTAAGTTTTATAAATATTTATTAGAGATGGACAAAACTAGAGTAATTTATGGTTGAGGTTTTGCAAAGACTCAATGGGGTGTGTTTTGCTTTCAGATAACTGGACCACTTTTAGCCCATATCCACTTTATATTTCTACACAAAAATCTGGTGATCAGCTGCTACAAATATATTCAGTGTTTTATGAATTTGCCTACTACATTCTTGCAAACAGACCTGGGAAACCCTGAGTTTGCTACATTGAAGGGTTCTTCAGCTTTCACTGTTCTATTCATGCTCCTTTAGCCTGTCTTAATTGTACACTAGTGCTGCCATTTGAGCATCTGTCCCCTGCTGCACTGAATCACCAGAAAACAGCTCCTCTCTCCTTTGTGTGTGACGGTTCCAAGCTTAGAGGAAGTGTGCATTGTGGAAACACTGATTCAGTGTGGCAGGGGACAAGTGGCCAGGCAAAAGTGGTAATGTGCATTTAAAAACTGAAAAGAATAAAAAAGATGTGGATGAGGCTAGCAGGCAATAGAGAGATGGAAGAGAATAAAAGGGAGAGATGCAGAAAACAACTACTTGACCAAAACAGCAAATAACCCACCTAAGCTAAAAATGGTGTTAAACATCTATTAACAAAAATGCATTCCAATGTCCTCGAGAAAAATCTCCCTCTGCTTAGGCAGAGCAGTCTGTGGGCCAGATCTCAGCCCATTCTTTGGCTCATTTGTATTATTCCAGTAGACAAAAGAGCCTTAAACTTTTTAACAGGCAGCTAAGGATTCAACTGCAGACTGAGCCATATCCCTGTATTGTTTTGTCTGTTCTTTTATGACCCAATCCAGCTCCCACTGAAGTCAACAGTAGTCTTTCTATTTGCTTCAATGGGCTGGGCCCTTAGACAGTGATCTGTAAGTCAGGCATCATTGATAGCTTTGTTTTGTAGAGTGCTGAACTGAACTGAAGCAGTAAGTGGAACTCTCCTACAGGCCTGCCAAAGTAACAGCAGAAGCTCCTCATGATGCCCTGCAGTTTCAGGACTACTTCACATTCAATTCACATTTTTAAATAGGCTAGAAATTTATTTAAAAAAAAAATGAAATTCTGACTTCTGCAGAAGTTGATGTGATTGGTCACACTTGTCCTGGAAATCCTCCTACTTAGTGAGCGCTGTGAACAAGTGGGATATTTATATAATGCTATAAATACACACACACACAGTAGATTTGGATGTTTTTTCCCTGGGCTTACAATAGGAAATACTACTAAAACTAGTAATAGTTAACCCAATAGTAAAAAGGTCAAAAGAAAACGTTAACTGGCCCACTTTTGTGGGTGTAAATGTATCTATGTTTGTGCACTGCATGTCTGCATTTGCTATACACAGAATTCAAGTTTTTATTCACTTAGTAAAGCAGGTCAACTATTATGTAATAGTCTAACTACAAAATCTGTACAAACTGTGCAATATATTTCTCCATGTAACAGTTTTATTACTATACTAGTTAATGTCAATTTGCATCATATTTCTAAAAGAGGAACGACAGATAAAAGATTTGTTGCATGTCAAGAAAATATAATGCTGGAACATAGTCAAGCATTCATACTGGTTTATTTGTTTTATCTCCCCGAGGCATGTATACAGTCTGAGCTGAGTCCTCATCAACTCCAAAGTCAAGTACAAATAGGTCTAAGTGATTACTTGGAGAAACCACTTTCTGAACTAAGCAGTGACAGTGGGCTGGTCTACACTGGGGTGGGGGGAATCGATTCAAGATACGCAACTTCAGCTATGCGAATAGCATAGCTGAAGTCAAAGTATCTTGGATCGAATTACCTGGGGTCCAGACAGCACGGGATCGATGGCTGCGGCTCCCCCGTCGACTGCATTACCGCTGCTCGCTCTGGTGGAGTTCCGGAGTTGACGGTGAGCGCGTTCGGGGATCGATATATCGTGTCTTAATGAGACACGATATATCGATCCCGGATAAATCGATTGCTACCCGCCGATATGGCGGGTAGTGAAGACATACCCAGTGAGTCAACTGGTGGTACTCTCCCTTATAGGTCTTGCTGAACCCATGGATTAATAGGGGCTATACTGTTTGAAGCGGCTGTCTTTTACAAGACCAAGATTTTCTGCTATTCTTCACTTCCTATTCCTAATTCCAATCCTAAATTACTATATAGCAATATACAGTGTTAAACAGATGCCCAGTGCCACACAGATGGGGGTACACTCCAGTGGTAGGTAAGTGATTCCTCTACCATGTATGTATTGCTTAGCATCCTTTGAATTGAAGAGTTTAGAAACCCTTCTGGATAAAACCCTTCTGGACTCTATAAATGTAAAATATTGTATTAGTCTTGGTGTCATTATTAGTGTTATTAGAGCTGTCCAGGAAAGAAAGGGGGTGAGGGAATGAGGGAAGGTGTGCTTTCTCCCACCACCACCACCACACACTTTTTTTAAAATTCAAAGTTTCATCAAAATTTGAAAAAAAAATTGGCAAGTTTTATAGCTGGTCAAAAATCATGGGGTATTGAGGGTCAGGTGGTGAAAACCAAATTACAAAATTTTGTCAAAGTGGTCCCCGTTTTTTTCTAATTTGAAAATTTCACCATTGACAAAATTTGACCAGCTCTAATTACAACAGTACACTTTAGCCATGTAATCTTAAGCATAGTAAAGGATAACCACTACAATTTAAATGCAAGCAAATCTTTTATCTGTCTTTCCTATTTTGGAAATATGACACAAACTTAATAGCTAATACAGCAATAAAAATGTTACAAGAAGAAATTTATTATACATTAATCTCTAGATTCTGTATTTAGACTGGAAAAGATTACATGATAATAGAGTAAATGCTTTGCTAAGTGTATAAAAACTTAAAATATTGTGTATATCAAATGCAGACATGCTAAGGAATAAATCTGCAGTGCACTAATTTATCTGATTATAGAATGAACTTTCTTAAATGAAATCTTCTGAAACAAACTTGGCATAGTGAGCAGGTCATTATTAGGGGGTCGAGGGTATCTTGGGCAAGCTCAGTATGACCCTAATAAATCATAGCTGTAAACAAGAAGCAATGGGTTTAAACTGCAGCAAGGGAGGTCTAGGTTGGACATTAGGAAAAAGTTCCTAACTGTCAGGGTGGTTAAACACTGGAATAAATTGCCTAGGGAGGTTGTGGAATCTCCATCTCTGGAGATATTTAAGAGTAGGTTAGATAAATATCTATCAGGGATGGTCTAGACAGTATTTGGTCCTGCCATGAGGGCAGGGGACTGGACTCAATGACCTCTTGAGGTCCCTTCCAGTCCTAGAATCTATGAATCCATGAATCTATGAAAGGCTAAAAAGAAACCCATCAAAGTTTCTCTCCACCATGTCTGACACTAGGCCCACCGATGGGCATGGGTAACTACTTCCATTGGGTCCCTTTGCATGGATTGGCTCCTAATAGTTTCTTGAGATTCAGAATTTTTTGTCTACAATGGTCTTACCAAGCATTACTATCTGTATTGTTTAAAAATGTTGATTTGCTATGCTTGGGATTGAAGGGGGTGGATATGTAGAACCATCTTATCAAGTGCTAAAGTTAAAGTTAATTTTAATTACAAGCCAGAAGGCATATTAACTGGTAAAGTGACATATAAATGGTGTCAGGGAATTTCACATGCTTTTCCCTTGATTAAGGCCATATCTACACTAGAGAGCTTACCGTGACACAGCTGTAATGATGCAGCCGAGCCTCTGAAAGATCACTTAACTAGCCACTCTATACTGGCTGGAGAGAGCTCTCCCGTTGACATAACAAAACCACCTCCATGAGTGGCATTTCTGGTGGTGTAACTTATGTCGCTCAGGGGGTGTTTTTTTCTCACCCCTGAGCGCCATAAATTATACAGACAAAAGTGGTGGTGCCTAAAAATGTGATCAACCTAGGTACAACACTTAAGTATGTCCTTTGTGGCATAGCTAGGTCAACCTAACCCCCACTGTAGACGCAGCTAGGTTGATGGAAGAATTCTTCCATCAACGTAGTTGACACCTTTCAGAGAGGTGGGTTCACTGCATCGACAGAAAACACAACAACACTTCTGTGAAGCTGCAGCATCCTAGCATAGCTGTACCCATAAGTCACCTTTAAAAAAAGACAAGCAGCACTTTCTGGGCCTGATACTTCACTGCCTTGCACCATGTGGCATCATTTAAACTTGTGCAAAAATGGTGTCAAGTGCTGCTGTGCATGGGTGTAAATGACTACACAAGGCAGTGGAGAATCCAGCCCTGTTGTTGATTTATAACAGCACTTGTATCCAGCAATCACTACAACTTATTACAGTGCGGTATTAGAGGATTAGGGCCAATTTTTTATTTTTTTTTGTTAAGTATTTAAGTGTTGCTATGCTTAGTGTTGCAAGGGCGAGGTGGCTAAGTCTTCATTTTGAAAAGCGATTTAGGCTTTACACTGCTGGAGCAACATCTAAGTTTAACATTTAAAACATTTAAAAATCTGAGCCTGAGCAACTACTGAAATAGAATGTTAACTTTAAAAGGCCTCAGTATGGAACCGATAAGCTATTACTGCAGGAAGAGATTTGTACTGGTTATAGTTCAATTTTTTTGGCAAGTAAATCAGTGTTTCTTAATTTGAGAGATGAGTCCAGCTGGGGAAGATGATTGTCAAACAAGTTCATGAAGTGTTGGACACAGAAGAGGAGCAAGTTGGATAATAAAAGTTTCATGACAAATGCAATTTCACTGAATTCAATAGAGATAAGCCTGGTTTACACTGATGTGTACGTGAGAATAAAAACAGGCCCAAACTGCTTTAAAATGGTGTTCCAAGAGTATTCTCATAATACCTGTAGAAAGGCATCTTGGTGCCCTTCAAACGTACTCACATCATTTTCTGAGTTTTTTGAATGCCACATTGAGAAAACCATGTTAAAATCCCTATTATAATCTCAAAAGAAAGCTAAACACAGAAAATAGACGTCTCCCTTGGTCTCTATATCTAATATGCTCCCCCGAGGAGAAATATAAATGTCTAAATTAGCTTCCCCCCCCCACAATTACCTTATTTTCTTGTTAATAATTCTCTTGTTTTTCCATTTTTGAAGAAAAACAGT
Source organism: Malaclemys terrapin pileata (assembly GCF_027887155.1). NCBI lineage: Eukaryota > Metazoa > Chordata > Testudines > Emydidae > Malaclemys > Malaclemys terrapin. The sequence goes on from NC_071513.1 coordinate 67,899,282, forward strand.
ATGAAAAAAAATCAAGCATTGCATTCTTAGCTTGGCTCTTCTATCACTCCATAACCTAAAGAGGACTGCAATTTTAAAAAGGATTATCGAGATTAATATGCAACACACCACTTAGGGATGGCATCTTAATTTCAGGTACCTTCAGATCAGTTCTGGTAAGTTAAATTAAGTAGGTAAGTTAAGCAAATAACCTCTGAACTTAAGCCCACAGTGGCTAGTGTGGTTTTAATATTGAGTGAGAATAAAAGAGAACCTTTCTTATTCATAATTTTTCCACCCAGTAACTTTCCCTTTTACTATTATCTTTGACTCAGTCAATTTGCAGAAGTATAGTCTTCTGGAAATGGTTCCCAGTAAACTAAATTGCTAAGATTTGCACCTCACAAAATGATTCATGATATAGTCTAGGCTCGTGTGTGGAGGTGCAGATTGTCTCTGTTACCTTCCTTGGCTTCTTCCCATCACACAGCCTTTTGCCAGGCCATATCTTCACAAACTCACCCCTCCATTCAAGGCAAGGACTCTCAGGACTCTCCCCTGGAATCTCCCAATAAGTCTCAAACCAAAACTACAACTTAACCCAAGTTCTGCCTTCCTCAGGCTTGACCTGTCATCACACTTGAATTCCCCTTATATAGTTCCTCAATTAAATGACTCCCAGGGCTCATCTGCTCTACCTCAGAGGCTGTTTTGTATCGCTCGTGGCCTCTTTCCAGACTTCCCTATTCTAGGACCCAACTCTCCCTCCGGGATTCCTCCTTGGCCTGCCTGGTCTTCCCACTCTAACCCTAGAGAGTGATAGCAGAGTTCCTCCCCATAGCTCCCTTCTGCTCCAAAAATTCTTCTGTTTAAATACCACCCAGCCAGCTCTTCTTGCAGTTGGGACTCATCTTTAATGACACCGAGCTCACCCTCCAGATACAGCCAGATAGCAAAATTGGCCCCTCGGGCTCACATTAACCTTTTCAGAGACTGTATGGGGTACATCACAAAGCATAAAAGTGGGAGAACTGTGTGAAGATCAAAAAGTGTGGAGGTACAGGGAGAAAGGGTAATAAGAGTCTTCAGAGCTCCTAAATATCTTGAGCATGTAAACAAAGCAGGGCCAGTGCAAGCTGAATCAAACACCCAAATCGAATTCAGGTTACAGATTCTTCTGAATTAAGGGTCTGATCCTGTGCCCATCCAAGTTTTTTCATAAACTCCCATTGATTTCAGTCATGCAGGATCAAGTCCTACCAGACTAATCTGGATTCCAAAGATCTGTCAGACACAAGCCAAGACATGATAGCAACACTTAATTCCCTGACTGGATTTGGGAGTTTACCTGAAATTAATTAAAAGTATACCTTGGCAGAAGATTTTTTTTCTAAAAATCCTTCCAAAAACATATCAGCTCCTTACCTCTGTTTTACCATGGAATGCTGACATTTTCCTTTCCTTCTCCGACTCTGAATTGCATTTCACATGCTGAGGTGGAGAACAGTTTGCCAAAATTATCTGTAAGAAAGGCAAGAGGAAGCGTCATAGGGTAAAAGATGGAATGAAAGGATTTTTTTTTTTCTTAAAAAAAAAATGCCTTCATAAAATAGGATGCCAGAAAACGTATTTTAATGAAAAGGGCTGTGTCTTTTAATGGAATAAGGCAGACAGCACACTAACATAGTGGATTGAATCATGACTTGGCATCTTGCTTAAAGAACAGAGCAGTAGAGCACTTCTGTCTTAATGACCAGCAGCTGATGAATGACTAGTAGCTTAAGACTAGCTCAAGCCTCGATGAGGGATTTGAGCCTATGAGCATCATCAGTTTTTGTCAGTTCTTCTTTGTCTCATCCATGGAATCTTGAAAGATCCCACAAATTTGGTTTCTCAGTCATCCTTAGCGAGGCTTTTTTCTCATTATGCTTCAGTTACTTGGAAACAATCTATTTGGCAAGAATTCTCCTGTATCCCGCTCTTCCTAAATTGTATATTTTATTGTAGTATTCACAGCTGACATTGAGCCAGATTCTAATTATCCTCCCTTCACTGACTAGCACCTTGCTACACAAGGGAGCAGAAGGATGCTGCTGTCCATTGATGGCCCATGCGCACAAGTTGGATGGAAGGTTCTTGCATCCTTTTCATTCCCTTGTGCACCTACACAAGGTCCATCACAATGAAGCTCTTTCTGAAGCAGACTTCACACTCAGATGTCAAGGGAAGGCCTATCATCAGCTCATTTCCACTACTATACCCCCACCACATTCAGAAACCCAATACAGCTCCCTCAAATAAAATATCTGGACCCACAACTAACTATGAAAAACATTTCTCTAATAATACATCCTTGAAGAATCTCTTTTTTAAATCACATCAGATCCTATATCTAACAGTCAGCATCATCATCATCAGGAGGTTTCACTCACACCCAGACGAAGAAAATATTTTTGAGTGGCTGATCAAAAAGGTTTAGTTCTTGTGAGCTAGACAAATAATAATAAATGATCCCGCCTGAAATTCTTAAATGTTGAGTATTCCAAAGCAAAAGCTCAGCTGAAGTTCAGCCTTATTGTGTGTGTGAGCAATTTAGTGTCCAAAAATAATAGTTTTGCCTATTAAGAAAAGATACATGTTGAAATCAGGGATGGTTTGTGTTTCAAAGGCTGAACATCAGTAATGTGCCACAAGAACAGTGTTTTTTTTGGCAGATCACTGGCTTTCTGCCCTCAAGTTTCTTTAATACCAGTATTCTTAACTCTTCTTATTTGAATCACCGCACTTCTAGGGTAGATTTGCTGGTTTTCACCTTGTCATCTTTGGCCAGCTTGTCCTTCCCTCCACTAACACAAGTCGATACCACACCATTCTATTTTGTTGTGAGCACCTTCTTTCCATTTCTGACCAAAGAGTTTTGTCAAGGGATCATCCCAGCGCATTTTTGATCTGCTCAGCAGTCGCTGGTGGTCTCTGGGGATCCAGTCACTGATGCATGTTGTAGACCTATTGTCTTGCCCGCAGACTACATGACCCGCCCATCTTCACTTTGTGTCATACATTGCCTGCACTACATCGGTCACCTCTGTACGCCTTCTGATCTCCTCATTCGGTATATGATCACGGAGCAATATTTGCCTTTCCATTGCTCTGTGGGTGACAGTGAATTTTTCTTCCTCCATTTTCGTCGTTGACCAGCTCTCTTCTCCGTATATCATTGCTGGCAGAACAGTGGAGTTAAACAGTTCTTTTCTTTTCTTCATGGGCAGTTCATCATCCGTTAGAGATGTCTCTAGTTTGTTAAAATTTGCCCAACCTGCCTTTCCCTTTGAATGAGTTATCTCTGATAAGCTGATGACCCAGGTAAATATATTTGTTGATCTCCTCGATTTCTTTCTTGTTTATAGTGATGATTCCTCCTGCACAGTGCTCATTCCGCATTTGATGGTTTTACCCTCTGAAAATGCAAATGTGATTTCATCAGCAGCACTTGGTTCCTTTTATATAGTCCCTTTCATGATTGAACATTGAAAGATTACCTGAGGAACTGCATGATGAATGACCAGTTAAGGGACTTGGCTGTCATGGCTACTGAAAAATAGTTGTTCAAGTCTCTTGCTCTGAAGGGAGTTGTCAACAGATTTTCTGCTGTTCACAACAACAGGCACATTCAGCTTCAATAAGGTAACTAGATTGTTATCAATATCTTTTATCCCCATTCTATAAAGTATGTGCTGTAAAATCCTTGCTTCCCCAATAATGGTCCTCACCACCCCTTCGCTCCCCCGCAACTAATTATTCTAGCTTCACCTCTGGGTGTCTGTCACCAAACCAGCCATTATTGCATTTACTTCTTCAGTTAGACTAATTAAAGCAGTGTCTTCAGTCCCCTGATGAGCTCAAAATAGTAGTTTCCTTGCCTGAAGGAATTATGTGCAAAGAACAAATTGAATCAGTTCATTGACACTACTGACATGAACTCTGATCTTAAATGGCTCATCTTTAAGGTTTTTGAGAGTTACCTATGTGGCAACTTCTATTCTATGCCCTGAGGATTTTAAAAGATACAGTTACCAGAAGACAGAGCTTTGGGGGTATAGGCTGGATAACTTGTATTTGGATTAAAGATGGATTAACCTAAAAATGCTATTTTGGTGGTAGATTCAGTTTGGCTTTGTTCTAACTACAACCAGTTTTTAGAATCCTACTCTTGTGGATGCTTTCCAAGAATAGCAAACCTTTCCAATTGCCTAATATAAAAGATTCAAAATAAAACAGTGGTATGTCATAATTGTATAACTTTTGTTGCTTGTAAAACCAGTCATAATGCAGCTGGCTAACATCTTTGGGAAACATACTACTAAGGTTTCCTTTCTGTAACACTGCTCAATGTTGTAAAAATAAAAATGAATTACATAAAGTGGTCCTGAAAGATTGTAAATATGACTATTAATTCTAGAATAGTTCACTGATCTGCTGCCATGGATTAAGAATAGGAGATTTGCTATGTCCCAGAGGACATCACCACACTGCACCAAAAAGAGCATTTGTTCCAAAAGCAGATTCCATAGGATGACATTCCCCTTAATTTCTTCCTTGCATAAAGGTTTGTCTACACAGAGACTTAGTAAACAGCAAGTCTGGATGTAAATCTACAGTGCACTATCCTGCCGTACACTATATGGCCATGTGGACCCTGCTGACTCACACTAAAAGTTCTGTAGCATGCTTTGATGTACTACTGTTTCAAAACAGAGTGCCAGAGCATTTCCATAGAGAAATGGAAGAATAAATAAATGGATTGGATCAAAACCATCAAAGGTTTATGTTCAAGACCTCATTAGTTTTAAATGCCTTGTAGGGGTGGTAGTAATTCTGGTTCAAATTAAAGATATGTCTAAAATGCAAAATTCAGATTAGATGTGAACTTCTCTACAGTTCACGGCCATTAGGCTCCAGAGTTGATTCAATCCATTATAACAGTAGAGGCCAGGTAAAAAGGTCCAATCCCAAAGAATCAAGGTGTTTGGCTTTGGGAAGTTGACTGGGTCCTATCTCTAGTTCACATATGAACATTTGATCACTTCAGTGTCTGTGGATGTTCAGAGATAAAGGGGACTGGGTTGCATAGCCAAAGCCTCTCAGTTCCTATAGACCTTAAGTTTTAAATATATAAGGCCTAGCATAGCACCAAATATTTGGCAGTGATGAAAGGCTATTGGCTTGCTTCAGGTCCCACAGAACTACACACACTACCTAATCCAGAATTTGGAGATTCTAGACTATTGCTGAACTTGTTTAGACCATCTGCCATAGTTTTCTATGTTGTGATCTGGATCTGCCATTGAAATCAATGGTAAAATGCTTGAAGAAGGCCTTTACGGTTGGTGAGGAATACCCTATATCAATATAACAAAGATTTGTTAGAACCATTGCAGTTTTTCAGATCTTTTTCACAGCCAGGAAGTAGATATAATTTACTGAATTAGTTTAGTTAGAGATAAATCTAAATGTTGGTAGGACTAAAGCAATAGTAAGTCAACAGTAGAGATGAGCAAATCATTAATAAATAATTTATTCTAGAAATTTCGCCTTATGGAATACCTGCAAGCAGGTTGTGAGTTATTCAAAATATTTGTTATTAACATTCATTTATTAAATGTCCAGGGTTTCTTTTAACTGCATTGATCACAAATATTAAAAAAGCAAGTTATCTCAGTAAGTTAGGTTTGGCCAGATAAGTCACATGGTATTGGTTTATAATAAGCATGAAAGCACCTCTATCATGAGTGTTGCCATGCGGAAATTTAATATTTTAGTTTCTACAAATTCTACCATATGTGACCTTGAAATTTGTTTTCCACAAACATTTATGTTAAAACTCAGTCAGATAATCATAGGAAGTGAACACAAAAGAGGCAGGAGGATGTATGAAGCAGATTAATGTAAAATGTTGACGTTTATATATAAATAATTTTCTTCTATTTCTGAGCTCTGATCAATAGGATCCTATGTAAATCCCAGTGATCCTGGTATGACTTACATACTCATATTGCGAAGGGAAATGGCCTTCAGACTTTTAACAAACAGTTAAAATAAACCCATCTAAGAAATTTATGTTATAAAATAAATTTCTTGTACATGCTTAAGTTGAATAAAACTACCAGAGGTCAGAATTTGACCTTGTGTTTTACTTAAAGCGATCAGTAAAAGCAACATGCCTTCTTTGCAATGCAGTTATATTTCTTGGAATTGCTACATAATGAGGCCCTATGTGTGTGGGATTTGCTATTAGTTTCGGCATATTAATGTGTACTGTGTCAAATATGTGACTTTTAAAGAGGATTGTAATGTGCTATAAAGTATTATAGAAAGGTAAAACACAGAAACATACTGAGTTGGGATCTAGAGAAGTATTTGTTAAGTACAATAAATCTGTATTGAGAACAAACAGTTTCCATCCAACCCACCCCAATAAAGAAACCAGTCCTGTATAGTTACCATTTTTAAGAGTCATGACCAGATGTCTTGATAATTTAATTGGGGCTACACTTAGTTTTCATTGCAGCTTTTGCTGAAAACATTTGAAACGAGGTGCCTGTGCGAAATCCAATGCATGGAGGCTAGATAGACTAGGAATTGACAATATCTATAGAAGACTGAGGACATGGCTACACTACGAAATTAGGTCGATTTTATAAAAGTCAATCTTTAGCAACCAATATTATACAGTCGATTGTGCATGTCCCCACTAAGCTCATTAGGTTGGCAGAGTGCATCCCCAATACCGTGACTAGCATTGACTCATGGAATGGTGCACTGTAGGAAGCTATCCCACAGTCCCTGCTGCCCATTGGAATTCTGGGTTAAGCTCCCAATGCCTGATGGGGCAAAAACATTGTCGCGGATGGTTTTGGGTACGTCATCAGTCTCCCTTCTTCCCTCCTTCCTTCCTTGAAAGCAATGGCAAACAATCATTTCACTCCTTTTTTCCTGGGTTATCTGTGCAGGCACCATAGCACGGCAAGCATGGAGCCCACTCAGCTGCACGCTGCTTTTGTGAGCATTGCAAACACCTCGCACACTATCCTGCAGTATGTGCAGAGCCTAGCTAGGAGCAGTCAGCATGAGGAAGAGTTGTGAGGAGGACATGGACACAGACGTTCCTGAAAGCACGCGATGTGGGAATTGGGATATCATGGCATCATTGGGGCATGTTGATACAGTGGAATGTCGATTCTGGGCCCAGCAAACAAACACAGACTGGTGGGACCGCATAGTGTGGCAGGTATGGGATGATTCCCAGTGGCTGCAAAACTTTTGCATGCATAAGGCCACTTTAATGGAACTTTGTGAGTTGCTTTCCCCTGCCCTGAAGCGCAGGAATACCAAGATGAGACCTGCCCTGACAGTTGAGAAGCGAGTGTCAATAGCCCTGTGGAAGCTTGCAACACCTGACTGCTACTGGACAGTCGGGAATCAATTTGGAGTGGGCAAATCTACTGTGGGGGCTACTGTGATCCAAGTAACCAGGGCAATCACTACCCTTCTGCTAAGAAGGGTAGTGGCTCTAGGAAATGTGCAGGGCATAGTGGATCCCTATTTTGGCACCATACCACCTTGTCAAAGAGTACATAAACCGCAAGGGGTATTTCTCATTGGTGTTGCAAGCACTGGTGGATCACAAGGGCCGTTTCACTGACATCAACGTGGGATGGTCGGGAAAGGTGCATGACGCTCACATTTTTCGGAACTCTGGGCTATATGGAAAGCTACAAGAAGGGAATTTCTTCCTGAACTGGAAAATTACCATTGGGGATGTTGAAATGCCAATAGTTATCCTTGGGGACCCAGCCTACCCCTTGCTTCCATGGCTCATGAAGCTGTACACAGGCAGCCTGGACAGCAGTAAGGAGCAGTTCAACTATAGGCTGAGCAAGTGCAGAATGGTGGTAGAATGTGCCTTTGGACATTGAAAAGGGTTCTGGCACAGTTTAGACCTCAGCAAAAGCAATATTCACATTGTTATTGCTGCTTGCTGTGTGCTCCATAATATCTGTGAGAGTAAGGGGGAGACATTTAGGGCGGGGTGGGAGGTTGAGGCAGGTTGTCTGGCAGACAATTTTGAACAGCCAGCCATCAGGGCAATTAGAAAAGCACACTGAGGTGTGCTGCGCATTAGAGAGGCTTTGAAAAACTGTTTCATGACTGACCAGGCTATGGTGTGACAGTTGTGTGTGTTTGTCCTTGATGCAAAGCCACCCCCTTTGGTGAATGTACTTCCCTGTAAGCCAATCCCCCACCCCCCTTCAACCACAACTGGCACAGGAAATAAAGTCCCTATTGTTCTGAATCCATTCATTCATTAATTTATTTAAAAAAACTTGAGAGCACCATCAATGCTGACTAGTAAAAGGAAGCCCAGGTGTACAAAGGGTTTGATAATGGGCTGGGGTGGGGGAGGGAGGAAGGACAAGGCCACATTGCTTATCGTAGCCACACTACAAATCAAAGCTGTTAGAATGACAGTCTTCTATTGCTTGGGCTATCTCCTGGAGTTCAGTGGCAGGGTGCCCGGAGCCTCCCCCCCACCACCCCACATTCTTGGCATCTGGGTGTGGAGGATATGGAACTTGGCAAGGAGGGCAGGCACTTACACAATGGCTGCAGCGGGAGTCTGTAGTCTAGTTGCCTTTCCTGCAGCTCCACCAGACGCCTCATCTGTCCATTTGCTCCCCCTTAGCCTCAGCATCTCTTCCTGCGTGTTATGATCATGCTCACTGTGTGCTTTCCTGGCTTCTGCCACCGAATGCCTCCATGTATTCAGCTGTGCCCTATCAGTGCAGGAGGATTGCATGAGCTCTGAAAACATGTCATCACAAATGTGGTTTTTTCGCCTTCTAATCTGTGATAACCTCAGCACTGGAGTTGATGCGGGGAGCATAGAAACATTTGCAGCTACAGGGGGGAAAAAAAGGGAGAATAGACTTTACAGAAGATCCTTTTGTTCTCAGAAATGTGAGACTCTTTCTCAGTGAATCAAGCAATTCACATCAGACAGCACATGTGTTTTAAGTACAAGGTCACATTTTGCCTTTTATATTGAGCGCCTGCCAGTATGGTGACACAACACACACAACTGGGCAACAGAATTCAATTTGCAGGCAGCCATGGTAAGCAAAAGGGTACGTGGTGTTGGCTTCTTCCGCATTCATAACATGTGGGAATGGTTTCAAACTGCAGTGCCCTCCTTTCCCAAAGCAACCTATGCCGGTTGTGTTTGCCATTTAAAAGGAGGGGCTGCAGTTTTGGGGTGGATGTACAGCAGGTGCACTGTCAGCGTGGATTCCACACACACACCTTCCCCCACAGCATGGCTATTCTCTGGGATGATCCCTTTTAGCCAAGTACAAACAGCCCAACATGCCCGGGGTCTAATGTGTTGGGGATCAGCAAACAGAGGGGATTACTGTTCCCTTACAAAACTTCCCCTGTTTCAACCAGGTGACCATGAATGATATCACTCTCCTGAGGCTGACACAGAAAGATAAAGACCAAATGTTGACCAAAACCCAGGACCATTCTCTGCCATGCTTTGTGCTGCAATGATTCCAGACCACTTGCTACTGGCTTGGTGTGGTAAAGTGTCCTACCATGGAGGATGAAATAAGGCAGCCCTCCCTATAAACCTTCTGCAAAGGCTTTCAGAGTACCTCCAGGAGAGCTTCATGGCAATGTCCCTGGAGTATTCCCACTCCATCCCCAGACACGTAAACAGACGTTTCCATTAGCTGTACTGGCCGTGAATGCATCCCATTTGTTCAGGGCAAATCAAACATTAAACACAATTGCTTTTAACCCCTGAAGTGTCATTACAAATGTGCACTCACCAGAGGTGCCTTCTCCACCATCAGAGTCTGGGAAAAATAGGCCCTGGGGGGGTATTGGCTCCAGGTTGAGGAAAAGGTCCTGGCTGCTGGGGAGAACGGATTCTCCGTGTGCTTGCTGCGAATTCTCCTCCTCCTCCTCCTCCACAAAATCCTCATCCTTGTTCCTGAGGCTGCCACCTTGCAAGTGTCAATGGAGAGTGTTGGGGTACTGGTAGGGTCCCTCCCTAGAATGGCATGCGGCTGATCATAGAAGCCGCATGTATGGGGCTCTGACCCAGAGCGACCATTTGCCTCCTTTGTCTTTTGGTAGACTTGCCTGAACTTCTTAATTTTCACGCGGCACTGCTGTGCATCCCTGGTGTAGCCTTTCTCTGCCATGCCCTATGTGATTTTGGCATATATATCAACATTTCTTCTGCTGGTTCGGAGTTCTGCCTGCACAGATTCTTCTCCCCATACAGCACTCAGATCCAGTGTCTCCCGTTTGCTCCATGCTAGAGCTTGTTTGCAATTCTGAGACTTCATGGTCAACTGTTCTCCTGAGCTCGCCATGCTGAACAAACAGCAAATGAAATTCAAAAGTTCCCGGGGCTTTTCTTGTGTACCTAGCTAGTGCAGCAGAGTTGAAAGTGTTGTCCAGAGCGGTCACATTGGAGCACTCTGGAATAGCTCCTGGAGGCCAATATCATCAAATTGCACAGTGCTGTGTCTACACTACCCCAAATTTGACCCAGGAAGGTTGATTTTAACGCTTCTCCACTCATCAGGGAGGAGTACATCAGTCGATTTTAAGAGCCCTTTAGGTCGGTGGAACAGGGTTGGTTGTGTAGACGCATTCATTATAAAATCAACCTAACGGGGCTAAATTCAACCTAACCTCGTAGTGTAGACCAAGCTTGAAAGTTCAGTGGATAGACTACAATCTTCTAAATGTGCCAGCTATAATGATTTGGCTCTGTTACTAGAAAGACTCTGTTCTGACTGCCTACATTTATTCTGTATGGAAGAGTACATGGAGACAGAGGCCACGGACATACAAGGAAACAGTGGTATAACATAGTATATAAAACCATCCAGGCAACCCAACTGGCTCAAATGCTGTCTCAAAACAGAAGATGATGGAAACTGCTTATAATCTTGGCCCTACCCAGTCTTGGCATTTGAAAAAGGAGGTACAAAAAGGAGGAGGAGGAGGAGGAGGATACACCTAGATGGCAGCTCAGTGCCTCATTTAGTCTATGGTATTAAAAGGTTTTTGTGTTTTTTTTTACAAAGCCCAGTGCAATAATTTAAATGCTGAATGTGTTTGGAAAGTGACACAATGTTACTCAGTGCAGCACTCAACACTAACATCACATCATATGAATGTGATTCTGAATTATAGCAGTGCTAGTAAAACAGTGATATGATTGACAGACAGATTAACCTGGAAGTTAGAGTAGGGTTTAAAAATGCTGAGCGCTAGACCAACTGTGCTCCCACTGATGTCAATGGAGTTTTGTCATTAACTTCAATGGGTGCAGATTTAAAACAATGATGGGTATTTCTTTAAAAATCTCACCTTTAACTTCTATGATACAAAAGAGGAGAAAACCAGTTCTACTATTTACCCCAACCACCGTGTGAGATAGTTTACAGTACTTTGGTTTGACATTTTTCTCTAAAGAATGGAGCAGTAAAGCCCTTCACTCTAATTTAGTTGCACAGCCATGAGGAGCTCTAACTGAGTTCAGGGCCTTGAAGTCAGAATCTTCAAACTCAGCAATGATGTTGCACAAATCCTTAATAAGCACTTGTTTATGCATTTAAATTGGAGTCTTGCTGATAATAATTTTATTGATCTCAGGCATAACTATTTCTTTTATTTTATAATTATTGCTTTTATTAAGCAGCTTCTCTGAAAATATCACCCCCAATACACAAGCGTACACAGATTGACTGCATTTTATTGTATAAATAATTTACTGTATGAACTGGATCTTTTACTTTAATCTCCCAGTGGGAGGAGGTACTGCACTTTTAGCTCTGATGGTTCCTCTAGTTGGGACATGCGTTTTCTGTCTTTTTTTCCCCTCCCACAGCATGGAAACCCTCTTAACCACAAAGATTGTCTTCTGGACCAACTTCACACTCTGATTTCCCATTTACGATTGTGCAGAACACTATCTACCATGTATGGTCACCTAACTTTCTGATGAGAGCTTCCTGCTCTGGGGAAACATGAGCAAGACCAGGGAGATTTAAGACACAATAACTTGCAACAGATGTCTAGCACCAGCCTCATCTTTTCCCATCAATAAGTTGAAATCCCAAATATTAAAGTTGCCTGGGCCTTTCTTTTTCCACTCAGACCTTTATTATCAAACCACCATACATTGCTTTGCATGTTTATTTAATAAAGTGTCGTGTCATTATTAGATAACTACAAGGGATGGATGCCCTATGACTACATCACTAGGATGGACCTCAGGAGAGCCAGATTCATTTCCTAGCTTTGCCACTGACTTCCTGCATGACCTTAGTTAAGTCCCTTAGGACCTGATCGAAAGCTCCTTGAAGTAAACTGAAATACTTTAGTGGGCTGTAGTTCAGGCCTTAAATCTTTGTATCTCAGATTCTCATATTTTATTATACCTAATTAATATTCTCTTTATCCCGTCCTTTGTCTGTCTTGTCTGTTTGGATTGTACACACTTTGGAGTAGGAATTCTCTCTCACTTAGGGCTGCCCGGGGGTGGGGGGGAATTTGCCCCATGCACTGGGCCCCGCAGGGGCTCCGCAAGCCCTGGCTGAGAATCCCTTCCCTGGCTAGAGGCACCTTTTTAATTTTTACTCACCTGGCGGCTGTCAGGGTCTGCAGCGGCACTTCCGCGTCAGGCCCTTCAGTTGCTTCGGGTCTCTGGCTGCATTTCGGCGGCATTTCGGCACTGGGCCCTTCAGTGCTGCCGAAGACGCGGAGCGAGTAAAGGACCCGCCGCTGCCACCGCCACAGATTCGGAGCGCCGCCCGGTGAGTACAAGCGCCACAGCGGGTGGCACCTTTTTTTATGTCTGCTCCCCTGCTTTGCTCCAGGCCCCCTGAATCCTCTAGGCAGCCCTGCTCTCACTATGTGTTTGTACAGTGCTAGTTGGAGCCCAAAAGCTCTGCCATAATACAGACAACAACAACTCCATCAAAATTGCAGTATGCTCCAACTTCTCCCTTCAGAAAGGGTTTTTAAGTGGATCTGGTTGGGAATCTTCCAATGGAATGATTTTCTGACTGAAAATGCAGTTTTTGTAAAATCACAGCTTTTTGTGGGAAAATGTTTATCTGTCATGAAAAAATAAAATATTACTAGATTCACAGAAATAAGAACAAATAATTTGAAATTATCAACATAGTTTATATATTTAGTCAGTATTGGTATTGTTCAGAATAGTCACCGCTAAGTGGATTAACTTCCTTAAATTCACAACCCTTAAAGTGTTGTAAACTTTGTGTTTTAAAGAAAAGAGATTCTGGAACCTTGGGAAATATTAATAAAACATCTGAAGGTACCCTTTGAATCCCTTCTGCACAGGAAAAAGATTAAAATGCTATTGACACAGTGTATCCTCACTATTCACAATTAGCCACACAAGAATGGTCTTAGACAATTGACTCAACTATGGAGATCATTGATAAAGGATTGGAAAAGGTCATCCTAAATGCTGCCCTTTAGGCAGTTTGGGCTTGAGTGGTCCTGTCCTCAGCTTATTTTCTATGGTCCATGGCTTTTAGGTGGATATGAAAAGACCTTTGTGCAAAGCAAGTATTTAGACATCTCTGCATGACCTTACCCTATTTTTTAAAGATTCTAGACAGGCCTCATCTTTGTGGCTAAGGTCAAATGTGATACATCTTGAAAAGAATATAAGAGCTGCTGAAAAAGTTAGGGAATGTGAAGATTTCTACTCTTTAAAGCTCTCAGTCATGAAGCTACTGTACCTTTCTGTGCTAAGAATAAGATCATGGGATCCCTGTTCCTTTGAGGCTATTTGAGGGGAGGGGGGATAAATTCTTTAAAAGTGCATTTTATTTTCAACATTTTGATCTGGCTAACTTGAAAAAAAATACATTCCTATTTCTATACATTTTTGTGGGAAGCACGTTCACTAGTCTCAAAATGGTATCTGGAAAGATGCACATTTACAAAAGAAGGAAACCACATAGAATATAGTAGTATTTGAGAATGACATAAGAGTTGTGTTGTAAAATGTCTTCCTTCTGAATAATTTTTATACTGTTTTGGAGGCTGGGATGGGGGTGGGGAGGTTGAATAACATGTAAAGTGTATAATAGTATGTTTATTACCTTTTCTTCTTTAGTATCCTAACATTGCAGTTTCTTTTTAGAACACTTAAGTCTTTGCATACTTTAAACATCTATACTTTTGATACCCTATTATTTAAATTCCTTTCCAAAATGATCAGCTGGAATGCCCTCTGCAATCCCGGGTCTCAAAATTAAAAAAAAAAAATCTGAAACATGTTGAAGATAAAAAATCACGTCAAACCAATTAGAGCAATGGCATTTATCAGAAACATATTGTGAGTGGGAGAAGCTTCAAAAAGGCAGGAAAGGAGAAGTGAGAAGACAGTGATTTCCCCTCATATTTTGGTTGAAATACTGCACTTAAGACATGTGCCCATGTAGTTACAAGTTCAGGAAAGAGGAGAGCAGTGCTAACCACATGCATAGCACTAGAGATGCCCTCTTGATGTAGGGTAGGAGGGCTATGTTTGGTGTTTAAAATAGGTGCAATTTGTGCCACTAACTAGTCCACACTGCCATGTGCTACTTGTAATAGCCAGTTGATGGCCTAGTCATGCCCTCTAGGTGCCAAACTGTGTCCCCCTGTGGCCATTGAGCATTGGTGTGCATGTTAGCTGGGGCCCGCTCTCTACCGCTCTCTTAAGTACTAGCTAATATTACCCATTGTGCTAGGCACTGTACAGTATTTCTATATTAGGGACCACTTGGAATGGTCTTGGGTCTCTTTTGAAATCATATTCCTCATTCAATTAAGAAAAGCTTGGGTACTATGCCAAGAAAAATGGGGCCAGTGTGCCAATAAATAAGTGGCATTTCTTTTTGGTAGTTTATCTGCTATTAAACTTCAATCAATAGCATTAGTTTTGGTTTGAATTTTGTAATGTGCAGAGGACACTGATTTGTGCTGTTGGTGAGATCATATGCATTAGATTGCAATATTAAGTTCCATTTTTCTATAAATATTTGGAATAGATGCACCCCTCCCAAGTATTAATCTGAATCACCATGCCCCTCTGGCTTTTGTGGGAGCCTCCAGGACTCTCAAGCTCAACTTTGTTTCTCGTTTTAAAAACAAACAAAACAAATATGTATGTTGATGCTAAACATGACCAAAATTCATTCCATGGACCTCTAGGGGATAACATGAGAGATTAGTCTTCTGATCTCCAGTTGGCTATACTATTGTTTTCTTCTTGTCACTCTGTACTGAACATGGTACAGATAAGAACATACATACATATACTAGAATAACTACTCCAGCCAATGTTAACAATAAGGCTGAGATTTTCAAAGCCACCCAAAGGGGAGACATGCTCAGTTCTTGTTGGTAACTAGGCAGCCAAGTTCTTTGCGTGGCGTTGAAGAATCTCAGCCTAAACTAGAACTGGATGAAAGTTTTCAGTCAAAAAAACATTTTTTCCCCAAAAATGAAAATTTTCACAGAAAATTGTTTCTTTCAAAAACATTCAATGGAAAAACCAAGTTTTTCCCCAAAACTATCCCACTCTTTTCTCCTCCCCCTTCAGAAACTTCATTTTTGGGAGGGGGGGGAGAAAAGCAAAGTTTTAAATGCCATGCTTTTCTTCCATTTCTCCACCCCATTTTTGCCTTTGGCAAAATAGAAAAAAGGGACTGGGGAGAGGAAGCGGGAGTGAGGATTTTGCTTTGTTTTGGCCTCCATTTTAATTTGAAAACTGAAAAAAAAAAAAAAAAACAAACAGGAAATTTTGAGGAAAAAAACAACTTCTTTTCAAGCTTTCCCATGTATAACAATTGGTATTTTTGATCTTCTCCATCCTATATATTTTGTATCCATTCTTCCTCCCATTCAAGGCAATTTGAAAACTCATTTTGTCTTCTATGGAAATAGGTCCAAGGCCTTCATTGATAGGTAGTGAGAGTAAAGGGAGACCACTAAACAACAAATAGAGGCGAGGTAAGAAGAGCATCCAATCATACATTTTAGAGACTGGGAAGGAGAAGGTGGTTTGAATAGTTAGATGTTTGGGATAGCTAATATGTCTTTGAAAGCATTGACTTTAAGCAGAAAGGAATATGACAGTTTCATGTGGGCCCCAAATGTTCCTACTGATATGACATTAATCCCACCAACCATCCTAAAATATTGTCTCTCTCTCTCTTCCTTTTGGTGACCCAGGGAGGATTCCTGGAATTCTGCTCCACAGAAAAGGCATTACATATTGTAATTATGTTATAACTTATGGTGGGAGCTTTTCAGTGTTTGTCTGAGGCAGCAGCAAAGCCAGTTGGATGGCAATTTTATAGCCAAATTAATAAAAGAAAGATTGAAAATCCAGGTATTGACTACAACATCATCTTCTTTGATGTAGCAACTAAAAATAAGCAGGTGATGAAAGGGCACTTCTGTCTGCTGTTAGCATAACCTTGCCTTTTTCCTGCATGGCAGTCACTTTGACAGAGTTTCAGCTGATATACTAATTTTTATCCCCAAATTTTACGGTTCAATTAACTTTTAATAAATTAAAACTATCAAGGCAGGTTAAAGCTGGTCAGGAATGAGCTTCAAGAAAGACCAGAACATGGTACTGACTGCAAATAGCTCTACAGTTACATCTCCAAGTGCTTCAATGGGACAATCAAATATGCAAGAGTGATTAGAAGGACCAGGAACAAAGCATACAAATAAACAGTTCTACATCATTTTAAGTAAATGAGTTAAAAGAACATGAGACTTAATACATGTGGTTAGCAAGTTATTATTTTAACTATTTGTTGTCTGTATTTCAATAGCACTTAGAGATAGAGCTGGTTAACCAATTTTTAATTTCTTAGAAAAAAATATAATTTTATAGAAAATTTTCACAAAACAATTTGTGCCTCTTTTTTTGGTCATTCTTTTTCTACAGGCCTCAGCAGAGACCAGAGACCCTTTTTACTAGGTACAAATGACTAATAAGAAACAGTCCCTGCTCTGAAGAGCTTACAATGTAAATAGAAGAACAGGAGTACTTGTGGCACCTTAGAGACTAACAAATTTATTAGAGCATAAGCTTTCGTGGACTACAGCCCACTTCTTCGGATGCATATAGAATGGAACATATATTGAGGACATATATATACACACATACAGAGAGCATAAACAGGTGGGAGTTGTCTTACCAACTCTGAGAGGCCAATTAATTAAGAGAAAAAAAAACTTTTGAAGTGATAATCAAGCTAGCCCAGTACAGACAGTTTGATAAGAAGTGTGAGAATACTTACAAGGGGAGATAGATTCAATGTTTGTAATGGCTCAGCCATTCCCAGTCCTTATTCAAACCGGAGTTGATTGTGTCTAGTTTGCATATCAATTCAAGCTCAGCAGTCTATTTAGTATGTAAATAGACAAGACAGACAAAGGGTGAAAAGAGGAAGCATTAGGGAACTGAGGCACAGAGACAATAAGTATTTTGCCCATTGTCACAGAAGTCTGTGGCAGAGCTGGGAATCAAATCCACATTTCCTGAGTCTCAGCCTAATGCTCTAACCATAATATTGATCCATTACACAGGTAGTAGGAAACTAGGATGTGTAACTCAGAACCTGACCCCTTCCAAAATAGAGAATTATTATTATTATGCTACTATCTGTCTTTTACTGAACTGGTGTGCATAGTGAATAGTGTTTACAGCGTGGGAAAATGGGCCAACGAAAACAATATAATAGTGAGGTTTGGATTTTTTTTTCACCATATTTTAAAATATACTCTTCTGTCTTCCACTAGTCTTGGAGCAGGTGAAAGTAACTCAATATTGCCAAACATGTCATGTTCTTATAGTGTTACTGAGTGGGTTTTATGGAACAGGAGTATGAGAAAAATTCTGAATTAATGTAAAAATATATAGAATAGAGACTGAATTGTAGAAAAAACAATTTTTTCCCACATAGATTGCATTGTTTATGAAAAAATTGGTCCTAAAATTAATTCTGGAAGATAGATCTCACAAACTTCCCACCTCCAACTTATACACTGTAGCACAGCCTAACTAGATAAAGAAAGGCACTGATGCATTTTGTGACTGACATATTGATACAGTGCAACCCAGCTATAAGAACACTATGTGATTCATGCTGTGGGATATTAAATTTCAATTGCTTTTCTGAAGTACTACAAAATGCTATTCAAAACTAAGGCATCTTTTATGGGCATTGTACAGTATGCCCATATTAAAGTCGCACTGAAGAAGTGACAAGCACATATTTTGAAGACAAAGGAAAGATGAGCAACCTTTAAAAAACAAAACAAAAAGTGCCATAATAAAATTCTCCTGTCTTTTAGAAGTTGGAACACACATAAAGGTTGTAATGCATTAAGCATACTGGAATATTTTTTTTAAATCACTGAAATGCTTTGCCAAAACAACAGCCTCTTTCATGAACAATTTCTTAATTTACACTGGATCAGGAGGTTCTTTGGATAATTAAAACACACAGAAGACCAGCATAATTGCTAGAGTAAAACAAGCAATGAATACTGAAGTGGTCTACTATAATCAGCGGCTGCCTATTTCCCCTTGTTAGAAGTAGAAAGGTGTCAAGGATAGTGGTCTAATAATTACAATGTTGAACTGAAATTCAAGTTCCTGGGATCATTTCCCAACTCTGACACTGATTTTTTTACATGCCCTTGGACAAGTCAGTTAAACTGAGACACAGAGTCTATCTATAAAATGATTTGGATAATAAACGTATTCATATGAGTGTTGTCAGAGGCAAACCCACACTCAAAATCCACAGGCAGAGGGAATCCCCGGGATGTGGGATGAGAGGCAGGAAGGGCAGAACCAGGATGGTTCTACTGTGCAAGAGAGACCATGGATTTGGGAGGCCACACAAGGGAGGTGCACCCACTGGACAATGTAAAATCCAGCATTCCGGGTCTCCGTATGCAATAGTACTTGGGTATTTGGTGGGACCATAGTAAGGGAATGCCAGGACTACAGGGTCCATAACTGCATGGATTCCACCCCCAACCCCTGGATGAGATATGCTGGGGCTGTTAGACTGATGTAGTCTCTGTGGAAGGAATCCACAGCCACAGTATGATTTGGAGGTAAGAGGACTGTTACCTTATGGCTCCATGCTGAGATACACATCATACAATTTGCTACTTGGGCTGGGTACTGTGTCCTTGGATGAAGGGCATAATGTAAGAGCAAAGTTTTATTATCATCATCAATCAAAAAATCACATACAGGGAATATTAAATAACTGGGTGTAATTAAATATTAAATATTCAAATTACTCCATTTCATTAGTGCACAGGAAGACTACATTACAGTAATTTGTTAATACAGTGCTGTAAGTATAAAAAGAAAGAATACCTACACAAAGACATGGGGGTGAAGGGTGAATAGAAACCAGATACACAGATCTCTGAAGGTCTGAGTAGGGAGTTGATTTTTTGTCACCATACAGTTAGCCTGTGCAGTCTCAATTCTTTCTGACCTCACTTTGTGGCTCTACTACCATCGCACAGGCCCTCTCAGAGGTCCAGAGAGGCCCGGGCCATTTCCAGCTTTTGAGGCCCCTAGCCATAATAAAAATAAAAAATGATGACACATGGTCTAATCTTGTGCCATCAGAACCAATATATTTTTATTAATATTTATGAACATTTTTAACTCTTTAATATGACAAAATCTATATCAGTTAACAAAAAAAATTACGTCTTTTACCAAATCACATCTCTTATTTGCTCAAATTTGAAGCTCTATGCTGAGAGAGTGTGTCACATTTTGGTCCAATAGGGATGCGCATAAAAACAAGTTGTGAAACTTATCAAATGCCAAAAAATTAACAAGTGTCTAAATTTAAGGCCCCCTTTGAGCTTGAGGCCCAGGCCAAATGGCCCTCCTGGCCTCCCCTCTGATTGGCCCTACCATCACATGCTATTAAAAAGGAACACTCACGGTGTTCTTGATTTTAACAAAGCACATATGGGTAATGGCTCTTTGCAATTGAAATAGCCGTAACCATCGCTTACCAGAAGAAATAGACTCCTCCCACACATCTTGTCATTCCCTGCCACATTATGTGTAATTTAAAATAGTTATGCAGGGGCAGGGGATTGCATTTTTTAATTGTTTGTTGGGCATATCTGACACTGTATAACTAATAACATCTTAAGGGACTACATTAACCTTTGCACAGCTGGGTCAGAGATAAAGCAGGGTTCAAAAATCTTCCACGCCCTTCTCCCTATTCCTATGCATCCCACAAGAGGGCTAGATATACATACAGTCTCTGCACATTGCCCCAGTGTAGACCAGTGGCAGCATGCCACACTCCAGCCCAGTGACAGCAAGGTTTTGGTTTGGAAACACAATTTCTACATATACTTTTAGAAGTATTGTTCATATTCATTTAATGTTACATTAACAAAAATGTCTCCGGTTATTCTCATGCATTCAAACCGTCAATGACACTTCTGTTGTAACACACACACACACACACACACAAAGCAACACAAGACTATAAGGGGGTGGTGGGCAGCAGCACATTGTCACCTGCTTTTAGCATTGGGTGGAAGAAGGAAAGCCTGAGACCTCTGTGAAATTATTTTTGGCAATTTTAGCAGAACTCTTCACACAAGATCAGTGACTGAAGGAGTCTTGAGGAGATATCCATTAATCATTGCTGCATGAAGCCCTCTACAAAGGGCAGGACTACCAAAGCATTACCCAGTGAGGGAAATGAGCCCGGGAGTTGGTCTGGTGGCTCAGACTCAGCAAACAATTAACCAGCAGGTTGAGAAAGGTGACATCTCTGTTCAAATGAGTACTATTTCTATCTGCCCTGCCAGTTACACCTTCCAGAAGGTAGGCACAGATCTTTTCCTACTTTCCCAGATCTAACCTACTCTTAAATATCTCCAGAGACGGAGATTCCACAACCTCCCTAGGCAATTTGTTCCAGTGTTTAACCACCCTGACAGTTAGGAACTTTTTCCTAATGTCCAACCTAGACCTCCCTTGCTGCAGTTTAAACCCATTGTTTCTGGTTCTATCCTTAGAGGCTAAGGTGAACAAGTTCTCTCCCTCCTCCTTATGACACCCTTTTAGATACCTGAAAACTGCTATCATGTCCCCTCTCAGTCTTCTCTTTTCCAAACTAAACAAACCCAATTCTTTCAGCCTTCCTTCATAGGTCATGTTCTCAAGACCTTTAATCATTCTTGTTGCTCTTCTTTGGACCCTTTCCAATTTCTCCACATCTTTTTTAAAATGCGGCGCCCAGAACTGGACACAATACTCCAGCTAAGGCCTAACCAGAGCAGAGTAGAGCGGAAGAATGACTTCTCGTGTCTTGCTCACAACACACCTGTTAATGCATCCCAGAATCATGTTTGCTTTTTTTGCAACAGCATCACACTGTTGACTCATATTTAGCTTGTGGTCCACTATAACCCCTAGATCCCTTTCTGCCGTACTCCTTCCTAGACAGTCTTTTCCCATTCTGTATGTGTGAAATTGATTTTTCCTTCCTAAGTGGAGCACTTTGCATTTGTCTTTGTTAAACTTCATCCTGTTTACCTCAGCCCATTTCTCCAATTTGTCCAGATCATTTTGAATTATGACCCTGTCCTCCAAAGTAGTTGCAATCCCTCCCAGTTTGGTATCATCTGCAAACTTAATAAGCGTACTTTCTATGCCAATATCTAAGTCGTTGATGAAGATATTGAACAGAGCCGGTCCCAAAACAGACCCCTGCGGAACCCCACTCGTTACGCCTTTCCAGCAGGATTGGGAACCATTAATAACAACTCTCTGAGTACGGTTATCCAGCCAGTTATGCACCCACCTTATAGTAGCCCCATCTAATTTGTATTTGCCTAGTTTATCGATAAGAATATCATGAGAGACCGTATCAAATGCCTTACTAAAGTCTAGGTATACCACATCCACCGCTTCACCCTTATCCACAAGGCTCGTTATCCTATCAAAGAAAGCTATCAGATTGGTTTGACATGATTTGTTCTTCACAAATCCATGCTGGCTGTTCCCTATCACCTTACCACCTTCCAAGTGTTTGCAGATGATTTCCTTAATTACTTGCTCCATTATCTTCCCTGGCACAGAAGTTAAACTAACTGGTCTGTAGTTACCTGGGTTGTTTTTATTTCCCTTTTTATAGATGGGCACTATATTTGCCCTTTTCCAGTCTTCTGGAATCTCTCCCGTCTCCCATGACTTTCCAAAGATAATAGCTAGAGGCTCAGATACCTCCTCTATTAGCTCCTTGAGTATTCTAGGATGCATTTCATCAGGCCCGGGTGACTTGCAGGCATCTAACTTTTCTAAGTGATTTTTAACTTGTTCTTTTTTTATTTTATCTGCTAAACTTACCCCCTTCCCATTAGCATTCACTATGTTAGGCATTCCTTCAGACTTCTCGGTGAAGACCGAAACAAAGAAGTCATTAAGCATCTCTGCCATTTCCAAGTTTCCTGTTACTGTTTCTCCCTCTTCACTAAGCAGTGGGCCTACCCTGTCTTTGGTCTTCCTCTTGCTTCTAATGTATTGATAAAAAGTCTTCTTGTTTCCTTTTATTCCCGTAGCTAGTTTGAGCTCATTTTGTGCCTTTGCCTTTCTAATCTTGCCCCTGCATTCCTGTGTTGATTGCCTATATTCATCCTTTGTAATCTGTCCTAGTTTCCATTTTTTATATGACTCCTTTTTATTTTTTAGATCGTGCAAGATCTCATGGTTAAGCCAAGGTGGTCTTTTGCCACATTTTCTATCTTTCCTAACCAGCGGAATAGCTTGCTTTTGGGCCCTTAATAGTGTCCCTTTGAAAAACTGCCAACTCTCCTCAGTTGTTTTTCCCCTCAGTCTTGATTCCCATGGGACCTTACCTATCAGCTCTCTGAGCTTCCCAAAATCTGCCTTCCTGAAATCCATTGTCTCTATTTTGCTGTTCTCCCTTCTACCCTTCCTTAGAATTGCAAACTCTATGATTTCATGATCACTTTCACCCAGGCTGCCTTCTACTTTCACATTCTCAACGAGTTCCTCCCTATTTTTTAAAATCAAGTCCAGAACAGCTTCCCCCCTAGTAGCTTTTTCAACCTTCTGAAATAAAAAGTTGTCTCCAATGCAGTCCAAGAATTTGTTGGATAGTCTGTGCCCCGCTGTGTTATTTTCCCAACATATATCCGGATAGTTGAAGTCCCCCATCACCACCAAATCTTGGGCTTTGGATGATTTTGTTAGTTGCTTGAAAAAAGCCTCATCCACCTCTTCCACCTGGTTAGGTGGCCTGTAGTAGACTCCTAGCATGACATCTCCCTTGTTTTTTGCCCCTTTAAGCCTAACCCAGAGACTCTCAACACTTCCGTCTCCTATGTCCATCTCTACCTCAGTCCAAGTGTGTACATTTTTAATATATAAGGCAACACCTCCTCCCTTTTTCCCCTGTCTATCCTTCCTGAGCAAGCTGTACCCATCCACACCAACATTCCAATCATGTGTATTATCCCACCAAGTTTCAGTGATGCCAACAATGTCATAGTTGTATTTATTTATTAGCACTTCCAGTTCTTCCTGCTTATTCCCCATACTTCTCGCATTTGTATATAGGCATCTAAGATACTGGTTTGATCTTTCCTCCCAGTTTTGTCCTGACTCTCCTTTCTCTCTGCCAATATAGCCCACACTCCCTCTCGTTTCCGACCCATCTCCCCGGTCTCCATGTTCCCCACTTACCTGTGGGCTTTGCTCACCTGTCCCCGTCGAACCTAGTTTAAAGCCCTCCTCACTAGGTTAGCCAGTCTGTGTCCGAATAGGGTCTTTCCTCTCCTCGAAAGGTGAACGCCATCTCTGCCTAGCAGTCCTTCCTCGAATAGCATCCCGTGGTCTAGGAAGCCAAAGCCCTCCTGGCGACACCATCTTCGCAGCCAGGCATTCACCTCCATGATGCATCTGTCTCTGCCCGGGCCCCTACCTTTGACAGGAAGAATTGAAGAGAATACCACCTGCGCTCCAAACTCCTTCACCCGTACTCCCAGAGCCCTGTAGTCACTCTTGATCCGCTCAGTGTCACACCGCGCAGTATCATTTGTGCCCACATGGATGAGTAGCATGGGTTAGTAGTCAGAGGGCTGGATAATCCTCGACAATGCCTCCGTAACGTCTCGGATACGGGCCCCTGGCAGGCAGCATACCTCCCGAGATGAAATGTCAGGGCGACAGATGGGCGCCTCCGTCCCCCTCAGCAGAGAGTCTCCGACCACCACTACCCTACGTTTCCTATTCGCAGTGGTGGCAGCAGACTTTCCAGCCTTAGGGGTACGAGGCTTCTCCTCCTTTACTGTAGAGAGTGATTCCTTCTTTCCTGTGTCAAGAAGAGCATAACGTGTGGTGTGGTCTTGGAGAGGAAATAGCACTACATTTAGTTTGGTATTGGAGAATATGCAATCCACATTCTCTTTCTGATGAGTCCCAGTCTTTGATTATCCTATCTCCTAGAACTGGAAGGGACCTTGAAAGGTCATCAAGTCAAGCCCCCTGCCTTCACTAGCAGGACCAAGTACTGATTTTGCCCCAGATCCCTAAGTGGCCCCTTCAAGGATTGAACTCACAACCCTGGGTTTAGTAGGCCAGTGCTCAGCCCTCTCTTTTCATAAGAAACTATTAAGAAGTGTGGCACATCCTGATATCATTTGACCTCCAAAGGTAACAGTAATATATGCAGTAATATGCAATACTCCAGATGTGGCCTCACCAGTACCCAATAGAGGGGATTAATGACTTCCCTCGATCTGCTGGCAATGCTCCTACTAATACAGCCCAATACACCATTGGCCTTCTTGGCAACAAGGGCACACTGCTGACTCATATCCAGCTTCTCATCCACTGTAATCTCCAGGTCCTTTTCTGCAGAACTGCTGCTTAGCCAGTCGGTCCCCAGTTTGTAGGAGTGCATGGGATTCTTCCTTCCTAAGTGCAGAACTCTCTACTTGTCCTTGTTGAACCACGTCAGATTTCTTTTGGCCCAATCCTCCAATTTGTCTGGGTCACTTTGGACCCTATCCCTGCCCTCCATCATATCTACCTCTCCCCCAGCTTAGTGTCATCTGCGAACTTGCTGTGGGTGCAATTAATCCCATCACCCAAATCATTAATAAAGATATTGAACAAAACCGGCCACAGGACCAATCCCTGGGGCACTCCGCTTGATACCGGCTGCCAACTAGACATTAAGCCGTTGATCACTACCCGCTGAACCCAACGATCTAGCCAGCTTTCTATCCACCTTATAGTCTATTCATACAATCCATACTTTTTAACTTGCTGGCAAGAATACTGTGGGAGACTGTATCGAAAGCTTTGCTAAAGTCAAGATATATCACATCCACTGCTTTCCCCATATCCACAGAGCCAGTTATCTCATCATAGAAGGCAATCAAGTTGTCAGGCATGACTTGTCCTTGGTGAATCCATGTTGACTGTTCCTGATCCCCTTCCTCTCCTCCAAGTGCTTCAAAATGGATTCCTTGAGGACCTGCTCCATGATTTTGCTGGGGACTGAAGTTTGAGGCTGACTGGTCTGTAGTTCCCCGGGTTCTCTTTTTCCCCTTTTTATAATATGGGCACTATATTTATCTTTTTCCAATTGTCCGGGACCTCCCCTGATCGCCACAAATTTTCAAAGATAATGGCCAATGGGTCTGCAATCACATCAGCCAACTTGCTCAGCACCCTTGGATGCATTAGATCTGGACCCATAGACTTGTGCATGTCCAGCTTTTCTAAATAGTTCTTAACCTGTTCTTTCACCACTGAGGGCTGCTCGACTACTCCCCATGATGTATTGCCCAGTGCAGCAGTCTGGGAGCTGCCCCTGTCTGTGAAGAAGACCGAAGAAAAAAAAAAAAGCATTGAGTACTTCAGCTTTTTCCACATCATCTGTCACTATGTTGCCTCCCCCATTCAGTAAGGGTCCCACACTTTCCCCAACCTTCTTCTTGTTGCTAACATACCTGTAGAAACCTTTTTTGTTGCCCTTCACATCCCTTGCTAACTGCAACTCCAATTGTGCCTTGTCCTTCCTGATTACACTCCTGCATGCTCTAGCAATATTTTTATACTCCTCCCTAGTCATCTGTCCAAATTTCCACTTCTTGTAAGCTTCTTTTTGAGTTTAAACTCACCGAAGATTTCACTGTTAAGCCAAGCTGGTCACCTGCTGTATTTGCTCTTCTTTCTGCACTTCGGGATAGTTTGTTCCTGCACCCTCAATAAGACTTCTTTAAAATGCAGCCAGCTCTCCTGGACTCCTTTCCCCCTCATATTAGCCTCTCAGGGAATCCTGCCCATCAGTTACTTAGACTCCCTTAAGTCTGCTTTTCTGAAGTCCAGGATCCATATTTTGCTGCTCTCCTTTCTTCCTTTTTTCAGGATCCTGAATTCAACCATCTCATGGTCACTGCTTCCTAAGTTGCCACCCACTTCTATTTCCCATACCAATTTTTCCCTGTTTCTAAGCAGCAGGTCAAGAGCAGCATGGCCCCTAGTCGGTTCCTCCAGCACTTGTACCAGACAGTTGTCCCCAACACTCTCCAAAAACTTCCTAGTTTGTTTGTGCACTGCTGTATTGCTCTCCCAGAAGATGTCAGGGTGATTGAAGTCCCCCATTAGAACCAGGGCCTGTGATCTGGAGATTTCAGTTAGTTGTCCAAAGAAAGTCTCGTCTACCTCCTCCTTTTGATCCGGTGGTCTATAGCACATGCGCACCATGACAGCACCCTTGTTGCTCTCGCCTCTAAACTTAACCCAGAGACTCTCAACAGGCTTTTCTCCAGTTTCAAACTGGAGCTTTGAGCAATCATACCGTTCTCTTACATACAATACAACTCCTCCACCTTCCCTCCTATACCTGTCCTTCCTGAACAGTGGGAAGGGATAGCTCAGTGGTTTGAGCATTGGCTTGCTAAACCCAGGGTTGTGAGTTCAATCCTTGAGGGGGCCACTTAGGGAACTGGGGTAAAAATCTGTCTGGGGATTGGTCCTGCTTTGAGCCGGGGGTTGGACTAGATGACCTCCTGAGGTCCCTTCCGGCCCTGATATTCTATATCCATCCATGACCGTGTTCCAGTCATGTGAACTGCCCCACCAAGTTTCTGTTATTCCAATCACATCATAGTTCCTTGATTGTGCCAGGACTTCCAATTCTTCTTGCTTGTTTACCAGGCTTCTTGTGTTTGTGTACATGCACCTAAGATAACTAGCCCATTGCCCTACTTTCTCAGTATGAATCAGGAGGCTTCCTGTCTTGTACCCTCCTCCTTGTGTTTCTTCCCGGTATCCCACTCCCCCACTTACCTCTGGGCTTAGGTCACTATCCCCCGGTGAACCTAGTTTAAAGCCCTCCTCACTAGGTTAGCAAGCCTGCCTGCGAAGATGCTCTTCCTTAGGTGGATCCCATTTCTTCCTAGCAATCCTTCTTGGAATAACATCCCATGGTCGAAAAATCCAAAGCCCTCTCTCTGACACCATCTGCATAACCACACATTCACCTCCACAATTCGATGGTCCCTACCTGGGCCTTTTCCTTCAATAGGGAGGATGGACGAGAATATGACCTGTGCCTCAAACTCCTTTATCCTTCTTCCCAGAGCCATGTAGTCTTCAGTGATCCGCTCAAGGTCATTCTTGGCAGTATCATTGGTGCCCACATGCAGAAGTGGGAAGCAGTAGCGGTCTGAGGTCTTGATCAGTCTTGGCAAACACTCCGTTACATCCTGGATTCTAGCTCCAGGCAAGCAGCACACTTCTCGAGTCTCCCGGTCTGGTCAGCAGATGGATGACTCCATTTCCCTTAGGAGGGAGTCCCTGACCACCACCGCCTGTCTCCTCCTCTTGGGAGTGGTGGTCATGGAATCCCCATCCCTAGGACAATGCATCCCATGCCTTCCGGCCGATGGGGTCTCCTTCTAATCCCTTCACTCAGAGGGCTCTTCCAACTCCTTCTCCGCAGTAGTACCTATGGAGACAGCCTCAAAACAGTTTCTCACCTCTATCTGCCTTGGGGGTACATAGGTTCTCCTCTTTCTTCTTCTGGAGGTCACCTGCTGCAAATACTCTTCCCCATTCTACACCACACTCTCTGATTCCGCAGTATGTTTTGCTTCCAGAACCAAACACTGACTTCTGTTCAGAAAATCTTCATTTTCTCTGATGCAATGCAGGGTTGATACCTGGTTCTCCAGTCCTCTAACCTTCTCTTCCAATATGCAGACCAGCTTGCACTTCATACAGACGAAGTTGCTTCTGTCCTCTGGGAGAAAGACAAACATGACACATTGTGAGCAGGTCACAACAGCTGATCGCTCACTATCTAGGTCTTCCTTCTAAGAGGCATGATTTTCCTTTGTAGAAACTGTGCTGATTAGACTCCTATGGTGATCTTTTATGGTGTTTGAGTATCTATTTTTAATTATTGTTTTGACCACACACAGTGCTACAAGTTGATATGTTTTCACATTCACAAGCATGGAAGTGCCTGGCTATATGTCAGTAGACAGGCTCTCTGGATGATTGCTATTTTGGATTGTTCTTAATTATACATTTTTCACTAAAAATGTAATGCTGGGTGAAGTGATTATGAATATCCTTAAAACAATTTATAACGTTCCTTTATGTATATATGTTCTGCCAGGATTCCTCTTGGAATATAAGACATGATTAAAGGCAAAGATGTACTGGCAGACTGGCCATGAATTGGTCCAATTTTTTAAACCAATATCATAAACTACTGTTTATTTTCTGCCAGAAGAAAGGCAAGTTAGAGTTGGCAGTTGTTCCTAATGCTTATTACATGGAGGCCCAATATCCTAGGATGCAAAGACTTTCCTCCGTCCTTTGATGTACAACAAACTATGCTACTTTCAAATTTGCATACTTTTCCCTGTGTTACGTATTAGAATTGAAGTACGTACCCCGTGACAGAGAGCTGGACTCCATAGTAAAAAAAAAAAGTGCATTATTAATCACATTATTATTTGTGGAAGAATAAGCATTTTGCTGTTTGACATCTGGTAGTCATTTATAATATCAAGGACTCCTTCTTTACAGGAATACACGTCTGATTTGATTTCATTATTTTTTGGTTTAAATGTTACCCCATTGCTTTTGTTGGCAAAAAAAAAAAAAAAAAATTGTCATCGGGTGGGGTTAGATCTCAATTGGTAGATTTACACTGCACCGTGTGCTAAATGAGCTCCATAAGAACTATCTAATGTGTCAAATCTGTTGTTTATATAGATCTGTGGCTGGCTGGGCCCCAGTTGCTAGAGAGTGATAGCTAAACATAAAATAATCTCTGCATAAACTGTGGGTTTGTAAAAATGTAAGTGCTGCACGTTTGTGCAGTCTGAAGGAAAGTAGTCCCTCCAAATTGGTTGTTGAAATTGGAGACAGGCCTGGGCTACAGAGATCCGATGTCTGTCCAAATCTGCATCCAAAGTTTAGGGGTATTCAAATGAAGGTCACCAATGTGCACAAATCTGTGTACAACATAATAGGCCTTTCCCCATTTACTCCTACTTGACTTTGTTTCCACAGAACACGACTTTTAAATTACCATAATCATTATAAGATTCAAAACCACAAGATTGCACCCATAGTCATTAGAGTTGCAATCAATAACAATGCTTCTGGACTTGTTGCCTTATAAACAACACTGATGCAGAAATGATTAACCTCAGTTGAAGGGTAAGACAACAGAAGGTTACAAGACTGTTTCCAAAAGCACAAGCAATAACCATTAGTGACTGTCTGAGCATCATAACTTATCATAGCAAGGGCCTTGTTTTCACTGCAAAAGAGACGTGTGCTTTTGTTTGCCCTCTCCCCATTTTTTTAACACTTTGGAGTAACTAATGCACGAGCTAACCTGAAGTAAAACAAAAACACATCTAGACTTCAGGGCTCAGGAAACAGGCCCGCTGAAGCCTTTGGGCTTCAACTTTGGTCCCCCCACCCGGAGCAGTGGGGCTCAGACTTCAGTCCCTCTCTTTTGGGGTCATGTAGTAATTTTTGGTTGTCAGAAGGGAGTCGCGGTTCAATGAAGTTTGAGAATCCCTGCTACACAGCAACTATCTAAGCCATATAGGGCTCTCGTCTCATGGATTGCTCTTGCAGCTGACATCACCTCAGGCTGCTAAAATACAGCCTTTCCTGTCTCTCTGAAAGCATTGCCAGCTGGGAGCTATTGATTCCAGAATGCACTTCACAAACAGGCCCACCAGAGTCAAGATGTGTTCTGGGCATGATAAAGGCACATGTCGTTTTCTGTGATTCCCCCCTAGTGAGGCAGAATCAGGTGGCTTTGTGATTACTTTACTATTGGAAGGGGTGGGGAGTTTTGCATTTAAGAGGTCATGGATTATGTCCAATATTCTATGTGTGCTCTGCAGTGTTCCATTAGACACATTTTAGAGTGAAAATATATAGCAGGGGTGGCCAAACTGTGGCTCGTGAGCTACACGTGGCTCTTTTACAGTCAAAGTGTTGCTCACAGAGCCCCACATATGCCCCCCTCCCCCCCCCATTCTCTGCCTACCAGACTAGGATGGGAGGAGGCTCAGGGCTTCTCCCCTGCAGCAGGATGGTGGGGCTAGGGGCTTCTGCCAGAGACAACTGGTGCCTGTGAACAGTGGGGGGCACAATTTAAAGGTTTGGCCCCCAAACAGCTTGAGTCATGCCCCCTACAGGCACGCTCTTACCCTCAGCAGCCCTTCCCTGCAACTCCCAGATGTTAGCTCCTTGTGGAGCGTCAGCAGCAAAGAGCTGGGAGCTACAGGGAGAGGCGGCTGCTTTAGCTCTGTGGGGAGAAGCAGCAGCAGCAAAAGCAGTGGCTCTCCCTGCAGCTCCCAGCTATTTGCCACTGGCTCCCACCACCTGGCTTCCGCAGCTCCCAGTTTGCTGGCTCCAGCAGCTTCCATTTAGGGAGGGGGCCTGGTGGCACCATATGACCAAGTGGGTCCAGCAAACCCTGGCAAAAATGTAGGGGGAAAACATGCATCCATGTGGCCCCCCATATGTTGCCTCTGGCTTCTGCCCAGCGGGGGGCGGGGGCAAGGACTTGCCGCAGGGTGTGCCTGCTGAAGCCCTGAGCCCCGCCACGTGCACCCTGGCTTCTGAAGATTGTTGTATTCGGCTCAGACAGTCAGTATGTTTGGCCACCACTGGTATATAGTAATGTATATACAAATGTATCCTTCATTAAGTTTAATTACAATTAGGAGTAAGGGATCCACATTTTTCTGGTCACTCCTGGAGATGATCCTGTGTGACTGATGGATGCTGACAATACTGCTGGTTATTTTCACAGTTGCACTTTGGAGTCAGAGTTAAGGTTGTTCGGGTGACCTTGGCTGTGCATTTATAGCATGTGTAGTATTTGTTTTGTTTTGTTTAGAAAAACCACAGCAATCACTGAAGAGATTTTTGGCTGAAGTAAGCAATATATTCTTTCACCCTTAACTCTAGGTTAGCAAAGCTTTTTGCCTGGGGATAATAGATGAAATCATGCTTCCAGGTTCAAGGTTCTGGTTGAATAATCTTTATTCAGGATCATATACAATCAGGTGAAGGCTGTTAATTCTTCCTAGCTGTTCTTTTTCCCTGCTCATCAGTCAATGGCTGTAACTATTTCAAATATGAGCAACACTCTGCCTGTCAAAAAATAAAGTTTGAGCAGGATTAGAACACAGCCTATTGTCTTCTCGAGTTTGCAGTGAATCTAGAAGACATAGATGCAAGAACTGCACCCTGGACAGAGGAAAACTCTGGACATAGCAGAAAACCCCTGTGAAGTCTGCTGCTGCACCCAGGGCCGGCTCCAGGCACCAGTGAAGGAAGCAGGTGCCTGGGACAGCCAATAGAATGGGGTGGCAGTCCGTCCATTATTGGGGCGGCATGTCTAGGTCTTTGGCGGCAGGTAGCTCAAGTGCTCCGCTTTAGTATTCGGCGGCAATTCGACAGCGGGTCCTTCACTCCGTCTCTTCCTCTTCAGCGGCACTTCAGCGGCAGCTCAATCGTTTTTTTCTTTTTTTTTTTTTCTTCGCCGCTTGGGGTGGCAAAAAAACTGGAGCCGGCCCTGGCTACACCATAGACCAGGCTCTATGTCACCCTCCCCCAGCTCTGCCAACCACCCTCAGCCCTCCACCACCAGCCTGCTTCCTTCTCTCATCCCTAAACCCTGTCGGCCTCTCTCAATAGACAGCACTCACAACTCCTCTAAGGGACTCGCTTCCAGAAGTGCTCAGCACCCTTCCTTGAGGGCAGATTTTTCCAAAGAGTGGTCTCCCATTTAGTCACCTAACTGTAGTGGTGCCCAATTTTCAGAAATCCTCGGCCCCAAGCAATTTCCACTGAGACCCATTGTGCACCTGTATGTATCCACAGCTGCTTCCTCTTTTGAAGTGGAGTGACAAGCAGAGTTGTAAATGGGCTGACTGGACGCTACCTTCCCCTGCACCTCTTGGTGTGTCCCTGCCTAATCCATGACTAGCTTTCTATAGGGCAGGATAAATGGGCAGTTGTGAAAATGAGTAATATCCCTGGGACCCAGCTCAACAAATAGCCCATTTCTGTGCACATATCATCCCTTTGAAAGTCCCATGCAAGTTTGTCTCTGGCTTACAACACAGGTTAGCATATATGGAGATTTGAGGCTGCACCGGCAAATTGTTTTGGTTCCCTATTGGAATGGAAGGCTGTGTAAACTGTTCAGAGTTTATTCAGGTGTGTAAAGTTAATTGCACTTGTTCCAATGTACTTTCATTGTCACCTTTTCTATGTCTGTTATGGGCAAGATTGTCACTTGCCCTATATACGTTTGCACACAGAAGTGAAGGGGCAATCAAGTACTCACTTGCTCCCTTGTAAGACAGGATACCCACATCATTAGTCCAAGCACATGGAGAAGGGAGGTGACAGGCCTTCTGGAGCTGCCCCATCCACCTTGTGAACAAATGGGAAGTGGGGAAGAGGGACAAGGAATGGGTGAAGACTTTACTTCATCCCCACAGTGTGAGCTGTGATGATGAGCTAGAGTCAAGATGAGCAGAACCAGCTCGGAAGGGACAAGCAGTCAAGGGCAGTAGGCCATCATACATAAACAACCCTACATTAACAAATCAGTGGGCATACTTTAAAACCATCTTGTTACAAAAGACCCCACACATACCACTTTTCCTTTTCAATGGTTATATTTTAAAAGATTTTATGCAGAATAAGTAAAAGCCATCTTTAAAAGATTAAAAGTTGTTTGACTGCCATTTTAAGCTTGATGGCATCCCATGCTGTTATGTCAAATAATACATGGTTCTACATAAAGGGGTGCCTGAATCAAAGTAGTCCATGCATACAAGTAGTGCCGAGACCAGCATGGGATGGATAAAGTCCTAAACTACAGTATATTTATTTTAATTCTTTCAACATAAACAGCAGTCAGGTTCAGCCAACTGTGATGCAAACCTTTTCTAATGCATAAATTATACTGATATATATTTTCTTGTTTACTAAGCACATCACACAGCAACATAGAGGGGTTGTTCATTTGTTTAAGATTTTCCCTTTCAATACCATGAGAAGCTCGTCCACACAAGCCCTTTAGTTGCAATGTGCACCTGCTGAAGATTTTCAGAGAGACAGCTAATCAATGGGTGCAAACTGAAGAGTCAATTACTGCAGATGGTCTGGGGGGCACAGGGGTCGGGGAAGAGCTGACAATGGCCACTTAGTTGTTCTATCTTAGTTGTTGTAGGTCTCTACCAGTGCTGACTACACAGAGAAAGGAGTAGCAGGAGTAGGGATCATTGCTTTATTCATATCAAGAAATGCTAGTGGAGATTTCCCTCTTTCCATCTGCAGTGCTAGCTCCCCCATTATTTTAGCTGCTCCTTGTCCTACTGAAGTCAGGGACAGAACTCCCGCTGATTTGAATGAGATCAAGAGCGAGTCCAGTTTTTCAAATTTCAAACTATCCTCGAAAGTGTATTTGTATATAAGGGCTGGCGTAATCAATAGTAGGTGAAATGCAAATTGTACACACACCTGCTGGACCAGATTGGCTGCTGTAACTGCTATTTAGGTAGCAAGCAGAAGTTAGCATTACTGATGGGCTATGAGTTATGAACACATCTGCTATACCCTAAAACAGCCCATGTTTTTTTTTGTTACTGATCCTTCCTCCCTCCACATCCACACATTGTTTCCCTTGATACATTCTGTTTGAATAAGACCCTAATTAAAAGGCTTGATTAAAGTATGTGGCCCCAATTCTACGAACACTTCCATGTGTGAGTAAATCATCTGAGTAGTTCCATTGAACTCACTAGGAGTGTGCATGTGCTGGAAGTTACTCGAGTGCTTAAGTGTTTGCAGAATTTGGGTTTTTGTAAGCACAAAGGGACTCTGACGTGATTGGAGGCACCTAGATCTTTCTGTGATATACAATAAAAGTGCCAGGTGGCTGAATTCTAGGACTGGGTGAAGCCTAGCGCTACCTGAAATTACACTTGCCAAATTTTCTCTGGTATTCAAATAAATACTTGATTGAATATTCAACCATCTCCCCATCTGGTTGAATAGTATTTGGCAAATATATTAGTCAGTGGATACAGGTAAAATAATCAACTCTGTTCAGTAAATATTTTTATTGTAATCTTTGATCAGCTCTACTGTCATTTCAACCTGTATTTTTATGCCCACAATCATGTATGTGGGCTTAAAATAACAATCCATTTTTTAAAAATAACATTGCAAATTCAAACTTCAATCAAGAGTTTTGAAATTTAAACTTAAGGAGCCTGATCTAGTCTCATTAAAATCAGTGAGTCAGAAGTCCATGTAGTTACACCACTGCAAAATATGTGTAAAGGGAGGAGAATCAGGTCTTACTCTTTTAACTTATCTATAACTGAAGCACATTTCTTCCTCAGTAAGGATCAGTGGCATAAACCAAAAAAAAGACCAGAAAATAATCAGATTGCTGCAAATGTCATGCTAATCGAATAGAGTAGGAGTCCTAAGAAAATGGACTTTGGTGGAATTTATGAAGTCCTAAAGCACTCTATTTTAGTCCATTGTGAATTACATTTACCTTTCATGCATGTTTTCATATCCGGTACTACAAAAATAGAAGCAGAAAAGGAAGTTGCAGATCCCCCTAAGGAGAAAAGAGAAGAGAAAATGAAACTTCAGGACTAATAACGGATTTCTTTTTTCCCTCCTCCCTCTCTCTGAACTGTCTTTAACATTGAAGATCATTCCAAAACAGGGCAAAGAAAAAGAGGTAAATTAGAGTAGCAGATTACTGCATAATTACATGCAAGGGGAAACAGCAGCTTCAAAGTATGCCTTGCTAATATGATACTCACAGAAACAGAACATGCATTTCTGTAATGACCCTAATTAAAGTAACAGGAAAAGTCAGTTTTCTCTCAGCCCTGATGTTCAGATACAATATGATCCATCAAGAGAACAAATTGACTTTTAAAAAAGCTATCCTGGATAATATGAATACAAGTGGTGAGCGCAGAACTGTCGCTCTAGGAGGTGGGACATAATGGTGCAGCTAGCATACTTCCTTGTCCAGAGAGTTGACAATTTTGAATGTAAGTATTTACTTGAGAGAGTAATGATTAAACCCAAATGTAGAAAGAATGTACCACTTGTTCTCACAAATGGCATCAGGTGAGGGACTAAAGACCTCATTCCAAAAGTTTTGATTAAAACACTGTAAGTAGGGCATATATTCTAGTCATAGGTGGTGGGTGGGTTACAGAAGCTGCAGATTTGATCTGGACCCATTTGCTAGACTGTAAAAAAACACATCACGAGAGACAGCCCCTGCCGCAAAAGAGTTTATAATCAAAATAAACAAGACCATGAAAGGATGGGGATAAAGTTGCATCAGCACAGAGAAGGTATGAGAGAGTAAGTCATTTATGCAAAGTAATGCAGGTTGTACATGGGAGAGCTCTGAACTTAATCCAGAATCCCAGTCCAAAGACAACCAAAAGAAAAAATCCTCTGCAGTTTTCAGTCAGTCAGTCACAAGGGAGAAAATAAAATCAGCTGGAAGTTACCAATTGTAACCTTCCTGATGGGAGGGGAAAAAATTGAGAAATGCGAGTGTCTAACTATAACTCTGAATAGTAGTGGTAATAGAAATGGGAAATCTCTTTTCCAAGTGTTTAAGAAAATGTATACGGTCAGAAAGGGATCCAGTTTTTTCAAAGGCAGCTTTCTTAGCTCCTGTGCAGCAGAGTGCAACTGCATACTATCACCTGCATGGGCAGGAATGGGGACATTTCAGATAAAATGAATAGACCCAGGGCTTTCTATTGCTGTGCCGGGGGGAAGGAAGGGGGGGCGCCGGCGGGAAGGCAGCTCAGCCACTGAAAGGCAGTGCCTGGAGATTTGTCTTTCAAGGACTTAATGCCTCTACAAGTTGCTGGGCTGGAGATTGAGGAGAGGAACTTCTTGTTACCCCTTTTCAAAAGACAAAGCCAGTGCAGCAATGCAAATAGATAGGGGAGCCCTTCACCCCTCCCAAAAACTTCCTCTATGGGGCCATGAACATGGCCAGAAGCCCTCACTGCAAGTCTTCCACATCCCTCATGCTCTCCAGTGGTGAGAAGCAGATTATGCCTGGCCCATGTATAGCTATGCCATGGATGTTCCTGTTCCTCTCACATCTAGTGCAGCTTTCGACAGGGAGACATAACACTTGTAGAACTGAAAAACAGGTCACACAAGATGACATCTGCTGATGCTAATCCAATTATGAAGGAACTCCCTCTTATTTGGACCATCTGAGCCAATCCCTAGATTTTTTTGAAGTCATTTTCTTACTGCATGGGTAGAAAACAGAATGTTTCAGCCCTAAACCAAGGAAGTTTCATGTGGTTATGGCTTTGAATTTAGCAATTTGCTAAAAACACTTGTTAGATGAATGTGTGTGAAGGGCCAGTTGAGAAAGATAGTAGTCTTGGCAGAGATGGATATGAAGGCAGAGGCAAGGTGACAAGATCAAATATGCACACAGAGAGCCTGAGTTTGCAGTGGTTATATGAAGTCAGTGCCCACACTTTTATGGAGCAACTTGTAGGACCACGGCCATAATGCAGTTTGTTTCACGGGTTTTGCATTTAGTCCATGTTTAGATTAATATTTGCACCAATAGATTTTTGAGGTATTTTAAAGTTACATTGGATTAATTATTTATGAAATCATGTGAAACACTCTTTGGATTAAACATTTGTTATTCTTTGCCAGTTTGGTATTGAGCTTATTATATGGAGCAAATGCAAAGCTGCACATCTAGGTTGCAATATACTTCCTTGGGCTCACATTATATACAAAAATGACTTCATTCTGGATATATATTTGCCATTAATTCACTACAGTTTTGTCCTATTATGAAAAAAGGCCCTATCCCAAACTAAAAATGGAAGTAATTGGAAAGGCAAGTTTTCACTTCACTAAGCATTCTCACTATAATCATGTCTTTCCCCACTGTAGTTATTGTATTAAATATTTATATTGATGTGTATTTTGTAAATAAGGAAACCAAATTAGGATAACGTGTTAAGTTTATGACCAGTTTTAATATCTGAGTTTGTTTGTTTTTTGGTACTGACTTTTTTTATTCATTCAAGGGAAAATATTAAATAATATATAATGTCTTTAAAAATGCATCTAAATATTTGTTTGCTGGAGGAGATGCATTTTTAAATAAAAATACCCATGCCAGTACTTTTAAGTACATACTAGAGAGAATATCCATTCCTTTACAGTTTTATATGTAGCGAGATATCAAATACACCAAATAAATCCATGACTTCTCTGGAGACACTGTGATTGTCACCATGCCTTTTGGAACTTCACGATGGGGACTTTATGCAAGAGGACTCTAATCCTTCTGCTTCAAGGTGGGACTTGAATTAAGAAGATTTGCCATTAGCAATATAGGGACTCTGATGCATAGTGAGCATCATTAATAAATTATCAGTAGAAGACAATGATGCACACTAACCAGTTCATGACAGTATAGGCATTATATTATGGTTCAAGCTGTCTTTCAAATAGGATGCATTTTCAATGGTATAGCTCTAATATTTCCTTCATGAGGACTCCATTTGTCTTTGGACAAGGTGCCATCTTCCAGCCAGCAGCCCTCGGGCTTTATGCAGGAGACACTAGTCTAGTGAAACCTTATTCTCCTACAGAGTCCAGGTTAAAGAGTATGCAGTTCTGACACTTAGTGAAAGCTGCAAGCACAAGGTCTCTGCCAGACAGCTTTACAGGGAAGCTAGAGTAACCCACATACAAACATTGTTCCCAGTAGTGTAATCTATGGCTGGAAATTATACTTTAGTGAATTCTATTACAATTCCAGAACAGATTTTCAGAGCAACAAGCCCATTTCTAAATAAATTCATTGGTGGTGTAGGGAATATTATACAAACAGAATTTATTTTGGAGTCTGTTAAATGAACATTTAAAAAGTGGCCTCTTAGATGGCACAAAAAACGTAATATCTAGGTCTTACTGCAAGCTTTGGGCCTGTAGCTCTGTGGTGCTCAGCTCTCCCTGCATCAGAGGATGCTCAGCACCTTTCAGATGCGGTCTTTACCATTGCATTGCTTAGTGCAAATTACTATTCTTGTTTTTGAAACTAACCTATTGGGTCAAATCCTGAGGTGCTTCCAGAAACTCCAACCCTGCAAAGATTTGGCCCAGTAAGAGTCCTGATCCAATCACTGGTTTAAGCCCTATGTGTGGCTGAGGAGAGGGAGCAGGGATTTAAAGCCCCTGAAAATGAGTTAGCATTTCCAATAAGCATAATGTGCACAGGTGTGCTAGATTCTTCAGAGCTTTGAGACCACATTGAAGCATGTAGTGCCACAAACAAGACTAAGTTACCATGATGATCCAGTTTGGGGCACAGTGGGGAAAGCTTTTAGCAGGTCCATAGTGCTGTCTTTCTGGTTAAAGAAACATTGTCATAGCTCAGGATTCCTACTGATTTTTAATATGAGAACAAAAAGGCATGAGGTGGCATGCACAGCAGCACAGCATGGGATACATACATTGCCTACTCTCTGGGCTGCACATGAAAGTGTTACTGGTATAGCTGTGTCAGTTAGCATTGTGATTTTTTTTTAGTGAAATAGTTATACCAGTAAAAGCCAGTCTGGATGCACTTATACCGATAATAAAGGCACCTGATACCAGTACAATAATTCCCTGTCTGATATGGGCATAGCTATACATAGTATAACACACCTTTATACCAGAGTAACTGCTTCTACATTTAGCCAGTGTAGTTCAAGCAGCACAACTTTCTCATGTGGTCAAGGCCTTCCAAGTTGTGTCTGCTTCTTAATATATGGCTCTCAAGATGAATCACATCAGAAAGGCCACGTGCAAGGTTGCAGGAGTTGACATCTTGGCACAGCTTGCATAGTAGCCTTTTTCTTAATTGAGGTGTTAGTCAAAAGACAAATAAAATAAAATAATAGTAAGAACAAAATGAGGAATCGAAGCCTTTATTATTCTTCGGATAAGGTCAGTAAAGATAATCCAGGCACCCATTGCTATCACAAAAAAGGTGCTTGTGTTTTCCTGTCTAGTTAAAGCTGTCAGTGTCTATGACATAATGCACATTCCATAAGGTCAGTTATCAACACAGCTCAGAAAGACTTGTATATTTTTATGTCCTGCTTCAGCCTGATAATGGTCTCTTGTTACACATTCTTTAGATTTTACACACTTGCATTTGAAATGTCAAATGTCCGTTTGCTGTTCCTAGATTTTTAATCTAGGACTTTAAGCAACTGCAGTGATTTACACTCTGCAAGTTCCTCCAAAGTTGGTTTCAAAGAGAAAATTAAAGTTCACGATGCATCCTGGCTTCTAAACTAAATTCACTGACAATGGAATTATCATGGTCATATTTTTCAAGGGCCAAGCAAATGAGGAATTGTGCAAAATCACCTCTCAGGGATAGTATAGATAATACTTAGTCCTGCCATGAATGTAGGGGACTGGACTAGATGATCTCTTGAGGTCCCTTCCTATCCTATGATTCTATGAAAATGCATGTGCACCTATTATAAACACAATTGCATGTGGAAAGTGGGATGGATAATTTTTTTATGCCCTTGGCTGATGGAAGGTCTTGAAAGAGGGGTTTTGTGAATACAAATACAGATAATTTTTCAAAGACCTGTTCAATGGGTTAGCCATGCAATTTCTTCTAACTGCTCTATCAGTACCGAATTTGAGTAATGGGTAATTGATAAAGGGGGCTGTTCCCAGGAAGGACAGGCTTCAGTCAAATATAAACGGACATCTGCATTATTAGCAGTGATATGATACGTTCACATTTCACCCGCTGTTTGGTTTTAACAAAGTCATTATAACCAATTCTCTCCAACTGTAAGAGATTATTCTGTTTCGATTCCCCCAACTGTTAGATGATGACAGTTGGTTCATCTTGTTCCATGTTCTTAGTTCATTGATACGCTTTGCTGGCTTCCAAAGTAAAACCCTAATTGTACAATCACAGGATATAAACACATCCCAGTTCTTTCACTGGGATTGATTTGTAGGCTGCAGTGAGAAAAAAATAATAGGGAGGGGGGCGTTAATCATAATCCAAATTAAATGTAACATGGTTTTTCTCTCTCTAGACAGGTAACGGATTGTGTTTCATGGTATTCTGAGCAACTGAGATGTAATCTTATAGAAGCTATATTATATCCACCAGTGAATTCTGCATTTGAGAGCTATGAGAATAGCTACTTTCAAGATAATGGGCCAAATCCTCAGGATCGTGAGCTGTTCAAACAGCATTTTAGGACTGCTGGTGGGTGTGTGGGTGGAGATCTGGATGCAAGGCGATGGGAGAGGCCATGACTGGAATATGCTGCCCTCCAGCATCCAGGAAAGGGCAATCCAGCTAGCTTAAATTTGAACAGTGGTGGAACTGGCCCCTGGCTGCTCCCCCAAAATCAGGGAGGCAGAAAGTGACTAATGTCCTTCTTTCTCCAGCAGAAGATCTGCCCCACTCTGTTTAAACTTTTTGGAATAGGCTCTTTTAAAAAAAAGAAATGCTAAGTGTTTACAGGAAATTTTTTCCCAGCAGAATTAGTCACACCAATCTGATTGAGATCTTTCATTTCAGCTTGTTATTCTTAAAGCAGGTGTGGCCATTCTCACTTGAAAAGAAGTTGCTGCTAAGTGCTCCCAACTAGTCCATCCCGTCACAGAAGCATGAACCTAGGCACGCCTGTATTCACACCCTATACCCTACTGCAAAGATATTTGTACAAAATATGCCTTGCGATGTATCATATGAAAGCTAACAGCACAGTGGCTATTAATATCACAGTGAAACGAATGTGTTAATGTTACATGTGAAATTGGGAATTCCCTCTGTATGATGTTATTAGAACATGTTTAAAACCAGACAGCCTAGCCAAGATAAAGGTGACAAATAAGTCTGCCCTAGACAAAGGAACATGGTTTTATCTCAATGTACATATTAGCAGTAAATAAAGCTATCCAGCTACATCAGTGAGGTGATCCTGATCCTGAACTTGAGACAGAAGGGGAATTAATATGGATCTTGTACGCCAAAGAGACACAGAAGACTAAATCCCCAGAAGGCCTTCCTAACTTGCAAAACAAAGCAATTCCTTGGGAATATAAGGCACAGAGAGAGACTCCATCTTGATTCGTCACCTTATGGAGACAAAGGAACCAAGTAATTTGATCTCTGTGATAGGTTCTGGCCAGTAAAAAGCTGAGAAGGAGACTGTGGATGGGAGGGATCATCTTGAAAAACTATCTTGCTAGATTAAGTTTTAGACTGTTACATGTGCATTTTCACTTTTATTTGCTTGTAACCATTTTTAGTTGTATCACTCTTAATTGGTATCACTTTATCCGTGTACTTTTGTTTAGAAACTTGTTGGGCTTTTATTATAAATAGGTGCTGTGTATGTTCAGTGAAGTGTAGTGCTTCTAGAAAGCAAACAGGTTGGAATGTTTTACTGTCTCTGTAAAGGCAGTGAACTGAACACTTTCTCTGAGGGTTCAGTGAGAGGGACTGGTACCTCAAGTGGGATGATTTTAGGGCAAATTCAGGGCTGGCGGGATACTAAGTTCAGACTGAAGGAGTAACTGGGTCGGGCAAAGCCGGGGGAAACTTGTGTACTACTGGGGTTAGAGCTCTGAACCAAAGCTGCACAGCCAAAACACACCCAGGGTTATAAGGCAGACTGTGTCCCAAAGGCCCAAAATGTTGCGGGAACGAAAAAAATTGTTCAGTTTCCCCAAAAAGAACAAGAGATAGATTGACCACAGCACTGTCAGTTATTTCTTTCAACAACTCCTTTTAGTTGGATCTTTCTTCCTCTCTGAAAGTTTTTAATTACTTATTTAAGGCTAACACCAAAATGTATGTAGTAATATAAAATACCTTAAATGCAGTCAGCTACTCTAGGCAGTCTTGGAATACGTTCTTATCAGTCCATGAGGCAGTCTCAGGAGATTTCTGTATCCTGTGTCCTCTTGCACAAAGAGTTCTCCATTGTCTCATCTTATGATTTGTTTGTACACAGTTCACAATAAGATTCTTCTTTGTAATAAGAAGCTTCTATGCCAAGTTCCTTGAGAAGAGTGGATACTTTTCCCCATCAAGGAAATGCTAGGAAGCAAACTTGTCTCAAGTTATTTGTCTGGAAAGGTTTGCACAGGAGCTCATTAAAAAGCGAATGGGGGAAGAACTGACAATTTCCCCCACAGTTAGAGATGATTATGCTACCCTTAGTCAGGTTAAGTAGTACCTCACTGAAATGAGAGGCTTCATAGAATTAAGGTACTGCTGAGCATGAGTTAATGGGACAATCTGACCCAGACAGAGGTAAAAGTAAGCACCAGGCCCTTTAAAATCACTGCCCGAGCCTGGCTGCCGGAGCCCCGGGGCTCTGGCAGCGATTTAAAGGGCCTGGAGCTCCGGCCCCTGTGGGAAGCCCCGGGCCCTTTAAAGCACCACCCGAGCACCGCTGCTGGAGCTCCGGCAGTGCTTTAAAGGGCCCAGGGCTCCCCGCAGCGGCCAGAGCCTCTGGCCCTTTAAATCACTGCCAGAGCCCCGGGGCTCCGGCAGCCGGGCTCAGGCGGGGATTTGAAAAGCCCCGTGCTCCTGCCACTTTGGGGAGCCCCGGGCCCTTTCAATTACTGCCGGAGCCCTGTCGCTGCTACCTCTGCAGCTGGTAGCTCTGGGGTGATTTAAAGGCCCTAGGGCTCCGAGCCCCAGCCGGAGCCCCAGGGCGTTTAAATCTTGAAATGCCCCACCTCTTCTGGTTGAGGCCACGCCCCTGCTCAGAACTCTGTCCTACCGGTAAATCCTTTAAGTTACTTTTACCCCTGGACCCAGAGAAAGTAGCAGGACAAAGCATTTCTGCAGCCGAATAAGAGGCATTAAAAATCAAAGGTCCTGGACAATTTAACTTATCAA
This sequence comes from Malaclemys terrapin pileata, assembly GCF_027887155.1. Lineage (NCBI taxonomy): Eukaryota > Metazoa > Chordata > Testudines > Emydidae > Malaclemys > Malaclemys terrapin. The sequence goes on from NC_071513.1 coordinate 67,943,015, forward strand.
TTTGGACTGTGAAAAATTGAAACAAAATAAGCCTAAAGAGAGTATGCCCAAACAGTCGCCCTTTGTGCGGACTATACACTGAGGCTTACACTTTTCAAAATGGGACGTGTTTGTCTGGCATGATCTGCAGTGGTCTGAGACATAAGGTCACAGATATTGGTTGCACATGTAAACTAACATTCATCAAAAACCAAGGAATTCATCTAGTTCCAGATTGGACTTCCATGCTGGACTCCAGTGCTTGTATTCTATTATCTTTGTTTAACTGAGATAACTAGAAGTATTCCTCTGATCCCATGTGCTTCATCCAACCAGAATGACTGGAAGGAACTCAGCAGTATTCACACCTTATAGGATTTAGAGACAGCATGAAAGAATGGTGTGACTCATCAGAAATCTGCTGACAAGGCAGACATGGCTCTGAGCTACAAATTTCAGATCCTGATCCAAGTTTAAAGAGATCCACATCAAGGATTTTGATTCAAGTTGGGAAAAGCCAGGAAGTTTTCCAAAGTTTGGATCAGGCTAATATATACCAAACAGTAGATATCCTATGTCAGTAAGTGGTATGGTACAGGCTGCAAAAGTACTACTTCTTGTAATGGCAAAGTAGCAGAGAATAGCCAGTGACTGGTCAAAGTCCTTTTATGCTGAAATATGAACTCATCTAATTTGGATCCTAATCTCCATGTATAAATTCCATCACAAACAGGATTTTGTAATGTTTGCCATCTGTGTAAAAAAGCGATTCCTACAATGGCCTTTCTATCCACTTTTTGGAATATTTACATAGGTTTGGAATAGGAATTTCATGCTGTACATTTCAATCAAAATAGGTCTCAAGAATCAGCAGAAGAATCTACAATGTGTTCATGGTGTTCCTATTACACAACACAGTATCTAAACTTCAGATCTTTGTCAGTGTCAGATAAACATGCAGCCAGCTAGATAACCAAAGGGCACATGGAGCAGCTCACATCTATCTTGTACATCAGAGATAAAGCTTGGAAGGAAGTAAAGCCGGTGATGTGCTGGGCCTGAAATCAAATGACCCAGAGAACAGCAGTGAGGTACAGCCATTTCAAAACCAATCCAACTTGTCCGTATGATGGTAACTAAAAAACTCTTTTGTTTGCAAGACTTCAAAGCCATAGCTCTAATCACAGCAATACACAGCGTTCGTAATAAGTAACTCTGCTTTTTCACTCTACCTCCGAGTGTAAATAAATACTTAAAATGCTGCAATATCTCATCTGGAAACTTTTCTTGAATTCATAAATAATCTTTTATTACTGTAGCACCTCAAGGTCCCAGACAGGGGACACTGCACAAATGAGCACAAACAGGACCTACCTCAGAGAAATCATCTAGGTTTATGATTAAATGCAACAGGTGGATAAGCCAGACAAATGGTGATGAAGTATAGTGACAGGTAAGTGCATAATTTTGTCTCAGTATCTTAACTGGACACAGGTGGCCACCAAGCCTATGATGGTGCAAGCATTCTTGAGAGAGAACTTATACATGTCAGTTATGGTAATTCTCACACTAATGGAAGTGAAGACACGGTACTTGATTAAAGTTTACTATTTTGATTTATTTTCAGGTCATTATAACTTTAGGACTATAGATAGGACTTTGAGTCAAAGATTGTGTGGGTCTTCTGTTATAAAGCAATAACACGTTTGGAGGACTATAATAAGCAAGCTGAAATCTAACAGCCTACAAACTAGGCCATGCTACCAGGACCCCCAACCAAACTTGGGACCAGTTTAATTTGAAGGAAACTGGCATTTGCCCATATGGAACTCTGATTCATGACTGAATAATTTAAAGACACCAGAGGTCAGACTTATACTTACTCAGTTCAAAGGAGTGACATCAGTAATGAATGTGGTTCCAGGATATGTATAAATTAGATTCTCTTTTCATTGGATCACACTACAATGAATTGCAGAGGTTCAAGTCAGCCACCATGATATTTCATTGTATGTTATGCATGCAGCGAAGGGTATTCATTACAGAATTGTTATTCTGACAGCCATCCTGTATCATACACTAGCCTAACACCTCCTAAGAAAACTCATTACTCCAACATTAAATACTGTCCATCTCAAACTGAGCAGGTGCATCAAAATCAGTGGTAGTCAGGCAGCTCCAACAATGTTGGAAATCTGCTGATATATAGACCCCTTCTATTTGGTCTTCTGGCCAGGTCATGGTGCCAAAAATAGCATTGTTGGCAATAGTGGATAGCCTCATGACAATGGACGTTAAACAGTGTTAATCTATTCCATCTCCTGCTTTTGACACTACTGATAAACATTCCTTTCCCACCTGCATGTACTGGAGGAAACAGGCAGAATTATGCTAAACAGCCTGTTAATCCCTTCCCAACAAATCCCAAATAATCATGGCAGGCACAGCAGTCTTTGTCTTGAGCTTGGACATATGAAGTCCCATGAGAATCAGACTTGTTTCTGCTCTCTGTACAAACATGAGGGGGCATTGAACCACAAGGTATCATGATTGCAATGCTAGCAGTATGGCAGTGATAAATCTTGCTCATCCACTACAGTGTGCTCTCCCAGATATCTTAGTGCATGGATGAAGAACCACCTCAAACTAATCTAGGAAAAGCTAAAGTGATGTTAGTTGGAAAAAAAGAAAGTGCTTTTAAGAATTAACCCTCCAAAAGTTAATTAGTTTCAAGCCTTGGGGTCACATGAGATGTAGTACTTATAGCTGAAGTCAAATTTATCTTTCCCCCCAAACATTTTCTAGCAAGATGACTCCATCTATCCCTCCCAGATAAAACAGGCCCAAAGTAGTACATGCATTCATAACCTTGAGGCTGATCTATTGGAATTTTCCTCATTTGGGTCTACATAAAGTATTAAAGAAACTAGAGCTGTTGCATAACAGAGCTGCCCATCTTCTGAGATGGGCAAACTGAACAGATCACATAATCTGCTGGTATATAATTCATTATTATATGTACATCATTCACTATTGTACCTAATTCACGGTCCTGCTACTGGTCTACAAAGCCTTCAGTGGAATGGGACCAAGGGGTCAACAACTTCCTTGGCTTTCAGGACTGGCACAGCAACTACAATTACCCCGTACAGACTAATCAAATTTAATAAATGAGGGAAATACACAGATAGACTTGGCAGAAGTAGGCCCAAGGACATCCTCTCAAAGGAATTAAGAAGAGCCCTGTTGTCAGATCAAGCTGAAAAGTCTCACCTGTTCAATAAATCATTCCCTTAAACAATCAAAACAGAGGAAGACATAGTAGCGGGCTTCAAATAACAAGCTGAAAAATAATCCAGAAATTGGGATGGAGAATTTCCTGTTTTCTAGAGTTTTCACACAATACCTAGGTGCAGGAAAATAGGCAGTTTAGAAAAGTATATCCAAAGATCTTAAGTTTTCAATTAAAGTCATATTGTCCTTATACACAAGATACAATAACTAGTTTTCCAGCCTCCACCACACACTAAAATATCTGAAAAAAGTGCCTGATTATATGGCAACCCCACCGAAGAGCTGCGTTTTTTTTTTTTTTTTTTTTTTTTTAAATACAGCTCCAAAAAGATAAATGCATTTACCTGCCTGAGCATTTAATATCAGGAATGTTTTAAAGTTTTCCTTTGCAGAAAAGAGGATTGCTCAAAAAGCTCCATCACTGTAAAGATGCATAACTACATGAATAACTCTGTCTGCAATAAAAATGTGGGAAACAGTGGGTGAAACTGAAGGGGATAAAGCAATGAGGGAAAGCATACAAATGGGAAAGACGGAAAGTACTGAAAGATGATTTAATGCTAGAAAGGTCTACATGCCATATAAAGATAGGGTGCAGCACAGGGGATTGCATAGCCAACTCTCACAATAATGGCAATCGCATATCTAAATTGTGTGTGCCAGTAGGATTGTAGAGAAAAGCTTGCATGGTGCCTGTCTGCGGGATGGTAAGCTTCCGACAGTGCTATCAGGGTTATACTTACTCAAAAACTAAGAACCAAGTCGGATATTAAAGACACGGGCCTCAATTCTCAGCTGAAGCCATACACTCATAGATTAAGGCCAAAAGGGACTATCTTGATCATCTAGTCTGACTCCTGCACATTTCCAGCCACAGAACTTCACCCCCATATTCCTGTAGTAGACCCATAACCTCTGGCTGAGTTACTGAAGTCCTCAAATCATGATTTAAAGACCAAGTTATAAATAATCCACGAATTACACTAGTTTAAACCTGCAAATGACCCATGTCCTATGCTGCAGAGGAAGGCAAAAATAAAATCCAGGATCTCTGCCAATCTGACTCAGGGGAAATTTTTTCCTGACCCCAAATATGGCAATCAATTAGACTCTGAGCATATAGGCAAGAGTCAGCAGCCAGACACCTGGGAAAAAATTCTCTGTAGTCACTCAGAGCCCTCCCCAGCTAGTATCCCATCACCAGCCACTGGGAAATATTTGCTACTAGAAGTCACAGATTGGCCACATGCCATGAGAGTCCAGTGGAGGGCAACAAAAATGATTAGGGGGCTGGGGCATATGACTTATGAGGCGAGGCAGAGGAAACGGGGCTTATTTAGTCTGCAGAAGATAAGAGTGAGGAGGGATTTGACAGCAGCCTTCAACCACCTGAAGGGGGGTTCCAAAGAGGGTGGAGCTCGGCTGTTCTCAGTGGTGGCAGATGACAGAACAAGGAACAATGGTCTTAAGTTGCAGTGGGGGAGGTTGGATATTAGGAAACACTATTTCAGTAGGAGGGTGCTGAAGCACTGGAATGGGTTACCTAGGGAGGTGGAGGAATCTCCATCCTTAGAGGTTTTTAAAGCCCGGCTTGACAAAGCCTTGTCTGGAATGATTTAGTTGGGGCTGATCCTGCTTTGAGCAGGGGGTTGGACTAGATGACCTCCTGAGGTCCCTTCCAATTCTAATCTTCTATGATTCTATGATTGTAGGCAGTTTCATCATACCATCCCCTCCACAAACTTATCAAGCTCAGTCTTGAAACCAGGTAGGTTTTTTGCCCCCACTGCTCCCCTTAAAAGGCTGTTCCAGAACTTCACTCCTCTGATAGTTTGAAACCTTCATCTAATTTCAAGCCTAAACTCGTTGATGGCCAGTTTACATCCATTTGTTCCTGTGTGCACACTGGTGCTTAATTTAAATAACACCTCTCCCTCCCCAGTATTTATCCCTCTGATGTATTTATAGAGAGCAATCAGATCTCCCCTCAGCCTTCTTTTGGTTAGGCTAAACAAGCCAAGCTCTCCACTCATAAGATAGATTTTCCATTCCTCTGATCATCCTGCTAGCCCTTCTCTGCATCTGTTCCAGTTTGAATTCATCTTTTTTAAACATGGGAGATCAAAACTGCACACAGTATTCCAGATGAGATCTCACCAGTGCCTTGTATAACAGTACTAACACTTCCCTGTCTCTACTGGAAATACCTCACCTGATGCATCCTAGGATCCCATTAGCCTTTTTCATGGCCGCAACACATTGACAGCTCATAGTCATCTTGTGATTAACCAGTACACCTGGTCTTTCTCCTCCTCTATCCCTTCCCACTGATATGTCCCCAGCTTGAAGCAAAAATTCTTGTTGTTAGTCCCTAAGTGCATGACCTTGCACTATTTAATTCTATCCCATTTCTATTATTTCAGTTTATAAGGTCATCCAGTCCTCCTCTATATTGACTATACCTCCCAAATTTGTGTCAGCCGCTAATTTTATTAGCACGCTCCCACTATGTGCGCCAAGGTCATTAAAAATATATTTAAAAAGATTGGCCCCAGGACCAATCCCTGAGGAACTCCAATGATAACTCTCACTCCAGCCTGACAGTTCAACTTTCAGTATGACCTGCTGCAGTCTCCCCTTTAACCAGTTTCTTATCTACCTTTCAAGTCTCATATTAATCCCCATCTTCTCCAATTTAACTAATAATTTCCCATGTATCAGATGCCTTCCTGAAATCCATGTAGATTAGATCTACTGCATTTCCTTTGTCTAAAAAAAAAATAATAATAATTATCTTTTCAAAGAAGGAGTTCAGCTTGGTCTGACGTGATCTACCTTTTGTAAAACCATGTTGTATTTTATCCCAATTACCATTTGCCTCTATGTCCTTGACTACTTTCTCTTTCAAAATTTGTTCCAAGACCTTGCATACAATTAAGATCAAACTATCCCTTTTTTCTCTTTCTTAAAAATAGCTACAATATTAGCAATTCTCCATTCATAGGGTACGACCCCTGAGTTAACGGATTCATTACTTTACTATCGGGCTTGAAATTTCATGTGCCAGTTCCTTTAATATTCTTGGATGGAGATTATCTGGGCCCCCAAATTACTCCCATTAAGCTGTTTGAGTTTCCTTCCATCTCTGATGTAGTAATTTCTACTTCCATATCCTCATTTCCATTAGCCACCCTGGTACTACCCTGAATCTCCTCATTACCCTCATTAAGGACTAAGGCAAAGTATTCATAAGTAGTGGTATTCACAACAGCTGGTGAGTGGAGGAGCCATAAAGAATTTTGATGTCAGTATAGATTTAGGGCAGCCTCAGGACTGCTCTACACTACACCCAGATGGTGGCCGTCCCAGAGGATTTGTGCTGCCGCTGTGGATTGCTGAGTTAGAAGACCTTCTATGACTCCTCATTTTGCCTGCAATTCTCTCACAGTGCAGGGCAGGAGCTAGACAGCCAATTTAGCAGATTCTATACTTCCTGCGATTTCCCATGTGGGTAATACAGATACCTGGAGACTTCTGTCAGCTTTCCAGATCCCTTCATGCTGCCAAAGTGGTGCTTAGTACTGAGAGTGCTCAGTTCAGGCTGCATTGAGGGAGAACAATTTTCACAAAAATCAGGATAAGCGCATTGTTGCTTCAGGGTCATTATGAAAAATCAAAGAATTGATGCCAATACAGAATGTCGGGGGAAGAAAGTCAATAAAAATATTGGCAATAAAATTCAACAAAAATGTTGATAGGTTAAGAGCATAGGCAGATAAGTAATATTGCAATTTAAGACAGAAAATATAAAGGTAATGAATCCTGAAGAAAAAATAAGTAAATTGACAGTTCTTTGCTAGAAGATACTAAGCATGAGAAAATCTTGGCATAAATAAAACTAGTCTTCAGCATGGTACTTAGTGGCCAAAAAAAAAAAAAAAAAAAATCACCCTAGAACACATCTAGACACACAGTGTAATATGGGGAAATGATTATGGTTAAGGAGGGTACAGTTGGAATAAAGCGATAGTCCCCATTTACCAAAAATGTGTGTCATATTGCCATGGCCAGCAATATGAACTTGTATAAATTTTAAAGGAGTCAGGTGTGTATCTGGGGGAAAATACTACACAATACAAATGATAACTTGTGGGGGAAGTAGACAAACCTATATTAGCTTTGTGATCTATCCATGTGTGATATGAAATAGCGCAGGACCAAATCCTGCAGATTTTAGTCAATACCCCCATTGATATTATGGCTAAGTAAAGCATGCTGGCTTTCACCAATAGAATTAAAAAGCATAAGACAATGTTGTCAGTTTGTCACAGTATTCACTGAAATATGTCTGCCACTGGTTTCCTTGGGATTGACAGAGGCACAAAAGTGTCCATTAAAGCAGTTCAGAATTAGAGCTATTAAAAAAACAAAAACAAACAAAAAAAACCATAACCCACCAAGAAACAATCATTCGGAAATTTCACTGGGTGAAAATTTTGTTTTTAGAAGTAAAGAGGTTTTCCAACCAGAACTTATTTTTATGGAACATTTCACACTTCTTAAATTTATTAAGAAAATTTCACATTTTTGAGCAGTTCTATTCAAAATTTGTACTAATACTTGAAGATCAGGAAGTGGTGGGTTTGGGGGAACCAAATAAACATATCAAAAAGATGGACTCAGATGAAAACCTTTCATTAAAAGAACAACCACCCCCATTCAAACTTTGGGGAAGTTCAAAACTGTTTTGTTTGACTCACCATATCCCTATAACAAGACAAACCAAAACCCTGGATCCAAAATTTTGAGTAAATTTAATTCTGGATCCAAATTTAGAGTTTGTAGCTTGGCCCTATCATTAAATACCCCGCCCCTATTCCATTGTGATGCTTTCAACAGCTTCCCATGCAGGGAAATGTATTTACAAACATAGTAGTATTCCAAAAAACAAAGAGCAGAATAAAAGGTAGCCTTACATAACATATTATTGGACTCTGGAAGGATTAAGAGTCTTGTTTTGATAGATTATTAGTAATCACTTTTCTAAGGTTCTCCTCCTCCACCATCCCATTAGACTGGACATTTGACCTTGTTCTCCTGCTGTTATATTAGTATTAATTTTGTTCACATTTGTTTGTTTTTTTGTGGTTAGTGGGTATAATAGGAAATTCAGCTCTCTCAGTCCTCCCTCCCTGAAAATAATGGGCCATGGTTAATTTGCCCCTTGCTGTAAATAAGAACTGGAAACTTGAACACTATTGACTTCAGTAGGGTTACTCGTGGTTTACAGCAATGTGATATCAAAGTGGGCTCCAAGGCTCTATGTAAACTATTGCCAAGGATAATGGTTGCCATGTTTGCAAATAAGCCTTTTCAGTCACTGCAGTACAATAACAAACTAAGAAGCTCTGCATTGCTGGCTCATGCACACCTTAAAAATAAAGACTATCTTAGCCTATTTACTTTTTAACAGAACTGTGATCACAGCTTTATTCTTTGTCTGAATGCTTGACATGATCTTGACAATGCTGAAGATCAGCAATTTCGGCGGTGAAGTGCGGAGGCCCTGCCTAACCACCTATACACCATTTAAATACCAGACTTTATTCTTTATCCCTAGGTGCCACCTTAAAATTGTAAGTACCTGGACTATGGGATAGTAAGCAGTAAAATTCACTTGTTTTTGCTGTCAGAAGCTGGCATAGCTGTCAATTCTTCGGCACTTACTGTAAAACACAAGTTAACTGCTTGAGTATTGTCATTAAATTAATTTACTATTTAATATTATGTTGCATAAGATTATTTACTGTGTCTATCATCTCATGTTATAGAATGGTAGGACAGGGCATATGCTGTATTTAAAGAGCTGACTCAATACCAGCTCAGAGGGTACGATTAGAACCAAGAATTGCAAGGAAAAGTCAGGGCTGTGGCTGACAGATCTTACCTCACTCAATCATGTTCTTTTCTGAGATTCATGCTCACCCCCACCCCCAAGAATATGTTGTGACGTGTCATGCTTGCTGCAACATCAGAAAGGTACACAACAGTGACTAAGATACAAGGAGCTGCCCTAATTTTGAAATATGGGCCTTTCAGCAGCTTAAAGAGATTATACACACATTGCGTATACAGATGTAGGATATTAAATGTATGGGTAGACTTTAAAATTTTAGTTTACAGTTAAAAGAATGTTTAAACATCTGTTCTTTCTTTTGGGTTGGAAATTCCACATTTCCCTTGTGCAGACACCTGGCACAGACCAGGAAGCTTACAGCTCAAATTCTTAGTTGCCTGCCCAACCTAATCTGGGCTGCTTGGGTGGTGATCCTGCAGGGGTAATAGGTGAAAGGATGCTTTACTCACTAGACTGCGGAGGTGCCAGACAGCCACAAGGTTGTCATAGCCCTAACTGCTGTATCCCAGGTTGCCATCAAGGAATGGCCAGGGGGTCTACATAGTCCCTGCTACACCCCTCCTCCCCCTAGCCTATTTGCACATTCATGGCCAGAGAACACCTGTTGATTGTATTGCCCTATAAAGAGTCTGGCTTGCTAAGCACCTCATCTGGAATACTACCAACAGAAAGTCTCCTTTATTTCAAAGCATTTTTGGTGGAGCAGAGTGTCATGAAAACTATGTGGCCAGGTGAGTATCTGTGAATTAGTGTTCTTTCACTCATGTGTACAAGCAAGTGATGTAATGCATAAGCAAAAATGTGTTTGTGTAATCCACATGCTCACGCGGGGTATTGTGCACCTACATTGCTACCATTTGTGAGCATGATTGCTAGTGCAAAGATCTTGTGCATTCACATCTGGAAAAATATAGCCTAGGAGACCAGAATCCTTACAAGGTCCTTCTTAGTCTTCTCCCTGCCCTCCCCCCAAAAATGCAGACTATGTTCATCACAATGGATGTCTGTGTCACAGGAACAGACTCGGAACACCTAATTGGGGCTATAAAATAACTAAGCTAACATCACAGCAATAAATTCACTAGTGGCCATGTTCACAACTGGAGCTGGGCCATGATATTTTAGTCAAGTTCATGCAGTTTAGTGTCGTTAGTCATTCAAAGTTTCCATTGGGAGATCGAGTGATTCTTTCTTACCCGTGAATCATCATCATCTTCCCATAATCTTCAGAAATATGACCCCTAATACTGATATTTCCAAAGAATTAAAAACAGCAAGCAACCCTGACTGGCTGATGATTTATGTCACCTTCCAGGAGGGAGGGCACATTGAACAGTGACTTTAAAGAAAAAAAGAGACAAGTCTCCCTACATATTGTGGGAGGCCATGCTGTTTAGATAAGCAAGGACTGAAATACTGATTTTCTATGCTATACAAGACAAATGTTCAAATTATTTCTTTGTTGCATCCTTTTTCTACACCAGGCACTCTAATTAATATACACATTGCTATAAACTTAGGTCACTTAGCATTATAACTACTTTCTTCAAAACATGTCCTGTCACATCATCCAAAAGCACTATATGGTGATATCAAACATTCAAAAAGCAATTCTCTTCTAAGTTGTGAGGGCCAAACTACAGGGTTACTAGTGGATGCACCTGAAGCTCCCCTTCTCCTCCCCATGCCCAGATTCTAGTTTCCATGATATTGTGTAAATCAGTAATGACTCAAATAAAATAAAAAGTTACACAGGCTTTACCAGTGAGAGATCAGAATCAGGCCCATTTTGTCTAAAACTGTTGCTGCAACACATTTGGCTCGGTTTGACCGCTGTTTAGAATCCGACGCATATAGACCAAAGATGAGCTATCCCTGTCAAGTCAGGTCTGACTGTGCCTGGGAGGCAGGGAGAGGAGAGACAAATGGGAAGGTATCATAGCTTGAAGGTTGACTGTGCCTATATACCCCAGCTAAGAATTTGGCAGGAGATATATAGGTAGATTAATTCTTCCTTCTCCTATAGACACAGTCTACCTACGGTATTCGAAGAGGATAATCCCACACTTTCAATAAAGTTGATTTATAAGGATTTACAATCTTGTTGCAAACTTCATTACAATAGTGGATCTATGCTGTAAATTACAGTCTTAATCTGATCATTCTTGTATTAACATTTGGCATCTTTATTAGAAAGACTACCATCATAGGTCTGCTGTGACAGCACTGCACACAGGGTAGATGCTATGGTGTCTGTTTCAATACTTGATGCCTGATCCCAGAGAGTGTATTAATACTGACATTCCTGGATCCCAGATGTGTTAATTTTATATTTTCAACATTGACTAGTGATGTTGAGTAGAGCGGAGTAGATGCAGGTTAGAAATTCTCTGACAGAATGCTTTTCCATCACAGAATTCTGGTGTATCAAAATCTAAATGCTTCACAGAGATAATTTATTTAATTTTGAGTAAGTTGCAACAGAACGCAGGCAAGTAGGGTGCCGTTGGAAACCTTCCTGGTTTCCTGCCATCTTGCCCACCCAGGTCCTCAACAGCCTCTGCAACACATCTTTCAGACTGCTGGAGAATAGAGCTCCCAGGGTTTTGGATCAGTCATGTATCTAGGCTCACAGCTCCCCAGCAACCTGGGCTTTCAGGGTCTGTGACAGCCTGCCAGATGAACAGCCCCAGAGTTGGGGACCCCAGGGCTTCCAGGGTCTGACTCCAGGTCAACCTGCCACATGAACAGCCCTTGAGCCTGGGCACCATCCCCTTTTGAAGGATTTTGAAATGTGGGGGTTTGTTCCAAACCAGAATAAAACCAAATTTTGAAATCCTCTGTGAAATGGAATTCTCTTTCTCTGCACAACTCTAATATGGGCCCCAAGAGTTGAGGTACTCAAACTCCAAACATCTTAAGTAGGCCCTTAAATGAACCTGCCCAGAGAGGACCCTCCTCACCTCCCCCCCCCCCCCATGCAGGGATGCTCTCAAGGGTGGTGTTTCAGAGGGGAACTTCTTTGCACCCCCCCATATATGCCCCTACAACCAGTTAAGCTTGGTACAGCAGATGCTCTAAATTTAAAAGCATCATAAGATTGTTCCTTTTATGTTCTAATCCCACCTCTCCCTGCAACTCAACCCGACAAATTTGGCATGTCACTTAATCCCTCTCACTGGGTTTCCTCATTTGCAAAATGAGGAAATTACTACTCCTGTGAAGATCCTCACTCTTGGAAGCACTAATTAATATCTGCTTATGTGGATCTACACAAGAAATCTACTCAGACAACTAGTTACTTGTAAGAAGCCTCCTTTGGCCTTCTTTAAGAGATGGAGAGAATAATTTGTTGAGATCAGATTCTGCCATCTTACTCACTTTGCATAGAACCTTGCTTCTCAAATGGTCTCATTGATTCATTGACAGAGTGCTAAATAAATGTTAACTAGTATTGTAAGTGAGCCATTAACGTTCAATTTTGCCTTATTTTCAAAGAAAAAACTGTAATAGGAAATAAAATGGCTTAAAGTTGAGAGATTTTAATTAGAGGCTAGTTAGACTGGGCTTCCTTGGATTTTATCCTTAGCCGCACATTATCAGTTCTCTATATCAGATATCTATGTGCTTAATCTGCAAAGAATAACAAATGTGACTGTCAGCTGTGGGCAACACTTAGACCTGTTGTCTGTTATCAGGGATATTTGCTGCTATAGGAACTCTAGTATTCTTGTAAAAACTGATCCTGACCAATTCATCTTAAAACAGTCTCTCCAAAATTGGGTTTGCTAAACCCAAACTGGTCCTTCAATGAACAGCAACTCATCTTATTGCCCAGACCTCTCATTAGCTTGATTCCATATTAACAGAATATGTCAGTGTCAAAATGTTTCTTCCCAACGTCAAACCCCTCCCCCCACCCCCAGTCTTAGAAACAAGAGAGTCAGTTCTGGATAGAGAATAAGGAACTGTATATTTCCATTCTACTAGAGATTCCAGAGTTCAATCACAATGTGGTATTTTAGTCACACTAACATGCACCAACTTTTCTTTTTAAAGATAAAAATACTTTACAGCAACCAAGTCAAAGCGATAAACATGCTTTGAATCTAATTCAATATATTCTTATTTGTTTCTGATTTTCCTCTTTTTTATTATTATTATTAGAAGGCATAAATTTCCAGCAGGGCTTATGCTTGACAAGGCTCCATTATTTGCACATGACAAGGTTTATCAAAAACAGTTGGATTTTTATGAGGAGTCTTTTATGTTTCCTCCATAAAATATAAATAAATGAAAAGGATTAGACTGAGGAAGTAGAGTATAATTCATCACCAATGTGAAGCAGAGGGAACAGATTGCAGATGGATGAACTGAAGAAGAACTTGGCGACTGGTCTGGGGGAGGAAACTACCTACTCACTCAAACACTATGTGGATTTAGAGCCGTATCATTGGAGATCTGTCTCTCCTTGCCCTTTCTGGGTACTAGAACAACAACTCAGCATATTAACTCCACTAATACAAGGTTATGATAACTTACAGGGTCACTGAAATCACAAATTACAGTGCCATAATAGATAAAATAGGAAAACACATTCAAAGCAAAAAAATTCAAAATGCATTTTCTAGTTTCATTGGATTGGTTAATTGGGAAGGTGAGGGGATAAATGGCAAAACCAGAAACTTAAAACCAAATGAAATCACTTCTCTGTAAACAGGGAGCCTACAAGGGAAAACCGAGAGCAGAATTTGACACCATAAGCTCAAATTACAAACCAGTGTCATTATGGAGTAAATCTATTGAAGTAACTTGGCATTTACATTGATATAAGTGGTGGCAGAATTTCATCCATTGGAATGAGAGATTTTCCAAGTCAAACTGAGGGCCAATCTTGCAGTCCTGAGTAAAGTTAATGGGAATACTTGTCTGAAGCACATACACCAATGGAGGGCTTCAGGAATGAGCCTGCAACTGTGTACCTAGCTTGTGCATGCACTTACCCGATTTGTGTATAAATTTGTGGTAAGTGTTAATTATGGTCATTTGTGTAGCAGTTACCCAGTTAGCCTCACGACTGTTGTGATTGCATGTGCAAAGTGGGCACACAGTTTTAGGCATTAAACGTATCCAGAATACATCTTCCTCTTTAGTGCTAGTCAGAAAACCAGATTTACATTTTACAGAAAATTCTAACATTTCAAATATTTGGTCCTGATTCAGAATGAAAACAAAGTTCAAAATTTCCTGCAGAACAAAAAGTCCAGAGAATTTGATTTTAATAATATATTAATGTCAAAATAAAAAGCTTTAACTTTCTCAGTAAAGTTGAAGCTATTCATTTTGACATTTCCTCCATCTATTTTGACTAAATTTGACATGATCACATGAAATTTTTCAATCTCAGCAAAGCTGCGTTTGCCAATGGAAAATGGTTTCATCAGATTTTTCAACCAGCTATTTTACTTTCCTTATGTGGAAAGCTCCAGGGAGTTACCTGCAAAGAAAGCAGATTGTCAAGGGAGAAGTTCAGAATGTGAAGTTCTAAGATCGCTGTCATAAGTGCAATATAAATACCTAGATAGATAAAATATGAAAATAGAATCTTCCCTTAAGATGTTGCATAACTGTTTGCATTTTCAAATTAAGGAGGATCAGGTATCTCACACCACCACCCTTATTTGCTGAACTCTTACTATTTCATAGTGGCATGAATCAGTTCTGTATTTATATGAGGCGTGTCTTCTTCCCACCCCTACACAAGACTCTGCAAGTCAGTGCTGAAGCTGTTTCCAGCATTGACAACACACAAGAGTGTCCTTAAAAAAATTAATAAAGATTGATGGAGTTTCCCAAAATTCCTATGAAAGCTTAAGTTAAATAATAGCTTGTGGAATGACAAGTGTGAGGTGGAGATGCTTGGTTTGAAGGAGATAAATTCTGTTAGCAGTTTTCACAATGAACGAGGCTTATGTTATATTCAGCTGATCCTTCTGACTGCAAGTGCGTGAGCCACAGGGTCCCAGTAGAGTAAATTTCAGGCATCCTCCTCTGTGCATACTTCGTATCACCCCATAGTGCTTAATCCACAAATCCTAAATAGTAATGTAAGAAACTGAAATAGTCAATTAATAGATTATAGATTTAGTTAGAATAAAAATATCTACATCGGGGTCGGCAAAGTACGGCCTGGGGGCAGCATCCAGCCCTTCAGACATTTTAATCCAGGTCTCAAGCTCCTGCTGGGGAGCAGTGTTGAGGGCTTGCCCCGCTCTGCGCAAGCAGCAGCATGTCCCCTCTCCAGCCCCTATCCATAGGGGCAGCCAGGGGGCTCCGCACGCTGCCCCTGTCCCAAGCACTGCCCCCGCAGCTCCCATTGGCCAGGAACTATGGCCAATGGGAGATGCAGGGGTGGTGCCTGCAGATGGGGCAGCACACAGAGCTGCCTGGCCACACCTCCGTGTAGGAGCCAGAGGGGGGACATGCCACTGCTTCTATGAGCTGCTTGAGGTAAGAGCCACCCGGAGCCTGCACCCCTGACTGCCCCTACGCCCCAACCCACTGCCCCAGCCCTGATCTCCCTCCTGCCCTCTGAACCCCTCGGTCCCAGCCCGGAGCACGCTCCTGCATCCCAGCCCCACCCCAGAGCCCACACCCCCAGCTGGAGCCCTCACCCCCTCCTGCACCACAATCCCCAATTTCGTGAGCATTCATGGCCCGCCATACAATTTCCATACCCAGATGTGGCCCTTGGGCCAAAAACTTTGCCCACCCCTGATCTACATCATCCCATTCTCCATTTGTAGGTTGCCTGCAAGTACGAATAAGCACACACGTAGGTGTTTGTAAGCTCTTCAGGGGAAGGACCTCATTTTTATACCTGTCTGTAAGATGCATAGTACACTACTGGGGCTATACAAACAAATCAATAGAAAGCTAACTTTAGGGGTAGCAAGAGAAATTCAGATGCTACTCTCAGTAAAGTCATCCCCAGAAAGCTTTTTTATGCAGGCTGTCTAACCATGGACTTGACTGACTGGTTCTTCCTGGGTTCCTCCTTAGCTAATGAACTCTATATTTCAGGGATCTCAACCCACATGTTCTCATTCATTAAGTGAATCATTAACTCAGTTTTTCTCCATCAGGTCAGGTGACATTTAAACAAGTTACGGTAAATATGCCCATTGTGTGAAATAATGTTGTGTGAAATCAGGTAGCATAAATCTGACTCCTATCTATCATCTGATTGCAGAAAACCAAATATTCTCCTTGTGTGGGTGAGACAGCTTGCTACACTTTTTTTGCACACCCTGTGTTAGTTACATGATGGGTCAAGATGGGGAAGACACACATGAATGATATGTCAGCCAATGGAAAAAAGTCCCTGACTCAGATTTGGAGGCTGTGATAGCAATAAAAACACAGCCAAAGAAACAAATCCAACTTCAGGAAGTCTGGCTAAGCTTCCTGTACTTCTGTAAGAGGGATCAGTCTCATTTTCTCTCTTTGCTGCTTCGGATTGTTCTGTAAGCAGAGTTGTTACAGGCTCTTTCCTGTGCGTGGATATATACCAGTGATTTCTCCCAAATCAAAATTAATGAATGCACAGGAAAACTCTAAAGCTGAGAGCACTGTGTAACAATGAGATCTGGAGTTGCTAACTGCTATGGCATGGGATTCTGTCTCCCAGCTCTGGTTCAAAAGAAACAAGTGATTGATTAAGAAGAGAGGTAAGCAAGCAGAGACAAGCAAGCAATAATTGTTGTTCTACAGGTCACCAGAACTGTCCTTGAGAATCTCTGATAAGAGAGGAAGCTCAATCTCAAATCAGCCTTTATCAGAAGCCTTAGTCCCTACTGACCCTTCTGGAAGTCAACCGAGTGCCAGGTGTGACATACGAGGGATGGATGGAATTTTTGGGGCAGAGTGTGAAGTGCAGATGAAGTGACATGTGAAAGTTGACTTAAGCACCCTCACTCTCTCCTCTGTGTTAGAGATCAGCAGAATATGCCAGCTCCTTTACTTTGCACCAAAGACAAATACCAGGCCACTGACCTGTCAGAGGGGGAAGGGGATGTCATTAACAACCTTGTATGCTAAGCAGATGTCCCACTTTTCCTTTTGGAAATGACTGCTGATCAAATGTTTGCTACCCTATGAAACAGGTATGACCTCTCCATTTAGGTCCACTAGGCCTCCAAAGCCCTGGAGGATTGTGTATTGCAACCAGAAGAGGGACTAGCCATGTATGTAAGTTGCCATGTGACTCCTGGGTTCATTGCTTAACTGAGATCAGATGTGCAAGAATGTCACAGCTGTTGTGCATATTCTTTCATATCCATATAATGTCCACGGTTCTTACAAATTTGGCATCCTGGATTGACCCAATATCTATACATCAATCAGTTTAGATTCTATGCCCCACTCTGTCCTCTTTGCAAGACTATGATAGCAAAAGAAGGATGGAAATCTGATTGAGCCAGTTTAGCCCGTTGGGTGGGGGAAATCTCAGAATCAAAGCTGACATAACTGACTCTCTACACTTCTTCCTGTGGTTGCCCTTAGCTATTTTTGAGACGGTCTCTCCTTTTTTAACTATGCCCTACCATAGCTATGTTTCTTGATAATTATTTCAACTACAGTAGCACCAAGGTCTGAACATGCTAGACACAGTACAAGCACAGAAAGAGTCTCTGCTCTGAGGAGCTTACAGTCAGTTATAGACAAGACAAAGGGTGAGAGGGGAAAGAGGCACAGAGGAGTGGAGTGACTTGCCAGAGATCACACAGCAAGTCAGTAACAGAACCAGGACTAGAGCTCAGTTCTCCTGATTCCCAGTCCCAAGCCCTATCCAATAGGCCAAGGTGCCTCCCTAATGAAATTCAACTAACTGGAATAGATTTCAATGTAGAAGACAGACCGTTACAGGCATATGACAGACTATGAAACCACAGCGGGGAGAGTAATGATTGTTAGCATCACCTGTTTAAGTAGAAGAATTTTGTAAGCTAGGTCTCCCATAACAACCACTTCAAAGTCTTAACTCTGTTCAAGATTTTACTCCTACTTGCTGGGGAGGAGAGCTCTAAGAAGAAATACTTGGAGGTGTTCAGATACTTCATTGATAGACTAGAGGAAACAAACAGGAAAAAGAGCTAAATTCATCCAATACCCTGCTCAATACAAGTGTTTTGCACACTCCTGTTATTGCCACTAGCATCTGTATGCATGAGGTCACTCAAGTTGCTGCTTTTAATCCCAGAAGCAGCAAGCGGGGATGCTAACTCTGCCTAAAGAGCTGTGCCTGCATGGACTAGGGTTTCCCTGTGAACTGGGTAGCACTGGGAAAGGAGCACAGAGGGAGAAGCCTCTATGCTAGATCTTGTCTGCAGGTATACATGGCAAGTGGTTCTCCCAGCACCTGGGGAGTGCACTTGCTATAGACCTGTGCTTAGTTACACTCAAGTGAAGACTTCAGTAGATTTTAGCAAGAACGCAGGCACATAGGAACAACACTTTCTTTCACCACTCAGGCGAAGCTACTCCATACACCCTACACTCCACAGGGGCTCAGACATAATTTGGATTCTAGTTTTCAGTGTGCTACAGCAAACTGATAAAATGCTAATCAGCCCAATAGCTCCTGTGATTTGAAAATATGCTTTTAAATAGATCTGCTTGAAGACTTTTTAAAAGGACAGAGAAAAGATTCAGAAGCTCCTTAAACTATGCAGCCTGATTCACTAACTCATGGCCTAGGGCTGATCTGAATTCAAATACAGTGAGAGAAGAAAGGCCCAATAGCTACACAACTGAGAACTCCCTAATCAAAACAGCCTTTAATATAAAACCAAAATAACCTTTCAATGAGAGGCTAACGTTGTATTTTGTAGGCCAGATTTGTCCACCTTACACCTCAAGTAGTCTCACTCATTTCAGTGGGGTTACTCTCATTAAGGTACTACTAAGGCTGACAAAAGTCTGACCCAAAGTTTCAGTGCTTGTTACTGCACTCCAGTTTACAATATTTCTCATCAATAATAGGAGCTACGTTTTAGTAACATTTCCCCCCCATAATGTTTTTTGCTGTTCACGGAATAATAAAGATGCCATTATATTCCCATTTCTTAGAAACACCAAAGCCACCAAAGAGAATGAGAAAGAGCTAGCAAGACTGATTAACAAAACCGTTGCAAAGTTAACTGCCTAAAACATAGATATTTTCCTTGCAGACTGTGTAAATATAAACCAAAAACATTTGCATTTTAGATTGCTTGTCATCCTAAAGTATTCAACAAGCATTTTGCAAACTTTGCATACAGAGCTGTGCAAAGACTGAGAAACTATTTCCACAAGTTATTTTTTTTTTTTCAAATTCGAGTGGACTGATCATTTTCATTAGTAGCTTAGTAAAGTTACTTAACTGACAGAAACACAGAGAAAACAAGTTTTAAGAGAATATTTGATTAAAGGCAATGAGCAGTCACATTAAGAACTTAAGAACGGCCATCCGGGGTCAGACCAACGGTCCATTTAGTCTTCTAACAGTGGCTAATGCCAGATGCTTCAGAAGAAATGAACAGAACAGGCAATCAAGTGATTCATCACGTCGTCCGCTTCCAGCTTGACTATCAGAGGCTAGGGACACCCAGAGCATGGGGTTGCATCCCTGACCATCTCAGCTAATAGGTTCACGGCGGATAGGTCCATCAATGCCTATTTCTTTTTTAAACTCCTTTTGGGGTTTTGGCCTTCACAACATCCCCAGCAATGAATTCTACAGGTTAACTGGGCATTGTGTGGAAAAAAAAAAAAAAAAAAAAAAAAAAAAGTACTTCCTTTTTTTTTTTTTTTTTAATTCAACTTGCTGTCTATTGATTTCATTGGGTAATCCCTTGTGTTATGTGAAGGAGTAATAACACTTCCTTATTCATTTTCTCCACACCATTTGTGATTTTATAGACCCTCTTAGTCATCTCTTTTCCAAGCTGAAAAGTCCCAGTCTTCTTAATCTCTCCTCATATAGAAGCTGTTTCATGCCCTTAATTTTTGTTACCCTTGTCTGTACCTTTTCCAATTCTCATATCACTTTGAGATGGTGTGACCAGAACTGCAAGCAGAATTCACGGTAAAGGCGTACCATGGATTGCTATTTTCTGTCTTATCTTTCTCTTTCCTAATTAGAAACAGGATTCTTAAGAATTGCACTCATCCAACCATGGATGAGAAGCCAGGCGACCCAAGTATCCAATCAAAATAGACAATATTCAAATCTTCAATTCAAACTACTTGCCATGAGCAGATTGTGAACAAGCCAACCTGTTATCTGAACAACCTCAAAGCTCTTAGAATAATTTCTCCAAATAATTCTTAATAGTTTCAAATAAGGGTCAATTTGAAAAGTTGTGATCCATAGGAAGACTGGAACTGGTCAAAAATGTTAGGCAGCTTTTTTGCAAAACAACTGCTTAACATTGGAAACTGAGTTATTCATATTTCTTTTTTCCTGGAAGATTACAAATCCAAAAAAAAAGGTTTAGAGACCAAAAATATTTAGGTTTTTTAGTGTTTATTTTTTGACAAAAACAAAAAAAATTACTGTAATGAAAAATATTCAGTAGAAAGAAGCTGTGGCAAGCAGCTCGTGATCTCACTCCTGGCAGACTTCTTCTCACTGAGAGACTGCTGCGTGGGTTCAATGGGGGGGGAAGTAAGTCTGGCCCAATATCCATTACTGTTTGTCTTGCCGTTTAAAAATTAGAGATCTTTGTTTTAAGTTCAAGAAAATCTTGATGTAATGAAAGAAGCAATCTGTTCACTGGATATTGAATCACAGCAGCTATGAACTAAAGTAACCCACATTTAACCACAACATTGGCCTAGTCAGGGTTTCACAAGTTTGTATAATTTTAATAGAAAGTGCATGTTCCAATTTCAAGCCTGGAGATTTGACTTAAGAAGACAGATGTACTCAATGGCATGTGTCTCTCCTCCCCTTCCCCCACCCGCCAAAACCTTTAGCGGCGAGAAGTCAAATGTGTCTGAAATTTCCTTATAAAACATAGAAAACAATACCTGATTCAACAGTGGGAATATGTAGATTTGAACTATTCAAGTAGTAAACTCCAGTGGCTCAGTTTATTTGAGCTTGAATTCTGTTTAGAGGGGCCGAAATTAAAATGAGTTATAGTAGAAGACTCTTTATGATACCAGTGGGAAAGCCATTCCAGATCCTTGTTTTTCTCTAATAAGGAATTCTTCTGGCATACTTTGGAAATGGTTCTTAAACATCTGCAAGTTTTAGGCTAATGTTGTCTATGAGGAATACTGTATTGTTTTAGTTTAGAGGCATCTTAGTTACCTGCCATTTTATTTTGTGTTTCACATGGGGAAGGTGCAACAATATTTCTCATCTTGTCTTTTGGTATAGTTATTTTATTCCAGTTTCCATCAATTAAGACATGTGAATGCATATTCAAGGCTCAGCTGGCTTAAGTTGGTACAGTTGAGTTGATTTCAATGGATCTATTGACCCACCGACACATAAGATTCCTTGTACTGCAATTCACTTGCTTTGCTTCAGTTGTACAGTGTGTTCATGTTCACAGATATTTTCAGATTAATACAGTGAATTTGTATCACTAGACTAGAGACATTTCTTCAAACTTGGGTTCACAGCAACAGAATTTTGCTAAAGAAGTTTGGGTTTTTGTTCAAACAAAAAGTGAAACTCAATTAAAAGCCACCCAGTTTCATCTTGTTTTGCAGTCAAATCATGAACAGCAAGGTACATGGGGTTCTAACTAGCAATGCACCAGAGCAACAAGCTCAGATCTAAACACACCTGAATTCTGGGAAAGTTTGATTCTAGATGTAAAATTTTCTAGCTCAGACCAATTTTTAGTGAGAAATAAATCAGCCCAAATTTGTTCAAAACTGGGACCAGGTTTTTAAAAAAAAAAAAAAAAAAAAAATTGTGAACCACAGCAAATCATTTTGAGTTTTAATGAAACCCCAACCTAGATGATTTTGCATGGCTTCCAATTTCATCCCTAACTAGCTGCATGCAATTCTACTACAGAATTAGTTTCAAATTCACATAGTAGGGTCACATCAGCTGCCACTCTACTCTTGAGACCACTGCCTGTCATATTGCCCAATATTGTCTCACTATTTCCTTTTGCTCCCCTATCTGTCTATAACTTCTTGTCTTGACTATAAGCTGTTTGGGACGGGGACCATCTTTTTGTTCTGAATACGTACAGTGACTTGCACAATGGGGTCCAGGTCGATGACAGAGGCTCTCCAACGCTGCTACAGTCCCAATAAGTGATCAGCCGTACTTGAAGATTTCTCCATCTTTCATTCTTTGATACAAGGGACAGCCTCAGTTTGAGAGAGGATTGGCACTGAAGTTGCATGTGGTAATGATAGATAGAATTGAGGGCAGCAGTATGCAGAGCAGCTGATAGCAATCCCTCACCAGATTGGTACATTAAAGAAACTGATCTGACAAATCAGCTAAGACAGCTTTAAAGTATAGATCCGAGAGAGGAACAGCTGCTCCTGTTATGCCAGAGGGATTGCTCAGAGAAACATTTTGTGAAAATGGTTACTTGGAAATATTTCAGAGGTATCTTCCTCTTCAATAAATACTTGATCTCAACGAGTATTGCTGCAACATGAGACTGTGCCTGTGGTATAAGAATGTGAAAGCTCTTCCAGTGCTGTGCTGAGGGTGGATGATGAAATTGCACACAGATGTGTTTTGAGTACTAGAAACTCATCTGCCTTCTAATCAAGGCTCACCTTGGGCTTCACAAATAACGTTTTGTTACAACATGCCTGTGACTGTCGATAAGAAAATCTACAGAACCCAAGTGTCACAACTCTAGTCTTGCACTTTTGCCACAAGATCTCTTCCCCCAGCCATCCAGAAATTACGTAGATGAAATCATCATATACCCTGGTAATGACCTTAGTAATGATCAATTGGTAGACCTCTGATACTACATTCATATCTGTGACGGTAAACCCTCGCACTTGTGCCAGCCCCATTGACTTCATTTGTTGGGGGGC
The DNA here is from genome assembly GCF_027887155.1 of Malaclemys terrapin pileata. Classification (NCBI taxonomy): domain Eukaryota; kingdom Metazoa; phylum Chordata; order Testudines; family Emydidae; genus Malaclemys; species Malaclemys terrapin. The sequence goes on from NC_071513.1 coordinate 67,966,284, forward strand.
TTGATGGGACTGTGTATATCTGGCTGCGGGCTCAGAACTATAAAGGTTTGCATCAATAGCCAATGCCAAATAAATTTCCAAAACAATCACATTAAAACCAGGTAGAAAAAAAACTGTGTGTTTAAGTCATATTTAATATTTGTAAGTCTCTAAGGCAAAATGCTAGAAGAATCAACCACTGATTTTTCCAGAGTTTCTTGGTGTTGCTTCAATTTTTCTAGCCTTTATCTCCAGCTTATGAATATTAGACTATAAAAGACTGCAAACTGTGCAAAATATAAAATAAATATCAGGCCCCTGACTGCCAACGCGTTTTTTACAATGGAGAGCATAATAATAGAAAGGAGGTCAGTGGAGATTCTGGGTGAATTTGTTTATTCATGGAAGTGAGGCCAGACATAGTCTAGGTGCCAAAGATCCCTGCAATATGTGATCAAGCAGGATTTCACAGAGAGTTCAGCAGTCCCAGTGCTGGTGAGCAGATCTCTCAAAGCAAGAAATAAACAGAAGTATCAGCAGTTCTGGATAAGAAATTCCATTAAAAGGAAGCAAATGGGGTGTCTAGGCATCTTCTATGGCTTTGAAGAGATAAACTCAGATGGAGACATAAGAAACATTATTTTCAAAGATCTGTCTTTTTATTTGGTTCATAAATCCTTTGAAAAGAAGCGATAAAATGGACACACATAAAAGATACATCTTCAGGCACTATCTTGGGATGCTAACTCCTTTTTTGATTTAGAGTAATGAACGTGAAAAGTTTTGGTTTTCTCATCCAATTTAAAAGTTCAAGTGCTTCTCTGAATTAGTCCACAACTCTAATCTAGAACTCTCCTGTGAGGGACTCCCTGGCTTCATCTGGGACAGATCCTCAATGGTCTATACCATTTGCACCAGATGAGGCTCTGATCCTTTGGGTACAGACTGTTGTGATAACTTGGAAGTAAGATTTCCATCCAATATTTTTTTGAACCTCAAAAGTTTCTAGTTTGGTTCAACTTTAGAGCCAAGACTGTGGTTCCTCTGTTAGATCAATCAATCAACTGGTTCTTCCAACTGAGAACAGAAGTGGGGGCTGGAGAATAGAGCTGCGTGACATTTTTTGCAAATAATAAATCCTTTGAAAAATAGTTTCAACAACCTGAAAAAAAATGTATTTGTAAATTTGGGTCCAGTTCAGAAAAAAAATTTCATCTGGACAACAAAACAAAACCCAAAGCTGGATTTTTCCCCACAAAATGTCAGTGTCAAAAGTCAATTCAAATAAACATTCAAAATGTTTAATTCAACAAGAAAAAAAAAAAAAAAAAAAAAGGATTTTTTAAAAATGTCAGTTCAGCCACCCAATGGAAAAAATAATTAGTTGCTCAACTCTACTGGAGAAACTCATCTCAGAATTTAGGCAGCTCTATTGCTCCAGACAGCCTGTGACCTTGTTCCTTCTCCTGTCTTCACATGGTGGGGGCAAGGCTATAGGTGTGCAGATTCGCTATACAGAGGTGCCGCCCATAGCAACAGTGCTGCCCCATCAGTGAGCTACTTTTGACACTCCTGTCCAGTATTTGTATTGTAGGCGAGTGGACATTTGCAACATCTACGAGTATGAGAGTGACAATCCAGCCCTGGGTAGTTCAAGGATAACTCAAGACTAAATAGTAAGTGTATAATCTGTCTACCTTGTATAATCTGTCTTGCAGGTGCATCGCCACAGGAGCAAACCAGAGACCCAACTGATGCAGAGAGGCAATTAACTCCTCACCTCTCCCTTGGTCTGAGGAGGAAGTCAGTGACTTCATTCCTTTCCAGAGCAGCTTGCACCTACATGCACTCCGCCAGCATGCTGGTTGGGCGAGGTCTGAGTCAGTGCACATTGTGCTCCACAGTCCTCCCAAGTCCCTTGATCGCTGTGAGAAGTATCCCCAAGTGGCCCTTGCACTGCACTATGCTGCAGCTGTAAGCTGAGTAACCCTTACTCAGGTGAAAAGGGGAGTAAAGGAGGGTAGTTACTGCCCCTTACTCCCCCCCATGTAGGGAAGCTTGAACAGTGATAGAGTAGTCCAACTGTTCTTCAAACTCTTCTCTAATACAGACCATCATCTTTTGTCCTTATCCCCCCTGAAATGAGTTTTGGGTAGAATTTCCCAAACAGGAATCTAGCAAGTTTAGTGCCATTATAAAGCATGTAGTCTGGGGGGGGGGGGGGGGGGGGATTATAGCATGTCTAAGAGGCCTCAGAGATAGTAATTACAGAAGAGTTAATGAAAAGCCATTAATCACAGCCTTAAACACCACAAAGTTTTTTCAGCACAAGAGGTTGGGCACAACTCTCAGCAGCAAGACAGGTTAGATTAACAGGTCAAAAGAAGGTGCATGTATGACCTTTTCTGAGACTGAAGTGTCATTTGGCACATTTGCTTACTGCACGTAGGCTGGAGGTGACTGAAGATGGGAGAAATGAATATCCTAGAGAGAACATCTGCAAACTTGAAAAGGGCACAGTGAAGGGGGTCTCCATGAGTCCAAGCCTATCCCCCACCACTACCCAGTAATAAACAACAAAGTTGTTCTCCACCAGTTTTGAAGTAACTCATCTTGGGAATTCCATGCTAGTCACTTCTCTGTTACTAGTGCAAAACACCCCATGAAAACCCCCAGAACTGACTGGAAAACTTCTGCCCCTATGCTGACATACTCTCAGCAAGCTATAAGAGTTACCATTTTTACACCACTTTAGACAGGTGAAAAGGCAGTGGAATACTTCCTACACCTTTGTAAATCAGAACTACAATCTCTACAGATTTCAGAGTGGTAGCCATGTTAGGCTGCATCAGCAAAAACAACGAGGAGTCCTTGTGGCACCTTAGAGACTAACAAATTAAAGCTTATGCCCAAATAAATTTGTTAGTCTCTAAGGTGCAATAAGGACTCCTCGCTGTAATCTCTACAGAGGATTTTTCTTCAAAAATTCTTAAGAACATTTATAGAACACATGAGTCAGGGGAACTGATATAACACTAAAATCACTGTTGTAGACCTGAGCCTGTATAGTATCTTTTGATGTAAAGTTTCATCTTTAGGGTCTGATTACCACAAGTTTGCGTGCAGAACTTTGTACATATGCACTTACTCAACTTGCCCATGGAATGTTATTTGTACTCATTACCCATTTTGAAAGTACAGTTACAGTACTTGTATGCAGAGAACATGATAATTGTGTGTAAATAACACATGCAATTGTATATCTATTTTGCAAATAGTTCTTGAGCTTAAATCAAGTTGCATGACTACTTTGTAGTATTCCTGGGCTTTAATTCAGAAAGGAGAACAAATAGGAAACACAGTAATGTGAACAGAGAGCCTGACGTCAACAGGCTAGGAAAATAGTTTTCTTTATTTGATATGTGGTCCTCCCGCTCTATTCCGGTCACATCTGTCCTGGACAATTAGTTATCCTAGACCATTCACTTGCCCCCATGAGATCTGGCACCTGATAAGTTTACACCGCTTACTCTGGGCCATGTTCTGCTCAGTGACCCCAGTGTTAATTTGTAGTAATGCTAGTGAAGTCAATGGAGATACTTGAGATCTACACCAGCATAGCTAACCATCTTGGCCCTTTGTCACTGTTCTGTACACCTCATTATCCTGGAGAAATCTGGTATCTTTGGAGTTGGTCTAACACCAGAAGGGAACATTTTTACTGTCCTCCTTTGTCAAATAGAGCGCTCTGGAACCCACTCACATGTGTGGACTCAATCTAATAAAAGCTGCCCATTGGTCCCGGATTTTCCTCCATGAACACAAGCAGATGTACATGAACCACATTTAAATACAAAGCTTTCTAGCATTGCAAAGACACTGTCTGAAGGCCAATTTAGGAGCTGCAGACCACGCAGCTGGGATGTCACACCCCTGATTGCTCACAGCCATAAAGAGACTACATTTGTTTGATTCACGATGTAACCTTTTTATTTGTGTTACAACCTCAGCAAGTAAATCACATTTTTCTATCTAAATGTTTTTTTGGCACTACCCATACTTTTAGTCCCATAGAAACCATATTCTGTAATATATACAAAGCACAGTATAGTCAGATAGTCAGGCACATTCTCTCGTGTATATTTATAAGGCAAAAAAAAAAAAATGAGTATAGTAACATGTTACTTGTAATATATGTCCCTTGTTGGATAAGTTTCTGTAAACACTTTTCTAAATAATTTGGGGGATTTTGGTAAGGAGGGCCACTATTCAGTAATTGCTGAATTTATTTAGATTTATTGTGGCACAATTTAATTTTGTTGACAGGGTTGAGATCAGAGCTGTGTTGTATATACTTTCAACTTATCCAAAAAAATACTTTGAAACAAAACCAAGACTGTTTTCATTGAACACACACATGAGTTCAATATGTTATAAGATACAAAGTAACAGACAGGGATCTGTAAACAATGAGATAAAAAACAACGGAAGAGGAATAGCTTTATACAACCAGATTTGATTGTAAATAAAGTGCCTGGGCAGGATGTTTGAGTAATAAATTAACTGTTTGGATCTTTGCTGACATCTTTTTAGCTTTATTGACTTCCCAGTTTTATGTAAGGAACTTTATTGCATGGGGGGGGAGCGGGGGAATCTTTCCCTACTCAAGACCAAAAAAAAAAACAAAAAAACCTAGTCTTAGACTACAAATGTCTCTATTGCACAAGCCATGTTGATGAACTGGGGCCTAGATGCTAAGTATAAAGCGATTTAACTTATGGCATATGGCAAAATCATGAGAGACAGGAGGTGAAATGTGCATTCATTTAACCACATTTTAACAGGATCAGCATTTTGTTACACTTCTTTTACTAGTTGTTAGTAATGTAATAAGGAAAAAAAGAAGGATCTTAGTATTGTGTTATTGGAATCCAAATAGCCAGTGAAACCAGAGGATTAGACTTCAACGTCAGTTGGAGAGGACATTCCTTTCATCCTACCCTAGCATTTACTGCTAAAATGAACAACAGTTCTGCTCTTAAGTTCTAAGACTGAAGCAATACCTCAGCCTGGGTTCGGAATGAGGCTAAATGTTACACAAAAAGATCAAATTTCTTTTCCAGTTGTACAATTCAAAACTCAGATTTTAAAAACCATTTAGTGTTTTCACCCTGTTGTCCTATTTTCCTTCTTCATATTGCTCAGACTATTGAATTTAACTTTTAGGTTTAATTTAGTGATGTTTGAGAACCTGCTCCAATGGTCACTGAAGTCAGGGAGATGGAGGTAGAGGTTTTTCCATTGACTTTAATGGTCATTGAGTGAGGCCCTAGGTAGGTAATACTTGTTCAGGATTGACATATTTCATTTGACTTCAAATATACTGTTGTCTGAGTAAGGATTAAATAAGGACTGCAGAATTTGGCCATCAAATACAAGGCACATGAATATGTATTAAGTGCTCCATACCTTTCTCCAGCAGGTTTTGGCTGACTGCAAATCCCATTGAGATCTGTTCATTTAGCAGAGAACAGAATTGCCACCCTGCCACCCCCAAGATTTTAAATAATTACTTACATCAGACATGACATTTTTTGAAGGCCATGACATTTTTGATGGCAAGCATAAAGAAAATGGAAAAAAAGTTACATACATAAAAGAGGTTAGGTGTCTGACACAGGTCTCATGAATAACTTTTTGTAATGCTTCGGTGTGCCATGTCATGTCACTCAGTGCCTCAGCACCTGAATTAAAACGGTATTCCATTAAGAGCCTGAAACGAGAACAACATTTCAAGAGCATGTTGGTTACATTAGAAATCTTTATCCAGAAAAAAAAGGACAAAAAAAAAAAAAAAAAAAAAAAAAACGAACAAGTCATCAATAGTACCTCCCACACACACGCCCCAAGTACCTACACACCATTTGCAAGAACTGGAAATGTATCCCTTGCTTGCTATAAACTAATGAAATACATGTGCCTGTAATGTGCAAATTCTATACTGCATAAAAGAACCACCAGTGAGACAATAGTTTAATAAATCAGGCTGAAATGTCAGGATGACATACATTGCCTAGGAGAATGAATTCATAATTTTGTTATAGAAACAGCCCCTCCTGGTCATAGGGAGGGAGGACAATGTTGATTCCGGGCTTGATCCTCCACTCTTGGAATCAACTGGAGTTTTGCCATTATCCCTTGATAATTCCCCACTCCAGAAACGGACAAAGTTTGACCAGGAAAGGTAACATTTCAATGAACGCAAAAGAAAAACCACAACAGTGTTCAGCACAGAAGTGGAGGAGGACGATAGTTGTTTCAGTTCTGAGAGCCTGGGTCAAAGCCCGCTGGAGTCAGACTTTTGGATCGAGCCCCAAGTCATCACCACCAAGATCTTTACTGTGTCTTTTCGGGAAAGCCCTGCAATAGAGGTGAAATGACCCTGTCACAGAAGGATCATTGTAGCCCAATGCCTTCTAGAGCTTCCCAATGTACATGAAGAGCTTGCAAACTGCTATAGTACTTCAGGGACACCCGTGTGTGTTTCTTTGCATCGCTTACTGGCTGGCTAAGCTAGATCTCCCCTCCAGGTTGGCTATGGCCTAGCTTCCCCACCTCCCACCCCCACTTCTTCACTCCAGTTGTGGGGACTTGCAGAGAGTACTAGCAGGGAGCAGTCCCTGCCTGCATTCAGCAGAGGGCAGGGAAATGTGGTTATACTCGGTCTCTGCTTAAAGGGTATAGAAAGAAAGGAGATTTTTTAAAATCAAAGCTAAGTCTTTGTACCACATTCATTATTAATATTTGATAGCCTTTTGTCCCGTCCTCCTTCCAATCACAATCAGACTCACTTGGGACTGTATTTGGATGCTCTCTTTCAACCATGTTACTATTAATATGGACTTTGGTCCATTGGTTTTAAATGATAGTTCATTCCTTTACTACTGTGTATACAATTTGCATAAGGCATTAGGAGTATTCAGCCAATTTCCTCTTAAAATATATAAACGTTGGTCCCTGCAGCATCAATCCAGGCAGTAGACTGATTGGGAGGGAAGCTTAATTTAGTAATCTGCAGAAGACTTATAGCTGTAGCACTCGGCTCCTACTGGTGCTGACATCTCAATATAAGTTGTTGGCTAGGATGATAAATCCAAAGCCAGTTGAGAATCTCTTGATGTCAATGGGATTTGGATCAGACCTATATTGCATTTACTGTACAATTTCTCTTAATCCAAAACAGGCCACATGGTACAAAGTGGAATACCAGAACCATATTCCACACTAACTCCTAATCACATTAGGAATTGAATAGGGTGCCTAGAAAGTATTCTATAATTTACTCAAAATAGTTATTCAGTTGCTGCAGCCAACATTCCCTTTTACGGAGTCAACTGCTGCTGTTTAAGTCATATAAAATATCACCAAAATCCTTACTTGTTAGTAGATAGAGAAAGTGGGTGAGGTTATATATTTTATTGGGCCAACTTCAGTCGGTATGAGACAGAAGTCTTTGAGTCACAGAGAGGTCTGGGAAAGGAACTCTTAGTGTCACAGTAAAATTCCAGGTGGAACAGATTGTTCAGCATATGATATGACCTCACCCACCTTGACTCTCTAATACCTTGGGACCAACACAGCTAAAACTACACTGCATAGAACAATTGTTAGTAGACAGACATCCCTCCTGAGATCTTAGTATTGTGTTCACAGGTAACAGTCAGCGGGTGAGAAAGATACGTTGGGATTATACTAACATGTTGCAAGAAGCTGTAGAAAGACCTTTGACCAACATTCTTGTGCTGGGAATTAAGGAGGTTTGAGTCTTCTGTTCACGAAATGCACCAGTTAAAAAGCAAGGAACTGCTGTATGTTCCATTGCTGGTGTTCCCTCTCAGATCATGGTAATGACTCTGCAATGGTATGCTGGAAGTAGGTCTACATGCAACAGACCACAGGCTAGAAAGATGGGACATCCCTACCCCAGAAAAGGAATGAAGAAATGTTCTAGAATTCGGCAAGGAATTTAGTTAACACATTTTGTCTGCTCTGTTTATGAATAGATTGTGAAAGTCTCAGATGCACTCACTATTTCAAGTTATTTTTTTCTGAAAATATTAGTGAATAAGAGACCTGGTCTGCAGATCATTCAAGTTATAAAAATTGGAAGTTTCACAATTTGCACTATTTTCGATAGAGAAATTATTTGTATAAGTTACATAACTTAGGGTGGGAAAACTGAGCCCTTAATCACAATGCAAGATTGGGCCCTTAATCACAATGCACTATACTCATGCAAGAAGTCCCACTGAAGTCAGTGAGCGCTAGTCGGCATAAGAAACGGAGACAGAATCTAGCCCTTAATTCACAGTTTGCACTTGGATGGTGTATGAAACCAACCAAACACAAAACAATCAGGGAGTAGCAATAATACACCAGATTGTTTAAAAGCCAACTCGGCACCAGTTTCATAACTGCAGGTCCTGGAACTGTATATTCAATCAGAAGTTCACTTTAATTCAGTATGAGAGAAAACTGTGGGCTTCTCATGAATATTCATGCTCACAAAGCTCAAGCCCTCGGGTGTTTGTAGAAGACTAACAAAAGGGTCCACAAACAGTAGAATGCAAATTCACTTATGAATTCAAACAATTTTTAAGGGAAAAAACTACTATTTGTCCAGCTCTGCAACTTGGAACAGAAAGTAGTGGAATCATCTCCATGCAATTTTCTTTGGTCTTACAAGATCCAGGTAGCTTCACCCCCAATTGAAAGATTATTTTCCTGCTTGCCTGATTACAAACAAAGTGGGAGACAGACTTTATATCCAAACCAACCTAGCAATGGAGCCAAAGACCCAACAGATTTGCTGTTAGCACCACTCTAATAATGAACTGTTAAGTAGTCATTTAGGGGAGATCTACAGGAGATCTCATTAAATTACAGTGTGGAATGGTGGTAAAAGAAAATTGCAAATACTTTCTAATCTGTGCATCGACTATCTCCATAAGAAAGGCTGGAAGAGAGGATGAATTTAGCATGCAAGATTAACTATTTTATAAAGTTTACTAAGCAAACACTTCAGTTAATTTAATAACCGCTCTGTTTGTCAGGTTACACATAAATAGGTCCCTACCAAATTCACAGTCCATTTTTGTAAATTTCATGGTCATAGAATTTTAAACATAATAAATTTCATGATTTCAGCTATTTAAATCTGAAATTTCAGATTTGTAATAATTGTGTTGTAATTGTAGAGGTCATGATCCAAAATGGAGTTAGGGGGGAAATCGCAAGGTTATTGTAGGGGCGGTTGCGGTACTGCTACTCTTACTTCTGCACTGCTGCTGGCGGTGGCACTGCCTTCAGAACTGAGCAACTGGAGAGTGGCAGCTGCTGGGCGGGAGCCCAGCTCTGAAGGTAGAGCTGCCGCCAGCAACAGCGCAGACGCAACGATGGCACGGTATGGTATTGCCACCCTTACTTCTGCACTGCTGCTGGCAGGGCGCCACCTTCAGAGCTGGGCACCTGGCCAACAGTCACCACTCTCCGGCCACCCAGCTTTGAAGGCAGCACAGAAGTGAGGGTGGCAATACCGTGACCACTCCTAAAATAACCTTGTGACCCCCTCTTGCAACTTCCTTTTGGGTCAGGACCCCCAATTTGAGAAACACGGTTCTCACCTGTGAAATCTATATAGTATAGGTTAAAAGCACACAAAAAAGACCAGATTTCACTGGTGGAGACCAGATTTCATGGTCCATGATACATTTTCATGGCCGTGAATTTGGTAGGGCACTACACATAAAACTAGGAGCCTAAATTGAGAAGATGGATTGTCTGCAGTCTAACCCAAAGTTAGCCAGTGAAGAGACATGTCATTTCAAATATCCCCCTACTGCTTCTGCTCTCTGGCCAACACTGAATGTTTGAAGCTTTACATACACCTGCCACTTCATTCAGGTGGGGAAAAGTGTCTCCCATGGAAATCAACTCACTTCAGTGTATTTATGCCAGGGTCGTAGCAGAATTTTGCCCAGGGTCTACAATGTAGTTTTTGGTATACCAGTGAGACAGGACCGCTTGCCTTCACCTCACTCCTTTTATCCTTATCCAAGCTGTTCATGCAACACCGCTATTATAAAAAGAGACATGGACACGTGTTGTGTCCATGTCCATACATATTACACAGAAGGCACCTGCACGGTTATCCCATGCTCATTCTTTTTCAAAGAAAATCTTGAAAGGTTTAGAAGCGGAGACCAACACTTCGACGTCTGGGTACCTAGCCAAGGCTCATACACACATATCCAATGTTTTACTCCCTCTTCCTCCTTCCCCTTTCTGATACTACAGTCTCTCAAACTTGGCAAGCATTGCTGGGCGCAGGCCAACTGCTACTTTAGATTGTGTTTTTAAGGCATTACCCTCCGGGAGAAGGTGTGGTGACGCCCACATTAAAGCATGAGTCTCTGCCAAAGTTCCTCTGTGGGTTCCAGGGGTGCACACCCCACAGGTGCTACTGTAGATGGGAAAGCAAAAATATTACCCCTGCTTTTCTTCTCCTTCCAGTGTCCACTGAGATCAATAGGAGCCTTTCCATCATTAGCTGCAATGGGCATTGGATCAGGCTCTCAGCATAGTGACCAAAGCCACCAAGCCACACTCTGATGGGTTCTGAACTAGAATAATACTTCAGGAAGGTCTCCCAAGCACAATCTTTTCCAAGATCCCATGGGTCAGATGCCCCAAAACACCCTGTAATTCTGAACTCAGGAGGCCTAGAATGCATGAAATGGAAAAGCAGCACCACAGGGAGAGACTGCCAGACCTGCTGAGCCCCCACCATGGATTTTTCAGTACAGCATGAAACAAGAGGCTTATGGCAGAAACACCTTGGATCAAGTGAAACACTCATCTGAACCAGTCTAGTGCTCAATTTTATAAAAAATTTGGGTTGAGATTCAGACTAGTTCCTTGTTTTTCCCAGTTCACACCTTAACCTTGCTGAGCCTGATCCTACTCTCTGACTTCAGTGGAACAGAATCTGGCCAGTGGTGGATTTAGAGTTAGTGGGGCCCTGTGCTCAGCTTCATTTTGGGGGCCCCTCCTGGGGACCCAGCCAAGAAAAAGAACATTCTCTCTTATCACCCCTGCCCACATTTTTCATTCTTTTTTTCTTCATCTTCCTCCTCCTATAGGTAATAGGAAGTAAATAAAAATCAAGTGAGGTACCTTGATTGTTTTTGTAGTCTAACTTATGTTTCCACAGACCACTTGAAAATCACTGGGGATCTCAGCGGACCACTTAATGATCTTTCCAAATATTGTTTGTACCATTAGCTAACTATTGTAAAGCGCTTTGGATAAGAGTGCTTTATTAAAAAAAAAGTTAAAAAATGTTGGGGTGCGGGATCTGGCCAGGAGTTAGGGTGAAGGAGGGGGCTCAGGGCTGAGGCAGGGGGTTGGGGTGTGGAGCGCTTGCCTGGGGCAGCCCTGTTTGGTGCTAGGGGTGCATCTGGGGATGTGTGTGGGGGTGCAGGAGTCAGGGATGGCAGGGGGCTGGGAGTGTGTGAGGGGGTGCAGGACTCAGGGACGGCAGGTGGCTGAGCTGTGGGGGGGCAGGGGATGTGGGGGGTTACAGGAGTCAGGAAGGGTGGGGGGTTGGGAGTGTGAGAGGCTGAGGGTGTGTGAGGAGGGTGCAGGAGTCAGGGAGGGCGGGGGGCTGGGGGTCATGAGGGGTGCAGGAGTTAGGGCTGGGGATGCAGGGTCTGGGGAGGAATTAGGGTGCAGGAGGGGGCTCAGGGTTGGGGCAGGGGGTTGGGGTGTGGAGCGCTTACCTGGGGCAGCTCCCATTTGGTGCAAGGGGTGCAGGTGGGAATGTGGGGTGTGCAGGAGTCAGGGCACACGGTGGGGGGGCTGGGTATGTGAAGGGGGTGTAGGAGTCAGGGCAGGGGGTTGGGGGTGTGGGCTGGGGTCTTGGGGGTGCTCCCAGCCCCCTGCCCTGAGCTGCTTCGCCTTTGCTCCGCCCTGCCCCAATTTCACCCCCTTCCCCAAGGCCCCGCCCCTGCCTCCTCCCCTTAGCGCGCTGCGGCCCCGCTCCTCCCCCTCCCTCCTGGAGCCCTGGCAAACAGCTGTTCGGCAGCGGGGCCTGTGAGGGGGAGGGGTGGGAACACGGCATGCTTGGGGGAAGAGACGGGGAAGGGGGGAGCCTGGCTGTTGGTGGGGGCGGGCAGAGCCTTTCCTGCAGCAGGAGCCCCTGGAGCTGGCAAGATCAAGCTTCTGTCCCCACAGCTGCACAGCCCTGGGGCCCCCTGTTGTTGGGGGGGCCCCGTGCCAGGGCACCCTTTGTTTTACTGTAAATCCACCTCTGGATTTGGCCCTTCAATTCTGAGAGGAAGACCCAAATTTGCTAACTAGGAATCTTATCACTGCAAGCTACTTACTGTTGTAAATAAATTTGTTTCAAGAGCACCATGCTTACATACATTGAAAGAACAAAGATTCCCATTGTTCTTAAAAATACTCACTTTGGAAGTTCCTCATTCACAGCCATGTATCAAGCTCATTCATGCTGAAGTGATAAAATTGCTCATTATCAATTACTTTAGTCCTCCATAAAAGTATAGCATGTGTGTTTGCAGCCATACCACAAACAGTGGTGCTCTTAGTCACTCTAATCTGAAGTGACAAGACCCAGAGCTGCAGGAAATCTAAGAGCTGCCATAGGCAAATATTCCAAATGGAGCTGGGCAAAAATTACAGCACAATGTTTTTTTGGTGAAAGAGTCAGATGTGGTGACATTGAAACATTTTGCAAATTCATGTCAATTTTGCTGACTTCTTTTGGAAAAAAATGAAGTGTTTTGATTTGAGAATGTCAACTAAAGCTAGGTGAAGCTTTTTCAACAGTAGAAAGTTTGCTGGAAAAAGCATTTTTCAGAGCACTAAAACTATTTATGAATTTGGAGCATATTCAAATAGTTTTGGCCAAAAAAATGAAAACAAAGATTTCAAAAGTGTCAATATTCAAAATGGTTTATTTGAGCCAAATGAAATTGAGTTTTTCATTTGTTGATGGGGGAAAAAATTCAATTTGGGTTTGAAACTAAATTTTCACCCCCAGTTCAGCCACAGAACAAAAACACAAATTATTTGCTAGGCTCTACTCAAAACCAAGGGGATTGATTTTTTGGTTCATAACTTTTTAAAAATGTCCTTCCATTTCATTTTTAAAAAGTCTCAAATATTTAAAGATAATTGAACTCTAAAAGAAATGTTTCATTCAATCCACATGAGTTTTTCAACTTTTCAGTTGTTCCAAAATTGTGGGAGATTTCATTATAAGCTCAGCTCAAATTCTAAGCCCTTTGCTGCTGGTTCCTGCTGCAGCAAGGTGGTCTACTGGCATTTACAGAAGGCAGTCAGTTCCACTGGAACTTGGACATGTCATAAGTCAGGGTACTAGCTATGGGAAGGATCATAGAAGATGCCCTTTTCAAAGCTGTACCAGCTGTGAGGGGGGTAATCATTACAAAAACCACTGATTTCTCTTATTCAAATCTTACACAAATGTATATGCCCAGAGGCAATGCATTTGGCCTCCTGAAAGGTATTAGAGTAGATTTCAGATAATTGATTGTCTTCCCATTGATTTCTGTGGTCTTTGCTTCAATGCATGAAGCCTCTGATGCATAGACCACTAAGCTATCCTTCCAGCATAACAGACGAGCCTAAAAAAATCAAAGCCCAGTGATATGCATATGTGCGCACACAAACAAGTTTTCATGTACACCTCTATCCTGATATAACGCAACCCTATATAAACACGAATTTGGATATAACGTGGTAAAACAGTGCTCCGGGGGGGCGGGGCTGTGCACTCCGGCGGATCAAAGCAAGTTCGATATAACGCGGTTTCACCTATAACACAGTAAGATTTTTTGGCTCCTGAGGACAGCGTTATATCGGGGTAGAGGTGTACCTTGTATTTTACCCTTTTCTTCACCTCTAGCTATTCCCTATTGTAGCCTTTTTGACTGATGAGAACAAGATTCTTCATTCCTTCAATGGGTTTTACCTCTTCCCTCTAACTCCCCTTTTACCCTTCTGTGTCTATTGTCTTCCTCCCACTTTGGATTCTTCTCTTTACCATACCCTCCCCGCCCCCAGCCCATTCCCAGCACCATCTCATTGCAAAGTCTTTTTGTTCATATAAGCTAAATACCACTACCAAGGCAAGGACACCTCAGGTGTTGAATCCCAGAGAAGACACATTCTGAAAGTGGAAACATTAAAAAGCATTAGTGAGAGACAAAAACTAGGGAGTCTAACAGCATAGAGACCTAGCTAATAGAAAAGTTCACCACACCTGCAACTCCCTGAAAAAATTTTGAACATTGCCTGCAATTTGCAGTTCCTATTCTTCTCTTTCCTTAGTGTCTGTCTGCAGCTTGACCAGATGAAGCTCTGGATGTTTTGTACTTACAAGCTTTGAGGCCTAGGTGCACAACTGAGCCTGAAAGGAAGAAAGGGATGCCCTCCAAAATGCCCTTGTACTTTAACTGTAAGCTCTGTACACAGCGCAGTAGGTTTGCAAACAAGATTGTTACACGGAAAAACCCATCCATTAACACTAGTCAAATATTAAACAATGTGATGGATTTTACTAGATTATTGAATAATTTATTCAACAAGTACTTTCCCCCTCTATGCCTACATTACAAGGTTGGGGGGGGGGGGGAATAGTTTGTGATTATGTACAGATAAAATATCATGAAATGTGTATTTGTGATTTTTTTTCCTGTTTGCAGAGCTGTACTGTCCCTCAATATCAAATTCAGAAGGATATTAAAATAGTTCAGACCATATTCCTCCCTCAGTATGGCAGCAGGTAGCTTTATGTACTTTGAATGAGGCAGTGACATAAAAAGGTTTTCATTTCAAGAGGCAAAAACTTAGTAGTCTCCTCTGAGCATTACCAGCGAATCTCAAGATATCTTACATCTTTCACATGGGATGGAACAGATCATTGAAAGGATGGAAATCGAGAGGAAAGGATGCGTGGCTGGCTCAAAGGGAAAAAAAGTCAGACTACTTGTGAACCTTTCCACATATACCCTCTTCAGTGCCGGGCAGCACAATAGTGCCATATTTAAAACAAGAAATCCATTTATTTGTAGGTGTATGAAGTTCAACCAGAACAAATCTTTCAAACTGAAGTTAAAATATTTTTAGTATGATGAATGTTACATTACAGCCTGCTTGTAAATTAAAGGAATAGAATATGATGTACTGCAAGCAAGATGTATATTTTCCCCGCTAAGTTCTGCCACCTATAAATCATTGCCATTGCACTTCATTTTTAATTTGAATTCATAAGAGGTTGTGCATTTCTTTGTGTTTTTAAATAAAAATGATTAAAGGGTGTAAATGTAAATGTTTATTCAGGAAGAGAGATGCTGGTCTGAGACTTCATGAATAAAAATGGAAGAAAAAATATATTAAAAGAAAGGAGAACAAATTAGTTTAGATGTCTAGTTAACCCCAATATTAGTAGTGTCCAAATAAGGTGATCAGACGTCCCGATTTTATTGGGACTGTCCCGATATTTGCTTGTTTGTCCTGTGTCCCGACCAAGGTTCGGTCAGGACACTGGACAAACAAGCAATTTTGCCCTCAGCTCCGGCACACAGGCGGAGCCTGGATGGGCTCTCATCCCCCCACCCCGACTCTGTCCCCTCCTTCCCCCATTGGATCCCTCCCCAAATCCCCACCCCCTCACTGCCCCATTGGATCTCGAGCCGGGCCTGGGGAGGAGAAGCCCCTCCGTGTGCAGCAGCCTGGGCAGCCCTAAGTTGCACATGGGCCATGGCTGGGGCCGGGAGTGCAGTGTGGAAGCTGCTCCAGCCCTGCAGTACTTAAAGTTAAGCAAGTGTATAATTTTGATTAAATTGTATTTTTATTAAAATATTATTCAACAGTAATTGTATTTTTACTAAAAGTACTTAGTGTCAAATTCTTTGTCAGTTCTAAACAAAATTGTTTCAGAGTTAACCAGGACAAGATTAAATTTTAGATCCATTAACAAAAATAATTTGTTAAAACCACACTCCTCCCCCAAAGTTTTCAAAAAATAGGAGCCCAAAAGGTAATCTCCTAAGCCCATATATAGACACTGAAATGTCAGATTCTCAAAGGCAGCTATGTGACTTTGGAGCAGAAGTCCCATTGACTAAAAGCCCTAATGGAGATTTAGAGCATTTCACGTTTCTTCACCTGGTGAATATTTAATATATCAGAAAGTGATGTTGATTGAAAATATAGCACAGGTGCTTTACTTATCAGTTTTGAGTTTGAGTTGGTGCTGTTCTGACCATAAGGATATTAGTAAGGCTCTGGACTTGTCTTTCCAGCACTGGCACCTATTAAGTGGAAAAATTAAGTAGAAGACAATATATACCATCAGAAATTCTATTAATTAGGAAACTAAAAACAAGCATAAGACATCCTCTTTAATTGCTGATGTCTCTAAAACAGAAAGAAAATAAATGTATATTTAAATAATGACTTTCATCTACCCTAGTGTCCAGGGAATATCCCACATAAATTCCTGGACATGGATGTTGATCCAGCTCCCAACCCCCAAAGATCCATCCCATGTTTTACATTGAATTCAGTGCCTAGTGGCACAGGACATGAAGAGTTTACTCTACACTGGATCGGAATCTGTTCAGCATAGCTATGATCAATGACACATGCATTTGTGCACTTTTACACTGAGCATTAATGCTTTGGTTTTAGGGAGCCTTGAGCCAAAAGGCCACAAGAGGCTGCTTAGAGAATTATATTTATATCAGTCACCCTAAAGAAGGTTATTTTGTTTGGCATTTCCTGTGTGACTGGATCTCGCCAACAATGGAACTTTTGTTTATTTGCATTTGAAGTGTTTACTTTTGCTGCAATTGTAATAAAAGCCATCCTGGCAACAGGCAATTTGCAGAAAACAATGGAAGGCTAGAAAGCACCACTAACAAGTCCATCAAACTGAGCTTGTAACATTTCTCTTGGGGCACTGGCAAAGTAACATCCTAAAAGAGCAATCTCCTAATTTTTATGTAATTACATTTACGGTATTTAAACGAATACAATATCTTATATGGTGCTCAACTGACACCTCTTGCAGGCGAATTCCTTCTCTAGACACAATTCAGCACAAGCAGCAACCATGCAATTATCTTCTGAACACCGCTCACCCAATATGCCTTTGCCCACAGTATGCAAAATGAATGCTCTGAATTTTTTGCAAAGCTCCACCCTTTTTTTCCCCCCCACAAATGCATTCTGCTATGGACTGAGGTCCAATCCTGCATTCATTGCAAATTCAAAACTCCCTTGGAAGTCAGTGCACATTTAAAGTTGAAGAGAAATTCAGGTTTAAACCCCAAAATGATGGTCAGAAAAAAAGTGATGCAGTTTTACAGTAGACTTCATTTGTAGTAGTGTTTATTCACTTAACATAAAGGAGCGTAGCTTTGTAAATAAGGCCGCCTTCTATAGTGCAGGGTTGTTGGTTTTTTTTTTTTGGTTTTTTTTTTTTTCCCCCCAAAAAAGGATTAGAGTACAAAACTGAATAGCTGCCAGCAAGAAGAGATTGTATATAATATTCTGCATCTTTTAGAAAGGATTAGACATGTTCTAAAATGTTACAAAAATAAAGTGTTTCTCAAAGGAACATCTCCTACAGGGTACACTAATGTCTTTGTGGATTATGAATGTGATGCTATTTGTTTATTTTTCCACTGTTATGATAGACGTTATAAATATGCCCAGACACGTTTGAGATATACTTCCTATGTAAGAAATGAAATAGAGAGTTCTATAGTCAGATGTATCATTTTTAAAGTCCACAATTTAACCCAAGAAGGAAGACTGTGACTGAAGTATATACATAAGAATCCAGCTTTTAAAGTTTCACTTACTTCCAGTTTTATATCTCTACTATCATTACAACAAGAGGTGAGAATGTTCCTAGCCTCCCACATTAGTTCTCTATGGAAGAGTTTTTAATCACAAAAAACAAAAGCAATATTAGATTCCAACCACACCAGAGAGTGTGTGTGTGTGTGTCTCGCGGGGGAGGATGGTGCAGGGGAGGCAGTTTTAAACCATATAGCCTTGTTTAAATACAGTTTACCAGCCAATGTGGTATTACTCACTTGGCTAGAAAGCCTTTTTTTAAACTCCGTTTAAAGACGTTTGCTCCCATCCATATCAAGAGTCTAATGTGTTTAAACTGAGTTTGTCAGAGTTAATTGTAAACTTTGTTTAGACCTGAGTCAATGACCTTCCGTCTAGAGTAGAATAAGCTTGAAGGAACGGTTTCTTACAGGTGAAGCTGGAAGTGAGCTACACTGGTCGCCAATAAAAGAGCCATGTTTTCTCCATACTTCAAGCATACAAGAACCAGTATCTCAGGACCCAATCCAAGCCCCACTGACGTTAATGCAAGTCTTCCCATTGACTTCATTAAGCTTTGGATCAAGCCCTAAGCCACAGTTACTTTTCAGTGGTATCTAAGTGTTGACTTTTACCATATGTAGCTTCTGACAGGGATGGGACATAGAGTCTGGATGGGGAGATTGAGGGCACAAGAGGTACAACTCCTGTGGGGCACTGCAGCAGGTTAGTGTCAAACCAAGCAAAAATTAAACATTCTGAGTCTGTTCCACCCAACAGTTCTGAAACCTTTCAATCCAGAAACTTTGTTTGGTGAGAAGTTTTGATATTTCCGTTTTTGGCCCAATTTGGAAGGTAAAAAAAGTTTTGAAATATTGGAATTTCATGCAGGCTGGAAATTCTAATTAGCAACAAGCTCTGCTCTCAGTCTAGCTTCCTATGGAGCAAGACATTTTCTCTTTACCAAGCCCCCTTGGCCCACCAGCAACCATTTCTAATTAGTGCTCAGAGTCAGGATTTGCACCTACTCTAATTTGTCATTTATCTTCACAAGTCCCCAATTTGTTACCAGTTCCAGGGCTCTGGAGTGCATTTTAGGTATAAACAAACAAGCTTAGATGAAAAAGTAAAATTAGAACAAGTCCATATTTCTAATGTGAATGTCTCAGCTTTATTTAAGGTTCTTTACCTTTTTCTTCCCAACCTGGGCCCTCATGATGTGTCACTAGTACCCTGCTTCTGGGAGCTGATCCTTTGTGGGAGAAAGAGAGGGGAAAGCAGCCTGCTCCTCATTCTTCCCAGAGGCAGGAACTTTTGAAGTAGATCAGAGGACAGCCAGACAATATATTCTTCCACAGCTGAGCAGGCTTACCTCCTTCCAGCCCTCCCCCCAGCTAAGAGGAAAAGATCCTGTAGCCTCTCCATAGGTCCCTACTATAGAATATACAGCTTAATGTAATTCATGGAGTTTCCCCAAGGACTTTTGGAACAAGATTCTGAAACTCCAAAGCTCACAAGAGCTTTCCCTCTATTTCCATGAGTTTAGCTGTTCTTGAAGGCAAGGAACAACGTTAAAACCAACCCTGTCCCATCCACTTGAGCAATTGGAGTCCTAGGAACCAAGTGTTCTAACAACACTCCCAGAAAAACCTGTACCAGCCACAATCCATCCTGAAATCATCCCCCCCCATCCAATCAGTATGCCCATTTTAACCACTTTTACAGACTTCAAGCAGATACAAGGAAAATCTGTTAAGTTGCAAATTACATTAATGCTATGGCCATTTTTGGAGCAAGAACTCACATACAAGCAGAAGCTTAACATCTATCTATTGTTATTACTGAAACAGAGGCCATAGAACATATGTACTTTATAGTGAACAACATTTTCTATATTTGTCAAGTCTGCTTCTTTTGTCTTATCTTTTTCATATTCTAGAAATGACAGTCAGATGTGTAAATAATGGCTACCTCTCTGTCAGAGGGGTGAAATCTGCTAACTCGATTAAAAAGAATTAAATTAACCTGTGTGTAGAGGCCCACCACTTAGTTTCTTAAAATAGAGCTTAAGGAGTGCCTAGGGCTCATGCTGGCCTTCCAGGGCTGAATGTCACCCTAGAATACTAGCCCATATGCTCCTGAACCAAAAGATATCATCAGGGCTTCCTCCTTTTCCAAATTCAGTCAGAGTGCAACCTAGAACTTGGACAGTGAGAGCAGTTTTGCATTAGAGTGGATAGTTCTTTAGCTGATCCCAAAAGCACTACTAGTTGGATCTATCATTAACAATTATGAAATTATGTCCCCTGTGAGATGTAAAGTCACCAATAACTCACACACAAACATGGATAATCATTTCACACAATCCCTGACAATACCTGCCCATTTTTACTTCTGTCCTTTAAAGTTGAAAAGAAACTACCATATTTCCCAGAGATTAAGAGTGTGATTCACAGGATGACTTTTTTTTTTTTCTTTTTCAGAAGGGCTGTATTATATTGGGTCCTTTCTTCCAAGGTTGAGTTTTATAATAGACTCTATTGCAACTGTGACGGAACTAAGACACATTGTATAGCCAATGCTTATTGAGTTGATTTACTACCTCACAAAGCCATTTAGAATTTTCCAAAAAAGCTTTGGAAAGCTTTAGTATCAGAATTTCTCTCCAAGGTCTGCTTTGGTACCAATGTTTGATTAAATTAAAACCTAATTAGAGTACAAAATGAATGATGCACATCTTTTCTGCAATGAACAGACCTATTTGCATTCCATAAAAGATCATTCAGATGGCAGTCTGCCATTCTATTAAATTTAATTCAGGAAGGTCCCAATGAAATTTGTCTCTTTCCCTTGCCCCACATAGACTCTATTTGTCTAGTGCATCAGGTGCCCACATGCTAAAGGATTAGACAGATTCCATTACCTGAGGGAGATAATGCACACAATGTAATGAGAAGTAGCCAGTCCAGTGAACCATTCATTT
Organism: Malaclemys terrapin pileata; assembly: GCF_027887155.1. NCBI lineage: Eukaryota > Metazoa > Chordata > Testudines > Emydidae > Malaclemys > Malaclemys terrapin. The sequence continues at coordinate 67,987,204 of NC_071513.1, forward strand.
TCCCTGCTTTGTCCCCAAATCCACTAACATTGATTACAAGGCTTTTTGGCTCTGGGCCTTTGCTTCAGGATGTTAGGGGCATCATTCAGTGCCCAGAAATCCTTCATTACCCATCTTTCCTCTCAGGTGTTCTTTACTTGTTTCCAGGAATTTTGTTCACAGGAAACTCACTAAAGCATGGCAAGTTTTGTAACAACCAGTAAATTTTAATTAATTATCCCTGTCTAAAGAAAGCTAACTCAAAGGTCTCATTGTAACCAAAGCAATTATTGCATTTTATCTGAAAACAGTGGGATGTCATTCTTCTATTGGAAATGCATTTCAGACAGGCTGCCGCTGCCCTGTTTTCAGTCAGTGACCCTTGTTGTCTCATGGTATTGATACAGAGAAGGAAAGATCACCTGTGATATAAACAGCAGGATTGTTCCCTGCCATACATTTTTAATGGAGGCAATTCTAATTTAGCAGAGGAGGGAATTGACTTGGCAATTACAATCTGCCAATATCAAACGGGCAGGGACAGGCAAGGCCTCCATGACTCTCTAACATATAAAGGAATCATTTGCAGAAAAATAAGGACTGAGTAGTTATTTTAAGATAGTGTCAGTACTTGAAAATGAGTGAAAGTTCACACAATTATGTTTTCCATTTTAAAAAGAAATTTATTTACTTAACGTTTCCCCAAAACATACTTATAGTAGGATCACTTACCCAGTCTGGTGTCGGGTAATCTCTGCCTCAGTTTCCCCTCACAGGTAGACAGCCACCTCCTGAGCAGTAGAGTGATCTGAGACCTCAGCAAGTTGCACCCTCCTAGGGAAACCAAGGGTCCAAAGCAAAACATGTCCCTGGTCTTTCCTAGCCCACAGAAACAATCATTTGTCCTCCATGCTCTTCCTTCCTTCACAATTGCTGCAGAGTGAAACAGTTTTTCCTCTTTGTTATGAGGGGTCTCTCCCCACCACTTCATGACACCATGGAGTTAAACTTTTCCAGGCTCTGGCCCAGATACCCTAAAATGTGGCAAGAATCTGTCCTATACTCAAGACTGCTCCCTATTCCTGCCTTCTCTATTTCTCTGAATTTTCACCCTTCTCCTAGAATCACCAAATAGTCCTATACCCAAAGCACTATGTGCTCCTCCCTTATCACTCACCTACAGGCTCCTTCACATGCCCTTTTTATCACAGCGCTGCTGCTGCCTTCCCAGCTTTCTTAATAATAAAAAAAAACTCATTCAAGCCATGTCTTAGCTGATCACCCAAAACTGGCCAATGAATTTGACTTATATAGCCCTGCTGCCACATCACATGATCCTGGACTACACCTTCCATCTTGGGTGACCAGATAGTAAGTGTTAAAAATCAGGACAGGGGACGGGGGGGTAAATAGGCACCTATATAAGATGAAGCCCCAAATATCAAGACTGTCCCTATACAATTGGGACATCTGGTCACCCTACATCTACACCCTACTCCCTACATCTGTCCCTCCAGACTACATCTCCCAGAATGCCTCTGTTACATGCTGACTCAAGTTCTGGCAGTGCTTAATTTGTAATGAAAGCAGTGCAAGGGCCTAAGCAATTAGGTGCCGGGGCTATGAACTGACAAGCCTAGAGGTGCTGGGGCTCAGCCCTGGCAAGCCCTGGCACAAATTAAGCACTGAGCTCCAGCCATGCTTGACTTACAGCCTCCTTTAAAGGTCCCCCTTCTACTAATACACCTTATACTACATCTAACCATGATGATGTGGTGTGGCATAAGGTTGTGGTTGCAAGAACTTAGGATAGAGCCTCTTAAATGCATAGTCCCCCATCAGATAGACACATATATTCTAGGCCATCCTAAATTCATTAACAAACAAATGTATACAACACACCATTTTGTATTCCATATCTTTTATGATAGCTAGATAGGATAGACACACTGAGCTCTATCATCCAAACTACATATCTGAACAGAGAAGCAATATATGTGTGTGTGTGTGTGTGTGTGTCCTGATTCTTCTTTTCCAATGGTATAAATCAGGATAAAGTCCATTGACATCAAAGAAGTTACATTGGTGTAATATCAGTGTGAGAGGAGAATCAGGCACTTACGCAATGCACATATATGAATGTTTTCCCATTCCAGCCTTTCCACAGCTTGTGTGTCACCAGTAGAAAGCTGCCCAATGTTGTGGCAGGATATTCTAAATAAGTATTGAAAGATCAATCAGATCCTCAGCTCGTGTAAGTGGCCTGGCTCCAATGAAGTCTACAGAGATATGCTGAATTTCACCAGCTCAGGCTGTGACAGGAAAGAGGCAGCTGTAGTTTTGTAAAAGCAAAACCATGGGTGGTTCAGCCCTCGGTTCCACTTGGTTCATCCCAACCCAAAAAAGTGCAGGTTTGGCGGCGGTGAGGGCTGGATAAAGGTTTCTGGCTTTAGAACAGCTATAATTAAACCTGGTTTATTGCTTCACAACCTTACTAAAACCAAACAGAACTCTATAGGGCTTAGATATTTATCTTGTATTCGGTACTAATATGACCCCCATTATCATAGTATCTGATCACCTCTTTAGTGTATTTAGCCTCACAGCACCCCTGTGAGATAGGGAAGTATATTACCCCATTTTACAGATTAGAAGAGAAGCAAAGAGAGCCTGTCTAACTTGCCCAATGTCACACAAGAAGTCTGTGGTGCAGCAAGAAGTTGCATCTGGGTCTCCCAAGTTAGCACCCTGACCACTAGGCTATCCTTCTGCACTAGTAACACCAGCTTTCTGGTGGCTTTACACCACCAGAGCTGCTTCTGGGCTTACATAAAAAGTATGCTTGTGTTTAGCCCTCCTCCCCTACCCCACATAGCTGTCAATTTTTTCCTGCTCCATGGGTGACATTTATGCAAACTATTTAATAGGATAATTTGCAAATAATTGGCATGTATCCATAAAATTAAGCTACAGTCAAAACAAATTGCTCCAAGCATAGTAATGGCAGGGGTGAGCTGAACAAAGCTTGTCAGCAGCGGCTGGAGTAGGTGCTTACGGCTGTCAGGTGGAAATCTGAGTGGGAAGTGCAGGGTAGTTGGCTACTGCAGCTGTTGGTACTGCTCGAGGTTAGGTTGCTTCTGTGGCGTATTGGTGGGAGAGTGCACTGAGTGCAGCAGCTGCTTGGGAACACTAGGCTGCAGGAAGCAGGAGGTCCTGGGGGACAGTGAGTGCATGGGCAGCTGGGAGACAGGGAGCTTCAGTGGGGGTTCAAGGTCTTGCTGCTGGGAAAGCCTGGTGCAGTTATTGGGCTCCTCATCTTGTGCTGCCGATTGTTGCTGGCTCTGATCTAGCAGGGGAAGCAGGGAGAGGCTGCATCAGATGTCTTGCACATCATGCATCAGTGTGTCATGCATAGGGTTACCATCCATCCGGGTTTCTCCGGACATGTCCGGCTTTTTTAGCTTTAAATGGCTGTCTGGGGGGGATTTTTAATAAGGTAGAAATGTCCGGGATTTCACCCTTCTCCTCATGCAGAGTGCGGTGATTGGACGACTGTGCCTGATTGAAAGCCGCTCGCAGCCAGAGTCTCTCCCCCTCCCCCGCTCCCTCCTCCCCCGCAGAGCAGCACCTTATTTGTTTGGCTGCACGTAAAGCTTGCAGCTCTCCCTCGGCCGGGGGGTGGGGGGGCAGGCAAGGGACAGGGAACGGGGGTTAGACTGGTCGGGGGTTCTGGGGAGGGCTGTCGGGAGAAGGGGGTGTAGAGAGCGGTTGGGGCAGGTAAGGAACAGGGAACGGGGGGGTTAGATTGGTCGGGGCGTCTGGGGGGTCTGTCAGGAGAAGGGGGTGTAGAGAGCGGTTGGGGCAGGTAAGGGACAGGGAACAGGGGGGGTTAGATTGGTCGGGGGTCTGGGGGGTCTGTCAGGAGAAGGGGGTGTAGAGAGTGGTTGGGGCAGGTAAGGGACAGGGAACGGGGGGGTTAGATTGGTCGGGGGTTCTGGGGGGGCTGTCAGGAGAAGGGGGTGTAGAGAGCGGTTGGGGCAGGCAAGGGACAGGGAACAGGGAGATTTAGAGAGGGGGTGGGGTCCTGGGGGCAGTTAGGGTGGGGGGGCACAGGTAGGGGGTAGGGGGATTCTGAGGGGGGCGGGAAGTGGGAGGGGGCAGGGCTGGAGCGGGGCTAGGACGGCACCCTGTGTCTTCTTTTTTGATTGTTGAAATATGGTAACCCTAGTAATATCTGCAGCCTACCTGCAGTTCATTTGGATGCATGACTCCTCAGCTGAGGTGCAGGAATGTGTGACAGGGTTGTCAAATGTGTGACTAGCACACAAGATGCATGGCCCTTAGCATTCCTTCTCCCTTTATATCGCCTCCTCAGGGGCTCTGGAGCCCACCTTGGGACAAATAGGTCATGGGTTCCCTTTGCACCTTCCCTCCTTCCCTGCAAGAGCAACTGTGGGGCTGTTGCTGGAAGCAGATAGAATGAACACTGATGTGGGGCCTGCAGTTGGTTGCCCAGGCATGTCACTCAGGCTCTTTGTCTGGTCCACACAGCACCTTCATATGTCAGACACACATACTAGGCAGGCCTTTGGGACCCTTCTTCCCTGAGACTCCAGAACAGCAGAGGTTCCATGTAAGTGAGTACTCTGACGTTAATGGAGTTACACTGCCCTACAAACTTCTGAATCAAGCCCTAAGGAATTATTCTTGACTTACACTGGTGCAAGTGGTAGGAGCATCAGCCCTGAATTCCTAAACCAACTCACAGTTCTACAGCAACTGAAAAACAATAGGCTGGTGCGGTATTAATATAAATACATCCGTGAGAAACTGGCAAACAATTTTCCTCTGGCGTGGTTAATATAGACGGAATTTTTGAACAGTTTTAATCATGGATATATGAAGTGAAGGAATTATATTAATCTCATTAAAAATAATTTGACAGGAAACACAGAGGATTTGCTTCCACAAAACTGAGATACAAGTGAAAAAGTAAATTGAGCTGTCTTTCCTTTCACCATTCAGTATAATCCCTGGTATACCACAGAGGCATTTACAATACTGTAAATTCTAGTCTGCTCAGTGTTTGGTAGCGGCAGAGTGAATGGAGACGAGGTTATCCTTCAGGCATATTCCCCACTGCAATCAATGGGATTTTTGCATGATTAAGGACTACAGGGTCTTTCTTTTAAATTTAGGTGTCCATTGAATTTAAAATTAACAAGAGAATTAAATGTACAAGTACGTTCTAAAGGTGAAGTTCAGCACCCAGGTCTGATGCAGGTGAAGTGTGCAGGGATTTGATGTGGAAAGGAGGGAGAATCAACACACACAAAATAGGACCAGGGTTTCAGTGACGCTACTATGCCCACCCAACCCTCTGCATTATTTGCATAGAATGTTAAAACCATGTAATCTCCCTGGTGGAAAAATGTTGTCAGCATAATCCCCGCAAATTACAAATACGGACCTTTGGTGGTGTAATAAATTTAAGGGACCATGTAAAACCTGCAAAGGATATCACTGCCATTACAGTGGATAGTTATTTATTAAAACCCTATCTACTCAGGATGATCAACTGGTATTTACTTCACATCGAGAAACTCTCATATTAAAGCTAAAGAATTCTCTTTAACGGGCTATTTATTGTGTCTAAGAGTCCCTCTGACATTATTTGGAGTTCTGTTGATATTCAATATATCAGAGATAACTATCTTGTTCAATCTAAACTAACTGAGCATTTGGAAACTTTAATTAATAGCATTATTATGTATTGGTTGTTACCTGAATCACATTTCTGTAGGGATTTTTTTTGTATTAAGTGGCGGTTTGCAGCTGACTTTTTTTATAATGGAATTTTAGTATCTCCTGCACTTTGCAAATCAAGAACAGTTTTGAAAATGTTCAGAGTGAAGTAAAGGGCCAAATCATGCTCTTATAACAATGAAAAAATATGGAGTAACTTAAATTAGGTCACCTTTGATTTATACCAGTGTAGGGGATGGCAGAATTTGACCCAGAGTTTGCCTCTCTCCTCTTAAATGCAAGGTTATAGACAGGCCTTTCTAGGTACATCTGTACTTCAAACAGGAAGCATAATTTCCAGCTCAAGGTGACATACCCACACTTAGGGTTACCACACGTCCGGATTTTCCTGGACATGTCCGGCTTTTTGGGCCTCAAATCCCCATCCGGGGGGAAATCCCAAAAAGCCGAACATGTCCGGGAAAATAGGGAGGTGCTGGGCCGGGGATGCTCAGCCGGGGGCTGGCACCGGGCCCAGGGGTGTGGTGCGGGGCCGGGGGCCGGGCCGGCGGTGCTGGGCCGGGGGGCCGTGGGCCAGCTGCCGGGGGCCGGGCCGGGGCTGGCGATGCTGGGCCGGGGGTGCTCGGCCGGGGGCTGGCCCAGGGCCCGGGGGTGTGGGGCGGCGGTGCTGGCCTGGGGGTGCTCGGCCAGGGACCGGCACCCTAGGGCCCGAGCCGAGCCAGGCTGGAGACGTTGGGGCTGGGGCCGGCCGCCGGAGGGAGCTGCTCAGTTGGGGGGGGGGCAGACTGGGCCGCGCCACCTCCCCCCACCTTCCCCCAGCTTACCTGCTGCCTGCTTCAGGCTTCCCGCGAATCAAATATTCGCGGGAAGCAGGGGAGGGGGTGGAGTTGGGGCGGGGACTTTGGGGAAGGGGTGGAGTTGGGGCGGGGTCGTGGGCGGGGCTGGGGGCAGGGCCGGGCCAGGGCCCTGTGGAGTGTCCTGTTTTTGGACACTCAAAATATGGTAACCCTACCCACACTAGTTCTGACTGAGCTAAAGCACTAAAAAGAGAAGTGTAGGTGTAGTGGTATAAACAGCATGAGCAGCTAGGCACCCACCTACATACTTAGCAGCTTGGAAGGGCTTGTACGTGGGGTGGCTAGCTGCTTGTACCACCAAGGTTAAATTTCTAGGTTTAGCATGCTAGCTCAGCCAGAATTAGCACAGATGTATCTTCTCAAGCTGGAAGTTACATTCCAGAGGAAAATGTAGATATATCCTTGTCTTGTAAGGAAGGAGAGTGCATCCATACAAACTGAACTGCACTTTTTACTGGACATAGTTGCAGTGACATGTGTGGTAAAGTTGCCAGAAATCCAACAGGAAATCTCAGAACTTAAGTCAATTGGCAGTACAACTGCTCAGCCACCGTTTTCACTGGGTTGGTTTCTAACCTCCCTTACACCAGTTTGACACCAATGTACCGCTATTGATTTCAGTGGAATTATGCTTGATTTGCACAGGTTTAAGTGAAATTTGAATCAGTCCTGATGACCACTGGGAAAACATGTGGCGGGGGCGGGGGGAGGGGGCGGAGGAAAGGGCCTTATTGTTGGGGAAGCTTATTGTTGGTTTAAGTCTTTTCCCCCCACCCAATTTGGGGAAAAAACAATTGGATGGCATAGCACCTGCTTTGTGTAAACCCTGTGTCTCATTAGTGATGCACTTGCTGGCAGGTCTGGAAAGTTGCTGGTTCTATATATGAGCCTTGCTTGTTTGTGTCCTTGTATTTTCCAAGTTCTCTTAACACTGTCAGTGGTGTCTTTAAAGGTCATGAATAAGTGCCCTTACATTCAGACTTCGTATTTACTCTGAGACTCACATGGGTTTCTAAACAAATTACAGTAATAAATAAATATTAAAATCACTGTACAAGAGATAGCAATAAAGAGTAAAGAAAGGAAGAAGCCAGAACTGACAACTAAAAATAATAGTGGAAGAAAAATGCAAATGGCTAAATATATCTCATTGGAGTTTCTCTAGATTTATACTGGTATAACAGCAGCAAAATTTGACCCACTATGTATCATGCCTTTTTGGATGTTTCTACAAAATCTGATAGATGCTTTCCAATTTCAATACCAAAGATTCTGGTATTGGGTTTTGTTTTCTTTTTCTGCTGTTTTTTTCTTTCTTTCATATTTACTGTTTGTAGGGTGGACTTCATTGACGGTATTTTCTATCACCGCCCAGTGTGAAACCACTCACCCATCCTACCACTGATAGAAAATTAATCCACTTCAGGACTATTGAACGCTATGGTCCTGATCCTCAGTTGGTGTGACCTAGAATATCCTCATTTGCTTCAGTAAAGTTATGCTGATTTTCAGCAGCTGAGAACCCAGCCTTATGAATTTTCAGACCATCAAACACGTATTTAGCACAAGTGCATCTGTGGTGTTTATGCACAGGGAAGCTGCATGTTCAAAAACCTTTACACCTACAGTTGCCCCTGCATGTTGGTCTACTGTTAGAATATTGGCCTGTAATATAAAACAGCCAAGTAACTGAAATACAGCCTTAGAATCTAAACTGTCCCATGCTAAAACCACAGAACTGGGGAGGTTCTTCATATTTATCAGGATTGAATTAGTCATCATATTAGAGATGGGGAAATTGAAGAATGGAAAAGCTGTTAGAGACTTAACTTGAGAGAGGTACACGTAGGTCTCCTGCCTTCCATTTCTGTACTTGAGGTACCAAAACTTTAAACAATTGTGTTTTCTTATAAGTAAAGTTATATCCAAGTAAAAACAAACAGGAATCCTGATCCAAGTTGCAGAACCAGGGTCTGCCTCTCAGGCCTGATTACCCTCATGATGTATCTATTACTTATTAATTGCAGATAATATCAGTCATGGGTTTGGCCCTGAGTCTACCATTAAAAATTGTTCTGTTTTGGTAGATGAGGCAAAAGGGGACTGAATTCTCCAGTTCAGTGTAATACAATGCACATACTACAGCAAGGTAAATGCATTTAAGCCACCCTTATGGTACAATCCTTAGTTGCACTTAGAGTGCAAAAACAGAGCAATGATTTGCAAAAATTATAGCAAATATTTGGCACCAACAATAACTCTGCCTATGTGTCTGTGCAGGATGGGGTGAAGGGCTCTTGTATATTTTAAATGGTGCAGAAATAGTCCACAGAGTCTTACACAGGGGCCTGCAAAGTTTTCATAGCTTAGCAGCTACCAAGCTCAAGTTCTGCAAAGTGACACCTGATGATGCATTTTTTAAAAACAACAACCTTCCATCAATAAATGTCAAAGCACTTACTGTGTATGTAAATCATACAGGCTAGTCAGCTTTTCCAAGGGAGAAACAAAATACTGCAGAACCTAAGGAGACAAGGGGGAGAGCATGCAACTTAAAGCCCAAAACATAGTATGTAGTGCACAATATGCCCTTTTATTAGACACCGAAAGCAAATGTAGTCACAGGGTGCAATATAAACATGCTTTCTTTTTAATGAAAAATAAAATAATAATAATAAAACAAACTTTCCTCTAATAAAATGACTAGTAAAAATGATCATTAATGGCAAGTTTTATAACAAATTCTCCTGCCCTCCTGCTGTCTTCTGCACCTGCTGACTGTTTGGCACTGCTCTCCTCCTGGCCTGCCCAGCTGTTTAAAATGAGTCTTCACTTTGCAATACTTTTTAACCATGAGAGTTTATGAAGGTTGATTCCCCTGAAGAATGCTCAGTAAGAACTCCCTCCCTAAGTGTAAATAAGGTAACCCGATTCTTCTCTCGCACCAGCTTTACTCTGATGTCATTCCATTGGCCCAGCCTCTCGGTACATCAGGGCTGCTTTGCACAAATCAGCCTTGGATCCAGTGGATTCAGCCACTAAAGGATTCCACTTGCACAAGAGAAACTTTGGTTTGCATAAAGTAACCCTTGTGCTTCCTGCATTATCCCCACTTTCCAGCCCCCAACATAGTGGGTTTGGTTGAAGAAAGAGAGACATGACCAGGGCTCTTGATCCCTGGATGTCAGAATAGCTGATTTATATCATAGTCCAAAACAGCACTCACAACCCCAGGATCAGTGGGTGCAAAGATGATTTTGGATTTGTGGATTTGTGCTGAGACACCTCGTGAACTGGATGGGGGTAATTTATTTGAGTATAGCTACTCTATTTATGCCAGTGTCAGAGCACAATCAGACCAGCACATGAGTGCAAAAATGAATCAGGTAGAGCAAGAAGTTATGTGCCAAATGCAGTCCTGGTGGAATTGTGTGCCACTCCCATCGTAATTCCCTACACGTGCTATATGCTGGAATATAGTATTTCTTAATTCATTGGAGAAATTGACTCTCTTTTGTATAAGGCTACCTTGTGTTTCAGCCAAGGTTAATGAGACACTGGGCTGCCTGCCACCTAAGAATCAGAAACATAAATTACAGCTGCAAATTGACAGCTTTAGCACAATCAACTTTTCCAAACTCCTTTGGACTTTAGTTTTCATTAGTCCATTTTTGGCTGGTTCCTCCTACATCCCTGCCTCTCTTTGGAGGATCCCACCTGCATACGATGATATACAATAAATTAAGTGAAAACAAAGGACAAAAACGTGAAAAGGATATGAAAACTAGGGTTGAACAAGCAGCTTATTATTGGTGTCTCATCTCTTCTTTCAAGTATCTGCCACAAGCATCTCTTTGTTTTTCCATTACATAAATAAGGCCTGAGCCCAAACTCATTTTAGTCAATAGGAGTCTTTCCATTGTCTTCAGTAGGTTTTGGATCAGGTTCTTAGGGAAGAAAGGACTTCACCATTATAGATTCACTTTTTTTTTTAAATCTTCAGTCAGGATTCTGTTTGAAAATCAGTTAGACCCAACTAACCCTCATCCTACAGCTGGTCTCATGGTGATGGACCCGCTATGCTATTCAGTTCTAATTTCCTAGGGTTAATTCTTCATCTTCTAGAGCTCTTAAACTGTGTAATCTGTGTTCTTGCTCAAGATGGATGTCTAATTAGGAGATATATAACCTGTGGGTAGGAGAGAGGCTAACAGAATAGGAAGTGTACATACAAATTTCAAATTGCTAGCTATTCTCCTGGCTAGAACTGTCCCCTCTTAATTCAGTTTTCAAAGTGGATCACTAGATTCACCCCACCCCACCCCAAGGCTCTTACTGACATGAGTGGGAATCAAGTAGCTAAAACCAATAATTTACAGCTAAGGTAAGTGACACCCTGCACTTGGATCCAGATTCTGCAATTTAGAGTAGCTTCAAAATGAGCAGAAAAGTACCATGGAGCTTCCAGGGTCTGGAATTCAGCAAGGGTCCATTCAGAGCCCAACCTGACTCTTCTCCTGGGATTCAATGGAGTTAGGTGGTACTGCTTTAGCATCAAACCCTTACTTCTTATGGCCTTCCTCATCATCTATGGGTCCTGGGCCCATTTCATGATTATGCCCAGTTAATCTGCTGCGTGAGAGTCAAAGTAGGTTACTTTTATTTATGTGGAATAGCACCAGGAAATTAACGGGTCTCTTTGTGGAACAAGGTGCTGTTCACTGTAAGAGTATTTGAATCTGACCGTGGGCAAATAAAGACGAAAAGATGGAAACCCCACCACTGAGTTAATCATTTACCTGGAAGTTAACCATTTCCTCCCCCCCCTTCCAATTTTCAGGGGAGGTATTTATTACAAAGAGAGGATCAAGCCAGAAAATTCATATCTGGATCCATATTTTCAATGCTCCAAAGTTAGAAAGTATTTGCTTCTAGGATTTTGGTTTAGCCTATTATAAAACCAGGGCTTATTTGCAAACTGCATACCCAGGTTCAGATTTTAAATAACCCCAGAAGTCTGGATCTGGGATTTTTTTGGGGGCCAATCATTAAATTTGTGTGATAGCACAAAAGCTTTATTTGATTCAGATCTCATTTGTAAGCATTGTAATTCATCTCTTTCATTTTCAGACATTATCCCCAAATAAAATGTACTGCATGAATGTTCACAAATAATGCATACCAAAGGATATAAACATGGTGAATTGAAATTGAGTTTCTAATGCACCAAAACATTAATGGAGTAATTTCCCCCCAACTCTGTTTGCTACTTATGTGCTGCATTATTTTCCATTTGTAACATCAATGTGCACCAGTTTGTTCCAGAATTAAGTTTGCATTCCATTATAATTTAATCATAACTGTAAAAATATTACTAACAGTAAGAATTCTGTTTGTTTACATTTTCCCCAGAAATGCAACCGTAAAAAAATAAAATCTTCTTGAACCACTCTCTTTTATAAACAGGACATGGATGGAATAGCATACCAACATGAATATCTGTCTTTCTAGCCAATATCACCTCATATCTCTGGCTAACTCTAATCAGAAAGGATAATGGATTTGTTTTGCTGGGAGGGCAAGGTGATTGTGCGAGTGACAGATGTCTAAAATAGCATTCTTACTGTTCTCTCTCAGCACTCTTTACCGCTGGGATTATACAAAATGGGTTAATTACAGATGGTGCCTTGAGTTCTTATAGGTTTCAGAGTAGCAGCCATGTTAGTCTGTATCGCAAAAAGAACAGGAGTACTTGTGGCACCTTAGAGACTAACAAATTTATTAGAGCATAAGCTTTCGTGGACTACAGCCCACTTCTTCGGATGCATATAGAGTGGAATAAATATTGAGGAGATATATATACACACATACAGAGAGCATGAATGCCGTGTACATTGGCCAAACTGGACAGTCTCTACGCAAAAGAATTAATGGACACAAATCTGACATCAGGAATCATAATACTCAAAAACCAGTGGGAGAACACTTTAACCTGTCTGGCCATTCAATGTCAAACCTGCGGGTGGCTATCTCACAACAGAAAAACTTCAAAAACAGACTCCAACGAGAGACTGCTGAGCTGGAATGGATATGCAAACTAGCCATTACAAACATTGAATCTATCTCCCCTTGTAAGTATTCTCACACTTCTTATCAAACTGTCTGTACTGGGCTATCTTGATTATCACTTCAAAAGTTTTTTTTCTCTTACTTAATTGGCCTCTCAGAGTTGGTAAGACAACTCCCACCTGTTCATGCTCTCTGTATGTGTGTATATATATATATCCTCAATATTTATTCCACTCTATATGCATCCGAAGAAGTGGGCTGTAGTCCACGAAAGCTTATGCTCTAATAAATTTGTTAGTCTCTAAGGTGCTACAAGTACTCCTGTTCTTTTTGAGTTCTTATAGTCATTCATTTAGTCTCTTTGGAATGAAAACGGCAAGATTTTAAACACTCATTCTTCATTCTTGTGGGCTGACACGTGAACGCTGACAATCAGAGACTACATCCAGTGGAGCTCCATTTTCCATCTTATTTCATGGGAGATTTAAAAAAACGTTAATATAACTAGCAGACTTTACACACTGATTATATTATGGCAGGAACATGACCATGGACCTAATGGGGTAAGGCCTTCAAGGCTCATAGCCTCTCGGAAGCACATATATGTATTCTCTGAGATTTAATGTGAAGATTCAAACTGTCCTTCCTCAGGAAGGGGTAACAGCCTTCTAACTATCCAGCTCTGCCCATGTCCCTCCTTCACGGATGGGATCCCAGGGGATGAATTATTTCTGCTGTTTGCACACAGCAGGCACACATGCTGCAGGGGATCGAAAGTGAAACAATAGTTAAGGGCCATACAAAGTGATTTTCAAGGCGGTAATAGCAGACAAAAGGAGATCAATTCAATGACTTTGTTCTTAGCTGCAATGTTACATGGTGCCTGGGCAATCCCACTGACAGCCCAGTCACAGAGATAGTCACTTGCAGGTACATATGTTGGCACAAATGAGATGTTAACCTTTTGTGGATAACATTCCACCACAGGGTCTGGCCATCCTATAAAGTAGCATTTTACAGTACTCAAAGTTCCTGAAGGGTTCTCTTGCTCTCTTTTAGGCTGGGAAAAATACTGGCAGTTTGATTGTATTTTACATACAATATAAAAAAGTGCCCCATTCTGCAGTCAAGCAGAGGTAAATGGATTTTCTCTCACAGTCTCTCTGTTGGTCAGTGATTTGTAACAAAATTGAGCAGCATGCCCAGATTTCAAAGAGAAACAAAAGAAAAGCCAAGAAGAACCCCTGTTCTTTGAATGAACATTAGATCTTGAATCTCTGGTTTGAAAAAAGTAACATTGGGGAAAATGAGTTGAATGTAAATCGTCTAACCCAAAATTCATACAACTCAATGCCTTCAAGGTCTGAATAGAATGCACATATCTGGAAGTGGGTGAGGGGAGGGTTATGTATGGAAAAAATCTGCACATCAGAACAAAACGCCATTGACTTAATCATCAAGCACTTATTAGACTTGGTAGCCAAATCTGCTTAATTATTATTATTTTAATTAGTAGATGAGTTCATCTTGAACCAATGGAATAACATGACCACTGCTTTCCTGCGGGGGGGGGGGGAGTAGAGGGGGAGGAAGAGAGTTGGTATGACAGAAGGGTAACTATAGAAAACTGGCAGAGATCATTTTTATCAATAAAGCTGTTCTTAGAAGAGTTACTAGCTGAAAATCTTTCCCTTTCATGTTTTTGAGTTCTCATCGCATACAATTGTTTTCTCCAAGGGATTATACCTGATCTCATGAAGCTTTCCCTGCCAAGACAGCCCAGCCTTATTGTGGAATAAGAGCGGACAATGATAGGCAGAGACCACAAGGGAGACTGTGGCGGCTTCAGACCCCTCTCTCCCAGCAGGATTTTGCTGCTCAGCCTGTAAGGGTCACCTGAGCTAGGCTTAAGGGCTTTGGAAAGGAGAGGATATTAGGGGGGCAAATATTTGAAAAATGCAAGCCCTTTGCCATTTCATTATGAGCTTCGCCAATGAAATAAAATAGATTCACTTGTTTATTTCCAAATGCACTGGAAACAAAAATAATGGCAGTTATTGAACCAGCAGGGAGGCACGATGGATATTTCAGCTGCTAAGGGGTGAGAAGTCCCATTCAAAGGTTCCCTCCAAGTTCTTTATAGTGGACAAATCCTCAAAAGAAAACATACTTTCTTAACTGTCATTTGAATATATATCCTGCTCCAGCCAAACAGCCCACTTAAAGTGACACAGGGGTTGTAAATTGGTTCACTGATTGGTGAGCTGGAGTTTAACAGCTTAAGCTTAGCAGGAAGGGGATAGGAACAAAGGTGCCATGCATATCATCATTCACACTGTCTTGCATCTGAAGAAGTGAGGTTCTTACCCACGAAAGCTTATGCTCCCAGTACTTCTGTTAGTCTCAAAGGTGCCACAGACCCTCTGTTGCTTTTTACAGATTCAGACTAACACGGCTACCCCTCTGATACATATCATTCACACTGTATCCCCTCTCCCCTGCCAGCACAGCCAAACCATGGAGGCGAAGGCTTTTAATTCCTGTTTGCAGCAAAAAGGATGTGGCACGAGAGCAACTGGGAGATGAATGCAAGCTACCTAGAAGGGATCTACTTCAGCCTGTATGTTCATCATGCATCCCAGAAGGACCTCTAATGAACCCAAATATTTCAATAGGGGTGTGTGTCCATGCACTTGTTTTCTTCAAGAAGTCACTTATGAGGCAGAAACATCATGAGATCTGGTCTTAAAACAGCATCCAAGACCTGAAACGTGATGCAAAGGCCTGACTGCATGCCATTTTGCTCTGCTGAATGCCTCCCTGGGGCATTAAAAATGCATATGAAAAACATAGAGGGCCAAATTTTCCAAAGTACTCTGCACCTAACACTGAAGGAAAATTTTCAACAGAGTTCAGCCCCTGTTGTCTGGCTAATTCATTTAGGAACCTAGCTGAGAGCTGTTGTGTGCTGAGCTCTTTTGAAAATCTGGCCACTCTAACACAGTTGTTTGAACCTCCAGCACTTGCCTCTAAGCTGATGCAGCACACAGCACAGGTATCAAAAAGCACTGAATACAATATATTTAACAGTTGCATGTTATTTTAGTTCTGTTTGATGTAATAGTAAATTTACTTTGAATAATTTAAAATAAAAAATAATGGAAATAATTATATGCGTCTAGCCAGTGGGAAAGTCTTTTTATCAAAGCCATAATTTGCATGATTTCTATGGCAACTTGCTATATAATACACAGAGCCAAAACCAATAAGGGAAATTGAGTGCGCTATGTAGATGAGGAATAAAGTTCAACAAGTCACGAAATAGTTTGCCAAGAGGTCAGTGAAGCAACTGGACTAGATGAAACAGTTAGGAGTCTAGTAGAACAGCACAACCCTACATGTGGGGCAAAATTCTGCTCACATCTATGGGAAAGGCCCAAAATTCAGGTCAACCTGTTCAGGGGACTGAGGGAACAGAAATCCAAGCAAAAGCCATGAAGTGGGACTCAGCACATACGGTTGCTCTTCTATGGGTATCATCGGGAGAATAGGGTAAGAATACAGCTCCTAACTATGTTAGGGTTACCATATTTTGTGCCTCCAAAAGGAGGACACTCCACGGGGCCCCGCCCCCAGCCCGGCTCATGCCCCAACTCCACCCCTTCCCCAAAGTCTCCGCCCCCTCCACTGCTTCCCGCGAACATTTGATTCGCGGGAAGCCTGAAGCAGGTAAGGGGGTGTATGGGGGGAGGAGGCGCGGCCCAGGCTGGCCCTCCCGGCGTTTCCAGCCTGGGTCGGCCCCAGGCCCGGCCCCCAGCTGACCACCCCCGGCCTGCCCAGCACTGCCGGCCCCCGGGCCCCCGGCTGAGCACCCCCGGCCCGCCCAGCACCGACGGTCCCCGGCGGCCCGGCGCACCCCCCGGCCGCCCAGCACCGCCGGCCCCCGGCGGCCCGGCGCACCCCCGGCCGCCCAGCACCGCCGGCCCCCGGCGGCCCAGCGCACCCCCCGGCCGCCCAGCCCCCGGCCCAGCGGCGCCGGATTTTCCCGGACATGTTCGGCTTTTTGGGATTTCCCCCCGGATGGGGATTTGAGTCCCAAAAAGCCGGACATGTCCGGGAAAATCTGGACGTATGGTAACCCTAAACTATGTGGCTCCACCAGTCAAAAGCCATGAATAAAAATCACAGCCCTTGTCTGTGACAATGGATATGTGGGTGTCCAGCACCCTATCACTAGGTTGGGGTAGAAAATCCCATCCTCCTTACCCATTCACTTGAGCTTTGTCCAGAGAACCACCATTTGTACTAAGGACAAGGTTGGACTCAGATGACCCAGAAGGCTTTGTTAACCCTATCTCCTATGATTCTCTGGCTTACAGTGTGATGATGATGATATCAGAGTTGGTGCTATTATATTAGTGCAAAATCAGATGTCACCAAATTCTCAGCAAAGCCCTAGAATCTGGCTTTATTTTCCATATCCTTAATACATGACTATAGAGCCACTGAGAATTACATTTTAACATGGATCTAAAGTTGCATGCACTAAACTATGCTTAGCATTTAGTGTATATAGCACTTTAAATCTTAGCAGCTCTACAAACTAGAAGGGCCAAAATCAGCTCTTGGCTCTTCACATGTAGCTCCAGTTTTAAACAGAGCGCACCCTGGGCACATATACATGTCCAAGTTAGCCCTATGTCACAAAACACACATGCAAAACAAATAAGTGCAGGTGCAGTTTGGCATTTCCCAGGGTTTTATTTAGAACTCAGTAGAAAATCAGTTTGGTGGATACACTACATTCTGGGTCAAATTCAATCATTTACACTGAAGTCAATGGAGTCACACCAGTATAACACTGATGTATGTGATAGGAGGCTCAGGCCTAGTGTGTTCAATATATACACTCACAGCCAAATTTTGCCCTTAGAACCAGTGTAAACCCCAAATAACTCCATTGACTTAAGAGTTATTCTGCAGCTAGGGCCAGAGCCTCAGCTAGTGCAAATCAGCATTAGGTCCATTGAACTCAGAGCTATACTGGCTTATACCAGCTGAGGATCTAGCTCCTAGTGAGGCCAGAATTTGGGCCCCATTTCTGAAAATGCAGGCCTCAATGTCTGCTCTGTGTTGGCTTGGGCTGCTGCTCTGCCAGTGAATCCCAGGCTCTCGGGCAGCTCTTTTAGAATTTCAGCACATTCTTTGGGTGTAAGTGATGGAATGGGATGGATTCCTACAGAGCCCCAACAGTCTGCAGGCACCCAAACATTACCCAGCACTCACTGAGAAATCAACTTGGAAATGCCACAGCCAAGTTGATGACTTGTAAATACAGTGACTGTGTGCGCTACATGTGAAAGTAAAGACAATCATCACACTCCGGGCCCTCAGAGGAACAAGCGTGTAATTATTAATTATATACACAGGAGTTAAACAATGCCTGCAACGTACCTGTTTAACTCCCATTGAAATAAATAGGAGTCATGTGCATGTACTAAGGGGAATGTAGACCCCACAGTTAGTAATTATAATAGTTATGAAAGGTCATTATAAGTCCGTGTAGTCTCATAATATTAAAATGCAGAAGCTTACATTTGTTAAGTAGAAGAGTCTCAATACAGCTATTCAGTGAGAAGCATTTCCAACCCTTATTCTCCCTCGAAATTCCTGGTGTATACCACCTAGTCATTTATTCCTGCATTCACTTATAAAAGATTGGCTTCTTCTGGTAAGCTAATGCCTTTATTATATGTATTTATATTTATTTTATACATACACACACACACACACACACACACACACACTGTTGTTTTATTCATTTTCACATTCCCCTTTCTTTTGACCCCCAAACCTTTTCCTTTAGACTCATCATCCTCACTGCAGTGGGTCCTGTCTGTATTCCAGGCAGGTGACACCTGATAGTAATGGCAGGATGGCACCCTAGCTGCAAGCCATCCAAATAGCACAGGCTTCTCAGTGCCAACGTTAGCTATTATGTCAGCACAATTTGGCAGGGGCTAATCTAATCCTTTCCATCTGGGTTTCTTTTTTTATTCTCCCTGAATTGGGATGAAGGATTAGGGGGAGGGAGAAAAGCCACAGCCCCTTAGCCTCACTTATTGAGGTTTAGAAATGCATGCTGCTTATTACTGCAGTTCTAATTCCTGACTCAGTCAATAGTACTGAGACTCAAACCACAATACAAAGATATATGGACTGGCTCCAAAAAGCCATTAAGCCACCAAGCCAGCTTCTTGCCAATACCCAGCACTCTTCTCGGAGGAGGAAAGAGTGTTGGAACTCACCCTTAAGCTGAAATGATACACCGGAGCTTACATTTATACTATTAGAACTAGTATAAAGAAAAAATGTGCTGGTATTTTACTATTCCACTAAAATCAGTGTTTGTAATAAATCCTCTGCTAGACTGGACTCTTTATTGCTGATGTCCATAAACTATTTGCTTTATTTTCTCAAGCTATCTGATGTTTTAAAAGATTCCTCCCCTCCCCTCCCCTGCCCCAAAATCCTGATATGAATCATATGGACAAAATAAACAGAGTGCTCTGTTAGAGTTTCCCTTTTTACAAATGAGCCATAAAATTCTCCATTAATCAGCCCTGCCTCCCCAGGGGCCCATCTTCATTGTTGAGGTTTCCTTTTCCATTTCTGATCCCTGTTTTGTTGAAGAGATTACAAAAAAGTCACAATGCAGTAAACCAAAAAGAATAAGCTTTTGAAAGCCACCCTCCTCTGCACAGGCCTTGGGCTGAGCGGAGTTTTGAGCAGTGCAGGAGCAAGATATACAATTAAATGCTCTCTATTTTTTATCCCTTCCCTTCTAGTTAAATGACAGCCCCATCCCACCTCTCTCCCCCATCCAGAGTACTTGGTGTTCCCACCTATTTAAATAAATGGAAGTTCCTTAGAACAATAAAAAGGCCCTTCAGGGTCTCCTAGGGTAAGTATCCACGGCCACAGAAATAATGAAACAGAATTTACTACGAGTCTGGCATCTCAGAGCATTTGACTCTTGTTCATTCCTGAGGAAGGTGTCAGTTCTGACACAGCTTGAATTTAACTGGAGGGCATATTCCTTTAAAACACAGATTGAGGAAATATATGTCTACTATAACTGTCTCTCTCTCTCTCTCTCTCTCTCCTGTACCTGTCTCGACTCCATGTACTTGCATAGGGACAGCCAGCAAATCTCCTACATGTCCCTTATCAGAGATCTGACTCTTTAAACACACTAACACAGGGTACCCACTTGTACACTCAGTTATGAAGCTATAAATAGAAAAGGGGTCTATAGAAAATGACATACTTCCAGAAAGTATGCCATTTAGGGAGAGTGGCAATTCCCAGTGCAGTCCCTTTTTCTAGCTGGTATTTCTATGTTCATTAGTACTCATAGGCTCACAGAACACATATCTGTACAACCTCCTGAAGTGTGGAAGCATTCAGAATCCACACCTGGACAAGAGCCCACAGCTGGCCTATATAACCAGGGCCAGATCCTCAGCTGCTATAAGTTGGTGCAGCTGCACTGAAGTCAATGGAGTGATGTAGATTTATGCCATCTGAGGATCTGGCTTATATCTACAATGGGACTAATCATAACCTTCAAACAAAATGGCCTTGAACTTCAGGATGTTAGAAATGTGGCTCCAAACTTTGCAGGCCCATTTCTAATTAAAACTCAGATGGTTACCTTGCCTCTCCCGCCTCTCTCGGTTTTCCACCATCCTCCACACGTTTGGGGGGAAATGACATAAGCTATCTTCAGGGATACATTTTTAGCCGCACTACTTATTTAACATGCAAACCAAATACTCAAAGATTTTTTTCATCTCAAGGTTGGCTTGAAAGCCAAACAGTTTTATCTCACCAAAGTCCCAGCTAAGTGCTGCAGTGTAGAGCCGCATGTGTAAGGCAAGCTTGCTCCTTCCAGTGAGGCCCTGTTGATCTATGATCTAATCTAGGCTCTTTAAATAAGCTTTAGAGTGTGTAACTAAGAACCCCTTTATCTGTTATTAATGTCTCATTTTGTTATCACCACAAGTAATTTAAATGTACTGGTCATATTAGATTAATTATACTATAAATCTCCCTTCCTCCAAAAATGTGAAGCTCCATAAGAATGTTTTTTCGTGGGGAAAGAATGGGGTGTGGGGGGGGTCATATGAGCTCAGCAGCACTCTAAGAACATGAGCTTTATGCACATAAAACACTTAAATGTCTGGACATGCATGTGATGTGACTCACTCACACCTAGAAAACAATTTATCTCATTCAAAGACGACAGAAGTGTAAATTTCTTGAATCACAGATTTTATTAGTACAAACGTTGAATTTACTCACATACCTTTTGACTTTATTAGCGTATCTCATTTTATATGTCCTGCAGGCTTTGGCAGTTTTTTCCACATTTTATTGACTCAGGCTAGCAGGCAGAAAAATGACTACCTGCCTATATCAAAAAGGAATTTCTCGTAATCTCTCTAAAACTAACATTGCTTGACATAAGATGGTACCTGCCACATACCTGCCCCTTTCTCATGGCGGTTTATTTGTTCTGATTTAACAGAAGATCACATCAGATATCTGATCCCACTTCAAACTGAGCTGTCTAAACTGTCTTGGGTTTTCACATGCAGTGTCTTGCCTGAAAACAAAAGAAATGCTCATTATGCATATTTTCATTGGTCCCTGTGTCACCCAGGAAAACTGTTCCTGAAAGGAAGCGAAATAAAGAAAAGCTGCTGAGAAACAATTAGTTGCCTTGGGAAAAGTACCTGCCAAGCCAGCTCTTAATTCATGTACCCAGTTGCCACAGAATTCCTAAGCAAATTGAATCTGACTTATCCTGTCTTACCCAAGACATGTAGAGACTTTGTTTTCTGGACAAAGAGAGAGAGATCACACAAGTCACATCTCTCCTTTCTAAACCTTGCTGAGAAGAGCGGTGATAGAAATATGCACCTTTAATTATCTGTGAAATGCCAGATAGCTAGTTCTGTTGTGCTGCAAATGAATTGAGATATAGGGTTAAAATAAGGAACACTGCCTTATTCTAGCTCTAAAACAAAAGTACTTCTTCAAGAGCTTTAGTCTCTGCTATAGTTATTTGAATCTGTTATAGACAATACTACAAATCTTTTGCAGGCATTAAGGTTGGTTTTCAGTGAATACAAGCTATAGAACTGAGCCTTCCATTCTATATTTGCTGTTAGGGAGGCTGAAGTTTTGAGTATCTCTTAACAAGGAAGTAAGTGTCTGCTCACTAAATATTCTCTCAAACCAGAATCCCAGCAACCCATTATAAATCTGGGCCTGAATCTGGTTCAGTTGGTATAGTCCAGCTGCCTTGTGCCAGTTTGATGACCAATCACAGCTGTATACCCAGTTAAATCGGTGTTAAAGATGCAAAATAGGAAGAGTACCTGTGTATATGATACTTAGATGCAGGGTTTGAAATTAGGTCCAATCAGTACCACTATTCCAAAGTAGGGATGGCTCTTTTTGGACTTGTCTCTCTGGATTTTTTAAGTGAATGCATCTGGAAAAATATCCATGCACCATAACTCAAGATTGCCAACCCTTCACTCACTTGTGAAACCGAGACCTGAAAAGTCACTGCCTTTGCCTCCTGCACACCAAAAGAGTAGTTGCTATGGAAACTAACAAAACTTAGTTCCAAACAGTGCATAGATTTGATATCACTAAAGCATAGACCTTTCGACTTTGAAATCATTTAAGCCATGGTAATGGAATGTTCTGAGCCCCTGAGTGAATACAACTATGGAGATATACATTTTTTTAAGGAGGCAAAACACATTCTTGGGCATTATTTCAAACTATTGAGTGCGTTTAATGATAACAAAGACTCCATTCATAATTTAACGCCACATCAAGTTGTGATGCATGGAAAACCAGACAAGACACCAAAGACCAAAAATTCCTCTGATGAAAATCACTAAGCCCAGTGTTTCAAAAAGACATTTCATCTAATTCCAGTCTAATGCATAAGCCTTAACTAGTAGATGGTATAATGTGGGTCAGGGTAAGTGCTTCTGATGCAAGCCTTTGTAAAAGGTCCAGGGATATAGCCTATTCCCCATGGTAGGGGTGGTGAAGTAGTGAATTCTGGACTACCATGTCCTTGCCATTCCTTGTAACAATCCCTTTTATAAGTCTAATCATGCTTTCACTCATGCGCTCTCCTCCCTCTTCCGGTAACACCTTGATCTTGTGCTAGTTCAGTGTTCCTTTAACATAGTGCACAAACTTTGTAACACAGAGGACCTGGCTGAAAGATTTGCCTGGAGCCTTCATATACTTTGCATATTATTTTAAATATATTTACATAAGATTTTAATCAAGAAAAAGCAGGTGGGTTTATTATTTTTTAGAATTCCCATACAACACAAAACATGACCTAAGGGTTGCTAAGAAAGAATTACTGGCATCAGCTCTCTGAAATGCAATTGCTTGATGTCCTGCTTAACATATGAGGAAATCACACACGTTGTTTTAGGCTGTGAGGGCTCTGCAATGTTTTGATTTATTCAGTTTTATGATAGCAAAGGTCTGTATGTGTTCGTATGGTCTGTTTACAAGTCTGTTCATAAGGACTTACAAAGTGGCTTGCACAAATAGCAACTCTCTTACACAATTTGAGATATCTGTCATTTGACAGGCCTTTACAGACATTCAGAAAGCTCTGTTTGGAATGAACAGAAGCATAGAAAGCCAATTTATTCCACAGCCTCCAGTTTCTTGTGTTCGATTGAAAATGAGTCTTCAAACAACTTGACCATCTTTTTGTCCCTTCTGAATCACTGACCCTGAAGCTCCATGATCAGTTCAGCATAAGTATAACTCATGCTTCTTGAAAATGTGCTGGTGAGGGAGAAAAGCACCTTCATAAGAATGGCCTATGAAAAAGCTTGCTCTACTCCACTTTACCCCATTCTTCTGTCAGCTGCAAACAAGCCTTCCACCCCACTCCTTCCCACTGTCCTGGCAGCTGCAGAGAGAAGGCTTTTGCTCCCCTGACACCTGAAAATAATATTTTGTCAGCTGTTGAGTTTCAATGTGCCTTCAGACTTGCAGAGCGGTGAGCTTTGCTGACAGTGGAATCGTCGCAAAGCCGTGCAGAGCAGCGCACTATGCGGCGTTAGACATAGAACTAGATTTCCAAAAGCTGCTAAAGCACCCACATATGATCACAAACAAACAAACAAACAGCTTAGGAAATCTGCAACCTTAGTAAAGGCAAGCACTCAAAAGTTAGAAAATGCCAGAATTAAGGTTGCATGTGCACTCTTAATTCCGCCCTTCTGAACATACACATTATGATTGTGTTACCCAACCTCACGCGGGAAATCTATGGCAGAGGCCAAGGAGGCCAAATTAAGTATGCAAGATCAACCTTAATCTACCATTTCCTAATTTTGACTTTTGAGTATAACATAACTGCAGCCAGCTGACAGGGCGTTGAGAGACTTAATTAGTATGTGTTTCTAAAATGCTTTGTGAGCCCTACATAAAAAGCACTATTGAAACACAAAGAATTATTATTATTATTTAAGGAAGCAGGGTTATTAAAACAGATGAATATTTCATCCCCTTGAAACTACAAGCAGAATTTTAGGTAGGAAGTATGAAATCACCTGAATTGCAATTTACTCAGGCTACCACCACTACTTGTGCGATTTTTTAAATGATTGCTAGTGATTGGGTTCTCAGACTTATGTCTCATAAAACAGACAATGCCATCCTATAATCAATATTTCTTTCTGTTTTGTGTCAGTGGAAATCAGTTAACATGTCAGCATAGTAAGTAATAATGTAAATGTACTAATTACAGTATGTGGACAAGAAAGTCATAGGCTGGATTGTGTCCAGTCCTGCATTGGTGTGAAGGTAGAGAGAAAGCACAATGAATGTTCCCCTCTTTCACCATCGCATAGGAGCTGTACGTAGTTTTTTTCTTTATGCTCCCTGAAGCAGCAGTGCTAGCTTGCACCCACCAGCTGGCAGAGAGGAGCACACACTGTATCTTTGCAAAGGGTAGTTCACCAGCCATGCTCTCTTACACTTCCCAAAGCTCTTGGGAGGCTTTGTGCTCGAGTCAAAACACAATACATTCATGAGCTCCCACATCAAAGTGGTGAACCTCTGCACTGACTCCAACACAAGGCTGTGCCCCAAAGACAAAATGTAGCCCACAGGCTACGAGCTACAGACCAGATTCTGTGCTGCATCTCCTGAAAGATACAGCACAGAAGGTTTGGTCAAGGCGAAGAGAGGGAGCAAAGGTAGTTGTAGTTGTAGGTCTATTTATGTGCTTCTGAAGGGGCCAAAAAACCCTGTTATGAATTATAGCAGCCCAGAAGCTGCTCTGTTTTAAAGAAGCGTAGCCACAGTTGTCTCTGGGCTGCACTGCTGCACCTATTCACCCTCCTGTCTCCAATGGACTCCCTGGGAGGGTGACCATGTAGGATCACAGCAATGTAGAGAGGCCAGAATTGTCCCCTCTGGTTTTATTGTACAGAAGATGAGCCTACCATCAACTGGAAAATAAAGCTCTTGGAACTGAAAAGTTGTGAATTATACCTCATTACTTGGCTTCTCATGTAGGCACCACATTATCCGCATGGCCTCCTTTTCCCTCACGGACCTGTTCAGCTATAAACACGTTCAGAGTTCTGTTGTCATTGAAGATCACTGGCATGTCACAGTGCCCAAACATCTTATTTGCAGCTATTAGGGCTTCTTTATTCTTGTCACAGCTCTGTTATTTGTTTCTAGGTGAGTAAAATGTGTGACCCCAGAGCAGATGTGTAGGAAGTTCCTGAGCATACCTCGGGGAAATCCTTCATCTAGGCAGAAGCTGACAGAAATTGATGAATACAACCATGACAAGGAAAATGTATCAATATTTTCTTTAATTACCCTGTAGCTTTTACAAGTACTTTCAGGTTATAAAAATCTCTAAGAACTGTAAGTATTTCATTACCAGAAAGAAATCATGTCATTCTCTTTTTTGGGGGGAGGAGAAGTTAAACCCAAAATCATGCCCCTGATTCAGTGAAATAGTCTGCAGAAAGAAAATAAAAATTGCTCCATATACAGCAGAATGGGAGGAAAATTCATATGCGGGATTGTGTGGTTCAGGTGAGCTCTAAATCACTTCAACCTGAGCCTGAATGTCTACACTGCAATTAGATATCCACGGCTGACCCATGCCAGCTTACTCAGGCTCAGGGGCTCAGGCTAAGGGACTATTTAATTGCAGTGTAGACATACAGGCTCAGGCTGCAACTCAAGCTCTGGGACCCTCTCATCTTGCAGGGTTCTCTAGCCCGGCCTCCAGCCCAACCTCGAATGTTTACACCACAATTAAACAGCCCCTTAGACCAAGCCCATGAGCCCAAGTCAGCTGGTACGGGTCAGCCACAGGTGTCTAATTGCAATGTAGACATACCCGATGCTGGTAAGGCTCCGAGTCATCACAGATCTTTGGTATATCCTAGGAAATGTCTGGCTGGCCTCATTCCATTTCATTAATGGCTCATATATCAGTGTTTTAGAGGCTAACACAGCTAAATATCGCTATGACGCTGCCTGCCTCAGCAAAGAATTCAAAAGGGCACCAAGACTGATCCTGTCATTCATAACAACGTTGCCAACTCTTGCAACTGCAAGTCTCATATTTGGTGCTTTTCTGAAAGTCTAAGTCCCTGAAGTCGTGTGATTACATGAGACTCTCAGGCCTGGTCTATATTGGGAGGGCAGGGGGAGGATCGACCTAAGATATGCAACTTCAGCTACGAGAATAGCGTAGCTGAAGTCGACGTATCTTAGTTCGACTTATCTCGCATCCTCACGGCGCGGGGTCGATTGCCACGGCTCCCCCGTTAACTTTGCTTCCGCTTCTCACCAAGCTGGAATTCAGCAGTCGACGGGAGAGTGATCGGGGATCAATTTATCGCGTCTACACTACACACGATAAATCGATCCCAGATAGATCGATCGCTACCCGCCGATCCAGCGGGTAGTGTAGACGTACCCTCAGAGTTCATTAAAAGGCAAGTTTCTAGCTTCCCGGTTAGACAGAAATTTTTGAAAATGTGTCTCAGACATACCTAAAGACTGAGAATCCAGAAGGCAAATAAGATTAATTCGTGTCACACTGTCTGATATGGCTTACAAATCAGAGTGCCAATCTCGGGTCAGACTGTCAGAAAACAGAGCAGACACCCCAAATTTAAGTGGTATATTCCGTAATTAGATTTCACCAGGCCGGTAACAAATCTGTGCTCCTGGATTACTATATTTGTCTCACCATGGGGCCACAGACAGTCCCTTAGGCTCTCCAGCCCTTCTTTATCACCCAGACAAACTGGACTTTGTGATGAAAGGTTATTAAAATAAAAAATCACCTCATGTTAGGTTAGTCCCAATCCCAAAGGGTCAGTCACTTACCCCAGGTCAATGAATACTCTGGATCTCACACCAAAGACAAAGCTGACAGCCAATTTCTCTAGTAAACTAACCAAAGATTTATTAGTTAAGAAAAATAATTGAGAGTTATTGAGAGGTTAAAGCAGGTAAAATAAATTAATAGGTGAGTCAAAGTTTGTAAGTCCAAAATGATAGCAAAGATGTAGTGATCTGATAGATTTCCATAAGTCTCTCAGGGTTACCCAAAATAACTTTGAGGATCTCTGTCCATTTGTTCAGAGATACAGGATCACGCCCTGGATCCAAACTTATAGTTGTCTTCCCCAGAAATGAATCTGGCAAATATCTCCACCACAGCATGGACTTTTCCTCTGTTAATGAAACACAAATTGGGTCTGTGGATTTCCCATTGTCAAGCACAGTGACCCATGCTTTGAAGTTAGCATGCTTCTTCATTTACAGCTCCAAGGCTTCAATCCTGTTTGATGGGCAATCCAATTACAGATACCTACATAAAGCATTTAGTTACAGCAATCCAAACAATCTTTCATAAGCTTTCATGAAGTTTAAACACAAAGTTTACACCTTTGTCAAACCTAAGGTTAATATACCTAGAGTTAATTAAATACAGGGATATACATAATGGAATGCAATAGCATTCAACAGATTAGAGATAAGTGAAGACAATATGATTCACATTTCCTTTTAACTAAATTAACACTTGAGTAAATTAATACACTTAACATTCCTTTGAGATTCACACACACAAGTTAACTGGCCTATTGCTCTGACCTGACATGGTCTGTCAGTTCACAATCCAAAGTGTATTATTATTATTATTTCAAATCTCATGATTTTTAGGCCTGACTCATTGTTTTTGAATATGTGGAGTTGACAATACTGTGTGGTCCCCCGGATCAAAGATAAAGACACGATGGTGGTGTAGAGTGTGGACGTTAATCCAAGTTCCTCTGTATGCTGTAGATATGGTAATATGGAGCATTTCACAAGCAAGTGACCGGGGTTCTTTCTGGAGTGCTACACATGGCTTTATTCCATACAAATCCAATCTTAAGAATCTGCAAATCTTTCTTTGATTAATAAGGAAGCAAGAATCGAAACAGTAACCAATTTGCCACATCTAACATGTTTGGATTTGTGGGGGGTGGGGTGGGGAACAAAGCTTGTTATATTACCACTTGCTAAACAACATGAAATCCTAAGTATTGTTATAGAAATATGGTATCTGAGCTAAATACTTTCAGATTACTTGATCAAAAATAAAAAATAAAATAAAAAAAAAAATTAGCATCACGTTCCCTAAGGCTTGTAATAAAATGTGCAATTTTATGAACCTTAAAGAAAGTAGATGTTAATTTTGACATAAATGTATATGGGTTTGCAGTAAAAATGGATTAACTCCACAGATTCAAAAATTTATAACGTCTGTTTTATTTATTTAAGGGCTTGAAAGATATTCTAGAGGAAAACACATTCCCCATTCTGGAAGTGAAGAAACAGGCAAACATGGCAAAAGCAGCATGATTGTTTTCAGCAGTCCTGTGATAACATGAGGAAGTTTATATTTGTCAGCAATCTTATATTTTTCCCTTCCTTTACCAGTGGACCACAGACATGTCATGGAGATGATCTGGAGAAGCATTAATACTGCTATTGATGGATGATCTTTCTGAGCGAGAGCCTAATTCCATGATAGCAAGTGGCAAGGTCAAAAACAAGATGATGCAAGTATGGAATAGGAGTCCAAATAAAACCACCATCAGCCAACGAAGAAACAGCCAGATCCATCTGCACCACTCCAGTCATGCATAGTAGCCCATAAATCTGACAGATCTGGCCACCTAGGGAAGTGCAGCACACAGTTTGATGCTGTGATAATTGCACATGCAGGATATTTCTGCTAAAACAGTTTTAATTGACAGCGTTGACACTGGACAGCACCAGAAGCCACTGGAACCTTGTCTATACCAGGGTCCCTACCAATACTAGCATTTGTACAGCTGAACCAGTGGAAGCTTTTAGCTAAGAATTCCCTCTCAAAATATCTGTAGACAGCTTTTGGCCCCAACAGTCCTGCCCAAGTTTCAAGGTTTGCTCAGCACACCTGCTTATCTAAACCTAGGATGGAGCTTCTGGCTATTGCATAGATGCAAATCAGATTTTGTACATTTAACAAGGCTAGGACATTTTTGCTGGAAGTAAGGACAGAATAAAAATATTAGTATTAAATTCATTTCTCTTAATAATGCTGTGCTATACGAGCTCACATCAATGCTAATATCACTTAAGATTTGAGGCAAAATTTTCAAAAAGTGGTCTCATTTGTGGATGCCAACATCTGCACATGCACTTTCTGAACTCAGCTTGAATCCACAGGGAGCTAGAATTGATACATGCAAAACTCGTTTGTTTAAGTGGGCTTGGCACATGGATATTCCATCATCTGAACACACACAATGTTGTAATCTATCACCTCCATGAATTTGCATACACAAATTTGTGTGAACAGAAAAGGTGGCTAGGTGATGCTTCTTTGAAAATATGTCCCTTTGAGTTTAAGGAAATTAAACAAAACAAACAAAAATCCCTGTGTACACATATATGGAATGAATTCTGAACTCTCAATAACTTCAAGTAAGGAGTACGAAACAGGGCCTATACCTGTCCATCACTTGTCTGTGTATTTAGTGTATTGGTTTGTGAAACTATGTTCTTTAAAGAATCTTATTTTCTTTCTCCATTTATTCTGCATTTCAGAAGTTTATAGCTTGCATTTTTCTTGACATTTTGCTTGTTATGGTATACTTTTCTGTGCTGTGTTTTCCACCCTTTAATCTTCAGACCTCAAACATCACTTTTTTCTAAAGTAATGTTTGTCTACACTTAGGGCAGCGTGTAGAGTACCTATGCTGCATGCCCATCTAGCACAGGTATAAATAGCAATGTAGATTGTAAGGCACTGCTTAGGTGAGTGCAGTAGTACAGAGTGCCATACATGCCTGATCCTAGGGTACATACACTACCCTGTATACGTCCAAGCAGTGCCTCCCATGTCTACACTGCTATTTTTAGTAGTTTAGTGTCCTGCTGGAGCCTTTCCCCACTGCCTCCCCCTGCCGGAGCCTTTCACTGACAAGTATAGCTACACACCACAGTGAGTGTGGACGCAACCTACCTTTCACTGCATTGTGTAGCTACATGTACCCAACATGCCACCACAAGCACAGGCAAGTGTAGGCAAGGTCTATAAATCTCCAAAGTTTAATGTTATATACATTACCTGTCTCTCTTTCCAACACAGTCAAGTCTTTTAGTTTCAAGTTCTCCAAACCTTGATCTTGGGATTTAAGGGAGCTTAGAATTTGACCAAGTCAACTATTTGATAATGGAAACAATATGAAGGGAAGTACATTTCATCAGCCAGCAGGTTTGAAGTATTCAAATCTGTTTTCTTCATCTAGACATTTTGAGTCAAATTTGTAATTGTATTCCAGTATAGTAATTGTCAAATTTTCCTTAAAAAATATTGGGTAAGGAATATTATACTATTCACAATACAGAATACTAGTATTGAACTCAAGAAGTGCATGCCAAAGGACATCAGGAAATATATATAATGTCACTTTAAAAAGAAACACTCAACTTAAAAAAAAAAAAAACAAGTATGTCTAAATCCCATTTTCAATTATTTTTGGCCTTCATATATTCTTCCTGAGTTATGTGAAGAAAGAGAGAATGTATCGCCGATAATATTTTAAAGCTATCACTTAATGTTCCATCATACATCATCACAAATTTCAGTTTCCAAGTCTTTCAGCAGTTATACAGTGGTAATTTATGGTGCTAGCTACTAGTTTTATAGGCTGATTATCAGAAGGGGAATAGTAGCTGGCTTTTTCTGGCTCTCTCTCTCACTTTCACTTCAAAATGAAAGCAGAACAAGACTGCTATAAGGTGAGAATTTGGTTTTATTTGGTTTTCGTTTTTCTTTTCAAGTCCTTTTCTGTGGGCTCCTACTGTATGTGTCTCTGGGGCACATCTATCAAGCCTAAACTGACAAAATGGCTGTGGCCTTTTACTTCCTGTTTTTAACCATCCTAATTCTTCTATTATGTCACAAACCATAATATTCCTTCAATATTTATAAATTTATGTCAGGTTTGATAAAGCTGAAGTGCAACTCGATTATCTCACATTTAACAACTCTCAAATATGATGGGATTTAATACCTACAACATATGAAAACACATCCCCCAGAGCTCATTAAGTGAATTTTGATAGTAAATAAGAAATTGCAAATCCCCTTCTCTCTACTTGTCAGACAAAATTGCATTATATCTATTATTAAAAACACTTTAAATAATTATTCCAATTTAATACAATGAGACAATCTTTAAAGTATAATCGGAGTTGTCATCTGCAAAAGGAAAATAGAGGAAGTAGGTTACAAAAAGGCAAGCTTGGATCTATTTATGACAAAGAAAGATCAAGTAATGGAGCAGATAAGCAGGAGCATTAAAGCAGGAAAATGGATGCACTTGGTAATAATTAAGGACTGAAATAATATATAATAAATATTCATAATAAAGAGATACCTTCACTCATTAGAAAACATTTCCAGCTTGCAAATTCATACTTGGTACTCCCTTACCCAGCCGTCGCCACCTCCACTACTCTTGTTATCGAGGAAGAAAGACCATGGCAACTGTTGTACTACACAACTGGCCTGTTCAGAACACTGAAAAGTTAGGCACTCAAAGGTGAAAAACACACAAGGGGCTTTTCTCTCATTACTCACTTCTACAGGTCTGTAAAACTAAGGGGATTAAGAATGTAGGTCCATTGATTACAAGCCTAGGAAATGCCTTGAATGGTACATTTGATACTTGTACTCCTTTATAAAAAAAGAAAGTCACAATGATTTATTCAGCATACAAAAATAGTAAATATAAGAGGAGCTTGTATGAGTCCCAAAGATCTTCAAATGTAGAGTGCAAACCTTAACAAACACCAATGAACTTTTGGAGGTTTTCTATCCCCTCAGCAAGCAAAGAGGAGAGGTGTTAACTGTGAATTGCATTTCAATATAAAGGCTCCTTGGAGCACTCAGTTATTTGAATTTTCAGAAGAAAAAAATGGGTCTTTCATGAGAAAACATTCTCAAACGACTCTATCCCACTCAGAATTCATAGTTATGCTTAATCTGCTGCTTCTCTGGCTCATTTACAGGGACTGTTGGCAGGTAGTGAATGCAAAATCATTTTAATAGGGGATCCCCTGGGAATGGGAGCAAAAGTTTTGAGCATTTACAATTTCACAATGAAGTATGGCCAGCTGTTAGGAAACCAGCACTTCCCTGCTGTAACTTTCTAGAATGAAACCATTTGCGTGGATATTTTCAAGTCAGCAGTCTGTAAAGGAAGAAACTAGACCATCCAACGAACACTGAGGCATAGAGGACCTGTCAAACCCACCGCTGATCACATTTAGAACTCTGACCCTAAATTAAAAGCCACAACCAAACTCAATAGAGCAGGAAAGATGTGAGATGTGAGTGCAAGTAACATTGTTTGGGGGGAGACGGGAGGCTGGGGGGGGACTGGAGTAATAGGCATTGGGGCTACAAATAGGTGCTTATGGGTTTTACGGCTTATAAAAATGTGAGATCGAAATGGAATTGGCTTATATCAAGTTCTTGTGCAAGATTCCCTACAGAGGGATCCAAATTTTCAGCTTTCCCAACCCCTGTCATCTTCTGAGCAGTAACTGCCAATCATGGCAAATGGTGCCAAGAAAAAAAAAGAAAGGAAAACAGAAGAATTGGGCCCAGTCCAACTCCCACAGAAGTCAAGAGCCTTTCTATTGTCTTCAATGAGAATTGGGTCAGGCCACTTATTGGCAAGTGTGTCCACTAGCGACATGCTAGTTTACAACATCTTGATCATCGGTCGGCAGAGAAGACAGGGCTGGGCCAGACTCTGCTCTCAGCCTGTGTAAGTAATCCAGAATCTTGGAAAGAAAGAAAGAAAGAAAGAAAGAAAGAAAGAAAGAAAGAAAGAAAGAAAGAAAGAAAGAAGCAATTGACTTGAGCATGGTCATTCTCTCGATGATAAAGAATTAGCAAAGATGTCCCTTGCCTTATTGCATTGCTCCCTGCTCACTCCATTCAATCAATAATGCCAGCCTCTCTTCCCCCTTTGTCTGCTTCTCTTACTGCCACCTTCATGCCTTTTTCCACACTGCTCCCAGGTGTGGAATGCCCTCCAGGAACCGTTTCACCTAGCCACTACCCTGTCCTCAATCAAATCCCTCCTTACACACCCACAAGAAATAGGGTCAGACAAAACCTTTTGTTTTGTAAGCCATTCATTCATTGAGATGGTGTTTTCAAGGGAGTCCAAGGGATCTGGGAGTCTAACACACTGGGTTCCTTTGAAAATCCCAATCCCAGGGGGTGGAAGGATAGTTTTGTGGTGAAGGCACTAGACTGGGACTTAGGAGACCTCAGTTCACTTTCTACTTCTGCCACAGAATCCCTGTGTGAATTGAGCCAAGTCACTTATCTGCTTTGTGCCTCAGTACCTCTTCTATGAAATGGGGACATTAATGCTTTCTGACCTCACAGGGGTGGGGTAAGGACAACATTCATAATGATCATAATGTGCTGAGATACTAATGTAGAAATATTAAAATATTAAGACAACAAGCCCATGTAAAGATTGTGTGTGCATACACACACACACACAGGCTATTCATTCTTGTTGTGTGTAAGAATAAACAGGACTATGAGCACACTTACTCTCTTCCTGGAGCAGATGGGTGGAGAGTGGGAAAGGGAAACAAGCCAAGCCAAGCTTCAGCCAGCACAGCTGAGCTGGCACAGGGGAATGCTGTAATTTGTTGCTGGTATAGGCCAGCCGTAAATTAGTACTCCCAGGAGCAGGGAGGTAGCAGAAAAGGAATTGTAATTCAAAGGTACTACTCCTGGGGTGATGCAGCTTTTGCACCACCTTTTGCTCAATGCTCAGAGCTGTGCCAAATGTCACAATCTAGTCCTTAGTATTCACGTGGATCAGTATCAGCTTAACGGTGGCACACGCAGTGAAAGGTGCCATAACCTACTGCGTTAGTGATTATAAAGGGCTATGTCATGTCTCTCACAACACAGGACAGTGGGAGAAACCACAGTGCCTTATACTCATAAATCCTCCCATCTCCTCCAAACAACCTTAGTTGGATTTATGAGTATAAGGCACTGTGCAAGCCCTCGGATAGCTATGCTCAGCCCTTTCCAATTGCATGCATCAGGCAGCTTGTGATGTCAGCAATATATAGTTGTTTTAACGTCTTTCTAATGTTCTCCTTGTTGCACGCTTGATTCCGGAAATGTTCAGTTTTATGACTTAATTACACACTCAGATAATGCAAATACAATACTTGGGCTTCTGTAAAAAAAATCCAATTTTGTCTCTTGGCATCGTGTCTAAGTGTGAAGCAATTTGCAGTGAGGAAAATTTTACCTTCTTCTGAATGGAGCCAGAAATCTTGATAATGTTCAGTTTTGAGTGCTTCCAGTCTTGTGGTGCTGCCAAACAGTTCAGTGACCTTTCTAATCTTATAATCTTCCTGTTAAGACAATGCCAGAATCAAGGGCAAAGCCAGAATTCTTTACACGTGGGTTAAAAAAAAAACCTGTGAGAATTACTGTCTCTAACTATCAAAGATCAAAGCATTATATTAAAAATGTCTAGTACTAGTATGAATCAGGCATAGGACTCAGATCACTTGGAATAGAGACTGAGTGGCCAGTTGAAAATCACTTGTAGTTCAGGTTCCAGATAAGATTCAGTTGGCCTTGGTAACTGGTTAGCAGCATACACTGAGAAAGCAGGGCCGCCCGGGAGGCAAGTGGGGCAATTTGCCCCAGGCCCCACAGGGGCCCCCATGAGAATATACTATTCTATAGTATTGCAACTTTTTTTATGGAAGGGGCCCCCAAAATTGCTTTGCCCCAGGCCCCCTGAATCCTCTGGTGACCCTGTGAGAAAGAGTTTACAACAAAAGAAATCATTGGCCTGATTCACCACTAGGTTGTTCCCACTATAAACTCCATCAATTGCAACACAGTTACACTGGCCTCAAACTGGAGGAAAGCAATGGGAAGTCAGGTCCTGTATGTACCAGTATTCAAAGAAGTGGTTTTTTTTGTTTTAGTGATAAAATATAAAAATATAACAGCCAAATTATAGTACAAATTTCAAATGACTAGCTAATAGAATCATAGAATCGTAGGACTGGAAGGGACCTCGAGAGGTCATCTAGTCCAGTCCTACCATGAGTGCAGGGGACTAAGTATTATCTAGACCAGGGGTCAGCAACGTTCGGCACACGGCTCGCCAGGGTAAGCACCCTGGCGGGCCGGGCCAGTTTTATTTACCTGCTGACGCGGCAGGTTCGGCCGATCGCGGCCCCCACTGGCCGCGGTTCGCCGTCCCGGGCCAATGGGGGCGGCGAGAAGCCGTGGCCAGCACATCGCTTGCCTGCGCCGCTTCTTGGCCCGGGACGGCGAACCGCGGCCAGTGGGGGCTGCGATCGGCTGAACCTGCCACTGCAGCAGGTAAATAAAACTGGCCCGGCCTGCCAGGGTGCTTACCCTGGCGAGCCGCGTGCCAAACGCTGCCAACCCCTGATCTAGACCATCCTTGATAGGCGTTTGTCTAATCTACTCTTAAAAATATCCAATGACAGAGATTCCACAACCTCCCTGGGCAATTTTTTCCAGTGCTTAACCACCCTGAAAGTTAGGAAGTTTTTCCTAGTGTCCAAACTAAACCACCCTTGATGCAATTTAAGCCCATTGCTTCTTGTCCTATCCTCAGAGGTTATGGACAATATTTTTTCTCCCTCCCTCTTGTAACAACCTTTTATGTACTTGAAAACTGTTATGTCCCCTCTCAGTCTTCTCTTCTCCAGACTAAACAAAGCCAATTTTTTCAGTCTTCCATCATAAGTCGTGTTTTCTAGACCTTTAACCATTTTTGTTGCTTTTCTCTGGATTTTTGTCCATCTTTCCTGAAATGTGGCACCCAGAACTGGACACAATACTCCAGTTCAGGCCTTATCAGCTCAGAGTAGAACAGAAGAATTGTTTCTTGTGTCTTGCTTACAACACTCCTTCTTATACATCCCAGAATGATATATGCTTTTTTTTTTGCAAGTGTTACACTGTTGACTCATATTTAGCTTGTGATCCCCTATGACCCCCAGATCCCTTTCCACAGTTGTGATAAATGAAGGGGGGAGGGAAGATAACTACCTTTTATGGACACCCAGCCAGCTAGTTAGCTACTAAATCACTTTTAGTAGCTATTCTCTACTTGCTTTACCTGTAAAAGGGTTAAAAAGTCTGACTGCATGCATAGATAAAAGGAAGTGAGCGGGCACCTGGGAAGAGCCAAATGGGAAGGCTAGCACTTTTAAAATTGAAACAAGGCTCCCCTTTTGTCTGTCTGTGGTTGTTCTCGCGGAGAGCAGGGACAGGGCTAGACTATGCTGTAAAAGCTTGTGCCAGCTATGAAAAATCATTAAATCATACCTAGAAACTACTCATTTGAAACCCCAGATATGTAAGTAGATTAGGAAATATCTATCAAGATGCGATTAGGTTTATCTATTTTATTTGTTTATGGCTTGTGGACCTCGCTGTGCTAACCGCCAAATGCTTTTGTTTTGCTTGTAACCATTAAGCTGGACCTCAAGAAAACCATTCTTGATGCTTAATTATTATATTTGTTCTTTTTAAATCTCACAATAGCCTAAGTTCCATATGTATTTTCGTTCTTTTTGTTTTTAATAAAATTTACCTTTTTTAAGAACAGGATTAGGATTTGTGTGTCCTAAGAGGTTTGTAAATATGTTTTAAAATTAGCTGGCGGCAACAGCTGATTTCCTTTGTTTTCCTTCTCAGCTCTTCTCTGAGGGGTGAAAGGGCTTGAGGGTACCCCACAGGGAGGAATTCCCAAGTGCACCTTTCTGGGTTTAAAGGGGTGGGGGGTTGCACTTTGTTGGTGGCAGCATCTACCCATCCAAGGTCAGAGAGAAGCTGTAACCTTGGGAGTTTAATACAAGCCTGGATTGGCCAGTATTAATTTTTGGAATCATTGCAGGCCCCCACCTTCTGCACTCAAATTGCCAGAGTGGGGAAATCAGCCTTGAAAACAGCACTCCTTCCTAGGCAGTCATTCCCATTTTCTATGTGTGCACCTGATTGTTCCTTCCTAAGTGGAGTACTTAGCATTTGTCCTTATTGAATTTCATCCTATTTATTTCTGACCATTTCTCCAGTTTGTCCAGATCATAATACTGGTATATGTAGTGCTTTCACACATGATAGTAACCTCGTGATCTTACAACATAGACAAGCCCTTATGCAATATGGGCAAAATTACATCCATCCCGCAGCATGCTGGAGGGGGCAGACAAAGGCAGCCTTTGCAATGGGAAGCTGTGATTAGGATGCAAGCACTGTGGTGCACAAGAGTGGAGAGGATGCCAGCCCCAGTGTCAGTAATGTCTGCAGGGGACATTTCTGGGTTGACTGTACTAGGGAGAGCATTTGCCAGCTTGTATTCAAGGGTATAACATGCTCCCCCAGCAACCAGGAAGCATGTTTTATAAAAGGTATAATGCCCCAAGACACCTTGTCCCTTTCCCCTGTTCTACTCAGCCTATACGGAGGCATAAATTAGCCCTTTATGCTAACTAAGTGGGTGGGGTTATAGGAATTAGTCAGTGGAAACCAAGTCTGATCTCACTTAATCCAAAGTGTTTCCAATGGAGGTTCTCTTGATTGACACCATTGTAAGAGAAGCATCAGGGCCAGTGAGAATAAAATTCCCGATGAGGAACCAATTAAACATATTGGCTGGAGCTCCACAAAACGTATTGCCCCCAGAAGATTAACTACTGAGGCGCACCATGGCTTACTGTACATGGAATAAGTCTGGCCACAATCCATGCATAATACCATAATTGTCCGAACAAACATGAGCATCCCCCGTCACACACTTCACTAGATATTACTCAAAGATGAGAAATGACATCTATATTAGAACTACATATATATGATAATCCTCCTTTCAGGTCAGCTTTTCAAAGGATTTTCAAGGATTGGGACAATTTGGGGAACTCCCAGATAGATAAACCCCAGTATCACAGAATCATAAAAGGTAATAACTGGTTCTTAACCATAGAGATCAAAGCCAAATCCCATTTCTTCTTAGATGTCATTGTGCTATCATCATTCTGGTCATTAACTTTGCATTCCACATCATGTTTTTCATTATCCATTCTATTCAGTGAGCACAGTTCTGCAATTAATTTTGCAGTGTTTTTGTTCATGTTTTTTTTCTTGTCCTTTAATCATATACAGTGTGTCTTTCTGTAAGAAAGAACAAGCTTAACAGGGTTGACAGATGCCGGTAATATGCAGCACAGTCATGGAATCTGAATGCCTAACAGATTGTTATATGATTACAAAAAAAAGTATTTTCCCTGCCTATAATCTTATTACAGATGGAATAAATATGAAAAGATGCAATATGAATTCTGATCAGTAATAGACATGCTCACTTCTGGAATATATTTATGCACAACAGCCCTGGAGTTAGGAAATCAAAGCATATTTATAGGGAGAAGCTCAACTCTGAAACTCTGGTATCTTCTCATAAAAGGACAGATTCTCAGGTGGGGTAAATAGGCATAGCGCCATTATTTTTATTGGAACTTTGCCTATTTACATCAACTGAGGACCTGACAGTTTACATAAGCTGAGAAAAACAATTGTATGGATCTTGAAGGTTTAAAGCTATAAAAGAGGAAAGATAGCCTTCTGGTTAAGGCACTCAACTAGGCCTCAGGATTTCCATGTTCAGTTCCTCGCTCTACCACGGCTTTCCTATATGACCTTGGTCAAGTCACTTATTTCTCTAGCCTTCAGTTCCTGATTGACGAGATGGGAATACTACTTTTCTGCCTTGTCTATTTAAATTATAATCTGTTTGGGCAGTAAGGGCAGTTAGTCCTTCTCTGCATATACAGTGCCTCGCATGATGGGGTCCCAGTCTCAAGTGGGGTTTCTCTGTGGTATTGTATACAATTAGCAGGAATCTGAGTGATTCACTAAAAAGATTATCTTCAAAATTCTGTTGAAACAGTTTGATGCTATGGCCATGGCCAGCTCTCCGAATGCTCCTTTGATGCCTCCCCTACTCCCTTCCATATCAAAATCAAACTCCTCGTTCCTGCCTTCAAGGGTATCCAGAACGTAGCTCCTTCCTTCCTCTCCCCATGCTCTCTGCTTCCTCAAGCTGCTTGCCTGACTTCCCCTTCTTCTACCAAGTGCTCACTCTCCTTTTGAGGTCTGAGTTTTCACCCCACAAAATGACAGGTCCCAGGAGGATGGGGGCTAATTGCTTAAAACCAGACACAATTTTCAAAGTCATTTCAAAACTCATTCAATCCAAGAGGTTCATAGAATATCAATCATTGTTTCTATAAGTCTTGATGAGCATGATCATACCAATTTGACCCTCCGACATCCCTACTCCCTGCTTCTGTCTCCTCTTGTTGTTCTTGACATCCATAAGGCCACCCTTACTCAGTGAAAGAGGGAATGAAACAGCTCTCATGAGTAAATAACTGCACTGTGGAGGCAGATACTACACTGACTATGAGAACCACAGTAAAGCCTAAACATAGAAAGACCAGTGGATTCACTTCATGCAGTTGGGGCAAAACTATGAAAACAGCATTGTATACAGCATAGAATAGGGAGGAGACACTTAACTACATGGCAGTTCCCCAGAACATGACAAAAAGGAGATAATTGGTGTTGCTCCCATGCAGGGCAGCATTGTGAAATAGCACGTACAGGAGGATGGGGAAGTAACCGCAGTTATCCAAACCCTTTCTCCAGAGTCCTGGCACTCAGGTAGGTCAAATATGCCCGACAAGAAAGTAGGACCACGTGTATACAGGCACATGCAATCATGTGGTGTGAATGTGACAACAGGAAACTAAATGTTAAGTTTTCTTGACAGCCAGCAAATCTGGCTTAAATCTTTCTCAGGCAGTCAGAAAATAAAAATTCAGTTTTAAATATGGGGTTCTGGACACCACATACATGGGTCAAATATAGAGCTTTTCCTCAGGCATGAGAGAAAGGAAAATTGTCAAAATTCTCCAGATCTGCTTATCTCCTGTTATTCTCTCTCTCTTCCCTCCTAGATTTCTCCCTCACCCTCACGCAATCAAACTTCAATTTAAAAGCACTCCTCCTGGTAACAATGCTGAAATAACCCAATTAGAAAGAAGGATTCCCCAGTAGACAATTCCTAAGAGATGTTGGTCATGTAGGCATGCCTGGGTTGGTCTGAATGAACTATCAAGAACTGTCAACATATGACTAGAATTACCTTGGAGTTACAAGGGAGACCAATGATCAGATGTGCGACTTAGGTAACCAACTACACAGCACCAATAGTGAAAAAGTGCATGTTGCAGTTTGCTAACAGTCAATTGGCATAATTTTGTTCACACATAATTAATTAAACAATTCTAAGTAGTGGTCATATTCATTAAAAAATGACCTGTCTGCAAAGTATTTAAAACAGAGAAAGGGGTTACACTTGCTGAATTATTTGCTGTGATTTGTTCCTTCATCTCTAACTGGGATTCACTGTAGCTTCACATTGTATCATTCCATCATGTAAAGTAATTAGACTATCACAATAATTCATATAGTTACCTCAGCAACCTTCTACTAATCTGCAGAGTTTTAAAATCAAGCTGAGATCTCGCTACAGGCCCAATACAAATAGTGATATTATTTAAAGACTATAATGATCAAATATAACACTGGGAAGAATTGTTCAGCCGAATTCTGAACCTATTTCAAGCTGTAAAATAACCTCTGTCACTTATCACAGGTCTACAGGACAGAGGCAAGCATGAGCTCTTCTAATTCCATTTAATGGCATTAATCCAAGATGAAAGCTGTTTCTAGGATGTAAAATAATGTCATGGTAATATTTGTGTATTATCCTCAAAGGATGAGTTCAGTTCAAAGAGGTACCCCAAGATTTTGAACAGAAGGTGAAACTGGATCAGCAAAGACATAGATGAAGGGCAAAGCTATTGGACTTGATTCATCACTGCATCATTTAGTCTTATACCAGTGTAACTTCTTTGAGTTACAACTTTGTAAGACAAAATAAGTGATCAATCAGACCCACTGATTTTAATAAAAGGGGGGGGGGGTCCTAATACAAAACATTTCAGTGTTATATGCTTTTTTAAAATAAAACCTACCATTGAAGCTAGTTAATTGACTAAGGCATTAGGACAATCTGACATTGACTTAGAGAGAAGAAATACAGTGTAATTGTTAAAGCTTAGAAATTAGCAGATCTGTATTCTATTCCTGGCTGAGCCAGAAACTTATGTGTGATCTTCACCTCTCTGTGTCTTTGTTTCTCTATTTTTAAGGTAGGGAGGTATCAGGATTCCTATATCACAAGTGTATTGCAAAGCTTAAGTCGTTAATGTCAGAGTGCTTTGAGATCCTCAGATGGAAGACATTACGGATAAGGAAATCATGTTAAAGGCTATTCCATTTAAAGCAATAAAAGGGAGCTTTGCTGTTGAGTGTAAGGGCGAGGTGGAAATCAAATGTACAATGGCAGGACTGTAACACCAGAAAACAGAAACCAAGGAAACCTAAAGTACACCACAGAGAAACACAATGTTGTTGACTAAAATGAATGTCCATGAGTTCAATAATGAAAGTTTTGCCACTGGCCAAAACCATGATTCTAACTCCCCGTTGAGAAATTTTAAAATTACATATCAATGATGTGTTATGCGTTGATGACAAGAAGCTGCACTCACACTTTAAATTGTTCTGAATAAGTGTTTAATTTAGATTCAGTTAGAAAATTGTATATGATTTAAATGCCAAGTGATGATTATAAAAGCTATTTAGTGAGGCTTCAACCAGCAATCCTACCACCTGTGCTTGCCAAAACTCTGAACGGCTATGGTGCGAACTGTGTGCGCTTAGCAGCGCTAGCTGAAAAATCAGTAACAAATAATACAAATTTCTACAAATGCTGCCTCTTGGTCCTTTTGTGAATCACCCACAATCAGATTGCATTTATCTTAGATGCCTTCGTTATTCAAAGATATCTGCAGATTTCTATGGGGCTAGATTGTTCCCAGAACTGAGCAGCCACGAAGGGGCATAAAGAATAATCGGAACCCCACCTCACACCTCTGCATGGACTCCGCGGCCTTTGTGTTCAGCACACAGGTATAAACAGGAGCAATGTGCCTGCTATTCAATGCCCTCAGAGTTGACTGTCAGGGAGAGGCTCGGAACGGGCGGGGCTACCCCACCACCACCAGCTCAGCTAAGGTCATCATTTGCTGTTGATGTAGGCTAGTAGTAAAATCATTAACTCCTGCTACATCTTCACAGCAAGGGGGAACCAGGGAGGGAAATGTGCAACTCTGGGACATAGTGGGTTCTCTCCGGTGCTCCTGGATTTGTACAGCTATGCACAAATGCCATACATAGTGCTAGGGCAAAGCCACAATATAACTCTCAAGGAAAGGGAATTACTGAGAACGGGAGGGCACATTTTCATCCTATTTCCTTAGAAAACCAATGGAAAGGATGGTCCGAAGGATGGGCAGCAACAGCATTTTTGCCTCACAAAGGCTCTTTGACAGAGGGATCTTCTGTTCATTCCCTATTCAGAGAAGGGGAGAGACGTCAAGATCTTCAATACTTTCCTCTATGGGCAGGAAAAATCCAGTCTCCATCCTCACGGGCTTAGGAAGTGGCAGGAGTAGCACAAACACTGAGATCTTCACACCTGCTCTTGACAGACCTAGGGGAGTGGAACCATAAGTGAGCTTCACTACCTGTCTTTATCTATGTAGGCAAGGTAGAGGCAGCAGGAGCAAAAGGCCAGGGGCTCATGTCCCGTCCTACTGTCCACAGGTATAAGGAAGGCTCAGTTTCCGTTTGCCACGTATATTGAAGAACAAATCCTGCAGCCTTCTCTAGACCTACTCACTCAAAACTCCTATGAAGTCCAAGGCAGTTTTTCCCATTTACATTTTAACAAAGGACTGTAAAATTTGGCCCCATCTGCTGATTTGACAATTCAAAGGAGCTGCTCAACAACTGCACT
Source organism: Malaclemys terrapin pileata (assembly GCF_027887155.1). Lineage (NCBI taxonomy): Eukaryota > Metazoa > Chordata > Testudines > Emydidae > Malaclemys > Malaclemys terrapin. The sequence goes on from NC_071513.1 coordinate 68,030,633, forward strand.
AGCATCTCCAATAGAGAAACTGCCAATGGGAGCACCAGGCCCCAATTTGGAGTCTGGAGCAATGTGCAAATGAGGATTTCACCAGGTGGAGACAAGCTGGTGTGGACTTGTCCTTCTGACCCAATGATTGTGGGCATGCCTGCAGTATAGGGCCCAGGGTTAAACCTTTGAGACTCCATGAGCTTAACACTGAAATTAGGAGCCCTACTCGGCACTGAGGAGCAGCAGAGAGAATCTGCAAACATTGCTTCAGTCTTGGAGTAAAGCAACCTCCTCGGCTGGTGCAGTCCCCCTGCTCAGATGAGAACAGCCAGTGTAACTGCATGATTGTGCATCCAGTAGTCTTACCCCCTGCCTATGTCCTGCTTCTTAACCCCCACCCCATGCAGTCCCCTGATCTTGCCCCTCCTTTCTGCAAGAAGACTGCATACCCTTTTTTTGGATCAGGAGCCTCTATATCCACAGGAAGGAGAAGAATTTTAAGTTATGAACCAACACAAGTTAGTAAATAAATTCGCCAAGCATTATAGACACTAGTTCTCCCTTTTAATGATCTACTGTTAAATATTGAAACATGTTCTTTATTAAGTGGTTGTTTACATGCAAAAAGTAATTAATTCTAAATGCAAGACTCATTCCAGCTTGTAACATACAAGGTGCATGATGTACAAAGCCATCTGCATTTGCAGTCACTGGTTTTACTAGACACACCTCAGGGCATATATACATATGCCAAAACAGGGCCAAGCCTGAGAAATGTAGCTGAATTTAGTTAGGACATGTGTTACTCAACATCAGAACCTATTGGGCTTTTGTGGGCCTGTCAGGTGAACAGCTACTTCAGCACAGGTGTTTATTCCTGGACTAAATTTAAAAAAAAATATTTCTCATAGAAAGAAATATTTCTGAATTACATAAGCATGTCATGTATCTGTTTATTCCACTAAGAACTTTTGTAACCTCATACTTGCTACAAATTAGGAAAAACATAGTAATCATATTTTAAAGGTTTTCTAAAGCCTAATCTAAATTCCCTACCAACTGTTTTTTGTGTCTTCCCAACTCATACCCTCAAACAAAAATTGGGTTATGTATAATTTAACTTTAATATTTCATTCCCCAAATCCATACCACTCTTAAAAACCTTTTTCATTATTACATCTAATCTCCAAGGGATTAATTACTGGAAGATTAATATATTATATTAACCAAGGCTGTCATTAACAAAAAAAAAAACATACTCTCAAAAGTCTTGCTTTTGTTACATTAATAAAGTTATCACTGTCATAATGAGCCTCAAATTGTGTGCGATTAGGAGGCCAGGTCTAGGGAGAAGGGGAAGACAGAAACATCACAGTGCCATGGAGTGGGTTCACATTAAAGCAAGATAAAACAATCCAGCATCAGAATTGCAGCCCACAGCTACTACCAGCATGTAGAAATTCACACCAAAAAATACAGAGAGATTGGAAAGCTCTCTCTGTTCCCCTTATAGTTACCATACATAGGCATAATTTCCAGCTCAGGGACATATACCCTTGCTGGCTCTGATCAAGTTAGCACAAAAATAAAATAGTAGCATAGCCCTGGTGGTACAAGCAGCGGGAAGTTCCAGCCACCCGTATACATACCTAGAGTGCTGGAGAGGATAGTACTCAGGTAGCTAACCTGTTGTGCCATGGGGGTTATATTACTATTTTTAATGCACTTGCCTGATCAAACTAGTCTGGGCATGTCTACCTGAGCTAGAAATTACACCTCCAGCTCAAAGTATAGACTTAACCCATGTATTTATCGCAGGTCAAATCCTGAAATTGTTATTTGGGCTGGGGAGAAAAGAGCTGTCCTACCCCAAAAGGAGCTTAATGCAGCAGAACATACAGTCTCATTGATAGAGCTGGTTGAAAACTCAAAATTCGAAGACCCAGTGACATCTCAACATTTGAAAACCAGGGACATCCGATGGAAGTGTTTCAGTTCCCCTCCACATCCCCATTTTGCAATCAACTATATGGCTGGTCAAAATGTTTTAAACTTCAGAATTGTGAATTTTTGGTGGGAGGGGAAAAAAGCAGGAAAAAGATTTCCCAGAAAAATTCACATATTTTTCTCCTGTGACCAGCTCTAATGATTAAGGTCCTGGTTTGGGAAAGCATCCCTGATCAGGATGGATGCTTAAGCACATGAATAAATCCCATTGAAGGCAATGGGGCTTAAATGCATGTTTAACATTAAACACGTCCTCAAGTATCTTTCTGTATCTAGGCCTAACACCTGAAGAATAAGGAGTGAAATTTACCCATACGTTTGTATTTCACCCAAGTTGAAGAGATACTGATTACCAGATGCATTGTCCTAGACACCCTATTACAGAGAGACAGTGTTGCCAGCTCTCACCATTTTATCATAAGTCCCACAATATATGGTATTTTGTCTTAAAGTCCCAGGTCCCAGAGTCATGTGATAATCTCAATTTCCTTTAAAAAAACCTAATAGAAAGATATGGCCCTAGTCCTCAGAGAGCAGTTTGAAAACAAACTCTAATAGCTTTTAAAAGCCAGAAGGGAAATAATAAATGAACCCCACATGTATTTCTTTAAAGTCTCGTGATATTTAGGCCCTGTATTTTGATTGCTAGCACTGGCAAGATCAATAAATATATGAAATATATATTACATCTATAAATATAAGAAGGTTTCTGACATCAAGGAGGAATTATTTAATGTAATATATAGAGGTATAACTGGGAGTAATTTGATTAAATTAAGACAGGAACATTTAGGAAGAAATTCCTCAAAGAGGGATGCATAATGTTGTGAAAATGTGGGAGAGTGCAGTCAAAGTGAAGTACACTTATCCCATCTTTTCTTTTTTTCCCCCTTTCCACTCTTTGATACAGAGAAAGGTAACAATAGAAATATGAGCTATGGAAGGACAATTCTATGACGACGGGCATTGGAGAAACATTCACAAACTAACTCTTCATCCTCCTTCAAAACCCTTTTTTAAGCTCTCCTTCGACATGCAGCTTACAAAAAAAAAAAGATCTTGGCAACGACTAAGCTGCTGGTGTGATGAAATCACAGCCTATCATGCAGATCAATATTGTTTCATTGTTCCTTATATTCTCCTCTCTGTATCCACCTGTTCTCGCTTGTCTTATACTTCCACTGTAAGCTCATAGGGGCAAGAACTGTCCTTTTATTCTGTAAGTACAATGCCTAGCACAATGAGGTCCTGGTCCATGACTTCAGTTTAAACATCTGCAGGGAGACATGCATGGGCTACAGTAGGAAAGGCGCAACCCATGCTTTTGGAACATGGCTTTTTCAGAATGTTACAACCTATAGTTTAACAACACATATTTTCTTTAAAAACTGACTTTTGACTTGTCTATGTATAGTCCAATACATTCTAGGGCCAAGTACATTTTAAAGTCCTTCACATTGCTTTATACTGCACCAGGATCCTTCCCTGTAATTTCTAGCCCACCATCCATTCATTTTGTATTACTTCATGTTTTACCTCTGTCACACCTGGAGAGGATCTCAATATAATTATTTTAGATTCTTAAATAAATATTTGAAAGCAGAGCCTGGAAACATTGCTTTGGGTTGAACAAACAGGATTGAGGTTCAGATTTTATGAATTGCAATGCTTGTTTGACAGTCCTTGTATTCAGGTGTGACACTCCAAGTACATTTCTCAGACCTGAAGAAGAGCGCTGTGTAGCTTGAAAGCTTGTCTCTTTCACCAACAGAAGTTGGCCCAATAAAAAATATTACCTCACCCACCTTGGCCCTGGAACTGAAATATTTATTTTACAGAACACGAACATCACAGGCAGCAGCAGCAGTTCAAGCTTCCCCCAAACTGCTCTGCCAATGTGCTACCACTCTGACCTGGAGAAACTACCACTAGATGAAAGACAGTAGTTCAGTCTCTGTACTCACTCAATCTGTGTTGTCTTTGCTGCACCTGTCAACAAGAGTCTTAAATACAGCAGAGGTTTTCTAATGTGACACTTGTCAACTAGAGAACAGGTTGATGAATGGGTTGAGACCATCAACTTCTTTCACACCGGGCAACATCCATCCATCAGATGATAATAAAATTCAGGCACTGCCACCCTAGATTGGATTTGGATTGGCATCCTACAGGTAACGAGTAGAGCTGTGCAGGCACTGGATATTCTGTTTCTCAGGAAATTCTATTTCAAATTCCTTTCCATTCTGAAGCAGAACAACAACAACAAATCAGTTTCCTGTGAAACAAAATGCTGGGGAAAAAGTGTTTCCGGTTAATGAAAATATTTCCTTTAGATTAAATTTAAGTTTGATTTTTTCTTCATTTTATAATATATAAGAAACAATTTAAAAATTGGATGAAATGTTTCATTCCAAAAAGATTCCGTTTCAACTGTATCTTACCACTTCTTTCCATTTTTCTTTCAAAATGAAATTTTGTTGAAAATGACTTGTTTGTATGTCAGGGAGACCTGAAGAAGAGCTCTTTGGAGCTCAAATGCTTGTCTCTTTCACCAACAGAAAGTATACCAATAAAATAGATTACCACACTCACCTTGTTTCCCTCATATCCCGAGAACCAACACTACAAACAACATATTTCCATGAAACATTTAGCTTTCAACCAATCACCATTATCCAACAAAAAAAAAATTCTTATGGAACATTTCCAACCAGCTCTAGTAAAAAGCTAAAAAAACGTAAGTTAAAATTAAAGAAGGCTTTTTCATCCACAGATCATGAGCATGGTGGATAGGGTACCCAAAACCATTATGAGAGATGATGGTTTCACATTTCAGTTGCATGATACTATCTTTATGGAATAACAGTCTGTAGATGTACCTACTGAAAGGTACATGGTCCCTGTCACATAATGCATTAAGTGACTCCTAAAAACTACATTGAGGTTTATTTTAACATCATTCCATTTCTATCATTGATAAGTAAAGTTAGATATTTATTACTGAATTTGGATCATCACTCCATTGCATCTCCATTGCACCTACATTTTAAGTTATTGGGTGTGGTAGATAGATGGAGGTTTGGTGTTAGTTTGAATGTAATCTGATCGGAATAGTATCTCTCAGTGTGAGAAGGAAAACATGTTTTAAAAACACATTTTGGTGAAACTTTAATAGCTATGGGGCATCTGAAGGGTAGGGAGCAGGTGTGGAAAATACGAATGCCAACATTCCCACCCAGCTGGGTGCCATAACAATGCCTGAAAGAAGACAGACTAGAGTCAATATGAGTTGCCTTTCCATAACCTTTACTATCATCTTAATTAAAATTTAAGATTACATGCAGCCAGCTCATCAGTATGAAAGCAGTTGTTTCTGGAGCAAAGGGTGTACAGTACTCGTGATTTTCTTAGAGCTCATGGCATGCTGCCCTCCTTATAGGAATTAATGATTCAGCCAAGGATGTAGAGAAATAGTGTACAGACTATGGACCTCTCAAACCTTCCTTTTAAAACCATTTTACTGTTCTTTTACTTGTTCTACTGCATTTAACTGCAACAGTACCTGGACTATGTGCTGTCTCCTGTTTGACTTGACATGGGTCAAGCTGAAATAAACTGGGAATTCCCAAGTACTGCTTGAGTGAATAATATTCACTTGTGGTTTATGTTCAGCAGAATGTAAAATACAGCTATATATAAAACTTTTACTTCATTCTGAACTCTGACAAGTGTGCCATGGTTTAAAAACTGGGGAACAACGTTGTTTGTATGCTAATAAATAGAAATCCAGGGAACTGTTGAAACTAATTCAGAAATTAATAGCCACTTGTTTGCTATACCCTGAACTCTATAGCATGAGCTAGATATACTCACACTAAGTGGTAAATTATGCCATGGGATGCCTTATTGTTTTTAATGGAACCACTAAGTGGGATAAATCTGGCCCATAATTTATTACTCTGATACGGATCTCTTTGGGCATTTACTTTAATGCCAATCATTGTAAACATGACCTTTTTCGGGACCCTGTAGATAGACGTTGAGTCCTTGGAAATATTAACAGTTAACTATAAAGCTTTACACTTCAAGTATTTGTTTAAACTCACATTTTAACAGCTGTTTTGCCCAGGGTAAGCTACAGATGAAGTGAACCAATACCCCAAATCCAAATGCTTAGGGGAAATTAAAAGCTGCATTTGAACTCTGTGATTTGGGCCTGTCTTTAGTGGAAGTAGCTTGATTGCTGAAGATCCACATCTAGGGTCTGAACCTTCATCCACTGAATCAATGGGAATAGACCAAACCTCTATAATACATTGTCACACAAGCCTTTTTAAGGAAAGATTGTGTTCTCAGGGACTGAAACTTTAACTGTGGCAGCATGCTGCTCATGTCTGAGCTCTGAGATTGCTTCGTTATTCCTCCCATGAGAGTTCAATGGATTTGGTTCAAGCACCATTGAACGTGATGCTGTATTAATTGCCCTGGAGGGTAGCAAGGCCTTTGAACTGTGGCTGTGAGTGATATTTTGCTGTAAGACATGTGTCAGCACTTGGCTGGTTAACTCTGGAGCTGCGTTGTACAGCATGCTGGGACCAAGTATCTGGAAAACTACTTTACATCCTAATCTTACATCTGTTTTCAATCATACTGTGCGATTGACAGGCCATTCTATCAGAGAAGCATCACTATGAATAGTCAGAGTTTAAGTAAAAATTTTGTACTGTCAAAGAATATTAAGGATTTGCCATCATCTCTTATAGTTTCCAAAACCAGCTGGCACACGCAGGCACTGGGGTGATGTAATGAACTGATGCTCTGCCCTTTCGCCTTTGGAGGAATGGAGAAACAGCGCATCAGCATTCTGATACAGCAAGTAAAATTAAGCTGGTTCTACAGCTTTCTGCTAAAAGCATCCTCCCTGCTTTGAACACAAAGTCACCATCATCCATGAGCGAAGCAGTTTCCTTTCCTACATCATTTTAGCTTTCTTGTAAAATAGCAGCTTTTGGTTTAATTTAACTATATGACAAGTCAGTGCTGTCAGTATCTATCCTGTTCAAATCAATGGCTTGTGTCTTTTAGTCCTTGATTTGTAAGAAGGCCTCAAGCTGGCCTCGAAGTTTGTGAATGTAACTTTGTGCCTTCAGTTAATTGCAGGCACAATTCATAGCACTTAGTCAACTGTAAAATAGGGATAATGATAACCTTTAAGATGGAGCTAATGATATTGACCTCCTTTGCAAAGTGCTTCAAAAATCTATGGATGAGAAGTGCAATACAAGAGCTAGATACTGTACTATTATTACCTATCTACCTGATACAGTAGCATCAAAAGGTCACAACTGAGACCAAGCCCCATGATGCTTGGTGACATACGTACACATAGTGAGAGACAGTCCCCTGCCCTGAATAGCTTTCATTCTAAATAGAGAAGGAAGTATATTATCTTCATTTTTACAGATGGCCTAGAAAGATTAAATTACTTGCCCAAGGCCACTGAGGAAGAATGTGGCAGAGCTGAGGATTAAACCCAGATCTCAAGTCCCCATTTAGTAGCTAAACTACAAAACTCTATGAAGTATGGGGACAGTCTCAGAGTTCATATCTGAAAATCAGGCTCTAATTCTTTTGCATAGATATTTTACTAACCTTTACAAAAAAATAAAGTATTAAGATAAATACAAAGAATTGCCCAGGCCAGGGCTATATACCCAGATCCCATTGTCAGGTAAAAGGAAAGGTGTAACTCTCCATCTAATCTACCCTTTAAAATAATCACAACACAATCTGTCACAATTTTTGCTCTGGTGGGGGAAGGTAGGACTGCAGATAAATGGGATTAGAGACAGAATGAAGCTGTAGGCAAGCCTAACAGAACAACAGTTTTGCAGGTATGATTGGAGGTGAATTGCTTGGAAGAGAATCTGAAGAGTGCACATGGATTATTGGGACTGAACTATTGGTGATGTATAGCTAACATGTTCACCACATTTTAGAAACACAGTAAGGATCACTGGTGAAGATGGCATAGGCTTGCACGAGCCCTTGGTTAACTGAGCTGGTCTCTGTGCCTCATAAAGAGCTTGAGCACATTTCTAACCTTTCATCTTAAAAGGGTGCCAGAATCCCCTCCACCCTCCAGCCGTGCGCACACAAAAAATCCCCAGGCCATCTCTCTGCATTGTGCTGCAATCATGGTAGAGATTAAACAGTTACCTTTGGGGAAGGAGAGAAGTAAACATCATTTTGTAGGCCTGCCCAAAGGTACTCAAGCCATGTCGACTTGTTAAACATTTCTGCTGTTTTAGAGGATGACTGAACCAGCTTCTGTTCACAGAGGTAGCTACCATGCCAAAGGTGCATCTGCTGTTGCCATGGCAGATGCTGCAAGGTGCTGCATGTCCTGCCAGCATCTCTAGAAATGAAGAGGGGTGGGAGGGAAGGTGAGATACATTATGTAGACCCTGCTTCTTCCCCCTCAGAAATTATTTTAGCTGGTTATCGCTGAATAGAACCATGACAATGAAGCAGTTGTTCACAACGATTCTGTCTCTCTAAATATATAGAAAACAAAAAAGAGAGAGTGCTACTGAGGATTGTAAAGAATCAAAAATATTTGGAAGGATGGAGGTCTTCTCCATATACCTTAGGTACTTCTATGGCTCCCATCACCATAGTATCTGGGTGCCTCAGAATCTTCAATATATTTATCCTCATCGCACCCCAGTGAGGCACAGATGGGGATCAGAGGAACAAAGAAACTAAGCGTCTTGCCCTGTCACACAGGCAGTCTGTTGCATAGCAAAGAATTTAACTTTGGTCTCCTGTGCCCCAGACTACTTCTGTAACTAGTGGGAAATCCCTCCTCTCTTCCTTTCAAAGCTTATCAGCTTTGCTTTCTCAGATTATGACTGTTAATATTAAGCAACACTGTTGCTAATCTTCATAGTCATTGTCTGGATTAATCTGGAAGTTGTATGTAGAGGTGGGTGGTGTAAAAAGGCCACTATGGGTTCACATAATAAGCACAAGGCATGTTATTCACTATGTTATAAACAGATTTAGGCCCATACAGATATCTAAGGGTACTCCAGACTACCCGCCGTATCAGCGGGTAGCGATCGATTTATCGGGGATCGATATATCGCGTCGCGTTAAGATGCGATATATCGATCCCCATCGACTCCGGAGTGAGCAGCGGTAGCGGAGTCGACGGGGGAGCCGCGGCCATTGATCCCACGCCGTGAGAACCCAAGGTAAATTGATCTAAGATACTTCGACTTCAGCTACGCTATTCACATAGCTGAAGTAGCGTATCTTAGATTGATCCCCCCACCCTCAGTGTAGACCAGCCCTAAGTAATGGGAGATGGTGCACCAAATGAAATGGATATAGCATCACTATTCACAGACACTGTGTATAGTAATTACTGAGTAAGATATCTTGGGGAAGTAAGGGTCTTCCCCTAGACCCTTATTTTGAATTCTAAAATATCAAAACAAAATTAAAAAACATTAGCTACCCTTGCTAGAAGGAAAACTCCAGGTTTACTTTTTCATTTACTGATTACATGACTACCTGAAATATTTAGGACATACTTGAAAGTTGAAAAGGTAGACAGAGATGGTATTTTAACATGAAAGGAAGTTGTCTTTTTGTGTCTGTTGCAATATTTCAGACATTGGTATCTAACAGAGGAGTGCACTCTGACAGAAAAAGCCCACAGTGTAGTCAGTCATTTGATCTATGACATAGAAGTAGCCTATATGTTCATGGTAATGTGGACTAAATAATAGATGTGTCATTAATGTAATACCTGAAGTTTTGGGCAATAGAAAAATATAGATAAATTCCTCTAATGACTTTCCTTATCTAGCAAGATGGGCCCAATTCTGCTTCCACTGAAGACTATGCAAATTTTGCCATTGTCTTCTATGGGACCAGGGTCTGGTCCGCATATGTTCTTTAAAGTATCCACTGAGTTGTGTATTTGGTGTATAAAGAATCAAAAGTAAAAATCCCCCATTTCTTTTTTTAATTAAAAATAAATATTTTAAAATGCTTTTGAAAGTGCATTCCCTCTACTCAAAGGCATGATCATGCTTATTGAAATCAATGGAAAATTTCATATGAATATCAATGGACATTGAAATCCAACCCAGAGTAATCGCCTTGATGAGCAGCAGAGTATACTGTGTGCCATAGTGTTTCCCGCCTTGTTATCGGCCCCAGCTATAGTACTGGGGGATAAAACAATTCAGGTAAACTTGAGCTGTTGACTGCCAGAATCCATCTATTAGCCTAAAGGTTGTCTTTACATGCCCTAAAATGTTACCACATATTGAGCTTGGAAGGAAAAACAGCTAGCTTGTAGTTTTAAATTTGAACTGTCAAACAAGAAAGTTTCTGCAGTAAGTAGCAGTGTAGTTTACCAGCTACTATCAAGACAGTCCATCAGGCTGAGTTCACATGTAAACTGTAAAGTAAATCTGACAGTTAAAACCAGGTGGATGCATTAATATTTTATCTTATGCACTGCAATAGATTTTTAGAAAACATCCTTTATATCCATTTCAAATCTAGCTGATTTTTCAGGTTGACATCACCTAATGCTAAATCTAATTTGAAGTAGCCATTCAGAAATTATTCTATTTTTGTATTGTAAACATATTTTAGTGTTATTTACTTTGCTTGATAGCTAGTTTTCTAGTCATTATTTTCCATGATGTCACACTTCAGTGTGATACATGTCTCTCAACATCACAAATATACTATACCTTTATTACTTCACTCAAATAAATGACTGCATCTTCTGCAAGCATTTGGATGTGCATTGAGATATCGCCTTATAGTCTTGCTCTGCGGTTCTGATTCTACACAAAGAATAAGTCTATGGCCAGAGAAATGATACACAAAAAGGAAAATGGCCAGGACTAAATTGAATACAAACACCCTGTTGTCCCAAGGAAATATCTGCTCCTGAATCTCAACAATGGACATGAGGCCTTAAAAGCCCTTAGCGCCTGTTTAGAAAGATACTATGGTCCACGACCTGAAACTACAAGGAGTTTAGCACCTCCGGAGAATACTGAGCAACTTCAATTCCTATTGAAATCTATGGGCAATGAGGACAGTCAGCACCTCACAGGACAATCTCAGTACCTTGCAGAATGGGCTGTACGGGAGGTACGGGCTGATTTACTGGGTTCCACATGTCCTAGAAAAAAATAGCCTCTGAAATCTCTTTTACTATTAGGAGTCCTTTGTAATAGGCAGGTTTAATGGAGGAAGAATGAAAAAAACATTGTTCTCAAATGCATCTTGTAAGTAGTAAATTGTAGGCTGTGAAAAGGCACAAAATTGAAGGCATTGCTAGTCTATTGAACAGGAATGTCTTCAGTCTTCATTAACATTAGTATTTGTATTTACCCTCAGATCGGAGGAAAAAATATCTATCCCTTTCTGTACCCATAATATATCTTGAGCGCTGTTTTTAAAAAGTGTTCAACACCTACACAGGATTCATTCTCCTGTTTGTGAACATAGATATACAAAGATTGTAACCCAGTGATAATTTGAGAGATGAAATTATAAATAAAAATCGCATCCTCCAATCATTTCTTTCAGTAATTGTATGTGACCTTTATTTTCAAGTTTACTTTTTGTTCATTACAAAACTCTGCTTCACTTCATAACCCAATCAGACTGCATTATAAAAAGAATGATCTCACTTGGTTTTAGAAATAAGCTCCTGCCTCAATCTTCTATGTTATTTATCAAACCACTCCATCTGCTTCTTAGTGAACCTTTTAAAAAGTTACATGTAGAGTATAAACAGGAAAAAGAAGAGTATTGTCTTTTTTTTTTTTGCCAACCTTGTTTGATCTTGCACTAAACACTAGATTCTGTAAAGAAGAAATGTACATCTAATATTTGTTAAATATACACACTACAATGCTTTTGGGCAGTATTGTGTCTATAAGAATCTGATCCAATGACAAGACTCCAGTTCACATCAATAAGAGCAGGATTAAACCCTTACAAAACATTGTACTACACATACTTGACTGGGGACCAAGCTCTCAGAACTGAAGAAGGTACAAAGAATACTAGATACATCCTCCCATAGGGGACTATAACCTGCATTTGCAAAAGGTTCTTTCATCAGATTCTAATCTGGCACTACAATAATGGTGTTTCCCAGTAAATATTGCATATAGAAACATCCAGCACCATTGTACTTCCTGCTTTTGACCAGGATGAAGATTGGATAAACCAATATACTGAAAGGAAAGTTATTTTCAGTGCATTTGCAGTCCCTGATTTTTAAGGCTCTGATTTAAACAACACAGACATTTTGTTAGGTTACCAGAGAAAATACCATTTCTCAGTTTTTCTAAACACTGAATTAATGTTTCTTGAATTTCTTGGTAATAGACTTGATCCTAAATGCACTGAAGTAAATTACAAAGCTCCCATTGAATTTCATGGTGCAGGACCAGAGCCAAAGCTGTTAAGTTACTTTCTAATATATAAGCAAAATCATTCATTTTATAACAATATTACCCCTCTCTACGTGATCCCACAGAACTGGCTGGCTGGTCTACCCCTAAACTCCTGGATTCCCCAAGATCTTTTGAGGCCTATCCCTGGGCCTCCTCAACATTGCTCAGCTTTTCCCCAGCCCTCACCCTCCTTCCCCACCCCACAACACAGTCCTCTTAGGCAGCACACCTCCCACAGGGTTAATCTGACTGGGTCCAGTGGATTTTCAAAGGGTTCAATTGTACTGTAAGTCCTGGGAGAAGAGGGGGGCACTGGCTAGGTTCAGCTCTTCCCCTCCCCACTGATATCACAGGAGGGGTATTGGTACTGCTATTTAAAATTCACTCCTCCCCATTTAGAACAGGAGGGAGGAGCTGCTGCTGCCACCAAAAGCTATTTACTCCACTTCACACTAAGACCAGTGAGGAGATGTGATTATTTTCTTCCTCCTCTCCACTGAGCTCATTGGAGTGGGCAGCATTTCCCTCCTTCCTCATGCCATGACTGGGAGGAGGGGGAAGTAACTGCTAGAGGCAGAGAAGAGCAAGCTGTGCCTGGAAGGGAGTGAGGAGGACTGATCAGCAGAAAACCCAAATATCAGCCAAGAAAACAAAGTGTGGCCATATTTGTATCGCTAAAAATGACAAACATTATCAAGGACCCAGGGATAATACACATTTGCTCGCTCCCTAAAAGACTGCAATTCCTAAAGTAGGTAGTATATACCATTATAAGATCTTAGGTTGTAAGAAAATCTCTTCCAGCAAGAATGACATAATACACCTTAAATTACTGTCACAGGATTATCAGATTTCAATAGTATTGCTGCCTACACTAGTCATTCCTCTATTCTTTCTCTGACATGGTAAATTTTGATGACAATGGCCTAATCCCTGAAAAATCTCCCTTTGGTTTCAACATCAGCATTTCTAAATGCTGACCTGTGTCATGTTACACCATTCCATATGGTCAAACAATGACCAAGGACACATTTTTATCTCTAATGCAAATGTCAATTTTTTTGTTTTTCTTAAGGAAAAAAAAAGAATGCCTGTGGCTTCTCTCTTATTCCAATTTCAGTTATTGAGGTCTGTGTGAAAGAACTTGGCTTGGACTCTCTATTAAAATTCACAGGCAGCTTTAGATCTGGAGCTGAAGGATTCCCACTGGCCTTCATAAAGTGCCCTGATGAGAACATTTGAAGCTTGTACCATCCTGGAGCCCCACCATCGCTACTTGTCACGTAACTGACCCCATACCAATTGACTGCCTTTTGGAACAAAGTACATTAGAACATTTGGACAATACAGTAAATCTTACTGATGGCATGTTTCTTGATTCTTCTGATTCCACTGTGCCTGTGACTCACCAAGTTGCTAATAGACATTTTTTCCTGTTCAGTACAATCACTTATTTTTCTTATGAGAGATGCTATACAAAAATATCATGAAGCATTTCACAGCCACTTCAATTCAACTTGAGTTCATTAGTGTGGAGAGACAAAGACTTCCTTCTCCTCTCCCCCAGCATGCCTTTCTTTTATTTTCTCCTTGCCCACTCTGTACAAAAGACTGAGTGCTTTTAGGGTTTGATCTTGCGAGTTATTGAGAATTCTAGCCCAAACCAGCAAAGTACTCAGGCATGTGTGTAACTTTAAGCACATAAGTTGTCCCGTTAAAATCATGTGCTTTGCTGGACCAGGCCAAAGTGCTAAACATGTTTACCTCAGTCAATAAGATTGGTAAGTATTTGTATCCCCCAATGACAAATAGGACAACTAAGGCAGGGAGAAAGAGAGAGATGAAGCAACTTGTCCAAGCAATCCAATGTTAAACCAAGATATGGAATGCAGGAGTTCCTATTTCTAAGAATATAAAACAGCCTATAGAGATCACAAACCACGACCCTCTCCATGAAAAATCTAATCAAACATATCTTATAAAAGTCTAGATAGATAAAATGAGAGATGAGACTTCACCCTTCATTGTGTCCACATGCAGAACTGGCCACCATTTCTTGTAAAATAACAGAAGAAAAGGTCCAAGGGAAAACAATGGAAGTTGTTAGACATATGGGAAGGTGAATTTACATGTCATAGGAGAAGCGTAAACTGGCCAGGCAACCTCAGGTGTCCACCTTATAGCCTGAGATCTCGCTACAGGTTTCTGCCTCAGTTTTCCTCTTCTTCAGCTCAGGACCCCTTAAATCAAAGTACTAAACAGCTCTTCTCTGGGTCAGCCACACCCTGCCTTGGGGCTGGATGTATTAAAATAACAAAAAACCATCATTCCCAAAAATCAATTTGTCAAATCTTCTTCAAGTCCATACTCCCATTGTCTTTCCCACCAAGGTCTCCCAGGCCTTCCCTGCCCAAACCCTTTTCCTTGAAGACTCGGTGTTCCCTGCTGGAGCTTAGTCACTGTCTAGAAGTCTCTGTGACTGTCTCTCTCCCTGAGTATCCCCCCTCTCTGCAGCTTCCTGCTGCTCTTTATAGGGGAACTCGCTCCTCCATACCCAGTTGGTTCTACTAATTAAATCCCACATCTCATTCCAGGTGTGGCAGGCAGGGTTAATTACATGGGGCGGGATGGATCCAGGCTACCACATTACAAGGAGTATTTTAAAAGTTTAAGACTGTCTTGTTTACAAAGGAAAAGAGCAAGAGGAACTGATCAAAAATTGGATAAACACTCGCCTGTAAAATTTAAAAATATTGACTATTTTCCATTGGGGGGGGTTGCAATTTTATTTTTTGCAAAATATTTGATCAACGTCTGTTAATTCTCCTTTTTTTACAGAGTGCAATACAATTAATAATATCTTTCCTATCACACACCGTTTCCTTTTTTTTCCCTTTTGTCTTTTGCCACTCTGTAATTTTTCCAAAGTTAAGGAAATTTGAAAAGTTACAGCATCATGGCTGTAAGGAGAAATTAAATTAAATTAAAAAAGGAAAATGTGAAAAAACTCTAGACATTATTTATTCTACTGTATTCAGTGGCCCCAATAAAGTGTTTTCAATATAACTCCACTATTTGGCAAGAAAAAATTTGGTCAAAAAATTTCAACCCACTCTAGGTAAAGCATATATGATAAAGAATAGTTTAATTTAACCCAGTTGGGTGGTCCCATTTACCTTGGCCCATAATACAACACAAATCAAAATTTGGACCCTGATCTTACAAAGACTTATACAAGTGATTAAATGTATTCATGTGAGAAGGCCCACTGAAGTTAATAGTACTACTCACATGTGTAAAGATAGATACACACACTTTTTATAGAATCAGGGCCTTGACTGAGTTTTGCCTAGGGTTTTTGGTTCATAACCTGAAATTCAGATACGAATAAAAGATGTTTTAATCCATGTAACCCAAAAAGAGGTCATATGAGCCTCTGAGACCACGGCTTGACTGAAAAATGAATGAAAATTATTCTGGGTAGTCTAAAGCATCACATCAGCAGCTGACCTTTTGCAAGGCAGAATGAATGTAGCATCTTAACACAGGAGACATACACGATGCCATATCTACCTTTCTTTTCTCTTACTACAAAACAAGTCATTCTACCTGAGACTAGGCATTTGCTCCTTGTGTTTAGAAGTCCTAACAGCTTCCATATTTTCATTTCTGCTCCTCACATACAAGTAAACAAGGTCACAGAAGAACAAATTGCTGAGCTCCCATGTTAAATCTGAGAAGTGTGTGGGGTTTTTTTTTAAGCAACACAAAAATATAAATCAGATTTTTGTTGAGAAAATAGACAATGCCCCCTCTGTTACTGAACTTCCAGGAGAAAAGGCAGGTCCCTAAAGATAACTTGAAGGCAGGTTGTCATCCAAATATTTTTATGATGTATGGGAAAGAGAAGGAATCACTGTTAGGGTTTTTTTGTTTATTTGTTTTAAGCCTTCTAAAATATTTTCTTGTAGTATCCAGTGTTGTACTGAAAATCAGTCCCAAGATTCTGCATGCTGTATTTGCTTTCTCAGTCATCCCTAGCTCTTGCATCTAGTCTCACCGGATATCAGCTGAAAACTGGGTTTGATCCCATGTGGTAACAGCGCATGGTACCCACAGACCCTAACAGGAGAAATGGTCATGAAAAGCAAGATATTTAACCGATTTGCTATGTGATCTTGTAGCTAGAGATGTGGGGGAGTTTAAGATGACTTTTTCATGCTCCAAATAGCAATTTTCTTCCTATGAGAACTGTCTTGTTTTCAAAGGAAATTTGCAATGCCACTTAAACCTCCCCAGACCATACGAGGTCTAATATCTAGTATTCATCTTGATTACTTTTGTCTTCTAAGCCAGCATGCATGATATAAGGTAATAATTACAATGGAATTGAATAAATGTAATGTTACAGGATGGGTAAATTGGTCTGTATAAAATATTGCACCTTAATTACATCAAATTTAAACAAACCTCCTTTGACATTTGAAACAAGATAATGATTCTTCTTCTTCCCACACACCTATGTTCACTTTTTTACCCTTTGGGGTTCCACCATTGATTCTTCTGCTCCAAGTATCAGAAGAGAGCCTGTTCTGCCGAATCAGAAACTGGAAGCACCATCAACCTCACAAGGGAACCTATTTCTCCAGTTGTCCTATTTAACACTGGGACATTCGGGTGCTTCTCCAAAACAAGTTGCTAAATCTCTTGAGGTTTGGCCTGCACTAGCAGTTGCAACAGCTAGCCAGAAAGTTGCCATCAAAACAAAAAATTTAACAACAACCAGAACATTCTTTACAAAAATTGTTCATGAACAATATTTTCCAACCAGCTTTAATAATCTGTAGAAACATGTAAATATTATGTATGTATGCATGCATGCTCTACCAATAAGTACTTGTTCAGTATGTTTGCATGCACTAATAATAAACTCTAGTAACTTGTATTTAAAGAGCAGGGAATTGGTATTCATGCTTTCTGACTAATCAAGTGTTTCCCTAGAAATCACTAGGAAGCAAGCAATTACATGGAGGTCAAAACTCAAGATATGGCAGTAACCTACAAGCATAATGCCTTAGCCTAGGGTAGATATGTGTGTGTGTGTGTGTGTGTGTGTGTGTGTGTATATATATATGCTGCCAATGTAATGGACCAATGTTGAATACCTTATGTCCATGTTTGGGACACAAACCTCTGGAAGGTGGTATAGCCATGCATCATGCACCTGAACCAAAACACAGTAGTTCTCTGGTGATGTTCAGATCTTTATAGACAAGTAGTCCTTTGAAGGAATTAAATTACAGCACATGAAGGTAGTGTGTGCAGCAAATCCAAACATTAATCTTTTTGTATATGATGGTATCTTGAACAGGATTGAAGTCCTACTCTGCTAGGCACAATTCCTGACCCAAAGGATTTACAATCTAAGGTCCAGCTGATCCTAGAAACATATTCACATGAATGCAAGTGTCCTCCAGCGAGGATCAAATATCAAGATCAGCGTCTGAGACAGGAATATCAAGTAGTAAATAAATTTCATCTTTCTGAGAGTGAAACACTTGTATGAAAATTGTGTCCTTCAGTTTGACTTTCTGTCCTACCAAGAGTGCTGTATTTATGATCAAATGTCAGATTGACATGACTAAGTTGTACTGATTTGCCAATACTATTAGCTTTTCTGATCTGATAAAAGTGATAGCTTCAGAAATATTTTACTTTCCAAAGAAAAAGGAAGATCTCAATGTCCTTTTATCATTATTATTTAACACTGATCATACCCATGAATTCTTCAGTAATGTTTCACTTGAAGGATTGCACTGGTCATTCACAAAGTACTGAGATGGGACTGAGATACATGCCAATAGACAGAGAAATGCAATTTATTTGGTGAAATTCAAACAATGCCAGTAATCATATTTATTACTCTCATAATTCCAGTCTATTTTACTTTTTTTTTTCTCCAAAACAGGAATCACTATCAAACTAAGATCTCCAAGAGTATGTTTACCTTGCTATTGGGAAGTGAGACTGCAGCATGTGTAGCTATATTGTTAGCTTGTTACAGGATGGGTAAACGACAGCAGTGAAACCAAGGTAGCGCAGGTGGCAGCAGCTTGAGTATGCACCCAGGGGTCCTGGGAAGGGTGGGGCTGTACTGCCCAGGCTTCACTGCTATTGTTACTTGTGTTAGTTTTGATCTAGCTAAATCAAAACTAGCTCAGGTATAGCCACACGTGCTGCAGTCACACCTTCCTCTTGTACCGTAGACATAACCTAATTTTCTGCTGCTCCTCCGTAATGCACTATAACACACACCCCACCCCAGGATGCACTTACAGTCGGTTTTTAAAAGGTATTTAGTACTGTCAGAAAAGCATGAAATCCTGGACTATCAGACCAGCCTGTTGACACTTAAGGAACAGGTTTCTATTTGTTTTAAAGTCATGAAAATCATGTATGCTTAGCCCTGGCAGGGAAGGGCAGAATTTAAAGCATATCACCCATGCATCTGTCATTCACTTCCCTCCCCTCCTCCTAGTATAGGCAGATGCAGGGAGCAGCATAAATGACTTCAAAGGAAAGGACACAAGACACAATAATGTAGCGCTATTGAGGGAGGGAATTTAATGAAAATCTTTGCAGGTTTAAAAAAGACTCACAAGAAAGTACTGGGACCTTCTGGAACACTTGTAAAAGCAGAAGTGTTAGATACTAGTCTGGGTACTTACAGAAAGTGTGATTTGGTTGTTCATAACCCAAACCTAAAACTCTCACACAGACAGAAACAAAGAAAGAATCATAACTGGCTTTAGAAAGGCATTACATGTTAAGGCAGATTCTCAGCAGGTGTAAATTGGAATTGCTGCATGGAAGTCAATTGCCCCAGTTTACATCAGCTGAGAATCTAGTTCTTAGAGCTCAACAGAGATGGGAAAATAATGGGAAGCAGCATTCCAAAAAATCTGAGCATTCTGAAAATCAGCTGGATTTGGCGTTAGCACCCTCCCCACTTCCTTTCCACCCTCTCTCCTTTTGCAAAGTTCTGTTCACGTGACTGTTCATGTAAAATGAATTTCAGACCCTTGGTTCAGATTAATTTAAACAAAAGACAAAAATGCACTAAAAACACAAAATGGAAGTTTCTGAGTGCAAGCTGTAGTAGTTTATAAGAGTTTGGTCACCTGGTATTGTTCCTGTTCACTCTTTGTTTAGCCCTATCACACAGCTTGCATAGTGAATTCCAAATATCTAATATTCACGACAGACAGACAATGAACAAACTGTACCCTGAAATCTGATCATATAACTTATTCCTTATACAGCTCTGAATAATGAACAGATTCTTGAACTAGGGCCTGGACAATTTGAAAAATAACAATGGACTCAGTTCACTGACTCAGCTATTCTCTGTAAATTATTTCATCAGCTCTAGAACCTACACTGGTGTCATAGCTGTACTCTTAAGGGAGTGCAATAGACAATCAGAGAAAGGAACTGAAGAGTTGCAAAGATAGTCACCATTTGGAATTTTAATCATGCTAACTTCTAATTTTTGTTGATTGTCTGTTCTGATTGCAACCTTCTAAAGGTGAGTGCTGTCTTGTAAACAGCTGATCATGCTGTTGGCATCTAACAAATATTAATATCTTTTAAATATATGCAGTTTAAGAACACATCTAAACACATCCATGCATTTTAACAGCAAGATATATCATTACAGCTAGTTGAAAATTTTCCAAAGTAACATTTTTTCTGTCAGAAAGCGCTGTTTTGTCAAAATCAATACTTTATGCAGGAATGTGTCAATTTTGTTTCAACCTTACTGGAACAGAATATTATGAATTTTCATTTCAAAACAACTTTTAATTTTGAAGTTTATTTTTATTGTTATAAATAATAATGTGAAATATAAAAGTCAATAGCAGAACAATTTTTTTGATTTTATCAAAATAGAATGTTCCAATTGACTCGGAATAATTTTTTCTTCAAACATTTCATTTTGTGGAAAATATTGATTTTTTGTTTGTTTTGATTCAGAATGAAAACAAGTCCCAAAATGTCAGAATTTCCCCGAAATGGAAATTCCAAGTTTTGACCAGCACTAATACCTACAAGTTTAGTTTTAGAAGTTTATAGAAAAACGTAAAGCTATTGCTAAACTACTAAATGGAAAACTTGGAAAAGTAAAACTTTTATATTATACCACATTTTATATTATGAAGAAATACTGAGATTATTGCTTGTTGTGTAACTGTCATTATTTCTCAAGTTCCTGTTTACCAAGAATGTTTTTTTATGAAAGACTCTTCTATAAAGAAACCTTCAGGGCAGGGCTGACAAAAAATGAGGCCACCTCATTTATGTACTGATGAGGATTTGTATGTATGAGTTCTGTTTACCATGAAAATAACTGCATCTCAAGCACCTAATTCTAATAATATTTACTGGTATGTCTATGATTATCAGAAATTAATTATCACTAGAATCCATTTCTTAAACCCAACAGATAAATAATAACTTGAAATGGCATTTACCAGGAAACATCTGAAAAATGGAAATTTTCTCTCATGAATTGAGTGGCATTGAAATTGCTTGCTATGCCCGTCTGATTTTAGCAATGACTCTGGTATTCCTTATACAAGATCACTACTTAATGAGATAAAATACATGAAAATGCAGTGTGATTAATATATCCCTTTCCCACCATCTCCCACAACCCACCTCCAACTAAAACTAAGAGAGGGCATATAAAGAGAAGCAGTTTTGAGAGAATGCCAGTATTCAGGACCCCCTCAGTGTCAGGAAATTATGAGTTTGCTTCTGAGAAATATCTACCACAGCGAACTGTGAAGATAATGACATCAAAAAATGATCTGTACCTCAAGAATAATGATAATTATTCAAGATGAATTTTTGATGACATCTCCACTCGCCAATTAGTTTGCTAGTCACCAAAGAGCACATTTGGCAAGGGCATTTGAGCAGAGCACTGAAAAAATAACAGGAGAAAGGGAGATGAAAGGGGGCTTAATCCTCTACTCATTTACATCAGCTTAGGTCGGGGTTATTCCATGGAAACCAGCAGAATTGCATTGGCTTTAAACCAGTGCAACAGAGAGGAGAATCAGGCCTTTGGCCTTTATAGCTATTGTTGTTATTTTATTGCTTACTAAAACAGTAGGGGCATATCCTCAGTTGGTATAAATTGGTATAGCACCATTAAAGTGAATTTGAGCAATAACAAGGCCCAGTGCCAGACCAGGCACTAGCATACCTTAGAATGTCCTCTTACATTGGCTGTCCATGGCCCACTCTGGCAGCCAGGAATCAGCTAGACATGGGGATAGCCCAGTCTTGCCTTATTTTACCCAGCCATGTCCCCATACCACAAAGTGGTGTGGCATAGGAGCTAGCGAATTGCTAAAATACAGGGGGAATCTCAACTGGCTGGAATTTGGGCCTGCTGAGCATTGTCAAATTAGTGCAACGTAGCCCCAGTGCTCTGGAGATTTGAACTATATTTCCAAACAATTCTGTTTGTCTGAATGGAGGGAGGGAAATAAACTAAGATCATTTGTCCTGATTTTCCCTCTTCCTCTTGCATGATAGGATCTTTGAATTTTGCAGTTATGCAAGCTGGCTAAGAGAAGCTTGGTCTTTTGACTCAAAGCTAGGTTAAAAGATCTTTTTAACGAATGCCAGCATTTACTGTAGTGGAAAAATACACAGCAGAACCTTGTGTCTTATCATTCTCAAAAATCCTACTAAACCCCCTAGGATTATCTTTTCCTGTGCCATAAATTTGTTTGCACCCAGTCACCAATCACCCTCTGATCCTGTGTTGTTTTCTAAGATTGTAGATAGATAGATTTGGTTACTAATTTTTTTACATGAAGCTAGTACACTGTGCCATGGATTATTAGCTATTTTCCCATAGCTGCATAAAGCACAGCTCCTTCTGTCTGAGAAGCTATTGGGACAGCTGGTAGCTAACTGAGAGATGTTTATTTTAGACTTGCTTTCAAGCAGATAAGCACAGTGCACCAAAGGGAGCTCATAAAGAGATATGGCAAAGACCTCTCTTAAACAAGTCTAAAGAAAGTCTAAAATTTAACCCATATCTCAGTGCTGGAAAATATAAACAAATCAGTTGGGTTGGATTTAGCCTAGTCTGACTTAAAATGGTTTTCTGCAATGCCATCAAGCATTAATATTGACATTTAAGATGCTATGTACACTCAATATGCTAGACATATACCAGACAATTTGCCATCAATGCAAGCAGATGGCTCCTCATTTGTGAGGTTGAGTTGGGATGGAGTGGTCATTAGCATCTTATGGCCCCATAAAGATTACTGAGAAAGGATTTTAATGCTAAGACAGCTCAGAGTACACCTTGTACATTCTGGATTTGCTGAATCAGCCATCTGTGGATATAATTTAAAGCAGTATTGATTCATTCTATCTTCATATTAACCACAGAAGTATCTGTGCTTGGTCTTATGACTTTGGTCGCACTGGTCCCAAAAAATGCTTACAAGTCTTCCTAGTGATGACAAGGCCCTACAAAGAAAAGGTGAGCTAGTCACTTAAAATGATTTCAATGGAGTTACTCTAAATTTTCCACAGGTGTAACTGAGCAGGATTAGGTGACACTTGTGGCCAGTCTATGCTACATTTTATACTAATGCAGCTATGCCCATGCTAAAACACACAATTCTGTCTAGTGTGGATGCATCCTAAGATGGTCTTATGATCATTTCACCATCCAGGTTCTGCAGTTCAGCAATAAAGCCAGGGTGTTCCCACATTTAGAAATGAGGAGTGTGTTACATTCCCTTAAGCAAAAACATGGTATTGTCGATGTGTTTATTTTCTGACTTCCTGCCAAAGAGGAAAAGCAAATTAACAATTTCAAAGAGCAGTCATTGGCGACAACTTGCCTTGGTTATGTTTATTTCCAGAGAGGAGCTGGGACGAAGGGTGATCTAAAGCAGTGACATGTCCTGCTCGCTGCTGGGTAGCTAAACCAAGACTAAACTAACAAACTCTTTTGGTTTGTAATCAGGTTATAAAAATAAAGTGCAGCAAACAGAAACAACTCTTTTTTTGTAAGTAATTCATGTGCTTTGTCCAGGCCTTAATTAGATCACATGGGAAGAGACATTTAAAGATGGCTTCTTATAGACACCGTTCCAGACATGCTGGGCTCCTGATATCCTCACCTCCCTACACCTTGCTCAATAAGCCTTATAGCAATAATTACGTAGGCAGGTGACGTTAAAGGGAAATTCAGTAGGAACTTTATCAAAAGACAATAGTTGGGAATTGGCATCCTTACTATGGTATCTTCAGCCCAGATCCTCCCGTGTATTTAGGTGCCTATCTCCCAAAGTTCCAGTAGTTTTCGCTTAATACTCTCGTAAATAACAAAATGAATAACAGTATCTCCCAAAGAAATCAACTTGGATCTTCCTGCCTTTCTAATTTGACCTCAGTGAAAAGGGCTACTATAAGATCTGTATGATGCTTTATGTCTAGTGTTATCTAAAGGCACGGTAAACTTGCCATTATTGAAAAGTGCAATGGAATTGAATAGGGTTCTATAGAAATTACAGTAAAAATCTATAGAATTGAACAGAGAATTGGACCATTTTTATAGGATTAATTGACCTGCTATATAGAATTCTGTTGCAGGATCAGTTCCTAAAATGCCTGCTCCCACTGATGTCATTATCAAAGCTCCCATTGAGATCGGGATTGTGGCCATAATTCTCTACGATGGTTTAGAAACCCTATAGAAAGCTTATCATTCTCTACTCAATTTGGAAGGAGCTTTTCATAAGAGGCTGGAAAGTCCTCTAGACATTTCCATTTGCACCCCCATCCACCCTGCTCTAAGAGTCCTTTTTACAGGCAGTGCTGCCCCTGAAAATATGCAGCCAACATGAAATCTGACTGAACATTTCACCTGTGTTAACCGCGTGTTCATAGAAGGACATTAGAAGGACAATAGACAATTGCTGCTGAGGCTAATTCTTGCTGGTATTCTCAATATGGAATGTTATGTCAGAGCACATTGGTACTGGGAAAGCCATTTCAGTAATTTGTCTCTATTTAGCAGGAGACTGCTGCACTTCTCATAACCAAATGGGTTTCTTGCACTAACTATAGAAGAAATGGCTATAAAGGTAAGGTGCCGATTTTTTTCCTTAATAACATATGTGCAGCCTCACTATAGATGCTCTGTGGCTCTTTTACAGATAGAGATTGTATACAGTTTCCTATGGTGCTTCTATAAAAATGTTCTTTCAAATTATATTTCAAGGCTTGGAACTCTTCATCACAGTACAAATTTTTCCTGGGTCAACTTCATGAGTCACTGTTATAGCACAAGGTGAACCAGATTGGCTAAAATAAGACTTTCCCACACAAACATACACTTCAAAAACAGATGTACCTTTAAGATTCTGAGGCACTCAGAAAGCTTTTTTTTTTTGTCACTTGTCTAGTAACACTGGAATTATATTTGATCAAAATGTATGGTTTTCTGAATGTGACTGGATTGTATTCTGGAGTGTTAAGCTTTTATTTTAAAAGATCAGAGAAGAGAAAGGCCCAGTGGAAGCTAAATCAATCTTGGACTAACAGATTCCCAGCTATGCCAGAGTGGATCAGAAGGAGAAAGTAGAACTAACTGCCCTCTTGGTCCATCACTGGAAATTTAACTTGGGACCTCCAGAACAGCCTGAGAACCTGCCCATTATTCCATAAAAAAGCTGTAATGGGGAAGGGGCATTTAGGTAACTATTTGGAAAGACGGATGGAACTATGATGTGATTGGAATAACAGAGACTTGCTAGGATAACTCACATGACTGGACTACTGTCATGGATGGATATAAACTGTCCAGGAAGGACAGGCAGGGCAGAAAAGGTGGGGGAGTTGCATTGTATGTAAGAGAGCCGTATGATTGCTCAGAGCTACAGTATGAAACTGCAGAAAAACCTGAGAGTCTCTGGATTAAGTTTAGAAGTATGAGCAACAAGGGTGATGTTGTGGTGGGAGTCTGCTATAGACCACCAAACCAGGGGGATGAGGTGGACGAGGCTTTCTTCCGGCAACTAACAGAAGTTACTAGATCGCAGGCCCTGGTTCTCATGGGAGACTTCATTCACCCTGATATCTGCTGGGAGAACAATACAGTGGTGCACAGACAATCCAGGAAGTTTTTGGAAAGTGTAGGGCAGTGGTTCTCAAAGCTGGTCCGCTGCTTGTTCAGGGAAAGCCCCTGGCAGGCCAGGACGGTTTGTTTACCTGCCATGTCCGCAGGTTCGGATGATCGCGGCTCCCACTGGCCATGGTTTGCCGCTCCAGGCCAACAGGGGCTGCGGGAAGTGATGCAGACCGAGGGATGTGATGGCCGCCCTTCCTGCAGCCCCCATTGCTTTCCCTGAACAAGCGGCGGACCGGCTTTGAGAACCACTGGTGTAGGGGATAATTTCATGGTGCAAGTGCTGGAGGAACCAACTAGGGGCAGAGCTCTTCTTGACCTGCTGCTTACAAGCCGGGAAGAATTAGTAGGGGAAGCAAAAGTGGATGGGAACCTTGGAGGCAGTGACCATGAGATGGTCGAGTTCAAGATCCTGACACAAGGAAGAAAGGAGAGCAGCAGAATACTTACCCTGGACTTCAGAAAAGCAGACTTTGACTCCCTCAAGGGACTGATGGGCAGGATCCCCTGGGAGAATAACATGAGGGGGAAAGGAGCCAGGAGAGCTGGCTGTATTTTAAAGAATCCTTATTGAGGTTGCAGGAACAAACCCTCCTGATGTGTGGAAAGAATAGTGAATATGGCAGGCGACCAGCTTGGCTTAACAGTGAAATCCTTGCTGATCTTAAACACAAAAAAGAAGCTTACAAGAAGTAAAAGATTGGACAAATGACTAGGGAGGAGTATAAAAATATTGGTCAGGCATGCAGGAGTGAAATCAGGAAAGCCAAATCACACTTGGAGTTGCAGCTAGCAAGGGATGTTAAGAGTAACAAGAAGGGTTTCTTCAGGTATGTTAGCAACAAGAAGAAAGTCAAGGAAAGTGTGGGCCCCTTACTGAATGAGGGAGGCAACATAGTGACACAGCATGGGGAAGCACAGCACAGCCCTCTGTGGAGAAAGAAGTGGTTAAGGCCTATTTAGAAAAGCTGAATGAGCACAAGTCCATGAGGCCGGATGCGCTGCCTCGGAGGGTGCTAAAGGAGTTGGCGGATGTGATTGCACAGCCATTGACCATTATCTTTGAAAACTCATGTAGTGCCCATCTTTAAAAAAGGGAAGAAGGAGGATCTGAGGAACTACAGGCCAGTCAGCCTCACCTCAGTCCCTGGAAAAATCATGGAGCAGGTCCTCAGGGACAAATTCTGAAGGACTTAGAGGAGAGGAAAGTGATTAGGAACAGTCAGCATGGATTCACCAAGGGCAAGTCATGCCTGACTAACCTAATTGCCTTCTATGACAAGATAACTGGGTCTGTGGATGAGTGGAAAGCAGTGGATGTGTTATTCCTTGACTTTAGCAAAGCTTTTGATACGGTCTCCCACAGTATTCTTGCCAGCAAGTTAAAGAAGCATGGGCTGGATGAATGAACTATAAGGTGGATAGAAAACTGGCTAGATCATCGGGCTCGATGGGTAGTGATCAATGGCTCCATGTCTAGTTGGCAGCCGGTATCAAGCGGAATGCCCCAAGGGTTGGTCTTGGTGAAAATTTTGTTCAATATCTTCATTAACGATCTGGAGGATGGTGTGGACTGCACCCTCAGCAAGTTTGCAGATGACACTAAACTGGGAGGAATGGTAGATACGCTGGAGGGTAGGGATAACACACAGAGGGACCTAGACAAATTAGAGGATTGGGCCAAAAGAAATCTGATGAGGTTCAACAAGGACAAGTGCAGAGTCCTGCACTTAGGACAGAAGAATCCCATGCACTGTTACAGACTAGGAACCGAATGGCTAGGCAGCAGTTCTGCAGAAAAGGACCTAGGGGTTACAGTGGACAAGAAGCTGGATATGAGTCGACAGTGTGCCCTTGTTGCCAAGAAGGCTAATGGCATTTTGGGCAGTATAAGTACGGGAATTGCCAGCAGATCAAGGGACATGATCATTCCCCTCTATTCAACATTGGCGAGGCCTCATCTGGAGCACTGTGTCCAGTTTTGGGCCCCACACTACAAGAAGGACGTGGAAAAATTGGAAAGAGACCACCAAAAATGATTAGATCTGGAGCACATGACTTATGAGGAGAGGCTGAGGGAACTGGGATTGTTTAGTCTGCAGAAGAGAAGAATGAGGGGGGATTTGATAGCTGCTTTCAACTACCTGAAAGGCGGTTCCAAAGATGATGGATCTAGACTATTCTCAGTGAAACCAGATGACAGAAGAAGGAGTAATGGTCTCAAGTTGCAGTGGGGGAGGTTTAGGTTGGATATTAGGAAAAAACTTTTTCACTAGGAGGGTGTTGAAGCACTGGAATGGGTTACCTAGGAAGGTGGTGGAATCTCCTTCCTTAGAGGTTTTTAAGGTCAGGCTTGACAAAGCCCTGGCTGGGATAATTTAGTTGGGGATGGTCCTGCATTGAGCAGGGGATTGGATGACCTCCTGAGGTCCCTTCCAACCCTGATATTCTATGATTCTAAATCCAATGCTTCGGGGCACAAAGTTATTATTCAGGGGGTCAGGAAGAAATCCCTTCCCCCTTACCTCACGTACAGTGATGTATAATGCTAGGTGTATTATGCTTGTTTTTTTCTAAAGCATCTGGTACTAGTCACTGCCAGAGGCAGGGTATATTAGGCCAGTGGTCTGATTCCATGGTCAAATCCTGTGTTTCTTTATTACTAGTTAATGCATTGCTTAAGAAGTAATGCACTAATAAATAAATACATGTATTCTAAAACAGTTTAAGACCAATGTTTTCCAATTTAGGTGGCTAGACTTGAGCACCTAAATCCAGGGGGTTTGGGTATCTGAGTAAATGGAAGCCTAATTTTTAAAGGTACTAGTACTTCTTAGCATTGCACGTCCCATTGACTTCAGAGGCAAAATGGTGTTTAGCACCTCTCCCTGTTATTGAGGGCACCTAAATATAGATTTAGATGACAAACTTTAGATACCTTAAACTTAAATCTTTCAGTGCCTTAAACACAAGATTATCCTCTCTAGTCATGAAATGCCAGTTCTACATAGTATGAATATTCTTTGAGAAAGCTCCTGATTACAGGAAGTGTCTCAACAGACAAACACCTATGGGGTCGGGCAAGCCACACCACCAGAACAACAAGCACGTCTATTTCCACCCAACTGGTAGAGAACCAACAGTCCTTTTAGTCATTATTATTTATCTCCTTTGATCTTCCCCCCTTGAACCTCATGTCACTTCCTTTTACAAGTTCTCCAGCTCTTTGGCAACAGTATCTATATCAACACCATCTGGCAGCATGCAAGAAAATATTACTACATGCTTCCCAAAAGACAAGCCTGCAGTGCTAGCCATGATCCACTGACATTATATCCAGCACAGTATTTCTGAAGATTTTTACTTAGACTCCATTACTTGTATTTCCTCTCTGCAGAGGAGAAATAACTCTCTCCATTGATTTCTAAGGTCAGGAAATGTACATCTCATTTTTTAAGAATGCAAATACTCCAAGTTCAAGTTACATTTTACTGCTAGCTGCTCAATATGCCAAGCCACCATTCTGCTTCCAATAAGTATGTTGCAACATAATATAAGCCTAAAATACTGATTCCTATAAAATGCTTTTAAGTACTGCATTTTGTACATGAAAATCACTGTGGGTGATGTTTTGCATCTTATCATGAAGGACTTTGTTAGATGTATGTACTCTACATACTAATTTGGGGTAAAATATTTAACAAACTGCTTTACAATAACCTTATTTATTATACCCAGAAGTAGTGGGTGATTCCTGTGTTCCAATTGTACACTTAAGGCCCCTCATGTATTATGAGTTGGAACATTTATACATACTTTTGATATCACATGCAAGCCTCTCACAACGGATTAAAATGAATGTAAATTCTCTGTAACGCCTAATCCTTGGTATTGAAAGAACATTAACAACATAATCCAAACTATAATGGAAAGCTCAGCTAGCTTAGTTCTGTGTAGTCATTTGGCTGGTTTCATTTCCGTATAAAGTTGATTCCAACATATCTTGTCTTTATTAATCTGCATTGACTAATTAATCAAATTCAGCATTACATTAGTTAGGACATCACAAACGGTGCTGGTGAAAACTCAGACTTACCAGTTTGAGATGAAATGTGACATCTGAAATGTCTTTGCATTCTGGTTCAAAATAAAAACAAATAGTTTTGAAATTTCTCAAAACAAGATTATCCTCTCTAGTCATGAAATGCCAGGTCTACATAGTATGAATAGTCTTTGAGAAATTCCAAGATATGTTTTGACAGAAAGTTTCCAACCAGCTCTAGTCATGATTATTCATGTGAAGAAAACCTGGTCCTACCTAACTATATTCCCAACAGAACCTTATGTAAAACTATCTAGAACTGAGTGTTATAGCCAGTATTTAGTTCAGATGCAGACTTCCAACTCATAACACATCGGATATGCAATAAATAACCTGCAGCACTGAGTCTCAGAGCCCTGGTCAGTTGAATCGGGCTTGCGTGGCTCAGATAGCAGGGCTATAAAATTGCAGTGTAAACATTTGGACTCAGGCTTGGACGCCTACCCCCTTTGTGAGGTCTCTCAGCCAAGGCTCCAGCCCAAGCGTCTACCCAGCAATGTAATGGCCCCACAGCCCGAGCCCCATGAGACTGATTCAGCTGCCCCAGGCAATCACAGTCATGCCACAGGCCTTTTTATTACAGTGCAGGCATATCCACAGAGCTGAATTCTGGGCAGCGTGTTCTTAATGAGCCCTTGGATCTGCAGCAGGCTTGTTTCTGTGATGTGCAAAAGTTCAAGTTTGTTGACATTCTGGGCATGGCACAAAGCACATAGTTTTATTTAAGCCTTAGCCTGAAGGCATTAATGATATCTTTGATTGATGTCATTGATCGAACTATTAGCATATTGGGAGACTGTTTTGGGGGGGGGAACATTGACTAACTGTGATAGTGACAATTTGTAACTAATGTTTGTGTTTTAACTGTGCGTTCAGAGACTTGCAACATATATCTGTTAGAAGTAAAATAATAAATATACTCTCTGTGCCAAGCAGTCCATGACTAGAAGTGTGCTGCACATAGTCGGCAGCTTAACTGATCTGCCTCACACCAGTCATCAGAAACAGCAGATCAGTGTTCAGCACAGGAGACACAGGGCCAAATCCCACTCCTCTGACTTCAAAAATAACTCAGTGTATTAGTAGTGAAACTGCTCTAGCCAGCTGCTCATGCTCAATTACATACCCAGTGCCCCCCCGCCTGGCAGGCTTGCACAGCCCATGCTACAGTCCATTCTGCTTCAGCTTCACCGCTATAAGAACAGGAGTACTTGTGGCACATTAGAGACTAACAAATTTACACACAAACTTCACCGCTATAGTTATTCAAGCTAGCTTTGATATCGCTAGCTCAGGTATGCACACCCCAATTGCAGAATAGACCCTTTTGGAAATGGGACTTAGGTCTTTTTGAAAAGTTTTACTAGAGGTCTTAGTACTCATGTGAACATAATAATATTTACATGGAACTCCAAAGGAATTCCAGAGTAACTTTTAGTTTGATTTTTTACATTGCAGTGAGTAAACCTTAGATGTTATGTACTCAACATGAATGAAAGTATAAAAACTGTTCTTTATAATGGACTTTTCTAACACATTTATTTTTAAACAGCGAGTTCTTGCAACACCCTCTAAACAGAAAAGTCTCTGATGACTAAACCAAGTGAACACAACTTTGAAAAACATATCAATGTTTTACTATTAATAAAACTCTGTACAATTAACACAGCATAATCCATAACCATACTGAAAACTCACCTGGTTTCATGTTTTATTACAGAATCAATATTAGACAAGCTAAGTGTCATGAATCTGGACTCAGCTTCAGATGAATATTTCAAAGGAACCTGGATGTGCTTTCAAGCAAACATAGTCCATTTTGTGTTAAAAATTGGAGGTCTGCAATTTTGATTGCTTTTATTAGAAATTATCTCAGATCAGGATTTCCAGATCCAAATACCTTCAAACGCTGGGGAATTTCAGATTCTGATCTGGACTTAAACTTTAAAGCTCCATCAAATCTGTCTACTTTCTGCACAGACCCAGGAGAAATCTGGCATTTCTGACTGAATTCAGTTTGAGAGTTTGGGTATGTTTGAGCCCAAAGTCAGCCTGTTAAATCCTGAAAGGGCAGAGTCCAACAGGAACAAAAGGGTTGCTCCTCAGCGGGGAAAGGGGCCATAGGATCAACTAGTTGCTTGGGACAACAAATGAAAATAACATAAAATAAAAAAATATAGGTGAGTCAAAGGTACAAAATGAGGGAACTAGATAAGGATACCCAAGAAGAGAACAAAAACGTCAGAATTAAAGTGTAGGATATGGCCATACAAAGAATCATTCTGTAGCACGTGTCTAATGGTATTCTCACCTCACCAGCATTGCTGCCTCAGCTTCCCTTCCAGTTCAGACTCCTTTTTTGTGGTAGTTTTGCTTTGACTAGAGGCCACAAAGTACCAAAGTCCACTCCCCTTTCAGGGACAAACAGAACAATCCAGACAAGCCACTCTCAGATTCTTTCCAGGCCCAACATTCCATAAATCCCTCCCCTAAGATTATGGAGCACAGGTTTTCCCCTCAGCACCCAAGTTTCCACACCACTCCTCTAGGTTGAACCCTATGTGGCTTCCTATGACCTTAATGTTGCCACCTCTCAAAATGTTATGGTGCATCTCATAGTATTTGACATTTCATGCAAAGCCCCAGCTCCTGGAGGCATGTGATTAGGTGAGAATTTGAAGGCTCAGGGAGTTTTTTTTAAGTAAGTTTCTATCCCTCATGGCTGTCGACAAAAGCTTGAAAATACAAACCAAATGCAACCTAAAGATGTGAAAAGTAGAAAGGGAGAAAAGGGAGTGGAGCAACCTTTATTCTTTTTTAAGCATCTCATGATTTCATAGGTCCCATCTCAGGATATTTGAGCTAATGGGTTTGGTAATAGTGCTTCCCTCTACTACAGGCCCTGCTGCCTCAAACTGAGACTAGGGGTGTGCCTTAAATCCAGCACTGCGACTGTTCCTCTAGGGCCACTTCCTCCAGCTTCTGTTTAGGCATTTTTCTTTTGCTCCTCATACACCTTTCTAGATTCACCTCTAGGTCTTCTCATTGTTTTACACCCCTTATAATCTGGTGATCCTTGGGAACCAGAGCATCTACTACAGAGAAATGTAAGTTAGGAAATCCTTGCAGCTGCTGTAACTTTTTCAGGGAGCCAGTCAGCCCATGGCCAGTGCCAAGATGATGGGAGGTAGTGTAAGGGAAGCATTCAGCTCATGCCCCGCCCCCCCACCCTGGTCCTAGTGCCCTGCACCAAGTGGAATTTGGCTCAACCCAAGAATCTGGCCTTTAGGGAGGCTGCATGGTATAGCAAATAGAGGAGTCTAGACTAGGAGTCGGGTGAGCTGGGTTCTATTCCTGACTCTGCCACTGATTTGCTGTGTGATCTTGGGCCAAGTTACTTAAACTCCTAGTGACCCTGTTTCCCCTACTCCCTTTGCTCTGGCTTGTCTACTTAGAGTGTACGGTTTTGGAGGCAGGTATTATCTCATACTGTGTTTTTATATTGCCTAGCACAGTGGGGCCATAATCCTGTTTGGGATTGCTATAATATACGAATATATAATTTAGTAAGTAAAAACATAACTTAAATTGAAAGTGAGTTAGGCTCAGTTCATTTCCATAATCTTTACACAAACAGAGTCCAAAAACAAAATATTGACCCTTGGTTCTTTAGAATATAAGAATGGCCAATGTCAGATGCTTCAGAGGGAATGAACAGAACAGGACAATTAGTGAGTGATCCATCCCCCTCATCCAGCTTCTGGAAGTCAGAGGCTTAGGGAAAGCCAGAGCACAGGGCTGCGTCCCTGATCATCTTGGCTAATAGACACTGAAGGACTTATCCTCTATGAACATATCTAATTCTTTTTTTTTTTTTTTTTTTTTGCTTTTTTTGTTTTCATTCTTTTTTTGTGAACCCAGTTATATTATTGGCCTTCACAACGTCCCCTAGCAATGAGTTCTGTAGATTGACTGTGTGCTGTGTGAAGAAGTACTTCCTTATGTTTGTTTTAAACCTGCTGCCTATTAAAAATACTTCCTACTTTATGAACAGTGAAATCAATGACCAAACTCCCATTAACTCCAACCCATCAGGCATCCAAGAGGCTTACCGATTGACTAAGAATTCGCCCTCTGATGTCCTGAACAGTGTATTTTTTAATATCTCCAGTCTGAGAACCTACTAATGATGAGCAACACTTGCTCATTTCTTACTTTTCTCTTCACTAAACCTAGTGTGAGCCCAAAACGTTTATATGCTCACATCATGCTTTTGCATAAGTCTTTTATTGATAACATGAACAAAAAAGGATCTGTAAGGTTGCTTTTTCATCTTCTTTCTTTATCTACTTGTGAAGGCAAATATTTCACAATTTGCAACTATGCAATGTAGTTTTTTTTTTTTAGATCTGACAATGCCTGGATAAGGATAGCTTATTAACCATATTTATTTAAGATTTCTCTCTCAATTTGACTACCTACAGACTACTCACCTATTCTGCCATCCTCAAAATGTTTGTCCCCTGCACTTAGTTCCTTACTACAGATGAACTATATATTACTTTGATACTGAGCTGCGAGTCATACTGATATAATGTTAGGGAGAATTTATACTGCTTCTAACTCTTGAATATGAATGAGTAGTATTATTAGTCTACATAAGTATTATTGATAGCAAGGCTGGGATTCACTCCCTTTTCAAAGGCATGATGCTTTCATATCAAGAAATATACTTATTAGCCTATGGATATTATGTACAGCAAAATGTTACAATTATCAGTAAGTTATTATGTAAATTACTTTTCCCACTTCAGTACTGATATCTACCTACCTATACCATACTCCTCACTGTAGTATTGGTATGTCACATCCTATTTTGCTCTCAATTAAACCAGTATACCTTGCTTCTTTTTCTGCAGTGGCAGATGTTACCACATTCCTAATTCAAATAATCAGTTCCAGTTAAATCAGCAAGAAAAACTGGAGAGTTTATCCTTTATTTATACTCTCAGTGAGAATGTTAAGATGTTCTTCGTTTTTGAAACCAGTTAGCTGGTTTTTGTTCTTGTTGCAGGGAAGCAGCGTGTTTGAATTTCTAAAACTTTCCTAATTTCATGTTTAGTTATTTTTTTAACTTTTCAGTAACTTTTCCAGTTCTCTTCCAGTTTCCTACTTGCATCATCCTATTATAAAAATCTTATAGTAGAGATGCAATGCATCTTTAGGTGCCTAAACACCTTTAAAAATCTGGTCCTTAGGCACTTAGTCTAATTCTTTTAAAGGGCCTAAATCACTTTTGAAAATGAGACTTAGGCTGCTAAATCACTTAGGGCTAGAGTCACAAAGGGACTTAAACACCTGGAAAACACTGGGATTCACAAAACTTCAGTTAGGTGCTTGGCTTCCTATACCATGTTTGGGGAGAGATAGATGCCTCAGAATGGGATTCACAAACACTGGCACACTAGGTGGTTCCCCACTTAAGCTAGCCAATGGGAGATGCCAGGGAAAGGGGTGTGTCTAAGCCCCACCCCTCTCAGGGAGTTTAGCACCTATCTGTGCTTAGGATTCTCAACTGCAAACTCTCTTTAAAGTTAGGTGCCTATGCCATTTTTGCAAGAAACTGGGGAAGAAGGGAGGAGGATTTTCCTAATAACTTTTAGCCAAGCAGTTGGAATGCTCACCTTGGATGTGAAAAACCCCTGGTTCAATCCCCCTTCCCCTGAGGAGGACGGGGAGAAGGGATTTGAACAGGGATCTGCCACCTTTCTCCTCTCTGAGGTGGGCCATTTTGTGTGAGCTCACATGTGGGGCCCAATCCAGTGAGCAACCTCTGAATATGCCTAATTGATTGGGCCCCTCAGGCAAGTTAGACAGAAAAACACCTATCTTCTGGGACACGCATCACACAGAGACTTAGGCATCCAGACGCCTACATTGAGGCTGCCGTGGGCACACTCGGAGGCAGAAACATGGGCTCCTAGGGAAATTGACTGCAAAAAGTTAGCCACTGAGTGAATTTAGGCACGTACAGTGTTCGGCGGCCGCTGAGTAGGTGGTTTGTGAATTCCCGGTGGGCCTGATTCTGGAATGTAGGCACCTAAAGTGGTGGTTAGGCACCTAAGTCCCTTTGTGAATCTAGGTCTTAGTCACTTTTGACAATTTTACCTTAATTACTCTAACAATGCATACACAAATCTATGATCGTTTCCCTATCAATGGGGACATTTATAGCCAAAACCAGATATGTTTGTGTTCTTTCTACATTTTTGCTAACGAACCAACATCCACCAAAAAATACATTAGATTTTCTATTTAAAAGAGGACCAATACATCAGTTGGTGCCCCCTTTGTCAGAGGAAAGACACACTATTATTCACAAAATGCTAGCCCTACCACAAATAGAAATCAGAGAGGCATCTACAACAATATTTAGTTGTTAGCTAGCAGGATGTTATCAAAGCTTGAGTGGGGAAGAAGCTAGTCAGGGAAGCCTGAAGGAGTCGGTAGGAAGAAGCTACTTATATAAGGCCTAATCCAAAGCCAGTGAAAAGCCTCCCATTGACTCCAAGAGGCTTTAGATTGGGCCCATTGACAACATGATACAAAAATGTGGAGGCCTTGTGGCTTGGGCTATCTTACTTGTTATATTCATGGAATGGTGTCAAGACCACATTACAGCTGAAGAATCTGCTTGCCCCACCCATAGTGGCCCTGATCCAGCAAAGCACTTAAACATATCCTTAACTGTAAGCATGTAGTTAGTCCCATTAAAGTTATGTGCTTAAGAGCTTTGCTGAATAAGGCAACTGGATGTAGTAGCTTCTAAAGTATCCCAGATTCTCTGTTATTATAAAGTATATGGAGAAGTTGTCTGTTTCTACATGCAAGTGATAATGGCTTCCATTTTAAAATAAATCCCTGTTGAAAGCCACTGGAAATATGTTTAAGTTCAATTTTTAAATTAAAGTAGGTAAAAGATTAATGAATTCTTATATCCTTGCCACTTTTCTAAAGCATTTAAATAAAATCTGATCCAAACATTCAATATTTCACATACAAGAAAGCCAAATAAAAGACAAATCTAGATTTGTAAGAACATGATATCTAGAAAAAATAGCTACATCAGAATAGGCTAACCCTTTAATAACTTAAATTAAACATAACACAATTGTAGGTAACCTTTTCCCACCCTACATTTTATTAAAATCTTTCATGTGTGGGATTATGACCCTTAATGGCCAAATTAATGCTAATTATTTATCTTGACCACTGTGGCTTTTTCCCTAGAAATAAAAATTAAAAATAAATTTATATATGGCTGAATTATTATTAATTCAGCCTTTTCCCCCATGTGAAATGTTTTAGATCAAATGCAATTTATCAACTGATGCAAACTATCCAAATCCCGATTGTAATCCAAATGGTAATACAGATACAGCTTTAACTACAATGTGATTCTGCCCACGGTGAATAATGAAATTATCTTTAAAACAAATTCTGTCTGCTTCTACATGGTGGATATGCAAGGAATTTTCATCTGTTTCCCTTTTTAAATTTATTTTTGTATATATCTAAAAAGAAGAAAAGAGTACAGAGATACTGGTGGCAAATTTAGGAACTGGATATCTCCAAGAATGATTGTGTTTCTGCAGTCCCAGGGGAAAAATCATTATCTAGTCCACATGTTACAAACCATATGGACATTTCTGAGGCCACCTGGACTTCTTGAGATTTAAAGCATTAAAACTCTCTCAAGGAGGAGATATAACTCATTCAAAGGCATACTCAAGATGGTATCTAAACATTTCTAGCACTGTAGGGAAAGAAAATAAATGACGGCTTAAAAAAATGAAGACACCCTGGAAAGAGAAAAATAAGGGACAGTTTCATGCAAGAAGAATATGTTTGTAAGTTGCTGTAACACTGACTTGTAATCAATGATGACCTTATTCGGTACAAACCTTAGAGAAAGGTACATGGAAAATAGTAGAAAATAGTATTGTTGATTTCTTATCTTGAAGGGAAAAGGCCTAAGGTGAGGACTATTTGCAATGCTATGTGACTGAATAATCAAAACAATGAGCTAAATTAATCTCTGCTGGAACTTAACTGAAGTCATTGGTGTTACACCTAGAATATAATTAGCCCATTATTTCTGAAGCCTTCCACTACCAAGTAATATTATAGAGGTGTCAGCTCTGAAATAGAGAAACTAAGATTTTAAAAATTTACAGTAAATCGATGGAAGACCAACCAGGGTTCTGAGAAGTCTTTAAAATTCTAGCAATTCTTCTCCCATCTTTCTTGTTTTGTTAACTTTGTGCCATTGCATTTAATAATAGTACCTCATATCTGACAGCTTCCATGATCTGGTTGTTGGTCTATATTTTATATATCTCTCCACTGTAGTACCTGAGCTACTCTCAAGTATTAAAAAAAAGTAGTAATAAGAAAACTTACCAAAAAACCCACCCACAAAACTCCCTTTCCTGCTTGTAGGAGTAACACTTTGAATACAAAGGACATTTTTGTATTTTGTACTTATGTTTAAGTGGGTATGATTAACTCACATGCATGCAACAAGGTATTGTAGGAACAGTAAGTCAAAGCAGTGCATTTTGCATTTAGTTCTGAACGCCACAAGATTGGTGTTAATATCATTTCTGTGGATGAGAGTGCCACAGTCTAAGTCTGGCCCCCCATGAAAGTTTTGTCTTCAGCGCTCAGAACATTATTGTTCGACTCCTCATAGGTCCAGTGGAGCTTAGCTGTCATGGGAGGCCAAGGTCACAGAGGGAGAGATGCTTTCTCAGCTAGCTAGAGCCAATCCAACAGAAAGCTTTAATATTAGGATAAAAAAATTGAATTGGACTCTATACTTAATGGCGAACCAGTGCAAACAGCAGAGCACAAGAGTGATGTGGCTGCAGCTACCCATATTGCTAAACTGAGTGGCTGCTGCATTCTCTAGTAGTTGGGGCTATTTGGAATCCTGTATGTGTGCTTTGTTTGCTTGCTTTTTTTTTAATTATAAAATTTCTAAGAATTTGGTGTTCATGCAAATGAATGGCCTACTAGTACTGGTTAGAGCCCATAGTTGTTTGGGCAAACTTCCCTTCACCTCCATCCTTCTCTGCAAATGAACTGCTATTGTTTTGTTGCGCCTTTCTTGAATTCTTGCCATGGGTATCAGTTTATGGAATAATTTTGTGATGAGACCAAAATCGACATCTATAAACTGATTAGGAAG
Organism: Malaclemys terrapin pileata; assembly: GCF_027887155.1. NCBI lineage: Eukaryota > Metazoa > Chordata > Testudines > Emydidae > Malaclemys > Malaclemys terrapin. The sequence continues at coordinate 68,069,719 of NC_071513.1, forward strand.
AGGGCAAATAAGAGGGAGGTAGACCATGTCGAGGGGGAATACAGTAAATATGGTCAGAGCATTTCCAAGGTCAGAAAAGGCTATGAGAGAGAAATGATTAGGAAAAAAAAATTGAGGAAAGAAGCGGAGCAGGACACAGTAGGACTAGAAAGAAAAAAGGAGGGTATATAGTTTCTCTTATCTCCCTGGAAACCACTTCAGACTATAGTGTGTATTTGTCACCTTCATGAGATACTCAGGCTCCACCAGACAGAAGAGAAATAGTCCCACTTTAGTGTCTGGATCTATGGATTGCACAAATGAACAATGGCATGAAGTGTTAATGCCTTGTTGGGATGGGGGGCAGGGGAGAGAAGAGGTTAGGCTTCAGCATGTACACAATCCTGAACAAAAGGAGGGTATACACACTTTATTCTCCTCTGCGGTGCTAGACACTGAAGTTTCAATCACTGAGTGCTACACATTGGGTATATAGCACAACCTCATTTATCCTCTGGCTTGTGCATCCAAAACATGCTCTGACAGACTGTGGCCAGTCTGATGTGAATGTTCTCCCAGATATAGCCATTGAGAATGTCATAACTGGTGTTCTATGCTTATGCATCTTAAAGATATATGGCCAGATCCCGTGGTAGTATAAATTGGCATTTATGTCCATGGGACCATGCCACTACACTAGCTAAGGATCTGACACACATTTTCTCAGTTTTGAGTCAGGCTGCCTACCTTGTAGGCCACCCCTATTTGCATCTTAAATTGTGTATTTCTACAGGTGTTGTTTACAAAAAAGAATGACTAATGAGTAGGTAGGCAAGTTTTGAAGGGGGGAAGGAAGTGCGGTGTTGGCATGGACTAAAGAAAATGGCTACTCCCACAGAAAACTGCCTAAGGTTCATGCATGTTTGGGGTTAGAAGAAACATGAGTCAGCTGAAACTGTCATTCCAAATGAATGCTTGTTTTATTAACCAACTACCTGCCCATAAAGTATGTTACAGTCTTGATGTAATCTGATTGGTGGATGCTATCCATAGTATTAGTCTAGGTGAATTCATTTCTTCTCATCTAAATTTTGTATAGTCTTTTTTAAATGAAAGAATTAGGTCTCTATGGTGGTTAGCTAGGACAGTCATTGATGGGTGCCTTAAAAAGAAACTGAATTCTAACCTCAGGAGAAGCAGAGCCAGAATTATTAGGTGTTAAGTACAAAGTCATAGTCACAAAGGGAGTTGTGATTTCCCTTCCCAAATAAGAGCTCAATTGCCTAATGAATAAGAAAGCTTTCAAAATGGACTTAGCAGGGTAATATATTTACATTGTTATTTTGGTTCATCCACTTCAACATTGTACTCTGAAAATCGGGAAGGAACTTCCCATAAAGGGAAAGAATCATTTTTTTTCAGGAAACCCTTTTAAAGAATTGCTGATGCCTGATAGAAAAAACTGTTAAGCATATTCTTTATAGAAGCAATTCTGCAGATGTAATGTATTTTCAGTGTATATTGTCCCACAGTATTTTTATAATTAGAACATTTGCATGAAAATAGGATCTTTGTATTTTTAGGGGTTCGTCTTCTCTTGCTGTTTTTTTTCCTGCACTTGAAGTCATAGTCTTTTTATATCATCATTCTCAGGAGACTTTTTCTATTGTTTTCATGCAGCCAGGAAGTTTTCCTCCCCCTTCACAACTAATATTTGTCTGTGCCTTTAAAAATAAATCAACACTGGACAAAAAGCAGGCCTGGAACACTACTCATTCAGGTCTGGGGATAGGGAGTTCTTTTTGTGAAACCATTTAGTGCATCTTCACTCATTTATCCCACCTGATAAAATTAAGGGATATATTTATGAAATCACTGCAATTAAAAAATATAAGAAAACCATCTAATGAAGGTCTCGAAATGTCACACTAATTCAGTGTCACAGAAAACTGGGACATATAGTGGAACCTAACAAATTCTCAATCCACTGATCCCATACTTCTTGGGGGTAAAAAATGATGATTTACTTTTGCCTCTAGCAAAAAATGTAATAGTTCCAGTGATTAAGTTTAAAATTTTAATAATTTAATAGAGTTTCGCAGTAAGATGCCATGCTACCAAGAATGTATTACTTTTCCTATTACATTTACTAAAAGTACACTATGAATTATTTAAACTGATACTTGTCAGAATAAATGAACTACATGTTGTGATACAGTATCCTTGTTTTAATTTTGTTTTTTTCTCACCAGTTCAGCAATTGAAACAAGTTCAGTGAGCCAGTTTCCCAGCCATCAGAACCAACTACAAGTGGAATGCTGTAGCAATGTTGCTACTATGAGATTATTTTTAAAGCAATCATCTAACTTTATATTAAGCAAAACAAATACTGGTGGTTTCAGGGGGTTCTAGTTTACCCGTTGAAATAACTCTATGCAGTAGGAACTGGAAATTATTCCAGTGTGATAGTATCATGGTTATAGAGTGAACTGTGTCTTAGAGCCTTTTGAGTGTGCCACTTAGGTGACAGGTCTGGCTTTCTGCACCTAACTGGTGACCTAATCACATCAGCCATGCCATCAGGGGCTTGTTCACCTGCACATCTACCAACGTGATATATGCCATCATGTGCCAGCAGTGCCCCTCTGTCATGTACATTGGCCAAACCGGGCAGTCTCTACGCAAAAGAATAAATGGACACAAATCTGACATCAGGAATCATAACATTCAAAAACCAGTGGGAGAACATTTCAACCTCTCTAACCACTCAGTGACAGACTTGAAGGTGGCCATTTTGCAACAAAACAACTTCAAAAACAGACTCCAAAGAGAGACTGCTGAACTTGAATTAATATGCAAATTAGATACAATTAACTTAGGTTTGAACAGAGACTGGGAATGGTTGGGTCATTACACTAATTGAATCTATTTCCCCATGTTAAAATATCCTCACACCTTCTATGGGTCATCTTGATTATCACTTCAAAGGTTTTTTTCTCTCTCCTGCTGATAGCTCATCTCAATTGATTGGCCTCTTACAGTTGGTATGGCTACTCCCACCTTTTCATGTTCTCTGTATGTATAAATTCTTCTTTCTGTGTGTTCCATTCTATGCATTCGATGAAGTGGGCTGTAGCCCACGAAAGCTTATGCTCAAATAAATGTGTTAGTCGCTAAGGTGCCACAAGTACTCCTGTTCTTTTTGCAGATACAGACTAACATGACTGCTACTCTGAAACCTTACTGGGGAAGGAACCATGTGATCCAACATTCCTAGTCTAAATTGCTGGGTGAAAGCCCCCTGTCACTGACAGCATTAATCCAAAGGTCCCAATGTGTTCAGTTCCTGTAAACCCTTTCACTCCAGGGACCTGTGACCAGCAAGTTGATTAAAGTGACTTAAAAACAGATGCTTCAAAACCAAGAAAGAACACCGCAGTTAGGAAAATGGGTTACCCCAAAAAAGAGTCCTACATGCATATTTCGTTACCTAGTTTAACCTCTTATCCATCATTCAGATAAATCCAGCTTATTCTCATCTCTTAGTTGGGAGAGCCAGCCTGGTTGCTGCAGCCCGCGTATCTGTCTCCGCGAGTCTTAGCGAGTTTAGCTGTAAGCCTCTGGCTGCTGACAACCCACTCACCTTCTTCCTTCCTGAGGCCAGCATCTTTAAGGTTTAGGATCATGGGTGTAGTTTGGGAGGGGGCCAGGAGGAGCATTGCCTGCCCAAACTGCAAGAGTTGGGTAGGCATAGAATTTCCCCTCCCCGCCCCATGCGTGGCCCCATTGGCCTGATTGGAGCTCCCCCCCCACACACCCCAAATATATAAGTCAAACTATGCTTATGTTTAGGATCCCCTTTGAATCTAGGCTTTGGTCTGGGAAAAGTAAACCATTCTAGCCTGGATGGAGCTGGCTAGGTTGCTACTTCCCAATGGATGGCCCAGTCATTCTTATCTTAACTCCTTTTGAATCTGTTGACACTAGGTGTCTTAAATTTGCTATTATTTGTTTCCTGGTGGTTTCTCCCTTAAGTGACCCATCATAAACACATAGACAGAGCCATGCACAATATTAATAAAAAATAATGCAGATATTTCCCAGTTCATCACAGATATTTCACATTAGCCACTGAAAAACAAACTGTGGGTTTTAAATGGATATTGTTGAATTCTCAGTTAGATTGAAACCCTGACCCCACTGAAGTCAACAGCTTTGCCATTGACTTCAGTGGGCACAGGATAGTCTTCCAGGTGTTCATGGTGCTTTACAAATACATTGTTGGAAATGATTCCCTGCTCCAATGGTCTCACCACCTAGCTGGGTAGAAAAAATAAATGGGAGTTCCTAATAGAGAAATACCACTGAATATTTTAAGAAAATTGCCCTACAACTGATTCATGTTGCCAGTCTCAATACAGACCAAAGAGTGAATAAGCATGAAAACTGTACAAGTCTCTTACTCCTAAAGGCAATAATATGTCGTGTTAGAAGGAAAAGCCCAGTGCAGACATGGCTGTAGAGGGCTTCATTTTCCTTTCCTGTCATTTTTGTACCTTTATGAGTATCAAATCTACTTCTTAAAAAAAGAAGATGAAAAGAAATCCTAAACAAGTGTCTCATACAGTTTGGATACTGTAAAAAGTAGTAGTTGTTCAGTAATACTAGGCCTTATGTTCAGAGGTGAAGAGTTTTTCTGGGTCTCTTTGACTTTAATGGAAGGTGCAGGTGCTCTGTACTTCTGGAAATCAGACTATGTCTATTTTTCCTTTACTATTGGAACATGAAGATTGTATTGAGTTTTCTGAGAAGCGTGAGCAGGGGAAAGCCACCTCTTGTTATCAAACAGGAATGTCAGTTTAGGAAACAGTAATGCAATGGTTTGGTAGGATCCAATTAATGTTTTTTATCCAGGACTGTGGTATTTGAATGGGCGGCAATATTAGGAAGTTGGATCCATTTCAAATTCTAAACAAGCTTAAATATGTTTGGATACCCTCCGCACATGCACATCAGGTAATTCAAGTTAAAGTAGGAGATGATTATAACATGTTCATAACTCTAGTTGCTGGGGAATGGGGAAAGATCTGAACCATTAAGTTCCTTTCTTGTCAGATGTCATAAAAGACAAGGAACATTTTTTTCCCTTTGAACTTCTGACCTTTTCACACAGTTAGCTACATATACTGCTTATCCTTCCACCCTTCTTTTAAAAAGTCTTTCTGTGCCCCTGGTAAAGATGATTTCTTCTGACTTATGGTTTTAGATTGAAAAGGATCATCAGAGCTCTTAAAAAAATCATCAGAAACAGATAAACAACTGTTGGACTAAATATGTGCATGCCACTCAGAACAGATCAAATTCCCCTACATTTCAGAGAAGATTTGGGGTGAGCTCTGAAGTGGTTATGCAGATATGAGAGCTATGTCGCTTGGGAAGGGTTGAGTTGGCCTCATCCCTTTCTGACTGAATATTAATTGCTTTATAAGAGCAACAACAATATCTTATATTTATATGACATCTTTCATCCCAAAGAATCACAGAAAAACCACCACACACTAGTTTATGACAGGAAACGGAGAAGAGAATACTGTATCCAATTGATACTACAGAGAGATTTGAAGGAGAAAGAATGTGCATTTGGAATCAGGCCAGGACAGTGGGGTTAACCCCTTATTCTTTCAAAAAGTGCCATGGGATATTAACAACCATAAGTGCTCAGGACCTCAGTTTTATGTCTCATCTGAAATATTGTATTACATCTTCAGTTAATTCACATCGACCTTTAAATTTCCTTAACTTTTATTGTTTATGTTTTTCAGGTGTGGTGACGACGCAGGAAAGGAAACAGAACGCCAGGTCTGTGGTAGCTAGAGAGCTTTACAAGCCTCTTGCAAAAAGCCTCCCAGGAAAACTTTTCCTGGGGTTTTTATTTCTCTCCTTACTTTGTTTACAACTCTTCTTAGTGGTTACATTCTTGCGCATAGAAGAGCTAGGCAGTATACATGCACATAAGATAACGAACCCATCTCTTGAGCGCGTGAACACCAGCTGCGAGGGTACAATCAAATCAGCCAAATAAGTTTCCCAAACACAAACGCTGGATTGAAGGTCACTCCTGCCTCGTAGCCATGGGAGCAGTTTGCCGCGCCTGTGGACTGGCGATTCGGGAGCTATGCATCTCTACATCTCCCCCTGTTTTATTTTATAAATGCGGTGTTTAAACAAAACACTCTCGCAGGGTAGCATACACAACGCCACTAGATTGGGTATACATTAAACAAAGCAGTAAAGTAAAACGTCAAACATCAAAACGAGGACCCCATACTATAAAAGGGTCTTCATCCACTCTAAGGGTGGCTATAACTAAATATAATCCTACTAAGGAAGAAAAACGTCTTGGCGGATGACTTAAGCATAGCATTTCAGCATATCAATTTGCTATTGCATACAAAACTATTATCAGCAAGCTTAAAACAGCACATTTCTTTCACTGTCTCACACCCCAGATGTTGCTGGGTGGTTTACAGACAGGAACAAGGCAGGTACTTAACAGACCTTGCATTTCCGGGGCAACGGCTAGGCAGAAATCAGATTGATTTAATACTTCTGCCAGGTGGACCCAGGTGTTAAACTGCAGCCGCTGCTCCATCTGGGGTTCGCCTTGGCAGCTAGGGGCCAACAGGAAACTCCCCAATACACACAAAATAAGGAGTGAATTAGCATTAAGGCAAGCTAACAATGTCACAAGGTAATTTTCTGCGGTAGGTTCTAGCTGCTGCTGCACTCGCAGCTGCTCGGCCTGCAATGAAAGGGCTTTAACCTGTCCCCAGGTTATGCGCTGCGGGGGCCCCCGCGGGGGGCGCTGGCGAGGACGCTCGGGATCCTGCAGATGTAGGTTGAACTGTGGAATGGGGTTCGATAGTCCCTGGTGCCAGGCCATCGCCGTGCCACGGGCGGACGTTACGCGCCGGGACCCACAACGGACCTGTAGGAAGAGAAACGGCAGCATGCCCTCGTCCCCACGTTATAAGGGGCACTGGGCCATGCCACTGAGGGTCTGGGGCCTTGCGATATTTAACAAAGGGGCGGGGCAAGGCTTGGTAGCTGCGAAAATGACATTCTGCTGCAGAGTAGTTGTCAGTCAAATTCAAATGATTCAGGGTAAAAAGCACTGCAGCCAGCCATTCCTGGCGGGGAGGAAGGCCTACGGGAATCCCCCCTTTCTGTTTTTGGCGGACCAGGGCTTGTTTGAGCGCACGATTGGCTCGTTCCACAATGGCCTGGCCTGTGGGGTTATACGGGATACCAAACGTGTGGACAATGTCCCACGTGGTACAGAAGGAGGCAAAGGCCGAGCTACAGTAGGCGGGGCCGTTGTCGGTCTTAAGATGGGATGGGTGACCCATGATTGCCATAGCGCGAATCATGTGATTAATAACATGACGAGAGGCCTCACCCTTCTGGGGGGTGACCCACACATAATGGGAAAAGGTATCTACACACACGTGAAGATACTGCCAGGGGGCAAAGGGAGGGAAATGTGTAACATCCATTTGCCAGAGCTGGTTGGCCGAGGTTCCACGAGGGTTAACCCCTACCTCCGGGCTATTGGAGAGAGAAGCGCAAAGGTCACACTGGCGAACAATGGCCTGCGCCTGATACAATGGGAGAGTGAACTGCTTGGCAAGGGCCTTGGCGGATTGATGAAAAAAGGCGTGGCTTTCGATTGGGGAGGAAAAAATTGAGGCCACCGATTTGACCGCCTGGTCGGCCACCGTGTTGCCTTCTGTTAATAGGCCCGGTAGTGTGGTGTGACTGCGAATGTGTGCCACAAACAGTGGGCTAGAGCGGGAGGAAAGGAGCTGTTGCAGGGTAAGAAAAAGGGCCAACAAATTGTCATCACAGGAGGGCGACACATAGGAACCTGGAAGAGACTTAAGAACATTAGTAACATAAAGACTGTCAGTAATCAAATTAAAAGGGTCATCCTGGAAGCATCGGCAGGCAAGGATGACAGCAGCCAACTCTGCGCGCTGTGGGGAGCGCTGAGGCAGGGTAAAGCGGACTTGCCAAGTGCCTTGCACCTGCCAGCTGACCGCACCTCGTGTTGGGCCGCCGTCCGTAAAAAGGGTAAGTGCATCCTTAATGGGGACGGTTGACAAGGACGGCCGGAGGTGAAGGCAACGTTGTTGTAGGAATGAAAGATGGGGGTCAGGGGGAATGTGATATTTAACTTCCCCAACATAGTCAGCAAGAGACAATTGGAGGGTGGCACTGCAAGAGACAGTGCGTTCCCAGTCTTTAGCCGGGATGGGGACAATAATGGCAACGGGGTCCCAACCCAAGAGGGTACGGGACCGTTCTCGCACTTTAAAAATCAGCTCTGCGGCCTGTTGAGGGAGTGTCTGAATAGTATGCGGAGGGGAGTGGGTCAAATAAATCCATTCAATTAAACGAAGACTCGCTGCCGCCCCCTCCTGGGCGAGGACAGCTGTCGGTTGTGAGAGTGTGGGAAGCAAAATGGCAAAAAGGGGCTGTTCCCTTTCTCGGCGGTCGACCCACACCTGGGCCAGGGTCTGGTTAATGAGGGTGACCGCTTGGCGCTGTTCCTGGGAAACGGGAATGATATCTCCGGGGAGACGGCCCTGCCGAAGGCCAGAAAAAAGAGGGGACAGCATGGAGGTAGTCAGAGGGCAAAAAGGACGAATCCAATTAAGGGACCCCAATAACTGTTGAAGCTGTACAAACGTAAGAGGGTTGGGCAATACCAACTCGGGACAAACTGGACGGGCATATGACTGGAGCATGCGGTGACCAAGATACAAAAAGGGTGGCTGACGCTGGATCTTGTCCGGTGCCACAACCAGGCCACACGCCGCAAGCTGGTGGCGCAGTTCGTCCAGCCAGTCATCAGGGAGGACGGGGTGAGCCACCAGGATGTCATCCATGTAGTGGTAAATTAAGGCATCTGGGTGTGCTGCGCGGAAGGGCCGTAGGGCCTGCGCAACAAAATGCTGACACAAGGTGGGGCTATTCAACATGCCTTGAGGGAGCACATTCCACTGATAGCGTGGAGTGGGCTGGGAGTGATTCAAAACCGGAACAGTGAAGGCAAAGTGCACCCGGTCCTCAGGGTGCAAGGGGATGGTAAAAAAACAATCCTTTAAATCTATTACAAATAACCGGTAATCACAGGGAATAAGGTTGGGATTAGGGGTACCACACTGCAGGGGACCCATAGGCTGTATAATTTTGTTAATGGCGCGAAGGTCCTGCAGGAGGCGCCACTTGCCAGATTTCTTTTTAATCACAAACACGGGGGTATTAAAGGGGCTAGTGGACTCCTCCAAACGTCCTGCCTTCAGCTGGTCATTAACCAAGTGCTGGAGGGCCTCCAGCTTTTCTAAAGGAAGCGGCCACTGCGCAACCCATACGGGTTCGTCAGTGAGCCAACGGAGGGGGAGGGCCGTATGCCTAATCATTGATATGGATGGTGGCAGTGAACTGTGTCAATAAATCACGGCCCCACAGGTTGAGGTGGACGGGGAGAATGATAGGCCGGATACGGGCGCGGCGGATGCCTTGGGGCGCCCTAACCTCCAACCATCGGGCACTTCGTTGTGAGTCCTGTGCCCCGCCCACACCCCAAACTGCCGGAGCCTGCTCTGTGGGCCAATGGGCGGGCCACTGCGCAGCGGCAATGACGGTAATGTCTGCCCCAGAGTCGATAACACCCTCGAACGGCTGATCGTTGAGGCAGTAAATGCGTTTGGGTTGGGGTGCTCCAATGTCTTTAACAACTGCTGCCACTTGTGGGTGAATAGTGCGCTGGTCGGTGGACCCGAAGCCTCCGGTTCGGGGAACGTTTCTTCCCCCTGCCGGAAGGGAGTAGGGCACAAGTATGAGTTGCGCCCAGGCATCTCCCTGAAACAGCCGTTTCGGGAGATGACTCCACAGTTGAACATGGATAATTCCACCATAGTCCGAATCCACCACCCCAGGCACCACAAACAGGCCCTGCTTGCTGGCGGACGAGCGGGGTAGGACAAGGCCCACCATGCCCTCCGGCAGCGGGCCCTGAATCTGGGACGGCATGAGGAGGACCTCCCCGGGGAGAGTGATATCCATATTTTCCTGATTAACAAGGTCAATCCCCGCACTGCCCCTTGTGGCGGCGGGGGCGTCGTACACGGAGAGGGGCGCGGCCTTGGGTCTCGGGCTGGTCGCAGGCCCGCCTACTAGTTTCCCGGGGGGTTGTCTCGGTTAGCAGCCAAGACCCGGCTGTCACCCCCGGCCAAGCGACACTGCGCAGCCCAATGGTAGCCCTTTTTGCATTTCGGACACAGCGTGCGGGGCCTCTGGTCTGTCCGGGGCTTGGGTTTGTTTTTACACATGCCCCCCGCAGGGGCCCGACACTCCCGCCAAAAATGTCCGGGCTTCTGGCAGTTAAAGCAGTTCCCCTGAGGCTTCTGCCCCTTGTGCAGGGCAGCTGCCAGCAGGGCCATCTGATGGGTCTGAGTGCCTACGTCAGCACACGCCTGCAGCAATTCTGCCAGGGTATACCCGGGGCGCCCGACCACTGCCTGCATGGCACGGCGGCAGTCTGCATTGGCATTTTCGTAAGCCAATTTTATCATTAGTTCAGTCTGGGCTTGCGGGTTATCAATCTGCCTCTGGACTGCCTCTTGGAGGCGGTCAATAAACTGGTGGAATGGTTCGGTGGCACCCTGCCGAGTAACCGCAAAGGACTTAGAGGACTCGCCTGCAGCGGGGACCCTGCGGAACGCGCGACGGACACACTGGCCAATGATGGGAAAAGCTACCCGGGGCGTGCCCGCCGCCTGCTCGGGGATGCTCGAAAACTGCCCTGTGCCATATAACTGCTCAGCAAGATAAGCCCCCCCACCTTGCGCTGCTGCTGCAAGCGCCTCTCGCTGGTACTCGCTATCCCACACAACGTATTGCGCGGGAGACAGCACCATGCGACACATGTCTTTCCAATCTTGGGGGAGCAAGAAGTAACCGTTTGACACACCTTCCAAGATCCCCAGGGTGAAAGTGGACCGCACCCCGGTCTCACGAACTGCCTTGCGGAGCTCGCGCAGAACTGAGTAGGGGAGAGCCTCCCAGTCCACTATCTGCCCCCCATTTCCATTATCCCGCCAAGAGACGGGAAACGCCTCGAACCCACACTTGGATTCCTCATCGGTCAAGAGACCGGCCTCACGCGCTTGCCGCACCGCCGCGGCGACAGCGCCCCCCTGCCCGACCGGTAGGCAGGGGGGCGCCGCCACGGGCGGCGGCGCAGGGAGGGTCAGCTGTGGGCAGGAGGGGGGTGGCCCATCACCTGGGGGCAAAAGGGGGACCGGCTTGGGGCTGTTGGGGCCGATCCCCTCCAGTGCCTCCTTACAACGCTGCCAGAGCAGCAGGCACTGAACTGGGGCACGGGGTTTACTATACAAGGTGATCCCAATCTGTATCCAATCAAAAAGCTGCAATGACCCGCAGTCTGGATACCAGGGGCACTGGCGATCTATTTCCCTTAGGAGGTCCTCAATATGAGCGACCGGGACAGCGACACATGATCGCTGTCGTATAATCTCTTGTAACTCTCTTGCGTGCTCCTTCTGGGCACTGGAAAGTTTCCCCCCCATACTCACGAATAAGGGGCGGCAAACAGCCGCGGGCACGCTCGGCGTATCCAGCCGGTGAGTAGAGGGGTATCACGTCGGGGTCACCAGCTGTGGTGACGACGCAGGAAAGGAAACAGAACGCCAGGTCTGTGGTAGCTAGAGAGCTTTACAAGCCTCTTGCAAAAAGCCTCCCAGGAAAACTTTTCCTGGGGTTTTTATTTCTCTCCTTACTTTGTTTACAACTCTTCTTAGTGGTTACATTCTTGCGCATAGAAGAGCTAGGCAGTATACATGCACATAAGATAACGAACCCATCTCTTGAGCGCGTGAACACCAGCTGCGAGGGTACAATCAAATCAGCCAAATAAGTTTCCCAAACACAAACGCTGGATTGAAGGTCACTCCTGCCTCGTAGCCATGGGAGCAGTTTGCCGCGCCTGTGGACTGGCGATTCGGGAGCTATGCATCTCTACATTCAGGCAGCAAGCAAGTAATTAAAAATTGGTATGTAGCAAGTCAGGATGTTGGTGAAAACCACTTGACAGGCATATTTGTATTTTTTTTAAAAACATATACTGCAGTTTGTGCTGGGGTATGTGTGTTTTCATTTATCATGACTCAGTGTGATATAGTCACAAGTTCTTTATGCTAAATTGTATCTGATAAACGGACTAATTAAAAAAAGAAATCACTGTCCTTGACACAGCCATGTAATATGCTGGTTTTTTAACACTCCCTACAATATTTTCATAGCTGATTCAATATTTTCAATGCATATTATATGATGTGGCTTACTGGATGCAAGTGGAATCTGAGTGAGAGTCTAGAGATGGGTTAATTAATGCAATGACATGTTTAAATGCTGATACAATGCTAGCTGTTATTATGTTTGTTTCTGGTTCAGGTATGAAATAACACAATTAGAGCTGAGTGAATAATGGATTCTTTTGGTACAACGGGATGAACCAAAAAAAAAAAAAATCCATTAAAAAAATTGGTTTGATTCAAACTGAAACCCTTTTCTCCTTCCCTCCCCCCTCCACCCCCCCCCAAAAAATGTATGACAAATCAAAAAACTCAAAAAATGTGTTTGGAATCAAACAAAACATTTTGGGTTGACAAAAAAAATTTAGTTTGTTTTTATTTGATTCAGACATTTTGGGGTGTCTTTCAATGTGCGTATGCACACACGCATGCTTAAATTGGCCAAATCTGAGAACAAAATGCCATTTCAAAACAAAAAGTTGAAATGAAATGTTGCAGCCATTTCAACAAAAAAATCAGGTTTTTTTCAGCTGAAACTATTTGTCAAATTCAACCCAAACTTGCAAATTATTTTTTAGCCCCCCAAAATGCATTTTTCAGCAAAAATTCTATTAAAAAAATTTGTCCAGCTCTACTACTACCAGATTTCTAGATGTTCAAAGAAACCACCTTTTTTTCCCCTGTGTGAAAGTATCTTACTTTAGTGGTTTTCTATTGTAAATCCATAATTCTTTCAATTTCCCGAGCTCACTCATCTAACACAGTATTGACAATACCAAAGGATAAATTCTGCATTGCCAGTGACCTAACAGTTCTTTCACATTTCAAATTTCTATGGGTTATATCATACTATGAGTTTTTAAGATAAACTCACTGAAATAAAAGGACTCCTTTAAAAAGTAGTGGTATAATATGGCCCAAAGATTGTATTAACTGAGACTTTGGAAATTGTACAGTTTGGAGTATGGGGAAGTTTATAAATCATAGAAACTAAAAGATTGAAAAGACCTATTAGTCCTTCTAGGTCATGACACCGATCAAGCCTTTCTAGTTTAGTATATTCTCTAGTCTTCCCAGTTAGGCCAAATCAGTGTATTATTATTAAGGTCTCCTATCCTGAAATATAGCCCTTTCATGACTAGTAAAATTATTTTTTAAATGGTCAGCATTTCAAAATGAGCGATTTAAATAGCTGAAGCTATTTTGGTTCATTAGGCTAAACACAAGGGGTAAATTTTTTCAAAAGCTGGAAAATCACAATTCCATTTTGTGACAACTTTCAAGGTTTTGTTTTCATTCTTCATTGGAAGGACATAAAACCTTCTGAATGATTTTGCAAAATGGAATAGGGTCAAAAAAGTCAGATTGTCTATTCAGGTCTCCCTCCCTCTTTTGAAGTGATGTCACAATCCACTCTGGACCACCTATCAAAGTTGGTGCCTATGCAAGGAGCCACATATTAACTTCTGAAGAGTCGCATGTGGTTCTGGAGCCACAGGTTGGCCACCCCTGCCATAGTGCATTCCTAGTGCCATGGCTGTGTTATCAGAGTTCAGTTCTTCTCTTCATTCCACTGCACTTCCTGTGTTAGCTTTATTATCAGGGCTATGCATGCATATAATGTGTGAGAATCGGGCACTGACTGATTTCATTTGAAGAGCTTAATTAGAAACAATAAAAATAAGATTGAATTAGGGTTTCTGAACTTAAAGTCAATGAGTAAAGTTCAAGGGAGGCGAAAGCAAACATTGCACAGAGTTAAAATGCTAATTTGATATTTTATTTATACATATTGTGGATGATGCTCACAAGTCACACTTATTACAGTCAGTCACTCAGATTTATCAGATCAATGATGGTATGGCTCAATGTCAGAAAAATATCATCATGCTAATTTTAAGTTTCATCCCACTTGGTAGGATTTAAAAAAAAAAAAAAAAAAGAAACGAACTAACATATATACATCAGCCAGACTACTATCTCAAGATACACAAGAGGGAGTTTACCCACTAGGCATTTCCTGTGCAGAAGTGGGGTTTAGAAAGCTTACCTCCTTCGTAGGACTCTGCAGAGGGCTCTCCATGGAATGAGGAACCTTGCAGGGTGAGGTGACTGAGTAATGTTCTATTGAGTGGGGACAATGACACACACAGTCCCCTTTCTAGTCCTGTGAAGTGTACCTTGGAAAATAAATACAAGAAAAGGCTCTAGTATTTGCTGTGTGGAGGACTTCTTTACTGCATGGTGTCTCCCCAAGAAAGCCACAACTGGGGGAAATCCCTGGTAGCATGAAAGGAGTCCCTGTATAGATTTCCTTCCTCTTAGCCCCTTCGTCAAAGTTTTTGCTTTGGGTCCAGTCATGAAGCCTGTATTCAAGCAAATCTTCCAATTAAATCAATGGAAGGATTGGCATGAGTCTGGACTGCAGGATTAGTCCCATATATGTACATGTACCTCCAGCGTATGTATATTATTTCAAGTAAGGGAAACTACAGTGTATATCCAAAGCAGTTGCATTCCTGCTACATAACTGCTGTAACAAAAACTTTCTGATTGCATCTGTGTAAGCGGGCAAGCGTTGCAAATTATTTGAAGCAACAACTTCATTTTCGTTATCAACATTCTGAGCTATTTATACTTAGACTGATTGTTATCCTGTATTCCTTGCCAAGAAGTGTTTTGAGAGCCCTTTAGTCATCTTTGCTCAGCTCTTCAAGATTGTTATGCCAGCCTAGGTCAGATGCTGAAATATATAAACAGTCCTTTTGTGCTTGAACTTGAAAGAGAAAAATCAGTCATCTGTATATGATCTGTGTAACAGCAAAATGTAATTTTTCCTTCTGACAGTGTTTATGGTTGTTAAGTTATCTTGATTGCCAAGAGAAATCTGTTTTCTGTGGCAGGCTTCTCTAGCTTAAAATGTCA
Organism: Malaclemys terrapin pileata; assembly: GCF_027887155.1. Classification (NCBI taxonomy): domain Eukaryota; kingdom Metazoa; phylum Chordata; order Testudines; family Emydidae; genus Malaclemys; species Malaclemys terrapin. The sequence goes on from NC_071513.1 coordinate 68,085,024, forward strand.
GCCGCTTTTTTTTTTTCTTCCCATTTTAGTTTCTGCCTCCCCTTTCAACTAATTCACAAAATGAGTTGACTATTAGCTGGGTTAAAAAAAATAAACAATTTCCTGAAAATTAAAAGTCTGGCACAATACTACACTAAGAGTCCATTTATCTTCTCTCTCTCTCTCTCTCTCTTTTTTTTTTTTTAAATAAAGCTATGTTGCAATTTCTGGCAAAGTTCCCACTTCCAGTAAGGAAGGTCCCCAAGGACATTTGGCACCTGAGCCCATCTCTTCCTGGATCCTGACTCGGTTACTGTGTTTAATCACACACAATTAAATTGCCTGTTAGTAGAGAGCTTATTATTATTTGTATTTATTATTGCAAAATAGAAAGAGCACAAAAACAGCTGTATATAAATGATGATATGAAACTTAGCCCAGTGACTTTGTAAGCTATGGCATGATAAGAACTTATTCACCATGCATATTCATTTTATTACTCCCCTCCGAGAGGAGCACCATATTTTTCTCACATATATTGAATGCATTAACTAGACTGACAAGTAATGGAATAAGGTCATCTACATAGATATTTCGAGCAGGACATTGATTCAGTATGACTAGGCCCTGCCTCAGATATAATCATCTCACTGTGTAAACTACCTGAAACTTTACACTGGTCTGCAACAAATCATGCCAAGACTATAACCTTATCTTGTTTAATCTGTCCCCTAAAGTCAATACATTCTGCTCCTTGCCTTCCTTCTTCACATCCAGGTGGCAGCCAACACCACTGCATGTGGTGCAGCTCTTCCAATCCATGACTTGATTGGGCTTTCCAGTTGATCTAAATGTTGCATATTTCAAATGTAAATACGGTTTACTTTCTTGAGGCTCCAAGCAGCACTAACAAAATTATGACACCAAATTGGCTCATCTTTCATGGCGTTTGGGAGAAATAGCATGTGAAGAATTGTGCACTTGCAACGGTTTCTAAAGCACTGAGCAGTTTTGCAGATGAGGCTAGTGGACAATTCAAAGTCTTATTGTGACATTTCCTCTCTTTTAACCACAAGTCTACTCACTAAAGCAATATAATCTTCCTTTTAGTACTGGATGTGCCAATATAAAGCCACTTTGTCAGACAGGTGGTGACACTACAATTGAAATGCATTCTAGTTCAATCATTCATAGATCAATGTATCTATTCCACGTGAGCTATAATGTCATTTCATAATGTGTACTGTATTTTGCAGTTATTAATACCATATTCCAACATGATTAGAGAATCACATTTTTCACTATTACATTTTGAATATTATAGGGTTCCCCCCCCACACCTTTATTAAATTATATAGCATTAGAAGAGTCTGAAAATCCTCTGATGCATGACCAAGGACACAGTTCCAGCTGTTTTGTTTTTCTCTTTCGTGACATAGATGATTTTATTTTAAAAAGTACATGTATTTCACTTTATGTCTGTCAGGATACATCATTTGTGATGGGTGGACACTTCACTGAAAAGCTTTGGAAAAAGATTTATGTCAATAAAACCAGCTTTTGCATAGCTCAGGTGTTTTAGAAATGGGATATAGGTCTTCAAGTTACCAGTTTAAATCTAACATGCACCAGATAGCCATATCAAATCATAGCAATGTAGGGCTGGAAGGGACCTTGAGAAGTCATCAAGTCCAGCTCCCTGTGCTGATGTAATGCCAACAGACCCCGGTCGTCAGCGGGCGGGATCGAACCTAGGACTAGAGTGACCAGATGTCCTGATTTTAAAGGGACAGTCCTGATTTTTGGGTCTTTTTCTTATATAGGCTCCTATTACCCCCCCAGTCCCGATTTTTCACATTTGCTGTCTGGTGACCCTACCTAGGACCTCTGGAGCTTAGTGCATGTGCTAAAAGTCAAATGGCTGTTAGCTAAGGCTGTAGAGAAGAATCACTTAATTCTCTCTCTTTAAATGGTCTTGGTGCCAGTAGATGGGACAGAACACTACACCCAGGAGGTGTGGAGGTTACATACTTCCCCTAGCTGAGAAAGCACGTCCCAAGCTTCAGAGACTTCCCAGTTGAAATCCCAGAGGAGCCCCCACTTGTAATGCTGACAAACCCTGGTCGTCAGCAGGCGGGATTGAACCTGGGACCTCTGGAGCTTAGTGCATGAGCCTCAAGCCAACAGCAGACTCATTTAACACTCTCTCTCTCGCTCAATGCCATTAGATGGGACAGAACACCATATCCAGAAGGTGTGGGGTTACACTGAGGCAGGACCAAGTAAACCTAGACCATCCCTGACACATAGCAGAACCATAGTGGCTAAAAGTCATGACCATTTGAAAGCTGTTTGGTGGCCTATATGAAATGAATGGGTTTCCTAACAGTTTCCTATGCAGGCAGGTGTTCACATGACAAAGTCTACCACCATAACTGGTATCTTTGTTAGTCTCAGGACAGTAGCCATGTGTTTGATTCTGAATTCACTTAAACTGCTGTAAATCAGGAGTAAATCCACTGCTCTTAGTATAGTTACGCTGGTGTAAAAATTATTTGTATTGTACTTGTCTCCCAACTGAGATCAAGTCTCCATTGTGCTAGTTGCTGTATAGACACATAGTAAGAGACAATGTCTGTCTCTAAGAGCTTACAACCTAAACGGACATGACATCTTTATCTTCGTTACGAGTGTCCCAGCAAGGTAGATCAATATCACAAAGTTGCTTGCGACACAGAGGCCCCTTGGTGCAACTGACAAAGGGTTTCGCTTTTTGTGTGTGTTTGTTTTACGAGCAACTCCTGTGTCAGACCTGACAAACTCACTACATCTAAGACACCGCTTTCATGGTATTTATCCATGAAGGGTAGCATTTGAGGTCTCCACTGAAAGCTTGTAACTTATCAATAGACATAATCATTGTCAGATGCGTAAACAGGTAATATTTAAGAAACAATGGAACTATATTGAAAACTCTGCCTTACAATCTTGGAGTAAAAGTTAGTCACCAGAAAAATCAGATGTCTCCGTGATGGCCATTCAAATGGGAGAGAGCTGTCACCCACTCCCTGGTTAGCCAGTGATGTAATGCAAGGTTTACTTGTCTACCCTTGCCCCATCCCAGAGCAGTCAATGGAAAACCATTAAGACTACGGCATACAATTGAAACCACTTGGAGGCAAAAAGGAACATTATAACAGACAAGGGATCACTTTGTCCATGAATAAAGACAAGAATGATTCAATATAATGGAGTGGAGCAAGACTTTCTGTATCCATCCACTGAGGAGACAATTTGTCAAGCAGGGGTATTTCATGAAAGACTGGATCCTGGTTCCCCGGGAAGCCAGCCAGCTCTGCAACAGACTGAACTTTGGATGAATTGTGTGTGGGGAGGGTGGGGGTGGAAACCTACTTTATTAGATAGAAAAGATAGTTATTAATAAGCTTAGTCTCTAGTTCACATTTTATGATTGTTTCATATTATAATCATTTGCTTCCAACGCTCCCTTGTTTTTAGTGCAACCGCTATTCTGTCTTCTTTTGTTTTATTATCCGTACTCACAAGTCCTTTGCATTATGCAGGAGTGGTGATTTAAGGTAAAACTGGTAAATTGGGGTACACTGTTCCTTTGGGAACAGCGGCTCTGGGAGATCTAGGAGTACCCGGTGTCTGGGGCTGGATATCACAGGGGAACAATTCAAGGGGACTCGGGTGCGTTTATTGTTAACCTGCAAGGCAAAGATAGGGCTGGCATAGCCTGGAGGAGAGTGGCATTAGGGAGCTAACACCCAGTTACCTCAGGCAAGACTCCCTCTTACTGGAACCAGGGCATAACAAAGTGACTCAGTCCTGGTTACCCCAAGAACCATCACATTACTGCATTCATATAATTTTAACTTAAAATCTCAACAAGGACCCAAGCTGTGAGGAAAGCTGGTCCATGTGCCACTACCTGATAGATATGCTGCTGACTGAAGAGGCTGGTGATGGTACTGTCTCACCTAATCAATACAATAACATTTAGTTTAAGAAGTAGGCAGACATAGTCCAGGTGATAATATGGAGGATCAGGAAGACTTATTAGAAACATGGAGCAACTAAAAGAAGTTATTGTCCAAGAGGAAAAGACTGAACCATTGTTCATGGTGGCACCTGGCCTCCTTAATTACAGTCCATTTATGGTTGAAGAAGTGGAGAAGGGAAATTGGGACTGGAAAGAGTCCATTACTCTGAAAATAATTGTGTGAGCCATTAAGTCAACCAAGGTGCTCAGATCTTATGATGATGGGTGCCACATACTTCAGAAAACAGACCTTGCTGGACTGCCAGAAGAATGTGGTATGAGGGAAATGGGATAACGCTTTGCCTCTCAAAGCATCAGGAGGGAAAGGGAGTAGTTGTTCCTGACCTCTCCCCCCAACACACACATCACGGAAGCAGCTGACCTTGCTCAGAGTTTGTGGTTCAAACCATGCAAAACTCAGCATCCAGTTTAAGTGTTGCTATGCTTTTTAAAGTTTTTGTTTAACCTGAAACTCAAAGAAAACTCAAAAGGTGCAAACCTACATAGATGAAAAGTGAAGAAAACTCTCTTCACAGGAATCCCTGTAAGAAAAACTGCTAAGTTTTAGCATTAAGGTTTAAAAGTGCAACCTAACAACAAAGAAAAGGGATCCCACTTTTCCCAATGCACACACTGGAAGTTCTTGGGCACTAAAGCAGACCTCAATCAAACATTTCTGTATACAAAATTAACTTGGGAGTTAAACAGCAGTGGAATTCTCATTTCTTCCTCTTTTCTTTTTCAGGTGAATGTTTATATACCTCAAGCACTTAAAAGGAATTCCTTTTCAACTTCAGAAATGTGCTATTTGTAATGCTGCAACATGTATGTGCACGTGCATGTTTGTGGGTATGTGTAACCTACTTTTTATTATACTGGCAGGTAGAGAGTGATATACCCATTTTCTTTCCCCCCTGTAGCAATTATATTAACCGGAAAGGTGCATTTGAACCTCTCAAAAGATGTTGATTTACTAGCTGAATATCAATCAGGATATTCCAGACAAAAGCGGAAAAGGATAAAGACTGGATTCATGCAGACCTCTGCTCTTGAGAGTAAATTGCAAAGCCATGAATATGTGAGTGCCTAGGTTTAGATCTCATTGCCCTTTCCTCCCCGTCCCCAATTTAAACTCCATTTAGATCAAGCCATTGAAGAGAAGTCAGGATTTCTTAACAGGATAGGAACAAAAATTAAGTGGATCTATGTCCCCTGTTCCCTCACTGCTTCACTTAGCCGTTTTGCACTACTGAATGGAGCAGAAATTGATAGCTAGAGCAGAACAGTTCTTTACATTGGCAGTTCAGTTGAACAGTGCCTAGTAAGAATCAGGTATTCCAATTATCTGAAATTACAGAAAATATAGAGCCATATCCGGAGATCTTGATGCTTTATAACTTTTCATACTTTTGGGGAGGGGTGCTGAGGAAGAATAAAATGGGCTGGACCAAAATCTGCTCCCAGATGCACAAATGCAAATCCAGAGTCATTCCACTGAAGTCAATTTATTTTCCCACCAGTTTAAGAGAGTGAAATTTGTCCCATTGTTCCCAATACGGGGAGTCACATATACAAGTATTTGCTCAGAGACTGCCCTTGCCTCCTGATTTTGTTCTGATTTGTTCCATTAACGTCATCACAGGTCGCTAATGCTGAAATACAGGATAAAAACAATGGAAAGCAAATAGCTTTGAAGGCAGCCTTCTGTTTTTAACTGAAGCAGCCCTCCGTTTTTAAATGAAGCAAAATTTTCCTTTTTAGGTTTGGTATTCTGTGCATCTCTCCATTTTAATGGCTTCGAACTCGCACATGCGTAAGCAACATAAAAGCAGCATGGGGGTTATTACCTATGAGAGACAGGTGGGCTGCTTTCCTCTAGCAAATACCATTTCCCAATCCATTATGCCTTCCTGTAACTCCATCAATAATTAAGAGAATATGCCTGTTTCACAGAACTCACTCTTATCAACTGCCAGCTAGCAAAAGCTTCCACTGCAAAGGTACTTACCATGGCATGTGCTAACAAACCAGGTTGCTTTGATCTGTCTGTTTGGGGCTGTGTGTGTGTGTGTAGAAGTGTTTGGCTCATACATAAAAACATACGGTGGTATGCACTAAACCATAAGTCAAATGCCTTAACTTGTAAACTGGTTTAACAGCCATAAATTTAAGGGTTTTGTGCAGATGCTAATAAATTCCAACCAAAAAAACCCTTCCCCCCCCCCACAAACTTTCACTGTGAGCCTTCACATCATACACCTGTTCTCATTATGGGAAACATACACTTGTTCTGTGATATAGCATTCCTTAGTGATAGAATAATTAAATATCATGTTTCTTTCATTCCTCTTTTGATCATTATGTAATCCCTTGTGGCAATAAAAACATATGCAGTAAATGAGTCGTATATGGCAAGATGCATTTCAATATGCTGAAAAATATCTGATCCAGCAAATATATTTTGCAGAACTCCCTTAATGTAGCAATATATTTATAAATATCTATGAAAAGTAGTTGTAGCAAGGCGGTGGGACACCCCACAGCCCCGCTGAGGGCCGAACCTCCCCTAATCCCAACGTGGGCAGAGCCACCGGGTCCGGCGCCCGCCCTTCCGAGGTCACGGCCCCAACCCGGAAGTATAAAAGCCCGCCTGCAGAGCTCAGTGGAGCCCAGGCTGGCAGAGAGAGCAGATGTCCGTGGCCGAGCTCCCGCTTGGGAAACAGCCGCAGGCTGCGACCGGCCTGCTGACTCACCGGGCCGGTCGAGCCTACCTCTCGCCCGGTACCCCGAGGAGGACTGGCCAAGCCTGCCCCGTGCCAGGTACCCCGAGGAGGACTGGCCAAGCCTGCCCTCCACTACCTACCCAGAGGAGCCAATGCTTGTGGAGAGCACCGACGACACTAAGACGGCCCAGGTACCATACGAGGGGGAGTGTGGAAGTAGCCCGGGGGCAGCTGACCCCAGTCTGGCTGCAGCACTGCCAGAGCCGATGTCAGTGTGTTGCGGCCAGGATCCCCACTGACAGCAGCAAGTTTCCATCACTGCTAGGGCCCCGGGCTGGGACGCAGTGGAGTGGGAGGGCCTGCGTCCCCCCTGCCACCCACTCCCACCCTTTCCCTGGCCTAGAGAGGTTGGGCCACCGATTCACTGATTAACTATTTGTTTGCTGTCCAGCCCTGACCTAGGGCCTGGGCCACCCCAAACTGACCCAGCCCCTGCTATAAGGCCTGGGCCACTGATTGACTATTTGTTTGCTGCCCGCCCTGACTTAGGGCCTGGGCTGCTATAAACTTTGCCTCAGCCCTTGCTTAAGGGCCTGGCTTTCGGACCTCTTGACACATAAGCCCCTGCTTATGGGCCTGAGCCCCTAACTGTGTGCCTGTTGTCCCAGACTGCCGCCGGACCAGAGCGAGATGGTGGGACACCCCACAGCCCCGCTGAGGGCTGAACCTCGGCCCAAACCTACTACAGTAGTACATACAGCTAAGTTTCTTCTGCAAAAAACTGACTGACTATGCATAACTACTATACCATAACATTTAACATATGGGGAAACATTTTTTAAAAGAAAATTATTTGAAATAATGGCTACCAAAGAGGGGAATGTAGGATTTAGCTACATTGCTTGGAATGGTTATTAAAAATGATCTGTAATTAGGGCATGGCATAAGAAAACTAACAGACGGAAACCTATATCAATTTAAAATATTTGCCTTTGCTAATTTATATAAGGCTAAAACAGCAGCATGTGTTCACGTACAAATAAGTGTCAAGTTCATGAAATGCGAGTGACAAAATAAGAGTGTTTTGGTTTTAAAACAATAGTCCCCAGTTCTCCACTATGATCTGGCTATTTTGCCCTGCTCAGGCAGCAGAAACTATGCAAAAAGCCAGACAAATCAGCTCCAGGGAGTTTCTCCTAATCCTCAGATGGTGTACAGCCAGAGTAGAGGCTGTGGTGGGGTAAAGGGAAGGGAATATGGTTAGAACTCTACTATACTATGATCCGTGACTGCTGGATTGGTAGTCACACCCGTGAGATAAAGCTACCTTCACTGGCCCAACTAGTCCCACTCCGAGCATCTCTCAGCCAGATAATCAGAACAATCAATTTAATTATTTTCAAGCAAGAAATAAGGGTTAAATCCTGCCCTGACTAGCGCAGTGAGGATGAGTAGTGACACTGCTCACTGAATGCTTTTCTTTATGAATTCTGCCAATTCAGAATGAATTCCATAGGGTTGGGTAGGTGGATGCCAAGTGGGACACACAGTAATGCTCCTCTGACCAGGAACTTCTTGTCTCCCTGTTCCCTGACTTCAGTTACTATGTGCTCATGAATATAGCATATGTTCTAAGCAACCAGAAAGATGGGCTTTCCCTTGTTGCTGACCACATCTCCTTAGCCAAATGGGTAAAGATTTCAGAGTAGCAGCCGTGTTAGTCTGTATCTGCAAAAAGAAAAGGAGTACTTGTGGCACCTTAGAGACTAATGAATTTATTAGAGCATAAGCTTTCGTGGACTACAGCCCACTTCTTCAGATGCATACATTGTCATCTGTACACAGGTTTTAGTGCGCAAGAAAGGGCACATCACTTTATGCATGCGCAAATCTTGAGAGTCAACCTTTGAAAAATCAGACCCCCTTAATTAAAGGAGACTAGACAAAAAGTTGTAAGAATTGATTTAAAAAAATCCAGTGGGGTATTAATTCACCCCATTCACCTAGTTCAAGGGTTTATATGGGACTTCAGTACCATCATCCTGCACAGGAATGAGTTTTAGCTGAAAGGGATTTAGACCTATAGTCCCAAAAGCAGCTCCTAGTTTTTGGAGTCTTAGTTATTGGGTACCCTATTTTAGATACTTATTTGTGGCTTTATTTTCAGAGCACTCTGCAATCAATGGAGTTACTCTGCATTGACATTGGCATAACTGAGATTGAAACTGGCCCAATGACAGGATTTTTCAGGCATCTCAGCCAAGAGGCTGAATTCCAAGGGCAGAAGATAACGATCTTTCCCAAAGATGCAAGTGAAAAGTTAAGAAATTGGTGGAGTTTAAAATATGCTTTTGCAAATGTTAACATCCGCACGTTAATTTTATATCCAGCTAAATGATGTGTGTTACACAGTAATAGATCTGCATTTTCTGGAATGGGAAATCAGTGAAACAACTTTTACCAGTCATTACATCTGCTGGTGCCCCAAGACATACAGAGTAGCTAATGCCAGTAGGTCTGATGTGTGACAAATATGGGCAAATTATATTTTCTGATCAATAGCTTCAACACATTCTAGCCAAATGAATGTAAAAATACTCTTAAATGAAGAAAAAAAATGTCTTCTTTACTCTCTTGACTGTGTCTGGTAGCTGTACCTGCATAGAACCTCACATGTTGGACCATTATAACTGACACAATTATGGTTTTATGCAGTGTAACTCTGCCAGTTCCATGTTAGTCATCATTTCTCAGTAGCTCAGATATTAAGAAGTCTGAGCAAACCCTGCTAAATTGAGTACTATTGTATATTGAAAATGCTGAGAATCAGCATAATTGCTTTAGGAAATCATCCCTAATCCTTAAAGTTATAATTGTTATCATTGTTTTAATTAAGTGTGGGTTTGGAGAGCAGATAGCGCAGGAGATTGGCAATAGGCTACCGGTTTAAATCTAGACCTGGTCAATCGTTGCAAAGTTGTCTCCATTTCATGACTCCCCTCAGTAATCTTGCAGGCCTTCTTTGCAACATAGCACACCGGGGTCCACATCAGAACTGGCACTAACTGGAATCGCAGCGGAGAAAATAAGGCCCTGATTTTGGACCAGGACCTGGTTCCTTTATTCAAGTTTCTGGGCTGTAGTCCACGAAAGCTTATGCTCTAATAAATTTGTTAGTCTCTAAGGTGCCACAAGTACTCCTGTTCTTCTTTTTGTGGTTCCTTTATGTAGCTCCAGTGATGGGTAGTGATCAGAACCCAGATAGATCCCTTGTAGAAATTCCCCTGGTCCAGGGGCTGTCTAGGCAGCCCGACATCACCTCCCACACAACACCCAACTTGAGGCTGGTGAGGGATGGTCAGTGGGGAAGGCGTGTGCCCTGAGCACTCTGCTCTCTGGCTATTCTAGGCTGTGAGATGAACTCCAGAGGGAGCTATGGGTCAGCAGCTGCAAGTCAGAGCAGCGGTTGCAGCTGCTCTGATTTAGGCCAGGGCCCCATCTGACCTTGAACCTACCCAGAACCTGGGAGGCACAAATTGGCACACAGCCACTGTTCTCCTCTGTGTAGTTAGGCTGCAACTGCTGAGTACACTGCTAAGGAGGAGGCTTCTCAGAAACAGATCCCAAGGACTCAACCTGGAGAGTGAATAACTGTGTCTTGCTTTTAAAGGTGGTCCCTTAACCATTAATGCTGACACACTTTGGTTATGAAGAATCACATACTGCGGTTATACCTCTTCTTTGGGTGAGCAAGAGATTTCGCTCCCTGGAAATGAGCTCCAAAAAATACTTAACTTATAAAGATGGACTGGTTTAAAGTGAAATCTGCTGTTAGATAATTATTCCAATTAGTTTCCCCAATTATTTGCCCATGTCACAAAATCAGCACACAGTTAGAGACAGTTTATCTTAGAACAATTGTCAATGCCTGTGTAACAAGCAAACATCAAGCCACTGAGTATTTCATAAACACTGATATCATAATCCCTTCTTAACCTGGTGGATGTTTTCATCCCCTAATATATTGAAAAGAAGTCTAGGAGACGCATTCTCCTGTCCCCCTGGTAATTGGGCTTGTAGCATTCAGAAATTAACTATACAAGTGAATATTTACTTTCCAGGGTTTGTTTACAGATTTTGCCAGATGAATGTGTAACCTATGAACTATAATTAGGGATTTCCAGCTGTTATCAGAAAGCCTGGAATGCACACAGCTTGCAAGCTTGGAACATGTTTAAGAATGAGCTATTGGTAATCCTAAAATAATATTACTGATAGGGATGGAGTAACAGATTTGAAGGCTTATTAACCCTTTAGGGACAACAATTACAGGACTTGTGTATTAAGGGGTCACCTTTGGGAGACTATTTGTGAGCCAGATTGTGGCATTTAAGCACAGCCCAGAGTAAGTGGCAGTGTCTAGGTGTACTGCCCCATCAGGAGCACTGGGTAGAATTGGGACTCCCTGAAGTTACTTTGTACTGGGAGGAAAGAAATTTTATGAAATCTTGAAAATGGGTGTAGTGACTTTATTCCCCCTTTGCCCCCCACACCCAGCAAGCTCTGCCAGCCAGTGCATAAGAGGGTGCAGCGACTTGGCTCCACTCAGTCCCTACCTGCTCTCTGCCACTTGCTTGTGGTGGGAAGCAGCAGCCACACAGCCTCTGCATGCTGGTGCAAAATCCCTGTAATCCTAATGCAGCTTGCTTCTCTACTCCCCTCAACAACCATATAATAGAAACTGTCAAGACCTACCCTATTAAGTCCAATTTTGTCACTCCCTCTAACTTTCGGGGTGGGGGGAGGGGGAAATCCTTGCCGCATACAATTTCCTGACATGTAGTTTCTGCTCAGAGGAGGTTTTCAAGTTAGACATTAATCGGGACAAGTCATTTCTGAGTTATGAGACTTTGAAAAAGTGGTGGTTTTTCACCTTTGGAAATTTGTTCTAACATTTTTTGTCCCCTCATAACTCAAAAAACTAGTTGATGTAAAAACTTCAGAATGGTTTACACTAATCCTCACAGAGAGCCAGAGCAAAAAAGACACCGAGTGCAGAATTATAAGTTACAAGGGTTGATTTTTTTATGCCATGGAGTTAGTTAAAGGTTTTCTGTGTGTTTCCACTTCTGTGAGAGGTCAGATAGATGTTCAAAGCTTGTTCCAGCTAATCTAACATTTCATTAAGGGGAAATGACAGTCTCCAGAATAGATGAAATAAAAATCGGAACTTTTCCTGCAAATAGGTATTTCTGAACTGGTTCTGCTATGGAATCAAGACACCATGACTCAATTCTGAGGTCATAAAGAAAATGTCATGATAACTCTGTTGCAGAGACAGATAGACAGACAGACACACACACACTTTCAAGCATCAGGAATCTTCGGGCTTTTTGTTGCTGTTTTTTTAATTCCACGTTTGATTTGTACTCTAAAAAAAAAAAAAAAAGACATAAAACAAAAGCAAGAGTGCCTTTAAGAAATACAGACATGCATAAGGTCCTATAAATTATTTTTTTCTCAAGTTACTAAGTATAGTAATTCAAGCTTTGGCTGTCTGCCCAAAACTACAGTTTCCTTAAGTTTTAATTCAAACTTTCATCTATAAAATTGATTGTGCCATTAAAATAAAAGTGACATAGTTACCAACTGCTCACTATAATTAGATACTGTTAGGTCCTTCCTCTTACTTGAAAAACATTCCCCATTTAACAGAGAAAGAGAGAGAGAGTTAGTGTTGTCTAATGATCTACTTCATTACTAACTTTTACCAGTTAGTGGCAATAGTTGCATCAGAGCTGTGAACACTTTGGAATAGCCCGGAATTTGTTTGAAAGGTTCCAAGTCAGGCTTAAGTCTGGAGGTTTACAGCAAAATGGATTCATTACTCATGTCTTCTGCAAACTAAAAGAGAGACTAGCTAGATAAATACTTGCATTTATTACAGAACTCATGCCACATTTTGAAAAAAAAGGGACAGTAACACAAGTCTCCTGAGTATAGTCCAACTTGGATATTACATTCTCTGCTTTAAACGCCACCTTTTTCCTACCTCCCCTTCAATTTCAATGGAATAAATTATTCATCCCTCCTCCCCCATTTTTATGCAAAGAAAGAATTTGGAGAAATAATTCTAGAGTTAAAAAACCGAAACAAACAAATGGAAGAGCAGCAGATCTTTTATTCTGTTGATCATGTGGAATTTCCTACGTTAGAGCTTGTGATCAGACGTATGTTTGTCCTGTCTGACATGAAAGGAATGGAGAAGCACTAGAGCATAGATACATTTGCAATGAATAGAGCCCAGGAGTGGTGCTACCAGGAATTTCATGGGTCTCATTCTAGAAAACTAGCAAGGAAGGAACAGCAGTGGGAGGGGAAGTGTGCGAGAAGGACTGGAGCACATTTGGATGAAAAACAGTTGTCTGAATCAATCCAGAACTGAAAAAGAAGTTTAGTGTTTTACTTTTGGGAGTGGGAGTTGAGGCAGGACTGGGAGCGGCTTGGGCTGGTTCTTATTTTTTTCTTTGTCCTCTTTTGTTTTTGAGCAGTGCCTAGACAAATGTCATACTGGAAAGTTCTGGAAGTAAGAGAGAAAGGAACCCTAATACCAATTATCTTCTATAATTAAACTTGTTCAGTCTTGTAACCCCAGTGAACTTGGAAGAGTTTAGAAAATGTCAGTTGACTCATTGTATGAGATCACTCTCCTCAAACTAGAACTTTATCACTGTAACCACACATTCCTGGAGACAGTTACCTCTCCGCCTAATCCACAGTGTCCCAAAAGAGAAGCTCTGCTACCTGATAGAACACTAATCTTCAATAATCAGGTTATCTGTTAATACCCAGAAACTGTCTCCGTTTAGCAATTTTTGGAGTCTCCGCTTTTTTTAAATGTCTTTTTCCTCACTGAGAAAATGTAATGTTTTGTGTCTGAGAAGGGGGACTTCCATTCTATTTGCTGTTATGAGTTATATTGACCCAAAGGTTTATTGTACACCTTACAAGCTAGGAGCCTGGTCAACATCACTTAGAAATGAATATCAACTGGCAATAGAATCTGGCACCCCTGGAAAAAGCACAATTAGACAGGAATAAATGCTCTTCCTTAAATTAACCTGGCAGCAAATACTAAACAACAGAGGGTCTTGAAATGCAGGAGGGGTAAGGGGAGAAGAATCATATATACAGTGAAACAAAAATTCCTTATAGTGCTAATTGCCTAAGTGCTTTACGGAAGATGCAGGGCAAAATGAGAAGAATTACAGAGTTTTGAGGCTCTAATGTAGCTCCTTTTGTCACCACTACAGATGGCAAGCTGTAATGAGCCCAAGTTAATGCCTCCTGTAGACATCCTATACGCAGATATGTATCACAGCTCTCTGAAGTGTCTGCAGTGAAACAAAAAACCAAGCGCCATTGGCCTGGTTTCAGGTTTTGTTACAAATGTGAAATTCAGAGCTGGTTTGTTGAAAGATTTACAAGAGATTCACACATTTTCAAGTGATTCTGGAACAGACATAGGTCAAATTATGGTTTAGTGCTGAATCCATACAAAGTTCATGTTCTCATGATTTCAGGTGAAACCTACAGGATTTGACTGAATTGCCTTATCTAATTTTGGGTCTGATCAGGTTAAGAGGGGGAGAGAGAAATTTGGGGTAAAATTGTGACTCAAAGCCATATCTTAATAGTGTGTTATGAAGGATCTTCACTCCCGTGAAAGCTGCTAAAGGCATCATGCCATTCTAACATATATATTAGAGTCCAATTGAAAGTCAATCCTAGAGAGTGTTTAAATACTGCCTTATAATGCTACACAATAAGCCAACAAATGAATAGAAATTGCTTGTAAGTTTCACTACTCCTGGGAAAGAGTGGAGTAGGAACAGAAAGAGAGGATATGTTCATACATTGTATGAAGAATAAAAGATTACTCAGAGCTCTCTCCTCCTGTGTCAGTGAAGTGCTGGAAGGGGTTTTCAGAGCCTCACAAAGTCCCTTGGGGAAATGTCTCTTTCAGAAATGGCAGCTATCACTTGGAATCTAGGGGGCAATAGATGCTATGGAAAATTAACACACAGCTCAACAGGCAGATCGATTGATACCTAAAAATAGGTTGAAGTCAAGCGGTTTATTTACATGTAGAGGGGCGGGATATTTAAAAAAAAAAAAAAAAAAAAAAGTCGCACCCCCTCTCTTCAGATTCCAAACTGACATCTGTGCTATACAAGCATTATACTCAGTGGGTGAAATACTGATCTCATCTACAGCATCTTTGCACCAGTGTAATTCTATTGACTTCTGTGGAAACACTCCTGATTTACACTCTTAAACTGAGAGGAGAATCAGACCCAGGAAGAAATTCTAAACACTTCCACCATGTGAGAATAATAATGAAGGAAGCAAGCTTCTGCTTAAATGGATAAACAAATAAATAGATCTTTCCCCCTTCCTTCTGAGAGGACATGCACAGCCATACATAGACTTATCACAAGCTAATGGGAAACATTTCAGTGGGAGCTCCTTGTTAAAATACCAGTTGCACATCTCTATCCAAAAAGTGCATTTCTCTTGTCCTGCCACATAAAGATCCAATAATTTAACCTAACTGTAATTCCTGATGTGACAAAAAATTGCAAGGAATCAATTTGTAAACTCTCCAGTGCAGTAGATTTTCTATATTAGGCCAATGTTATATAGAACTACTACACTAACTTGTTGGGGGGGTGGGGGAGGTTAATCTTAAAAAAATCGTAACATTTCTTTGGCTAATAACTAACTGTTAATGTGTTTCTATAATGCTCTTTTAAATTACTAGTTAAAAAACACATACACACAGTGCTGATTTCAACACTGCATTAATTATCTATAAATGTGTCTGAGATTTCCTAGCTCAGCTCAGATTTTCACAATCTCATTATTCCTGTACAGACAATTTAAACACACTGTAGCCATTCCAAGTTCATCATCCCTATAATTTACACAAACCTGGTAATTGATATTTAGAAATACAGCCAATCTGGAATGAAAAGAAATGTTAGATGGTCTGATTTAAGTTCACAGACCTTTAATTTGAGCATATGTATTGAGAATTTAGGATTTGCATAGAAACGGGCACTCTCTCCCTTGTGCTCTGGAATGTGTACCTGTAGCCATAGATCCTCCTCTTTTTTCCCCAAGAGGGTGGATTATTTCTCACTGCTCATTCATTCTCTGGTGATACTTTAACACAGGCCTGATTGTAAGCAAAAAAGTGGGCAAACCAGTTTGTAAAATGTATCCCCGGGAATGAGCACTTCTCTGGCTGTGCTGTAGAAATTATTTTTGGATCATTCCAATTGCTCATAAGGGAAGGTGAGTACCAGGTAAACTGTAAAGTAAGTGCATCTCCTTGGCCCAAATCAAAATGACATCTGTTTTGTGAGGCTGAAAGACCCGGAAAAGCTGAATATTTTATCTATTTGATAAGAAAAACATAAAAATGCTCCTTGACCTGAGAGCAGGTATTGCACATCTAGCCCTGTGCAGATTATTCCTACTCAGAGTAGGGATAACTAGTGGTATGTAAGTGTGCAATGTGGAGGCAAAATTTGGGTCATCCATAACAAAGCATATTTACAGTTATCACCTACCCATCCTCATCAAACTGCAACTTCCAAGTCCAAACTAAGGTAATAATAGTCTACGACTCACCTATCTCAGACATCACTTCAGCCTTATGTCCCAGCCTGGACTCTACAGTCAGTTGGGAATGCTTTAATTGTTAGTACCCAGCACTTGAGTAGTGTAGTATGTGGGTAGGGAAGAATTCTCCTTGACAGCAGCAGTCCCTGGGCACTGGGCTTTGACCACACTAGAAATCTGTCAGAGGCTACATCTTACCAGGTATGATGCAAGATACATCTCTTCGTTCAAACTTGCCTCTAATTATGTTAGTTGAATTCCCCCGGTATAACCTCTGGGGTGGTTATTCCCCCATGACTGGTCTTTAAGAAGCTGTATTGGCTGGTGCAAAGAAACACACAAAATATGATTCCTCATTGCATTTCATAACTCATTTATATAAATGGAGCCCAGACAACAATGTGACCACATTAACACCACAGTAAAACAAGCAAACATCAAACAAGGACCTGCTGACTAAAAGAAAACTTTCTAATTTGGGGAGCCATTGAAGTTGCAGCACCATTCATGTTTCGCCTGGCCGCCCCTCTGTCATGATGGAGGGGTGTCCAAATTTGAATGAGTGGCATTGCGGGGAGCCAGGCCCAACCCTGCAGGACACAGCTGCCTTGGTAGGGTGAGTGCAGGGAGAGCTCGTTCTTCACTCCTCTGGGGACTCCCTTCCTCACCAGCCGGGATTAGGGTTGCGGTGCTCGGGCAAATGGTGCCACTGTGGGTGGTCGGTACCTACTCAGCAGTTTAGTATAGTGCACCCATTGAATCATGAGGCTGTAACTGCCCTTGAGGCGCTCAGACAACTTAATGGCACCATGTAAGAACCTAGGTAGACAGATACCATGTTGATGGGAACTAAATCCCGGTGTATTTATACATTCATGTAGTATATGCTATAATTATTGCTAAATTAACTCATTATTAGACCATTCAAGAGGATCGCTGCAAGAGAGCAGGGAGTGGCTTTTTTCATCCCTGAGACATGCAAATATTTTACAGAAGAAAAGATCCCCTAGAAACCAGCTAACGTATGTAACCCAGGAAGTTTGTGCCAGACGAGGGAGTAGAAGCGTATAAATCATATCAGCAACCATTTCTTTTCCACCCACTGGATTTTTCCATTTTCTGGGTTTCATACTAATTTCCACCCCCTCTTAAATATTTTTCCCCCACATAGGTCTACTCTAATTAACCACATAGGATCTGATCTTGTTTTTCCTTTAAACAGATTATGCACTGGATCCCACTTTTATTTTGATCTTTTGTATTGTCATGTTGTCTTTCCTACCTTCCATTCACTTTATTTTCTAGGCCAATTTTTGCTGTCCACTCTTACAGAAAGCTCCCATAAAATCTTATTATTCATGTTAAATTCTACAGAATTTGGGAGGCAATAGAATTTAATAGAAAAAGCTAATCTCTAATCCATTTTTTTTTCCTTTAAAAAAACAACAATATAGTAGCAAGAACATAGTTTTTTACTACATTCTAATATTGAAACCCATGGAAAAATTAGCATTTTCTATTAAATTTTATCTAGATACTTAAATGTCCTTCAGAGGTATCAGACTGCCTGGCAATCATTAATGGATTTCATCCTCAATACCTCTCAGAGGTAGGCAAATATTATCCCTATTTTACAGATGGAAACTTGAGCACAGGATAGATTAAGTGACTAGCCTATGGTCACATAGGAATTCTGTGGCTAAGCCAGCAATTGAACTCTCAATTGCCAGTCCAGTGCCCTACCCACTAGGCAGTGCTTCCTACAAACTTCCATAGGATATTTTCATAAGTCATTGTTACTCAGACAAGAATTTGCATTACATATGTAAATGTCACATTCAATTTTAAGGAGTGTAGAATTGTGCTTTTTGGCTTTGTTATAATTTCTGTTTTTCCTCATTTCTTGTTGCCCTACATTGTTCAAACTGAGTAATTTGGTAAGAAAGGGATGGGAAATACAAGCCTGAATTCTGGCCTCAGTTATATACCAACACTACACCATTGACTTCACTGGAGTTATTCCTTATTTTTGCCAGCATAAGAGGAAAGACAATCAGGCTTCTTGGTTTGGGGGGCTTTGCAATCTGCTGTATTGCAGAAAGAAAGAAAAAACGTACCCCAGAGGAATTGTTATAAGCCAAGAATAAACATCAGGGACAGCTTTGCTGTATCCAGAGAGTGGGATGAGCTGCCTGAAAAGAGTAATTCCCACTCCCCCCACATTCAGCAGCACATTTTGAACAGTGCTGCTGCTGTGAGTGGAAACTTTGTGCATTCAGTAGTATCTAACTAGTACTCTGTCAAATTGCACACACACGGCTAATGTACTTCAGATTTCTCTTTTGTTTCCCTTTTTTATTATTATTATTTTACAAAACATGATTGTCTTCTTCAGGATAAAAATGAAGCATTCCCTATTTGGAGTCCAGGCCTACAAAGTAGGCATCATATTTACTCAAGTCCCCAACAACCCATCCCTGGACTGAACTTCAAATTACCATGGATAGCACAAAAAAGTTGATTTTTCATCCCCCTCGTGATTTTTAGATCTACAGTGGTTGATTCCTGAGCTATCACACCCTCAGAAGGTCACATTCTGTCTCAGCTACAGGGTGATACACAGTACTCAGAAGGAATGTTATGCTGGGGCTTGAGCGACAGAGATATGGCATTCGGGGGTGTGAAAAATTCACACCCCCTGAGCACTGCAGCTGTGCTCACCTAACCCCTGGCATAAATGTGGCTAAGTCAATGGAAGAATTCTTCCATTGACGCTGCTTGGAGAGGTGAACTACCTACAGTGATGGGAAAACCCATTCTGCGCTGTAGGAAGCGTCTGTGCTAAGGCACTAACGTGGTATAGCCGCAACGCCATAGCATACACAGGGCCTGACACACAAGCCCCAAAACAAGCAGACTACTCTACAACTTGCTGTCGGAGAGAAAGGTGATGAAGGCACACTCTTTAGCTGTCAGTGGTGTAACTTGGGAGGCTCTTTGTTCTCCCTCTCTCCCACCGTAAGGCTGTGCAACCAGAAGTCCATTCTACTGCATAGGCACATGCTGAAAGGGTAGGGGCATATGGATTCCCAGGGTGTCCTCTGAATCTGGTTTGTTTTTACATAGGGGTGAATTGTTTTAACCTGAGAGATGGAGTCCTTCTAGGAAGAGGTTCCTGCCCTTTCCCCCCCAATCACTTGATGTCCATATTTTGGGGCAAGTTCTGCCCCCCTTTGCATGGCTGTGAGGGGCCATGCTGAGCAGAGGAGGAAGGATTTCTGGAGCTTGTAGAAGGGGTCCACAGGCATTGCAAACTGATGAGTGCAGCTCTATAGGGATTCTCTGCACATCCCGAAAACTAAAGGGTTTAGTGGCAGGGAGAAGTGTGAAGTAGATCTACAGACCGTGGTCCCCTGTGAAAAGTGAAGCAGCTCCACAGCCATTCTAGAGATGTTAACGTTTGTTTGCACATAACATCCATGGAGTAACTATTGTTAGCAAATAAATTAGTAAAATCACAGTCTGATCATGGCAATTAGCAAAAAGGAAAATGGGATAAAATCTTAGGATGAGTTTTTCCATTGTAAATTTTTTACCTTGTTCGAACAGTGTGTGTGTGTTAGATCACACTGATGCAGCACAATACCAAGTAAGAATCTCTTGTCTTTACATTTTTCCTTGTTTTTCTTCCTCTGTTTACAATGCTAGCCTCCTGGTGTAGGATAATTCCCTATAAAGATCGGTCTTCCCTTTACGTTCTGTGTTATTTTTCTCTTTTCACACTGCTAGCCTCCCTTGCATGGAATAATACCCTGTAAAAACATAATAGTATGTGTGCTACAAGTTGATTATTTGTGTATTAAGTGTCCCCCGTGATGTGGGCTAATATCCAGTACAAATCTGTCTTGTGCTTTTTCTGTTGACATCACTGATACCAATGAGAATGTGAGAGTTACACATATGGAACTAGGATAGTTCTTGGTCCTAGGAGTACTATTTCCTCTTTGTAGGGAGAGTGCACTACTGTCACAAAAGGGGAGCACAAATAAAATAAATTAATAGTAATGTCTCTCCTTAATTTGTGGAACTAACTGCACCTGTAAGAGAAGGCTTTGTTCTACATTAGTCACCATTAGCATTTGCTATTTGAACTATGGGTGACTGAGGTACTCTCTCCTACTACTTGTGAGACCCTGCTAAGAACTGTGGGTTAGGTTTTCAAACAAATTAGGGATGCAAAATGCACACCTAACTGGTGCTTGCAATTACAGTGAGGGTAAATGTGCCTAGTTATCTATTAGCCCAGGGGATTACCCCATTTGTCTGTGTAATTACGTTAACTGTATGCATAAATAGGGAATGCAATTGCACACACACTGTGCAATGGCAACCCCCATCTTTTCATGTTCTCTGTGTGTGTGTGTGATTATAATCTATCTTCCTACTGTATTTTCCACTCCATGTATCTGAAGTGGGTTTTAGCCCACAAAAGCTTATGCCCAAATAAATTTGTTAGTCTAAGGTGCCACAAGTACTCCTCATTCTTTTTACTCAAAACTCTATCTATCTGGTTTTTGGTTTAAGTTTTCATACCACACTAATCATGAGTCCATGCTTCCCTGTTTCTCTGGCTGTATGTAGATGTGTTTTTTACACACACACACACACACACACACACACACACACACACACTCTTCCTAGCAAAATGTGTCTTCTTACAACTGTATAACTGAAATTCCAACAATATGGATTGGTATTTTGCTGTGTGTGTTCTCTGTAGAGGATCAGTGTTTACTGGGAAAGAATTTTCTGTCCAAAACCGATGAGTGTGAGCAATGAGTGTGACAAATGCCACCATTAGTGATTGTGCCTATGTTAGGCTATTTCGAGAGTATGATTAGCCAAGTATATTTTCTTCTTATCGATAGATAGATAGATATCAACCAGCTTTACTAACTTAAAGTCTTAGTGATAAAATCCTATTAAAGATATCTTACCCTCGACTGGTTTTTTTAAATTTTTGTTAATGTAATGCAAGTGGCTCTGATGCAGTGTGAATGTCCTTGGATTGATTTAATTGGGCAGAAATCTTTGAAATATGCCCCAGGCTAATTCACTTTGAGGGTTAAAACAATGAATCCCTATAGAAAATAATATATTAGTAGGTAAAATGATGAATTAATGGCAGTACTCAAATAGCATCTCTGCAATAACCAGAACAGCTGAATTAATAACATACTAGAGTTTTATTGTTTCCTGAGAATTACAGCTATGGTGACATTATAGGCAGACCAATCTTCCCCTTTATTGGACCTTGCTAGACATGGCTATACTCATGGCCTCTAGAGTTTTTTTTTTTCTCTTGTGATCGTCAAACAAGGTTACTCCATTTACAGTAGCATCTCCTTTCTTAGACATCTCTCTCTCTCATTCCTCCAAGTTCACACAAAGGCCACGCACCTAAGTATCTATGTTAAACCTGGGTTCAGGCAAAACAGTAGTGTGAAATTTGATTGGTATACCTTTAAATCTGACTTATTTGGTGGGAACTGTTAGAAAATGAGCCATCATTCTTCACACAAAAATGCTTTATGCAATAAATATACATTCAACTATAAAAATCTTAGCAGCACACGTAGTGGTGGGCCAAATTCTGCTGACAGTTACCCTGCAGTAAAGCTGGAGTAGTTCCACTGCAGTCAATGGAGTTATGCCAGTATAAATCCAGAATAAGAGAATAGAATGCAGTATTTGGTCTTATTTTTTAATCTAATCATATAGTCCAGTGAAGATAGAAGACACTGTATTTGAAATGGAAATATTTAGCCCAATGTACTTTTTCTAGAGAATGAATTTTAGGGCAAATCCACCAGACACAGTTGTGTCTACATACAACTAAGTGTTTCAGAGACCAATACTGCACCATTGAAATCAATAGGAGTTCTCCCCTTCCCTCTGGTGAGTGCAGAATCAGGCTATTAAATTAGGGATGCATTAAACCTTGCTCATTTTAGGGCTCTCTTTCTTGTTGGCCAAGAGTTTTAAATTTAGCACTGGTCTGTGTGAACTGGTACCAAAGGAAAAAAGAATCTTATTATGGGGCTTTAAACAAATGCAAGGGAAGAAGGGGATAAAATGTAGCTACCCCACATTCCCATCTTGCTGCTTGAGACTGGCAGAAAAAAAGGCCTTTGGTAAGACTGAGAAGACATGAAATTGTTGGTTGGGTTTTTGAATTAGGAAAGGAAATTGGTTTAGTGGATTTAGGAATTTGTGTAGCAAATGCTTATTCAGCAAGCTCCAAGTCATAATCTGAGCCTTACAGAACTGTAGGGAAAACCAGCCTCCAGTTCCATGGTCACCCAAGAGAAGGGGAGGGGAAAGATTTGAAGTGGTAGCAAAAATGTAAGCAGCATAAGGAATTTGGAGTTCTATCTTTACCTTAGAGCCCATAACCACCTTCTCCTGTCATACTTAAAGCCTCTTCCCTAAATTCGTTGTCCACACAAAGGTCACTGGGAGTTATTATTTGGATATTTTTATTTTATTTCACATATATAGGTAGCGTCTTCTAGCCACTTTTAATGAGACTAGAGATTAGAAAAACTAAATCGTGACCCACTCCCACAATCTTCACTAAGCAATAGTTGGGACAAAGTTAGTCTTATAGTCTCCCAAAACAAACCAAAAAGATAGACAGTATGGTTTAGTGGATGGGGCATACAGATGCAGCAGACTGGGTTCTGTTCCTGGCTGTTCCACTGACCAGTTGTGTGACAGCCTATAAAGTCATTTCACCTCTCTGCCCTTCCCACCCTTTGTCAGTCTAGCTTATTTAGAATGTAAGCTCTTCAGAGAAGGAACTTTGTCTTTGTTTTTTATAGTGCCTAGAAAAACAAAGGCCTCCAACTGAGTTTGGGGCCCCACACATCATTTTAAAACAAATACATAATTATAGGAAAACAAGTCAACTGACCTTTTTTAAAATTAATAGTTCTTTATTCATTCATGCTTTATAGGGAGAGGCTTAAGAAGCTCAATTTATTTAGTTTATCCCAAGAGAAAGTTAAGAGGTGATTTGGTCATGGTCTACAAGTACCTACACTTGTAGGAAGAGATTGTTGGTAGTAGATGGCTCTTTAATATAGCAGAAAAAGGCATAATGAAATCCAAGGGTTGGAAGCTGAACCTAGACAAATTCAGTCTAGAATTAAGATAGAAATGTTTATAGTGAGGGTAATTAACCATAAGAGGAACAATTTATCTAGTGATGTGGTAGTTCCTCCACCATTTGAGGACTTTAAATCAAGCCTGGGTCTTTCTAAAAGATGTGCTATACTTCAAACAGTAGTTATGGAATTCAGGCAGAAATTATTGAGCATGGTTCTATGGCCTTTGCTATGCAAACATTCAGATTAGGTTACCAGCATATTCCCTTCTGGTTTAAAATCTCTGACTTTATAAGCACTAGCTGGATCTGGGAGCAGAAGCACCGGAAATCATGCAGGAAAGCTTGTCCTCATGAGATTTCCAGCCCAGTGTTGTAAACCCAACAGGTGCTGGCAGGTTTGGACAAATATCTGAACTTTTGGGTGTTTATCTGAGTGCTGAACGCTGTGTGGTCCATTCATTGCTAACCCGCATCTGTGCTGTGACAAGAACTGTGAGGAATTACCCTTGAAGCTGAAATGGATGTGTGTGAATGGAACTGCAAACTGATTTTACACTTAAGTACTGTGATGATGGTGATGAGTGAAACTGGTATAGACAGATAATAGAAGAGTTGTCACTTATTTGCGATATTGTGAAATTTACAATTTCTATCAGAAACAAAATGTCAAAATGATGAAGTTCCATCCTCTAAACAAAACTCTGAATTGTTATGAATTTGCCCAAGGCAAATAGGTTATGAACAGCACATTGTGGGTTTGGGAGTGTAGTAGGAGCCAGTAATCCTCAGAGATTACAGGCTAAGGGACAGGTTTGCCATTTTACACTAACAAAATACTGTTTTGTTCAACCTACATATCTCAACAAACACTACCCTACATTCATTCTGAAGCCATCATAAATTGCCCCCTCAAAAATCAAATGTTTTCTTTGAGGTTCGGAGGTTGAGTTATTTGTGCTCCCTTGGGGAGCTAGGTTACTAAACTCGGAATCAGAGTAATCTGGAGTATTTTGCAAGCCAGTTTTCAGATCAGCTAGTTTGTCTAATGAATGAGATGTGAAATGAGTTCCTGGGCTCAGGAGAACGCTGGAGGAGGATTCTTTGGGCTCTCTGGAACTCATTGTCCTCATGTGCTATTGAATGTTAGAGTCTAGCAAACACCTAGACAAACCAATCCATCACTAAGCCTTCTGCAAAGCATTAAAAACTCAGGGCAGAGTGGTTGATTTGTGAATTCTAATAGTTTTTAGAAAAAGGAAAATGCACTTTTGGCCAAGTCAACACTAGACACTTTTGCCATTATAGCACTGTCTGTTAGGGGCAGGATTTTTTTGCAACCTTTCTGTCAGGAAAAGCTTTTGTATAGATGCAGTTATGCCAGTATAGCTTATTTTGCTCACTTAATTGGGTATGATTTATACTGGCAAAAAGCACTTCTATGCTGGCATAACTGCATCTGCACCAGGAGAATTTGCTCGCATAACTATACCAGCAAACATTTTCTAGTTTAGATGAGGCCTTAGTTTAAAGGCATTTAAAACAAGTTGCAGGTATCAGAGTATTAATATTTGTCATTGCTAGACCATTGCATGAAGTTAGCTTAATGGGCCAAATTTTTGAAAAAGTAATTTCTAAATTGCATATTTTAAATTGTTTCTAAATTCAGTTTGCACAACTGCACATTTTGCCTCCAACACCTTCCGGTTGCACTCATTCATGCATATTTTGCATACTCCTCATAGACACTTAGTCCAAAATTTTCAAACTCAGGTGACTCAGTGAGAATAGAAGCTGTAGGTCACTTATTTTGGTATATTAATGTAGATCAGAGCATCTGGTGCCACCATAATATCAATAATAAATTATAACGGTAATGTCAATGATTTCCATATTGTGTACTCAGTATTTTTCCAAGTTCTAGCCCTGCAAACTGCATCTGACAGTCAAGCTGGGGTCTTTGCATCTCCTCTGCATACTGCAGAGTCGGGTGCGATGAGAATCTGAACAGAGCAGAAGCCACAATAATGAAGGCTCTCTGGGCCAAATTAGGCCCTAAATACACCTTCAAGACCCCACTGTTTTCAAATTATGCCCTTAGTGACAAATTATGCCTTCTGTGGGTTTGCACAGATTAAATGCTTTTCCGATACAAAACTACTCAGCCATTGATAGACAAGGTGGAATAGAATCTAGCTCCCTTTGGTCTCTTAACTGTGTTACCTCTACAGGCCTAACGAGGCTAGAGTGCAGGGGAGTCAATGACAGAGCTAATGAAGAGAGTTCCCTGCTTTGGGAAAACACTCCCCTTCTCTCTCCTACTATAGCACCAAGAAGGAATCAGACCTCCAGACAGTTAGATCCACAAGTGGTGAGTAAAGTATTTGTAGGGGGGACCTTACGCTTCATTTTAGCCCCTGCCTAGTGCTGCCTCTGCTATTATGTGTTTCTATAGTTTCAAAATATGGCACTGAGGTGTCTAAGACTTCACAGCCTAGGTGAAGCCTACTTTCTGGACAATACTAAAACGAGATTGGTTCCTCGTGTTAATTTGGATGGTTAAAAAGTGTACGTAACAATCCACAGCAGATCATCTCTTAAAAGGAAACATTCCTTATAGCTCAAACATGAACTCAAGTCCTAGACCCAGAGATCACAGTGATTGGTGCTTTAGAAATGCATAAACAACAGTAATAGTCAGTGTTATAAGGTTTTCTAATAGCTCGCGATCATTCAAGATTCAGATTAAAGATTCTTTTGTGGTTAAGGTCATTTTAGAATTTAGTGGTCTGCTTTCTGCATGCGGAATGGAAAAAATATCCAATTGCAATATCGGTTTGTGAGTTAGACACCAAATCTCAATTCTTTTGTGGTTTGCCCTTCCCTTGAATTCAGTCAGCACATAGTTATTCAGTAAATAGCTGCTGTTATTAAAGTCACGGCGAAGCAGTGCTCCTATTTGTCATTTGCACTTCATAGATATAAGGGGGTGTAGATTAAAATCTATTAGTACAGTATGACACCCAGGAATGTTTCAGTGGCAGTAATTAAATCCCGATGTAAAACTGCTACAAATATTTCTCAAAAACTGAAACAGATGTTTCTGCAATCAAGCGATGAAGAAAACCTGAAAAGTTCCACAAACCACACAAGGGGGCACGTCTGAGGGAAACCTGCTGCATGACTTTGCTACCATGCTGTCTCAATTTGCCAGCAATGTTAAATAGATACAAGACAAGCCATTTTTTTGTATTATTATCCTGGTCTCCAGTAGCACGCCAGAAGTAGCACAATAATATGTGTCAGGGGACTTTGGAATAAAAAATAATGGTAATAATGAGGCACAAGGCTTGTAAATTTACATTTCAGTTTCCAAAACCATAATAAATTAGCACAATTGCTCAGACTCAGTCATGACTCACAAATCATATCCTTGTGTGGCTTTTAAGGGCTAGAATTATCTAATTAATAATGGTGGTTTATATGTAAAAATATTAATGATCATTACTATATTCATTCAATTGGTGTGGAGTTAAATTAAAACACACCATGTGTTTTAACCTGTGCCAAACTGTGAGAGAGAGCAAAATGCAGGACCCTCTGCCCTTTATACATATAACTGTTTCCTTGTGGGGGTTTTGTCTCATGGAAAGAAACACCTCAGCCTTTCCTTCAAAACACCCCACTTAGCTACCTTGAAGAATGGTTTTACTATGAAGCAGGCCTCTCCTCTAGTACCAGAGTGTGTATTCACCATGGAGTTGAATGAGATGGAGAACTATTTGATACACGGGGACATAAATTGGTAACAGAGATACAGTTGCTATTATGACTCCTGAGTTTGAACATGGTAAGCATAATTCTCAGTTGAGCCAGTTTTAATCCACTGCAGTGCAGCTTTAACAGAAAGAAAGGAGATATTGGGCCAGATGATCAAAAGCATGCAGCACCTACCTTTATTTTTTTAAGCGCTTAGCTCCGGATGGTCACATATAGGAACAGTGTTAGCTCCCAGATCTTGAGCACTTTTGAAACTCTGCACACTTCATTTAGGAACCTAAATGGAAGCTGAGCTCTTTAGAAAACCCTACCAATAACATTACCCAGAAGATATAGTGCCTACACTGATTCCTTACTGGAAAGCACAATGACAGCAGCTAGTGCATTTCATTATGTCAGGGCAATTGCTGTCCTGGTACTGTAGCTTATTAGTTCTAATTTATTATCAGTGTTAAAATGGTTAACTGCACTGTTATTTCCTCTGCTACTGGGCTTTATTGCAGGTCTGCCACAGTGTTCAGAGTAAGCCCAGACAGCAAAGGAAACAAAGGCCACAACTTAACAATAAATATCCTCTGAAGGAACATGGCCACCAGGTAGGAAACAAAGCACTGTGCTACTAGGGAAAACCAGGAGAGCAAAACTATAGCAGCTCTTATGGCTGCATGGTGAATAACTCAAAGTCATTTACCCAATGAATTTAGTGGAAATTACAATCTGCACAGCTATCTTACAAGCAAAAAAAGATTAGTTTAGTAAGTTTTCATAATT
Source organism: Malaclemys terrapin pileata (assembly GCF_027887155.1). Taxonomy (NCBI): domain Eukaryota; kingdom Metazoa; phylum Chordata; order Testudines; family Emydidae; genus Malaclemys; species Malaclemys terrapin. The sequence goes on from NC_071513.1 coordinate 68,113,201, forward strand.
CTTTGATGAATAATCTAAGTCTGTGGATTGATCCCTATCTATTGCTGAGAGCAGTCAATGCTTACTATACACACTGTATTAATTAGGTCAGAAAAAAAAAGCACACTGTACTATTGCTGTTCCCTCATTGGCTGAGCTCCCAAGCACTTCCAGTGCCAATACTTGTAGTCAATGGAACTACTGATATGCTTAAAAGTTCAGTATGTGAATAAGTGTTGGCAGGATCAAGGCCAGGAAGTTTCCTTCCACCCCTCAAAAATCTTTACAAACATGATCTTGACATAGATTAGTGCCAGTAAAACTCAACCACTGGAAAAAAGCAAACACAAACAAAGGTGCATGAATGTGGCCAAGCACATTAATGTAACATTAGTGGAAATATTTTTACATCATTCACTCAGCTGTGTATCAGCTACCAAAGCCAAAAAATAAAATTGCTTTGACTGCACAACACTGAAAGTTAACTACAGTAGAAACAGACCTTAGAAAGTGGAACAAATAAAAACAGTTACCATACTATTACAACAGTACAACCAGCACAAGAATATGTATTTTATATACAAACACTCATGGATTAGCATGTTAAATTCTAAATTAAATTACATACTATTTAATCATTACTCAATCACATAATTACAAAAAGTACCACTCTGGAAATACACTGAGCAGTCATTTCACACGTGAAGCAAGGCTTTTCTTGATTACTACACTGAAAGTGATGCTCCCCTACTTTCCATTTAAGCAAATTTCAGTAAACAAGCCTCATTTAAATAAACCAGCAATGAGCCCATTTCTTAAGTCAATGGACTTCTCTTGATATATTTGAGATCAGAATCAAACCCAACGTTTCTCGACATATCTCTATGTCCCAACAGCAAAAGATTTCCTGCATCTCCAGCAATAGACACTGGGGACTATTCTCAGTGCCCTGCAATCTATAAATGAGCACGTGATCCATAAATGGAGATTTACAGTTAACTATAACTATTAGCTACGGCATACAGTTTCTAGTTTCATACACACTGTCATAACTATAAAGGGAAGGGTAATAGCTGTCCTGTGTACAGTACTATAAATCCCTCCTGGCCAGAGACTCCAAAATCCTTTTCCCTGTAAAGGGTTAAGAAGCTCAGGTAACCTGGCTGGCATCTGACCTAAAGGACCAATAAGGGGACAAGATACTTTCAAATCTTGGGGGGGGAAGGCTTTTGTTTGTGTTCTTTGTTTTGGGACGGTGTTCGTTCTCGGGGACTGAGAGGGACCAGACATCAATCCAGGTTCTCCACATCTTTCTAAACAAGCCTCTCCTATTTCAAACTTGTAAGTAAATAGCCAGGCAAGGCGTGTTAGTTTTCCTTTGTTTTTCTCAACTTGTAAATGTACCTTTTACTAGAGTGTTTCTCTTTGTTTGCTGTACTTTGAACCTGAGACTAGAGGGGAGTCCTCTGAGCTCTTTAAGTTTGATTACCCTGTAAGGTTGATTTCCATACTGATTTTACAGAGATGATTTTTACCTTTTTCTTTAATTAAAAACCTTCTTTTTAAGAACCTGATTGATTTTTTCCTTGTTTTAGATCCAAAGGGGTTTTGGATCTTGATTCACCAGGAGTTGGTGGGAGGAAGGAGGGGAATGGTTAATTTCCCCTTGTTTTAAATCCAAGGGGTTGGATTTGTTTTCACCAGGGATTTGGTGAAGGTTTTTCAAGGTTTCCCAGGGAGGGAATCCATTGAAAATGGTGGCAGCCGAACCAGAGCTAAGCTGGTAATTAAGCTTAGAAGTTTTTATGCAGGCCCCTACATTTGTACCCTAAAGTTCAAAGTGGGGATCTCAGTCCTGACATGGTGGCAGCGGTGGGATCATTTTAAACCCAAAAGCCAGTGATTTTTTTTTTCCTTCTAGCTGCTTGGAAAGCCGAGCTGGAAGTAGATAGATGCATATCTTATCTCTCCTTGCCTGAAGGCAGAGGTGTTAAGTTTTTTTTACAGGTCCTTTGTTAAGAGAAGGGTTCAATTAGCAAATGACTGGTAAAAGGTATTTACAAGCTGAATTGTTTTTTTTTTTCTTTTTACATCCTCTGGAGTAGCTAGTTAGAAAGTTACTGTTAACTCTGCAGCAGCCAGAGCTGAGAGCTTCCCAGTTTGTCAACTGCAAAGGGGGTTACCCAGCACAAGAAAACAGGAAAATGACTACCAAAGAAGTAGCTAACAAAATAGAACTGGCCAAACTAGAAGCAGAAGAAAATGAAAGAAAACATCAGAGACTGCTTCAATTAACAAAACTCGAGACAGAGCAGAGAGAAAGAGAAGAAAAAGCCAAAAAGGAGGCCCATGAAAGAGAGATGGAGCTGGAAAAAGCCAAAGAGGAGGCTCACAAGAGAACTATGGAGCTGAAAGAGAAAGAGATGGAGGAGAGAGAAAAAGAAAGGAAGCATGAACTGGAAGTAGCAAAGGCTAAGCAGGATGCACCAGCCAATGCTAACAACCCCCCTCCAGGTACCACTTCCCATCCCAGAAAATTCCCCATCTACAAGGCAGGCGATGATACTGAGGCCTTCTTAGAAAATTTTGAAAGGGCCTGCCTTGGATACAGCATCACTGCAGACCAGTACATGGTAGAGCTGAGGCCGCAGCTCAGTGGACCCTTAGCAGAGGTGGCGGCTGAAATGCCTAAGGAACACATGAACAGTTATGAACTTTTTAAAAACAAGGCCAGACTCAGAATGGGGCTAACACCCGAGCATGCCCGTCGGCGGTTCAGAGCCCTAAAGTGGAAACCGGATGTGTCATTTACCCGTCATGCCTACCACATTGACAAAAATTGTGATGCCTGGGTATCAGGAGCAAATGTTAAATCTCTGGAAGATCTGCTTTCCCTAGTAAAAATGGAGCAGTTTTTAGAGGGTGTTCCTGAGGAAATAGAAAGGTACATCCTAGATAGGAAGCCCAAAACCGTAACTGAGGCGGGGGAGATTGGAGCCCAATGGGTGGAGGTGGCAGAAAAGAAAAAAACTAGTAGCAGTTGGAGCGAATATCAGAAGGGGCAAGCCGAAACAAAACCTTACCACCGGGGACAACCCAAGGCCCCACCCACATCCCAAGGGAAACCCCAGACGCCTTCTCACCCCACCACACCAGTCTCCACCAACCAACCTCGTCCCGGTGATACCTTAGCAGGGCGATGTTTTAAATGTAATGGACTGGGACATATAAAGGCTCACTGCCCCAAGAACCCCAACCGATTACAGTTCATTACACCCCAATCACACCAAAGATCCCCAAACCCAGATGCCTCTCTCATACCCTCGGAGCGAAGGGAAACCTTGAGAGTGGGCGGAAGGAAGGTTACCGCTTGGAGGGACACTGGGGCTCAAGTGTCAACTATCCACCAATCCCTAGTGGACCCCAAACTCATCAACCCAGAGGCTACAGTGACAATTCAACCCTTCGTGTCACAATCTGTAACCTTGCCTACAGCCACGTTGCATGTCCAGTACAAGGGCTGGTCAGGAATGTGGACTTTTGCAGTCTATGACAATTATCCCATTCCCATGCTGCTGGGGGAAGATTTGGCCAACCATGTGAAGGTAGCCAAGAGGGTGGGAATAGTCACCCGCAGCCAGGCTAAGCAAGCTTTCACCCCCATCCCTGTTCCTGAGCCGTCCACCAGGGCCCCGTCTGTGTTACCGGAGACCCAGACAAAGGTGGTGGAACTGGATCCTCTGCCAACGACTGCAACAGCCGTAGTGGATCCAATCCCAGAGACCCAGCCAAAGCCAGTCCCAGAACCGGAACTGGCAACGCAACCAGCACCAGAACCATTGCCAGCCCTGAGTCCAGCCCTTGCAAACCCGTCTACAACTCCAACGCCAGAGGGCACCAGCGAGCCTGAACTGGCAGAAGCAGCAGATAACCCTACCCAAGAGGCTCAGCCAGAGCCTGAGATACCACATAGTGCACCAGCGGACAGCGGTTCACAGTCAATGGAAACAGCCCCAGCACCTGCATCGCTTCCAGAGGGACCAAGCCCCAGTCCACAGTCCAAGGAGGAACTGATGTCTCCAGCATCAAGGGAACAGTTCCAGGCCGAGCAGGAAGCAGATGACAGCCTTCAGAAAGCTTGGGCGGCGGCGCGGAGCACCCCACCGCCTCTCAGCTCTTCTAACCGATCCCGGTTTGTTGTAGAACAAGGACTTTTATACAAGGAGACTCTTTCTGGTGGGCACCAGGAAGACTGGCATCCTCAAAGGCAGTTGGTAGTTCCCACTAAGTATCGGGTAAAGCTCTTGAGCTTAGCCCATGATCATCCCAGTGGCCATTCTGGGGTGAACAGAACCAAAGACCGGTTGGGGAAGTCCTTCCACTGGGAGGGAATGGGCAAGGACGTTGCTAATTATGTCCGGTCTTGTGAGGTGTGCCAACGAGTGGGAAAACCCCAAGACCAGGTTAAAGCCCCTCTCCAGCCACTACCCATAATTGAGGTCCCATTTCAGCGCGTAGCTGTGGATATTCTGGGTCCTTTCCCAAAGAAGACACCCAGAGGAAAGCAGTACGTACTGACTTTCATGGATTTTGCTACCCGATGGCCGGAAGCAGTACCCTTAAGCAACACCAGGGCTAAAGGTGTGTGCCAGGCATTAACAGACATTTTTGCCAGGGTAGGTTGGCCCTCCGACATCCTTACAGATTCGGGAACTAACTTCCTGGCAGGAACCATGGAAAACCTGTGGGAAGCTCATGGGGTGAATCACTTGGTTGCCACCCCTTACCACCATGAAACCAATGGCCTGGTGGAGAGGTTTAATGGAACTTTGGGGGCCATGATACGTAAATTTGTAAATGAACACTCCAATGATTGGGACCTAGTGTTGCAGCAGTTGCTTTTTGCCTACAGGGCTGTACCACATCCCAGTTTAGGGTTTTCACCATTTGAACTTGTGTATGGCCGTGAGGTTAAGGGGCCATTACAGTTGGTGAAGCAACAATGGGAGGGGTTTACGCCTTCTCCAGGAACAAACATTCTAGACTTTGTAAGCAACCTACAAAACACCCTCCGACATTCTTTGGCCCTTGCTAAAGAAAACCTAAAGGATGCTCAGGAAGAGCAAAAGGCCTGGTATGATAAACATTCCAGAGAACGGTCCTTCAAAGTAGGAGACCAAGTCATGGTCTTAAAGGCAATCCAGGCCCATAAAATGGAAGCGTCGTGGGAAGGACCATTCACGGTCCAGGAGCGCCTAGGAGCTGTTAACTATCTCATAGCCTCCCCCGCCTCCAACATAAAGCCTAAAGTATACCATGTTAATTCTCTTAAGCCCTTTTATTCCAGAGAATTAAACGTTTGCCAGTTTACAGCCCAGGAAACAGATGACGCGGAGTGGCCTGAAGGTGTCTACTACGAAGGAAAAAAGGATGGTGGCGTGGAAGAGGTGAACCTCTCCATGACCCTTGGACGTCTGCAGCGACAGCAGATCAAGGAGCTGTGCACAAGCTTTGCACCAATTTTCTCAGCCACTCCAGGATGGACCGAACGGGCATACCACTCCATTGACACAGGTAATGCTCACCCTATTAGAACCCTACCCTACCGGGAGTCACCTCATGCCAAAACTGCTATACAAAGGGAGATCCAGGACATGCTACAGATGGGTATAATCCGCCCCTCTAAGAGTGCATGGGCATCTCCAGTGGTTCTAGTTCCCAAACCAGATGGGGAAATACGCTTTTGCGTGGACTACCGTAAGCTAAATGCTGTAACTCGTCCTGACAACTATCCAATGCCACGCACAGATGAGCTATTGGAGAAATTGGGACATGCCCAATTCATCTCTACTTTAGACTTAACCAAGGGGTACTGGCAAGTACCACTAGATGAACCCGCTAAGGAAAGGTCAGCCTTCGTCACCCAGGCAGGGGTGTATGAATTCAATGTACTCCCTTTCGGGTTGCGAAATGCACCCGCCACCTTCCAAAGACTTGTAGATGGTCTCCTAGCGGGATTGGGAGAATCTGCAGTTGCCTACCTCGATGATGTGGCCATTTTTTCTGATTCATGGGCAGAGCACATGGAGCACCTGGAAAAAGTTTTTGAGCGCATCCAGCAGGCAGGACTAACGGTTAAGGCTAAAAAGTGTCAAATAGGCCAAAACAGAGTGACTTACCTGGGGCACCAGGTGGGTCAAGGAACTATAAATCCCATACAGGCCAAAGTGGATGCTATCCAAAAGTGGCTGGTTCCAAAGTCTAAGAAACAGGTCCAATCCTTCTTAGGCTTGGCTGGATATTATAGGCGATTTGTACCCCACTACAGCCAAATCGCCGCCCCGCTGACAGACCTAACCAGAAAGAAACAGCCAAATGCAGTTCAGTGGACTAATGAGTGTCAAAAGGCCTTTAACCAGCTTAAGGCAACACTCATGTCTGACCCTGTGCTAAGGGCCCCAGACTTTGACAAACCGTTCCAAGTAACCACAGATGCGTCCGAGCGAGGCGTGGGAGCAGTTTTAATGCAGGAAGGACCGGATCAAGAATTCCATCCTGTCGTATTTCTCAGTAAGAAACTGTCTGAGAGGGAAAGCCATTGGTCAATCAGCGAAAAGGAATGCTATGCCATTGTGTATGCGCTGGAAAAGCTACGCCCATATGTTTGGGGACGGCGTTTCCAACTACAAACAGACCATGCTGCGCTACAGTGGCTTCATACCGCCAAGGGAAATAACAAAAAACTTCTTCGGTGGAGTTTAGCTCTCCAAGATTTTGATTTTGAAATACAACACATTTCGGGAGCTTCTAACAAAGTGGCTGATGCACTCTCCCGGGAAAGTTTCCCAGAGTTAACTGGTTAACAATTGTTTTTGGAATGAAACATATTGTTAGTTTTTATATAATCAGTAGTATGTCTAAAGGTACATGTGTCTTATTAACTCTGTTTTCTCCTAGAACTCCAGGAAGAAATCACAGCCAGTGTGGAACCGAACATCCAACACTATCTGTGATTTGGGGGGCGTGTCATAACTATAAAGGGAAGGGTAATAGCTGTCCTGTGTACAGTACTATAAATCCCTCCTGGCCAGAGACTCCAAAATCCTTTTCCCTGTAAAGGGTTAAGAAGCTCAGGTAACCTGGCTGGCATCTGACCTAAAGGACCAATAAGGGGACAAGATACTTTCAAATCTTGGGGGGGGAAGGCTTTTGTTTGTGTTCTTTGTTTTGGGACGGTGTTCGTTCTCGGGGACTGAGAGGGACCAGACATCAATCCAGGTTCTCCACATCTTTCTAAACAAGCCTCTCCTATTTCAAACTTGTAAGTAAATAGCCAGGCAAGGCGTGTTAGTTTTCCTTTGTTTTTCTCAACTTGTAAATGTACCTTTTACTAGAGTGTTTCTCTTTGTTTGCTGTACTTTGAACCTGAGACTAGAGGGGAGTCCTCTGAGCTCTTTAAGTTTGATTACCCTGTAAGGTTGATTTCCATACTGATTTTACAGAGATGATTTTTACCTTTTTCTTTAATTAAAAACCTTCTTTTTAAGAACCTGATTGATTTTTTCCTTGTTTTAGATCCAAAGGGGTTTTGGATCTTGATTCACCAGGAGTTGGTGGGAGGAAGGAGGGGAATGGTTAATTTCCCCTTGTTTTAAATCCAAGGGGTTGGATTTGTTTTCACCAGGGATTTGGTGAAGGTTTTTCAAGGTTTCCCAGGGAGGGAATCCATTGAAAATGGTGGCAGCCGAACCAGAGCTAAGCTGGTAATTAAGCTTAGAAGTTTTTATGCAGGCCCCTACATTTGTACCCTAAAGTTCAAAGTGGGGATCTCAGTCCTGACACACACACAGACCTTTCCAATGGAATTGGCTAAGCAAGAACATAGGACTATGAAGTAAGCAACTGTGATCACTGAAATCTAAAGTGCATGTTAACCAGCAGCTGGCATTCATTGCTGACCACTTTAAATGCTGACTTTCCCCAACATAAAATTTGGGAAAATGTACGTTGAATTTAATGCTATAAACTCCACAGTCACCTCCAATCCTGACTCAACCCATGGAGCTGCCTTTGTAATTGAGACACTAACTGGGCTCACTTTCAAGGACTATTTACCATTTTCCAACTTATAAAACAATGCTGCGAAGTACATACTTTGAGTGCTGTCCTTTATTCAGGCTAGTGAGAAACATAACAAGAGTTAATACTTACCAGCTTGACTAAAGGAACATGCAGCACCATGAAGGTGTTTCTCCCTTGGCTCTGCAAAATATAAATGGCCAGCTGCAGAAAGGCATGCTGGGAAATATCATTCTTGTAAAAGAGAAGAATCAGTAGGAACTAAGGCCCTGGTTCTCACAGGTAGGAGTTAGTCATCTAAATACCTAGGAGTTAGTCATCTAAATACCTCTGAGGACTTGGCCCTAGGTGTTTATCCCCTGTTTCAGCAAAGATGTTAAGTGTATGCTTAGGTCCCATTAACTTCACAGGGACTGAGTGCTTAAGTGTTTTACTGAGCTAGGTTAGTCTTTTGTGTGTTGTATGTCACCACTAAATAATTAGGGTGCTCTTTCAAAGAATCAGTCCAAAATACCCATTATTTATGGGAAAACAGTGTCTACAGTTTCCACGGATGTTTCTGATGCCATGTACTCTGTCTGAAAAAGGTGTTTTGTACAAGCAAGATCAAAGTGTGACCCTTCCCCTCTTTCCTTGGTGCTTTGCATCTATCAGCTAGTTGCAGGTAGGGCTAGTTTGAGAAATTTCACCCAGACTGTTTGCAGAGGAAAATTTGGTTTTTGACTAAACACAAAATGTTCACTGAGTGTCCACTTTCGGCAGAAAATTTCTGACTTTTCATCACAAAACTAAACTCTCAAAAATGGAAAAGGTTTTGGCCAAAAACAGAAAAAAAACATTGATTTGGAAATGCCACCACAATACCTCATGGCAGTAGTTCAGGTGCCTCCCTCCCATGTGGGCTGGGTTCTACAGCTAGACAGTAACGCCAAGGATACACCATGGTCAGGGACTTCCATGAAGCACCATGACAATTCAGGAAAAAAGGAGACGATGGTGCATCATGGGAGATTTACATAGGCCAGGCTTCCTGGCCATACTACAAGGATGGGAGTATGACTAAGACATTCAAAATATAATTCCATGAGGCTATAGGGAGGAATTTCACCCAACAGAAATTTTCAGTTTTTAGCCAACGTTCTCTTCTTTCCCCTGCCTCCCTTTTCTATCACTGCTCTCTTCGTTTAACCTATCTCTTTTCAATTTTGTACATTCCCTCATTGATGTACCCTACTAAAAATTCCCTTTTGGCTCCTCCCTCCCACCCCCTCAATTCCTTTTGTCTTCTCCTTTTCCCATTTGGTCTCTGAAGGACTGGCAGCAGTAATGCTTTACAGATGGCAAAGCTGCTGGCTGCACAGGGAAGCTAACTAGCATTCTAGTTGATTTTCCTCTGCAGCCCTTTCCATGTGTAAATCATAGAGGGTAGAGATGAAAAAGGGCAGCTAGGCAATCCCTCTGGCCTGGGTAAGATTGTTCCCTATTGTAGATCTGATTTATTAATCCCAAAGGATCAAGTTTTAAGTGTCCCCCCCAGATGGGTCTGGCACAGCTTCCCTTGGCAGATTATTCTACAACCTAAGAGACCAGTCAGGAAGATTTCCTAGCTATTCCACTGACATTTTGCCTTTCTTGATTTCATCCTATTGCTCCTAGTTGTATTGTATCTTCTAGAATTTGTCTCACTCCTTGTTATTTTACATCCTTTAAATATCCCCCTTAGTTGTCCTTTAGCCAAGCTCTTTATATTTCCCAGAACCCTTTACATCTATTCCTGTGCATTAGTCTCTCTAACCCTCAATCATCGTTATTTATCTTCTATTAATGCCTTCCAATTTGTCAATTTCTTTCTAGTAGTGTGGAGCTTGGAAATAAATGCAGTGTCCCGGGTCAAAGGGAGCACAGTACCAGAAAGAGTGGTTGTGGCTGTGTAAGGTACCAACAACCCAACACAGGCACAAATGGATGGCAATAGATCCCCTGTGCCAGTATGTTTGAATTAAGCCCAGGAACTATAATTACTTCCTTCGTGCATGCTACCCAAACCTATGTTGTCCTTTCTTGTTATTAGATCACATTGCAATCTCATGGCTAATTTCCTGCACACCATCAACCCTAAGGTTTTTTCAGCTTCACTCCTTTTCGGATTTCTCCCTCCCATTGAGTATCTGTGCTCTGAATATTTTTTTCTTTGTATATTAACTTGTGTTTTTCAAAGATTCATCTGGTTTTATTTTCTGTCTATGCTTCTATTTAATTAATTAATAACTTTCATTGGGTGAATCAGAATGAGTGAAAAGCATAAGAGATGGGTGAATAACGTAAAAGATCTCCTGTGAACACTCATTCAAATTTAATTACTTAGGTGCTGCCGTTGTTAGCATTCCTGCTGTGTTCACTTTCTGCAAATATTCTTGCAATTGAGTTTTATTAGATTTACTGTGAATGCAGGTGGAACACAAATCTTAAATATGCTTTATGTGAGCATTCACCTCAGAAACCTGAGGATTATGTTCATCCAGTCAGGAAGTAGAAATAATACTATGCAACATGTGGTGCCAATTCAGCAACAAGATCTGAGCAGCAAACTTATGAAGAGCCTTCAAGTCAATGCATCTAGCTGCAGGATCAAAAGCTAGGTGAAACAAACACACCTTGACATTGTTGAATACTGAATAGCAAAATAAAGGATCCAACAAAATTCATGAAACATGTAAGCAAATTTTAAATGAATGAATGAAACAGGAGACAGATCCTGGTCTGCTCCCAGGTCCGTGAAAATGGAAAAAGAGAACTTGTTCTGGGCAAGTTATTTGCTCTATTCCAGGGGTAGGCAACCTATGGCACTCGTGCCGAAGGCGGCACGCGAGCTGATTTTCAGTGGCACTCTCACTGCCCGGGTCCTGACCACCGGTCCAGGGGGCTCTGCATTTTAATTTTAAATGAAGTTTCTTAAACATTTTTAAAACCTTATTTACTTTACATACAATAGTTTAGTTATATAGTATAGACTTATAGAAAGAGACCTTCTAAAAATGTTAAAATGTATTACTGGCATACGAAACCTTAAATTAGAGTAAATAAACCAAGATGTGGCAACCACTTCTGAAAGGTTGCCGACCCCTGCTCAATTCTCTAAGTGACCTGCATCAGTTAGGGCTATGAACTGAGAGACTGGGATCAGTGATCAAGTGAGGAAAGTTGAGAGAGAGAGAGAGAGGAAAGGATGAGATATGGGGGAGAATAATCAAGTTGGACTGGAAGACGAGAGGGAAGACAAAAAACCCTCAAGAGGTTCAGATAAGCAGCCAAACATGAGGCTTGTCTAACCCAAGGGGCAGATTCTCATCTGTGGGCAAGGAATGCTCAGTGCCACTAGGCAGAGGGGTGAAGTGGTACTCTTTGCACAACCCAAATCCTGGGGTACACTCTGCAATGGCTGTTCTAACCTGCACAAGCTGCCAGGAGCCCCAAAGGCCATTATAACAGCTACCTTCCGAGTCATACTCCTCTCCCTTGACCACACCTCCTCACTGGTTGCAGGGGAGAAAGTGGCACTGATGCATGACAGCAGTGGTGATCATCTGAGGGTAGATCTGCTAGATTTAGAGCCACTTTGCACCAGAGGAGTGACACAAAGGTCCTACAGAATGCCCAGAATCGGGGCCCAGATTTCCAAGCCATTTCTCATGGAGATGAGTATGTCTCATGATTGAAGACATACAAGTTCAATGCATGTTTATTGCAATCCTCATGACTTGGCTAGCTCCACAAGCCAATACGTTTATGATTTATTGACAACTGTTCTGGGGTATTTAGCAATCTACATAGATCATTTTTCTGAAAGTACCCCTCTCTGACAGCAAAGTGAATTTGAGATAACAGAGCAAGAAAATAAATTAGGAAAGAAATTGTTTGGTAGTCTTTTCTTTTCAATAGAGTTTGACTAACTGTACCCTGGGTCTGTGCGTGTACAGTAGCACACACGTTACCATTGTTCTTCTTCCCTGCTTAAAATGAGCATTGATACGGAGCATGCATCGATCTGTCCAGTATGGGTACATCTTGTAACAGAATACTAACACAAAATCATCTCAGTGGTTCCTAGGATATTACTTTCATGCCACTCTTGAGTGATCATTCCTAAATGATTTATAGTCATATGAGCAGTTGTACAGAACAGGACAAACAGTTGTTGATGGTTTCAAACTTTACCTCAGTAAAGTTCTCAAAAGAGCTGAGACGCTAGCCAGATGTTCTCAGAAAATGCTGTTTGAGTGCCTTATGCCAGCAGACTGAGTAATATAATGCACCCATCTCTTTTGAAACAGGCTGAGCCAGATTGTCAGCTGGTATAATATTGACTTCAGTAGAGTTCTGCCCATGATAGGGTGACCAGATGTCCCGATTTATAGGGACAGTCCCGATTTTGGGGTCTTTTTCTTATATAGGCTCCTATTACCCCCCACCCCCGTCCCGATTTTTCACATTTGCTGTCTGGTCACCCTAGCCCATGAATACCAGCTGAGGATCTGGCCCATCATTTTTGCCTGGCTTGCTCATCTAGTGAGAGCGCTCTGCACTACTATGCAGGAGACCCCAGGGTTGATTTCCATTAACACTCCCTCATTTCCCAGTGAGGGCTCCCATACTACTTAAAGGGACACTACCTAATTCCTGCACACTATACATAACTCACATTTTCCCTTTGCAGCCCTAAGGGGCCAGTATACCCCATTACAAGAAAGAACTGGCACTGACTTTAGAGGAGTTCTGGCAGGAGATGAAGCACCACATCCATAACAGTCTGGAAGGAGAGGGAGTTACAGTAGCAATAAGATGACTAGAAAAGTGAGGAGATTCTAAGGTATCCTTCAGGACTTGCATTTGTTCAACACTAGGAACAACTAAGGAACCCCAAGCTCGGAAACCTAGCTGATAGCACATGGAACAATCTTGAGATAATGTAAGAGAATAAGTTGGTGTACAAATTCTTAGGCTACATTATGCATTTCCCAATGTAGATTTCCTTCACTTTAATGCTGACAAGCCGTTGATTTTTATTTTTAATTATGAACTGCAATCAGGTTTTGCTGTCAGTTATAAATATAGCAGACTGCTGTTTAACTTCAGATTCCCTATCACTAATGTATGTTGTAAGTATAGTCAGCTCAGTATCTTTAAAATAAAATATTTGCTGGCAGGAAAGGGAAATTTTATCTCATATTAAATAAATATAGAACGATATGATTGTTAGTGAAAATCTGGCCAGATGACTATTATTAATGTTGCAAGGGTGTTAAACAAATCCACATTTAGGAGAGATTTTCAGCCCAGTTTAAACAGCAAAAATAAGGCAGGAAAGATGGCCTTGTGGTTAGGGCACTCAATTATTACCCAGAAGATCTGGATTCAATTTCTGGCTTTGCCACAGGTTTGCTGTGTGACCAAGAATAAATCACTTAGCCTGTCAGTGCCGCAGTGCCTAGTTTGTAAAATGTGGATCAAGATCCTTCCTTTGTCTATTTAGACTATAAGGTCTCTGGGTCAAGGGCTGTATCTTACTAGGAGTTTAAACAGTGCCCAACACAAGGGAGCCTGAAAATTGGTGGGCTCTTTTGGCACTACCATAACATACTTAATAAATAAAATAACACTGATAAAACAAAAACCAATTATTGTTGTTCCCTTTCATTCATTTCAGCAATGACAAGCTAGCAAGCTGCTACATGATTATTTTAATTGAGGCATCCTTGAATATCGCTTTGAGTGGCCCTTTAAAAAAAACAAACAGACCTTTTACTGACTAAACTGACATCCTAAAGGAAAGATTTCCCCCAAGAAGTAAGCTTTGTTAACAGGCAGTATAACACCTTGCAATTATGCTACTAGTGGCTGCCACAGCCCAGTGTTCCGGTTACAGGAAAGCAGACTTGCCATAATTCAAGAACTGGCAAACTGGTTCTTATAATAGGTAGCAATGAATCATAAGCTTCCCACATCCTCACAGAGCGTGCCACAGGACCCTCTGTTGCTTTTTACACATCCTCATAGCTCATTATACATTGTCTCTCATATCTTTCCGGAGAAATACAAGACATTTCTCAGCTCCTTTGGAACCTATGCATTATATTTGATTTCTTTTTCTCTATCTTTGGGCCATCAAGTCTCCCTCAGTAGCCAAAACAATATTCTTGTAATTTAGAATTAAATTAACCGTTGTCTACTTGTCCCATCATTTTGGGGGTCAATAGCATAGAGAGGTAAAGAATGGTGGAGGTTTAGCATCAGATACCTTTTCCATGTTTATTATTATGTTCTCTTCTGTCTTACTCCATTCTAGCTTATTTCTGATAGTAGGATGAATCTACAGTATTCCTGTAGTCTTGAAAGGTTCAAGAAAATATTTTACCAAGCAACACCTATATAGTCTTTTCATGGGGATACATTAGGTTAAGAATCAAGTCCCTTCTACACTTCCAGAAAATTGGTGTTGGGTGTGCTGATTACAACTTGGTTGTCATTCTCCACAGTTAAAATGCAGTTTCAGCACAGAAAGGGACTAAAATGGTTTCATGTCTATGAGTCATACTCATGCTACAACTTGGAAATGTCAATAGCATCTTTCAGGGAAACAATTAAAACGCAGAGTACTAAGTAAACAGACACTATTAACTTTAATGAAATGGATATTTCTTCTTCACAAAACAATTTTGTCTTTGTATTGCATTAGAAGGCCTAGATCAATTAATGGTATATTCACAAAGGGCCTGATCTTCTGCCCTTGAAGTCAGCGGAAGTTTCCCCATTGAGTTCAATGGGAGAAAGAACATGAATTAGCTTTGGCCCAGATTTAAAAACACCTGTTTGGAGAGAAGGGATTTTAATAAACAATTGGAATGATCCTTCCACTATCTTTATTGTTAATAATGCTTATAATAGCACCAATCATTATTAGCATAAGCTGTTGGTAAGCTGATCCACCATCCATTGTTGATAATAGAAAGACTCTCATGGACTTTGATGGCAAGTGGATAAATACCTATGTGCTCGGTGCTGTATGGGATATAAATAATAACGGTCCCTCATGAGGAAGGCCAATAAAGCCATGTGGCTAAATTCCAAATTGTGATCACTATCTGTAAGAAATGGGATAAGTACCTAGGGGTTTGTGATCCTTCACTATCAGACTCATTACTATATGTTCCTCTTCCACCCATGACCAATAAGCCTTCTGCAATGTTATTAAAATCCATTACTAGCACTCAACCTTTCCTATTAAAACAAGCAGCAGCATAAAGCTTTCAAAGAGCCATTCGGAAAAGTAGTACATGAAAGTTCATAAAGGAGACCTTATAAAGAAAGGAATGTAAACTACACTATTTAACATTTTTATCAATGACCTATTCCACTCTGTATGCATCCGAAGAAGTGGGCTGTAGTCCACGAAAGCTTATGCTCAAATAAATTTGTTAGTCTCTAAGGTGCCACAAGTACTCCTGTTCTTTTTTTATAAAATAATCACTGACAAAGTTTGCAGATGACACAAAAAATTGGGGGAGTGGTAAATAATGAAAAAGGCAGGTAACTGATTCAGAGCAAATCAAGATTGCTTGGTAAACTGGGCGCAAGCAAGCAATATACGTTTTAATACAGCTAAATGTAAATGTATACAACTAGGAACAAAGAATATAGGCCATACTTACAGGATGGGGGACTCTATCTTGAAAAGCAATGACTCTGAGAAAGACTTGGGAGCTGTGGTGGATAATCAGCTGAATATGAGCTCCCAGTGTGATGCCGTGGCCAAAAGAGTTAATGCAATCCTGGGATACATAAACAGAGGAATTTCAAGTAGGCGTAGAGAGGTTATTTTACCTCTATAGTTGGCACTGGTGCAATTGCTGTTGGAATACTGTGTCTAGTATAGTACTGAATTGTGGGGCCCACAACTGAAGAAGGATGTTGATAAGTTGGAGAGGGTTCAGAGAAGAGCCACAAAAATGATGAAAGAATTAGACAACATACCTTATAGTGATATAGTGATAGATCAGAGAGCTCAACCTATTTAATTTATACAAAGGTAGCTAAGGGATGACAAATACAGTCTGTAAGAATCTACATGGGGAACAAATATTTAATAATGGACTCTTCAATCAAGCAGAGAAAGATATAACATGCGCCAATGGCTGGAAGATGAAGCTAGATAAATTCAGGATGGAAATGAGGTGTAAAGTTTTAACAGTGAGAATAATAACCACTGAAACAATTTATGAAGGGTCTTGGTGGATTCTCCATCACTAACCATTTTTAATCAAGATTGGCTGTTTTTTTAAAAGATCTGCTCTAGGAATTGTTTTGGGGAAGTGCTATGGACTGTGTTATACAGGAGGTCGGACTAGTTGATCACAATGGTCCCTTCTGGCCTTGGAATCTATGAAATGGTTGATTCCAGAATATAATTTGGGTGTACTGAATGAGCAGCTGGATGGGAAATCCTCCTGGACAGTTAGGAGCTGAGGGTTGTTTCATATGCCACTCGAAAGGTACTTTCCATTAGATCAGAGCTAAGATTTTTACCTATCACCCATGGTGTTAATGATCTTCACATAACACTGAATAGTGGCCAACAAATTAAAAAAAAAATTGGTGGATATACTAGATAGTTATTCAGTTGAAAGTGTAAACTCAATTATTAGCACTCAATGTCTAAACCATTACTTGTTTGAACTGAATATAGCTGTCCCTCAAACAGGCAACTCCAATGCTATGATACAAATGCTGTGCCTGTATTATAATTCTGTTAAAACAGCGAGGAAATGAACCTATCTTAGTCCATTATATGTGTGTACTCCAGCTGTATCAGTTCACAGCCTTGCCCACCTGTGCCTGTGCTCCTGTAATTGATTCCTACAAGCTCACATATGCCATGGTATCCAGTTCCATTTAAATGCAGATGTGGACTAATGGCAGGGCTGTGCATTTTGAACAGAAATCTAGGGAACATGTTACTCGCTTGTTCTGTGATCTGAATGTGTTTTGTCTTTTCCTTAACCACATTTATTTTGTTTTGTTTTTTTAAATAAATAGAGTGATTTTTTTCCATGCTCCATTCAGAAGGAAGGGGGGGAGGGGAAGAGCTAATTATAGCTGAACTGAAGTGTAACAGTGGCCCTATTAAATAGGTAGCAGTTATGCGCTATTGATCGCAGTTCACAGGAAAAGCTTGTCATGTAGTGTCAGGAGGTTAATGTAATTACAAGAGCAGGCAGCAGGATCAGCTGTAGCCTCGAATAGGCGAATAACTAAAAGCTGCTTTAGAGACACATAATGTTGTCAAAGCATAAATAATTCATCCCAACATTCGAGAAGAAATTACTGCTCTGTTCCAGCGTATTATTCAGCCATTAAAATCCTGCCCTTGTAAAGACTTTTGATGTAGTCATATTTTCAGTTCTAAGAGCAGTTTTGGAGCATTCAGCTTTTATTAAGCTTTATATTGTGCCGTTTTCAAAGTATTAAAAAGGATATGAAATAGACTACAATTTGTTTAATAACTGCATTGCAGTTCAGATAAGAGAGAGAACTGTATGGATTTATGAAGCTGCTCTGTATGTGAAGTGAAGAGGAAGCTGTGGAATAATGGGATGGAATTCTTGAACTCTCTTAAGCTGGTCAGAGTTAAGTTGACTTCAGTTATTTACTGGATGCAGTGTTGTTGTAGCCATGTCAGTCCTCGGATATTAGAAAGACAAGGTGGGTGAGCTAATAGCTTTACTTGGGCCAACCTCTGTTGGTGAGAGAGACAAGATTCCCAGCTTAGACAGAGCTCTGCTTCAGCTGTTCACTGGCACTGAGAGCAGCAACAATCCTTGCAGCATTTGGTGAGCCATTTCTTGGAACCAGATAAGTAGGAGAACCATGAGAAATATAAACATGCCCAGCTGCCCTCCATAACATCTTATTGACTCCAGCTATTTGCTTGTTCTTATTAAAGTCTATGGTAATTGGGCATTGAATGGACTCCACTCTTCACAAGCATCTTGGCAGCTTAAACTATGTGTTTCTGTCAGTTGCCTTCTATTAAAATATCTAAGATTAGCTGTGTTTACAATCCCCAGGATCTCTAGTTATAGGAGATGTTATAGGAGATCACAACAAAGTAACCCTAAGTTTTGATAACACATATGTACATAGAGCAGAATGTGGCTAATCCTTGTGCACAAATGTGGGAGGCGGAAGGGAGGGTGAACAAGAAGGGAGAGGCCAACAGTGGTTGCAGCCCTTGTGCTATCCCCAGCACAGAAATTTCTCTTTGCTAGCAACTCGTGGGGTACAATCCACCTCAAAATAGGGGAGGTTATGGCCCCACCTACTTTCCCCCATCTGCTCCAAGAGCTAATGGAAATGGCTGGCTGCAGAGGGAAGTGCACACAGTGCTCTCTTGAGATTCCTCCACATATATGGCTCTCCACAAAGCCTCCTGATGCAATAATACAGTTCCACAATGCACCCAGCAAAAGATAGGGAATAACTGCAAGGATCTTGCCAATATTATTTAATTTTCTTTCCTCAGAGGTTTGACCTTAACTCAAACCCTCATGGTGAATCAACCAAAACCTCATCATTTCACCTGGTTTTGATTTGAAAACATGCAAACCTAAACATTTTGCATTAATTCAATGGAAGACAATAAATTGCTGGAAATTAGTTTGGGTTTACTTAAAAGTTCTGTAAGCTTTTCCAGTCAAGCTGTTCCACGTTTCCAGTTCACAAAGAAACCTGAAGCCAGTCTAAAGTGGCAATAGTCGTACTGCATTATTTTAAAATAAAGGATCACTTATTGACTGGGTCCTCCTATTTGTGTCATAAGAACTACAGGCTGAGGGTAGAATCCTGCCCTCATTGTATACAAAGACAAAACTCCCACTGACTTCAGTAGGCCAGGATTTCGCCTCATGTAAATCAGCATAGCTCTATTGAGTCCACCAGAGCTATGTCGATTTATATCAGCTGAAGATCTGGCCCATTAAAAGCAATATCCAAGATTGGTTTCCCCTCACTAAGGATTCTATATATTTTTTTGCCTTTCCCCAATCTGCCCTCCCCACCTCCACCATGCCCAACCATTCCTGCGCTTCCAGGTATAACCTTGGGTTAACTATAGATCTGATTGAAGCCTTAAAACCTATTTGGTCACTGAAAAATAATGACGCAAAAGCCAAACATTTGTACTTTTATGAGGAACATAGGTTTGATTTATATCCATTTAAAAAAAAAATAATCTCCTCATCTTCTATAAGGAAGGATTATGGGTTTTTTTTTATACAAATCAAAAGAAACAATACTACAGATTGTCGATGCAAAATCAGATGTGGATGGGAGGAAGCATGTAATATATTACAAACATCCGTACTTCATCTTTGTTCAAATCTAGAGACTGTATCATATAAATTGTTCACATGGTGGACTCTCTAACCAGCAACAGATTTTTCCATTCTTATGTAGTTTTTAAATGATACGTAGTTAATATAGATAATATGTGGTGTGTTTTTCATTGAGCAGCTAGGATAAGGATTGAACACTATTAATTTGACTTCAGTCTTTTGTTATGACTACAAGGTTAAGTAAACACTCCTCTTTCAAAACCTTTGGAACTTACTATTTCCCATATTTTGGTGTTTAATAATCACTTTGCATTACATCTCTCATCTGTTTCCCCTCTTCCTTAATCTTCCTGTTGCTACTAAAACTTTGGTTAGTTCTATTTGCACTGATCTTTAGATCCAGACAAACTGCACAGCCCAGGGCTAAAAGCATAGAGGAAGGGGAGAGCAAAGGTAGCTTTATAATACCTCACGGCTGCTCTGACTGTTATCCACTTGCAGTGCCCCTCCCCACATGTTCCCTAGGTCAGAGGCTATAATAAAATGGTGTAGAACTGGCTGCTCTAGCTATTGCTTTAGAGCTGACTTCTTAGGCTAGCTCTAAAGTTGCTTTGCACCACCAGGCTAGCACAAGGCAGCCATTTTGGGGAAGAAAAATGATTCAGAGTAAGAACTGGATTTGTTTTTACTATAATCTTTTATTGAGAAAGTTTCAGTCATCCAGTCAGGCAGCAGAAAAATACCTGTGATTCAGTTGACCAGTCACACACAATCAATAGCAAATGGCAAATAATTAAAGTGAACTGTTTGTGAACAGACTGAAAATTGTTCATCCAGCCTATTCAGCAAATGGTTGCTAATAAGGAATACCTTTGTAGTAATCTGGATTGGTTTCCAAATTATACATAAACAGGAAAAGGGGCTACATTTGCAATGAATATTATTTGAAAACATACAAACAACTCAGCTATTTCAGTTGAGTTTCACTTGAACCCAAATCTAGAAGCACAATTCAGGGATGCAAACACACCTGGGCTGAAAATGAAGGAAACATTTGCAGAAACCCCAGCAAAATGAAGCCACAACTGCAACTATAGCCCCCACCAGTTCAGCTGTACACTAGGCAAATATCTGATTGTGAGCTTTACCCTGTGCGACCGGAGTCCCAGGGGGAGCCAACTGAGGTCACTCAATTACAGTGAACTGCAAAGAATGGGGCAGACAATCCCAAAGCTGGTGGACATTCCAATACTTAGATTTACCAAGCCAGCACTAAACAGCTTCTGTTATACCTTACTGGTTACTCAGAAGTCCAAAACACATTTCCTTAAAAGTAACCCAGCCTCAGGCCTCCACA
This sequence comes from Malaclemys terrapin pileata, assembly GCF_027887155.1. Taxonomy (NCBI): domain Eukaryota; kingdom Metazoa; phylum Chordata; order Testudines; family Emydidae; genus Malaclemys; species Malaclemys terrapin. The sequence goes on from NC_071513.1 coordinate 68,134,003, forward strand.
TAGTTACCCAACAGATATGATGAAGATTAATGGAAATCTTATTTCATCATATAAAAAATCACAATTACAAAGGATTGGACACATTACCTCCCAGGTTAACGAATATACCAGATTTTACCCAAATACACGCTTACAGCCAAGTCTTATTAACTAAACTAAGATTTATATATGGTTATATATGGAACAGACATATTGCACAATCTTTCCATAAATTGTACATGAAATTGAACCTGATGGTGGACACAAATCATTCATGAATAGGACCTCCAGTTTCTCAGATGTACATTTCCATACCTTACTTCTGCTGTATGTAATGAGATTACTATAGATTATGAGATAAAATACCCTATAGCTATGATTCAAAATGTAAGTCTATAAATCCATGAAATCCCCTTTTTAATAGAAGCAGAAAAAGTTTAATTATTCTCTTTAACATAAATTTGGACAACAGCACAAAGAAACTTGAATAAATTAGGTAAAAGGTGGATTAGTTAAAATATTGACCTTTCGCCTAGAAAGCGAGGTTCTATATCACACAACCTCTGCTCATAATTTGATTAGACGCCATGTGCTCAGAAGCAGCCCAGGTGACATGCACTGTCTTGAATGCTCTACAGCAGCGCAGCTTTACCCCGGGTCTCAGAAGATACACTTATCTCTTAACACTCCTGAATGCAGACTTTTTCTAGGTGCCATACAGTGGGCCAAATTCATCCCTGCTGTAACTTCTCTGCAATCAATGTGTGCCAAGGTCCTGAAGATGATGTAGTAAATGCATCAGGAAATAATGGGAATTTAAAGCACGGCCATAGACATCCTTCCAGAGACAAGCAATTTATACTTGCACTGATACCCAGAATGTGGTGATGGCTGCTTAAGGCTCAGACCCATAGCCTAACATCTAGTCCAGTATCCTATCTGTGACACAGACAAGCACCAGATTCTTCAGAGGGACATGCAAGAAACTCCACAGTAGACTGCTGTGGAATTGTCTGAGTTCCATGATGGTTTCATGCTAAACCTTAATAGTTTGAGATTAGTTTAAACCCTGAAGGTTTCATATCCTTATCAAAAATGTTGATAGCATTAGCTATTTTAACTCTGACATTAGCAATATAAGATGGGGAAGCCATTGGTTGTGGATACTTAACATCCCAATCTATCTACCCATCCCCATAGCATCGGAACAGATATGTGAAAGAGTGGACTCGCAGCTGGAGCGCCGCTTCATGGCTGGGTGTAGTATAATGGCTCTCTCTCCTTTGGGCACCCCCTACCAATGTAACACCGACAGCGGGATTGAACCTGGATCTCTGTGGCTAACTGCATGAGCCTCTATTGCATGAACTAAAAGCCACATAGCTCTTAGCTAAGGCTGTAGCAGACTCATTGATCACTAAGTGGTCTTGGTGCCACTAGAGGGGACAGGGCACTACACCCAGGAGGTGTGTGGGTTACACCAACAGCTGCTTTGGCCCTCTGTTGGTCCACCTCTTCCCATGACTTAGCCTGCGAACAGATCACAATTTAAATCCACCCCTTGTTGGTTGTTAAAGTACAAAAATAAAAGAATACTTTGAACTCAAATACCAGGGTAATACAAGAAGTCTTCAGCAGGACCCCACTCTTCTGCTCAGGAAGTTTCTTCCTGAAGCCCATCCTTTTAGTCAGTCTTCCTGCATCCAGTCTTCCCATCCACTGGGAAGTTCATCAAGGCAGCAAGTTGTCTCAAACTCTTAGATGAAACCAGACTTCGCTCAGGGCAGAACTCCGCTCTCCTTCCTGGTCATCCCTGGATCTCTTCCTTTTAACTTCCCACACCTGACATCTGCTACAGGTATAGATGGGCAGGGCCAATTGGGATCCCAGGCCCTCATTAACCAGTGTGGTGCCTACATTCCCCATTGCAAGCTGGTATCCATACTGGACATCCTCCAGAACCAGGATCCAAGATCTCTTTACCAGGTATAATGACATCTATATCATATATTATTAGGAGAACGTATACACACTCCCCTGCACATAAGATTGACACACAACATGGAGCACAGACATGTACTGTGCACAATCATGTTATGTTCAACAACTGCTTTCTTTTTCTATAGCTTGGGGAAGCATTCTAGGACCCACCAGAGCGTTGTCTTTGTTTCATCTTTCTTTTATATGGTCTTGTAATTTAAATAGTGCACTGTTTTTCATTTATTTTTAAATGCATTTGTATCTGCATTGCATGCAATTGTTACCCTCTGTGTGTCTCATAAAGAGAGGCACAAGCCACTCTAGACCTATAACCAGTTCAGGATTGGGAAGTAAATCATGTCGCATTCAGTATTTGTGCAAATGGAAAATCCTAGCCGTGTGGGAATTTTAGGGTGAAGGAGGAGAGGAATTTAATGATGCACTAGGAAGAAACTGACATAAATGGGGGCTGGAGAGTAGGAACCACAAATTACTTTGGGTTGAGCATAGGAAAGAAGCAGTGAAAGAAACACTAAAACAATCCTTTATCAGTCAAGTAAATGGAGCCTTCTCTACATCAGGAATTTGCCTCAGTTCCAGCAACTGATGGCTGCAGTAGTTCCAACCCCAATCATAGGCAAGGGAAGCCACCGTTTGTACTGATGATGAAGCTTACTATGTGGGCTAATTAACCATAGGTATATTGCTCTCAGTTAAATGTGGGGGATCTTTAGCACACACAAAAAAAGTTAAGTGATATGAATTCCTTGCAAAATCTCAAATAATTTTCTATTTATTTCATTGACAGGCCAAGCAAGGACCTCACTAGCAGACAAATGACTCCACTCTATCTTGGGCACTATGATCAGCATAATACACATCAACACAAAAGTCCCCGAAATGGCCGTATGTATTTCAGGAATACAAATGGGATCCTATTAGGATTTCCTTCCTCCATTGTGAAGAGCCAGAGATTGTTCCAGTTGGCTTGATGTTCATCTAACAAAGAACTTTAGGAAAAGAGAAGTAACGGAGCACATATCATCTTTTTGTAAACTGGAAAACTGCAACCCAGAAATATGTCCTCACTTTACATTAAAACACACCTAGTTATTTATATTTTAAAAGCAGCAGGATTTTGCAAGTGTTTCTCATGCAGCGGGGATGTTAGGCCCCACCTTCTCCTCCCAGCTTCCTGCCCTGTTTGGGGTGGCTATGGCTTGCACCTGCAAGGGGGTGACCAAACAGGGGATGTTCCTTGGGCTCTTGCACACAGGCAGGGGCTAAACACTTTTTGATCATTAGTTCTTTTGCATATTGCGAGTGCAGGCACAACATAGTGAAATCAGGGGACTTGTACCAGTTACTGCCATCCTCCATCTCCTTAGTCTATACTGGGTACACTTAGGTAAGGGATAGTCTGAGATGTGGTTCAGAAGGAGTAATTTTACCAAGCAAACAGTGGGTGAGGGAAATCCCTGTTATCTCCAGTCAGATGGCAAAATTAGAACCAGGAAGTATAATTATGCTTTAGGAAGAGGTGATATATTTTGAGGCTTGCTAGGAATCCTGGTTTGATACGTTGCTGCATGTGAGACTGGCAGAAAACCCGGTTTCATGCAACACCGTTTTAAAAAAAAAAGGGAAAGGAAACTTAAAAACAACCAGAACAACCCCTAAACTGCAACATTGCAGACTGAGGCCAAAGTTGCTATCTCTGGGTGAGAAATCCAACCCCTGTAGATAGCCAGCGAAAGACTTATGCACCACTGTAAGTCTATTTTTGAGGCCTTAAGTGAGACTCAAGAGATTAAATAAATAAATTATTGGAGATATCCTATCTCCTAGAACTGGAAGGGACCTTGAAAGGTCATTGAGTCCAGGCCCCTGCCTTCACTAGCAGGACCAAGTACTGATTTTGCCCCAGATCCCTAAGTGGCTCCCTCAAAGAATGAACTCATAACCCTGGGTTTAGTAGGCCAATGCTCAAACCACTGAGCTATCCCTTCCCCCAAGGAGAGGGATTCATAGCTTATGAAGCCAGATGGTACCATTGTGATCATATAGTTTGACCTCTCATATGACAGGCTATAGGCCTTCTTCTGACCCCATTGCACAAGGGTCAATTTCACCTTCTATGAAACTGGAAGCTGAAAAACTTATATTGTAGAGCAAGGTTAGAGGATTTTTTCCAGCAAACACACCTGAAAATTGTTATGCCCCAAGGAAAATTCCTGGTTTGCTGTAGGATTACCTTGGCTTCTCCTAACACACTCCCACTATACATAACTAATACACTGAAGTCACCATGACTGTAAGAATGTCTAAGGTCTAAGCTCCTACCCAGTCAGTACTTGTAAAATGGATGGGAACTAAGAAATTCTTAATTGAGCCGCTGCCCTCTCACCCCACTGAGCCATGTGTTGGAGTCGCACAAAACAGCAGCAGCAGCACCCACCAGCACAAAAAGAAAGGGTAGCACCATGTGTCCCTCTCCTACCCCCCCCTTCACTAGTGTCCTTCATGACCACCCTGGAGAAAGCCTTTTCATTAGGTTTCTTTGGACACCCATAGGAGAGACCAAAGAGCAGTCAAATGGCAAACCCCCCAGAGCTGGTAATTCAGCTGTCACATGCCATAATAGGTGAATGAGGCAAAATATATCTTTATGGCTCACCCACATATCTGTTACATATTTGATGAGTACCTCCCTCAATTGTGACTGCAACAGAGAATAAATCGACAACTCTTCTTGAGGAATAGGAAGTGGAAAGAGGATTGCTGACAACCAGAAACAGGAAGGTGAAGAAAAATGGAGACAAACACAGCATATCCATGCCTATGAACAAACCACTGGGCATATTTCAGGTAAGTATTTAAATAGATATACTTAATAAAAATTGGATCATGGGGTTGTGTGTTTATTGTTTCTCAGGGAGTAGAGATCAAATGTGTTCAATCTGCAAGTAAAACAATTCCCTCCCCACCTTTCTAACTACCAGTCATGGCTCTGAGATTCAAGCTGGGCTCTTCCCTTCTTGTGCTCATTATTAATACAAATTCTACAATCACAATTCTGATTCCGCAAAGGACTGTGATGCATGGGTTCTGCAGTGCTTTCTCTCCCTTTTCCTTTCATGGTATCTGCATATCACATAAGTTTTCCGCAACAATGGATACTTCAGCTTCACCCAGACCCCCCCAAAAGTTCAGGTTGCTGTTACTTACATTATTTAGTGGGAGTAAGTGGCTATTTTATGAAAGTGTTTTTAGACTTTCGTTTCTTCTGATCTCTTGCCATCACCACTGAGGAGAGCTTGGGCAAAAAGAAGGGTTTTGTGTCGTACCCTATAGGTGGTCTCTGCTGGCAAGGAAATCAATAGTCATGGGCCCTCTGTTGAAAATGCTCTAAACTAGTCCCCAGATAGTTTCATTCTGGTGCCTTTCAGCATGCATGGTGGGATGCAGAATAAGAAGAGTGGGTTCCAGCACACGAACAACTATGAAAATGAGGACGTAGGCTTTGAATTGGATCTGGAATGTAACCAGAAATCAAGGGGTACATGGGGGATTCTCTTTGGTCAGGCTGATGCATATTGTACCCATTGGGTCTTCAGCATGGAATTCACATTCATTCCCAGCTGTGAGTATATTATCTAAAATGGGAAAATACTAATCCAAGTTAAAAACAAAAGTAATGGAAATTTACTTTCATCATAAAATTACAGATAAGACTCCGACTATGCAAACTGTGAAAATGGTACCTTCTTAGCATTTTCAATCTTCTGGGTTGAGTCTGATCTCATTTGCACTAGTGCAAATCAAGAGTAACACCAGTGAACTGACTTACTCGAGACTTACACGGGGTCAATGAGATCAGAACCTGACCCTTTGGCTTAGTTTTAGATTTGTTTTCCTCACTCATTGTCTTTGAGAAAGCCCTTATTTACTAGCACCAGCTTTGACGTAGAAATACCAGGAGTCCACCAACCCACCATCCACCTATATTAAACCAAACAAAGTATCTTACTGGACAGAGAAGTAGCCCGACTCTCTTTTAGAGTTCTATTGGATGGATGCTACCAAGCAATACACAAGGAAATAATTACCCTTTTTGAGGCAGTATCCTAAAAATCCTTCTCAAAGGATCCACAGAAGTAGTTCTGTCACTCAGCTCATATTGAACAAGAATAGAAAACACCTGTTTCCAAACTGGTACAATTGAGGAGCTCACCATCTCTATACCAGCTCAAACTCTAATTCAACACAATATTTACAGTGTAATTCAAACACCGGTTTACTGTGTCACTTACAAGTGATTTCCAAAATTAAAACAGCAGTGTGGGCTTCCTTAATACAAAAATAGCTCTTCCATAAACTTCCTAAAGTCAATCAACTAATTAAGCTAAAGGTATTCAGTCAACCAGCACTGATTTGATTTAGCAGTTGGCCATTGATTTTTTTGTTACTTCAACTCCACCCACTTTCCAAACCAATTTAAAAAAAAAAGTTGCTGAGTTTTTCCATCAGCTCAGGATGATAAGTGGGATCCAAAACTAATCAACTCTAAAACTTAGGACCAGGGGAAGCTCTTCAAGGGGACTCATAAAACCTAACAAGAGTTATGGGTACCAATCTGAAGAGCAAAAGCAAATGAAAAACAAAGCAACAACTATATTAAAAAAGAAGAAGAAGAAGAAATGCTTGAAATCAATATTGCAGCAGGTCATGGCTGTTTGAGGATAAAGTGATATACCCAGGTGCAGGGAGAGTGGAGATGCTAACTTCAGGTATCTAGTAATTGCTACCAAAGAGTCTCACCTACCAACATGAAACCAGTGCAGAAGGAAAGCTATAACAAGAGCACACAATGCATGAGGAGTGAAACAGTGTCATTATGGGTAAATCATTAAAAAAATTGCCACTGATACTTCTGAAAAATAATAGTTGTCTTATTAGGTTGCTTACTCCTCTGTGGATGATCTGTGGCTCAACAAAAGACTCTGTATTCTGGCTCTACCATTCACTTTGCCTCTTCAGGCATAACTGAACAGTCTGCTGCATGTTTGGATTGTTGGATAATTGGGAGCACTTCTTGTTCATGCACACCTGGTGTTGTGCCCATGCCTGAAACTCAGTTAATGGAAAGAGGGTGACTTCCCCCCCTCCACCTCCCCTATCTCCAGTATACTGGAGATCAAAAGTCAACAAATGAAACATAGGTGCCTTATCTTTTTAATAACCACAACAGAACATTCTAAAAGAGTGTGCAGAAATGACACTCAAGTCTCTAAGGATCAAATACCACAGTCCTAGCCCAGTTAGCCAAAGAAAATCCATCTGCAGTCACAGTATGAACCTGAAAACAAATCTGTTCTGAACAATGAGGGTATTTGTATTATTTCTCAAAAACCTATCTCTACTTGTGTAACTTCCCTCTCCCCCACTTTTAATGGTTTCAATAGGGAAAATGATAATGGAAGTCTATGATAAGGTTCTATGTTTTATAGTTAATGGGCAAGATCTTCAGCTGATGTAAATCAGTGTAGCTACATTTAAGTCAGTTTCCACTAAGTACATTTTTTTATTTATTTTACTGGTATATTCTTGTAGTGTCAGTTTCACTTGTTGGATGTGTGCATTTATTTGATTTTTTTTTTTAAACAGCCTTTTTTAATTAAAAAAACACACAATAAAATTAATCCATTTTAATAGTCACCTTTTAACCTGGTGCATCACTGAAGTGTAGCCGTGTCAAAGGTGAAAAGGGGGTAGTTGTTTAATACTTGTTGTTCATTGCAACTCTACACAACATTCTAGGCAGGAAGGAAATAACTTTTTCAGTGAATTCCCAGTGTGAGTTTACAAAGGGAGAATCACTGGGTGATTTTTTTTTAAAGTAAATTTTCTGGAAAATACATTTTTGGGTATCCAAATTATTTGTGAATTTAGATCAATTTCAGTAAAATTGATTCAGCCAAAAAACAAAACAAAAAAATTGAAAACATTTTTGGAAATATCAAAATAGTTTGTTTTGAAAATGTCAAAATGAACTGTTTTGACATGTTTGTTTCAAATGTGCTTTTTTTTTTTTGAGTGAAATATCAATTAAGCAACATTTTCTAAACAAACAATTTCTCTCCTGAAAGTCAATCGTGGACCTCAAAAACTGCCCCATTAAAACTGTTGTCAAAATCAAACCATTCCATGAAATATTTCAGTTTCGCCAAAACAGCATGGTACCTTCTTAGTAGTCTAAATTCTACTATTAACTAAATCCTTGCAACCCAATTGCCTTCAAGACATCCTGAAAAAGGAAAATGGTAGTGGAACAAACTTTCAGGTGGTGATGTGTCCTTGTAATATGGTGTGCATAATGCAGCAGAATCCTTTGGCACATGATAAGGCAATTAGCTCATCAAGTGGTTTCAAAGATGCAACAATCTACGGGCAAAATCTTGAGTAGTTTATGACATGAAAACACTGAACTAGATGTATAGCCTTGTAATTGTCACTTAATTTTTTAATACCTCAGTGCTTCTCCATCACTGAAGAACAATCATTTTCTATTCCAATGAATAGCTTCACCTGTTCTCTGAGGATCAGATTTTTAAATGTATTTATGTAGAAATGCAGATAGGTGCCGAGGGGTATTTCAAACGTACCTAGCAGCCTAACTTCCATTGATTCTCCATTGACAGTGCCTGACTGGCCATTGACTTCAATGGAGTTGCGTTAGGCTGGTGGAAGTGAGGTGAGAATCAGATTCCCAATGTTGTTTTTGTTTCGTCAGTCAACTTTTGACAGAAAACAATCTTCACAGATTGAAGGCAGAACTTTGGCTTTGAAGTGTCTGCTGCAGTTTGAACCGTTTTATGGTGCATTTTATGGAACAGAATCCTAAATAAGTAACTAAACACTATGAAAAACATGGATCTCATTACTGTGTTGGTCTCGTTTCAAGCTAGTAAACCACAACAGATTACTGGGATATAATTGGCCCTTATCTGTTATGTATATAATACTTGCTTTATTTATATATATTAAAACAAGTTAGTGAGTAGTCCTGTGGCTACTTTCTCCATCTATGTATGTAAAATATATGCTTTAGTAAGTTGATTGGAATGGAATGCTTTAGATTTTAATTTTATTTTTTAGGCAAACTTGTACATATTCATAAAACTTTCTGTGAGGCTGCTGTAAACAAAGAATTATGTTCGGGGCCACTGCCAGAAATAAGATACATCAGAGGTCTATTACCCATTCAACAGAGAATCAGTCAATGGCCCAAGGGTACTTCCTTAAAAGGGAAAGGGTAAAATAACTAAGCTCAAGGCCTCAAATGCATATAGTTTTAATCGTATTGTTGGTTTAAGAGTATCATGAGCATTTTTTGTAATTGTAAAAAAAAAAAAAGGCAAAATGGATTTTGACATGACTAGAATGGTCCCAGCATCTGAAAATAAATCATGCCTTCTCTCACATTACGCTACTCAAATCAGGCCTTATGAAGCAAGCTGCATTCTTTGCAAGTAAGGAACACAAAAACATGCTTTAGGTATACTAGCAGCTCATTCCCTTTTATCTCTCTTATTGTCCTCCTGCTATAATGTTTTTAGGCTAGAGAGAGAGAGGGTCTGAAATTTTTGGATTTTTTTTTTTTTTGTCAAAAAAATGAAACGGAAACATTTTGTGAAAATGTGGGTTTTGGTGGCATGGTTTCTTAGGGAGAGACTGAAAGCCTAACCTGGTAGATGGAAAAAATTGATGTTTTGACACAATTCCAGTTCACAAAAACCTTCAAAAGCTTTTGTTTTCATTCCAATGTAGAATAAATACAAATACAAAACCTCTAAAGTTTTCCCAATAAGGAATTGTCGTCTTCTGGCCAGCATGTTCTCTCTATATAAATGGTAGGAGCATCCTGTTGCCTGATATTTCTTCCCAAGTACAAATGATACAAACTTCAACAGTTTATTGCATATAAAGCATAATGTATACGGACTAATTCATCCATGGTGCAATTCCACTGACATCAACAGAGTTTCAGTCACGAGTCAGAAGCTAAATAAATCTTGAAGAGTAAATTTTTAGAAGGGTCGCCTCCCTTTTCATGGTGCATACGAATTGCATATAGTATTTAACTTCCTTATCCAGGATGATTAAGTGAACACTGATGTGATTGTAACGTGTGGTTCCAGAAAGTCTGTGTATTCCAAACTTGATACTTGGACTACACAGCTGTACCCTTCAGCAATGTTTGGTTGCATTTGCTGAACGTGGGAGACTTTATTCTCACATAGTTAATAGAATTCCAAAGAGTTAACAAATGGCCCTTTTCAGTCTATTTTCATTCTTAAATAATGGAAAAATGAGACAATACCACTCAAATCTATTTCCAGAAGACTGCAACAGTAGTCTTAGCACACCTGAATGAATGCATTGTAGCCCTACAAGATTCTCCTTATACAATTTACGTGGGTTGGAGACCTTCTGTAGCAGCCGCCTTCATTATTACACGTGCCTTACTTCTTTTTAAATACAGTTAAAACTCTGTGAATTATACTTGGAGCTACTTCAGTGTTTCCTTTGTTAGTGATAGGAGCTCATAGCTGATTTAGTGACACTAGTCCTTGACTAGTCAAAAATCTTCTCAAATAGGAGGTAATAAAGGAGTTTGGTCATCTCAAAGAAGTTCCTAGCATGTTTCTCCACATCTCTCATCCACCCAATGCACAGTTTGCCAGAAGTACCCTCTGCATATGAGAAGACAGGCTTGGGAAATGGTAGGGGAGCCATACCCAGGTAATCATGGCAAGTGACCCGCACCCACATGCTGCAGAAGAAGGCAAACAACCTCCCACCCCACAATTGGTCACTGCCAATCTGACCAACAGGGAAAATTCCTTCCTGACCCCACATATGGTGATCAGTTAGAACCTGAGAATGTGAGCAAGAACCAGCCAGCCAAGCACCTGAGAGAAAAAACGCTAAGTGTCACCTCAGAGCCCTGAACCCTTCCCATCCAGTGTCCCATCTCCACTTGTGGCCATCCCTACTGCTTTAGAGAAGGAGATTAAGAAAAACCTTAAGAATACATGGGGGAGGGGGGAACTTCCCTTCCTGACCCTTGCAGGTAGTTAGCTGAAACCCTGAAGCATGAACTTTTAGGAACATAAGACATAAACCAGAAGTGATCCCCAGGGCTTTTGATCACTGCTCCCTGCCATCACAAGCAAACCCCTCAGACAATTGCACTCATAGCTTTGTCCATCTCTCTCTTAAAACAGATTGTTTGATCCCCACAGTTCCTATTGGGAGGCTTTTCCAGAACCTCACCCCCCTCATGGTTAGAGGCATTCTAATTTCCATCACTACCACTTTGCTTCACCAATACATTCTGTATCCACCATTCCTGTTCCCTCTTTTTTACCTGTGTTCCTGTCCTTTTCTTCACTGTCTCTTTCCACTTTCTGCTGTCTCACCACTCTCACTGTGCCTCTGGTCAATCCCCTATTCCACAGCCCCTAACTCTCTATCTCCTCTTTCTCTCTTCTGCCATGTGTCTCCAAGCACATAACATTGGATCCACTCCTTATCCTGCATATGTAACACAAGAGCAGAGCAGCAGTGTCCATCACCTGGTGATGGACTGAAAGATTGAGAGTTTCATGGTCAGTGTTCCCAGATCATGTGTGAAATCCTGGTCCAACTGAAGTAAATTGAAAAACTCCCATTGACTTCAATCAAGCTAGCAATTTCACCTCATGAGACTATAAAAGGCAGCATGGCAATATAGCAAGGAGCAGTCAAGGGAACCGTTGAAAAAGGGGCTGTTCTCATTCTTCAGCAGAAACTGAAGTCTTAATCAACCTTAATAAGACCCCAAAATAAAAACGTTAATGACTGTTACACCTCCCCCCACATAAACATCACTTGGAATACATTGGTATCTGTGTAAGGCGGCGGGGGGTAGGGGGGGAATGGTGTACTTTAGTAAACGTCTGAATATTACGACGTTAATATGATGAGAGTGCACTTGTGTTACAAATACTGCAGAGAAATAACCAATTTGGGGGCAGGGAAGTTTTGTGCTATGCCAAGCGCATTGTCAGCAAATGATCAATCATAAACAGTAGCAATAATTAGCAGTAGCCACATTTGAAGTTTGTACAGCAACTACTTTATTGTTTTCAAATGCAAACTTTTGCATTGTTTGCTATTTTACAATTTTACAAACTAGGTATAAAAGACCATAAATAAATGACATAAGTTATGTGTACCTAAAATTCATGGAGGGGGTGTGTGGGGGAATTACAAATTAAAATAGAAAATCTATGTCTAACCCAGAGACTGTTCAAATTCATGAACCAAAAAATGCTGTTAGAATCTTTTTCTCAGTATGAACTAAATTATAATATGCCTCATACATTCTACTTTTAACCACAGTCCTTGCATATTCCAACATACTTGCAGTGATACAAAAAAATAAATGCACTCTCTTTATTTCTTTGATTAGTATTCAGGATTTTTTTTTCTGGTTATGAAAATGTCACATAAAAGAAAAATACTGCTTTTTAAGTCCTGTTTACTGGTTAAGTACCAGCCTTTTTTTTTTTTAATACATTTTTAAATACACAGATCCATCACAAAGTTAGTACAGCAAGAAACCTGGACGAACATCAACTGGTGGTGTGGTGAGCAGAACAATTTCTACCAAAGGCTTACCATGCTAGAGAGATCTGTTGATGACGTCTTCTGTAAGGGGGAAAAGATGGAAGCAAAGTCTGTAGTAACTTGTTTACTTTTTAACCCAAGCTCTGTTTAAAACATTTAACTGCAATTTGAATGTGCTGGGTTTGCAATGCACACTTCCGCTCCCTGACTCCTTGATAGTGTTGTATGGTTTCTGCCTTCAGCACAACTACATGAGCTTCCCCCGCATCTCAGCTATATTGATCTTTAATTTATGGTTCATGAGAGCACGTAACATTATTTTAATAATGAAAATAAAGGGGCCAGGAGAGAAGGAGGAAATAGAAGTAACTCTGAGACATTTCTTTATGGCTCCATTCAATGTGGCATGCTCTTTTAACATGGCAACATCCATATTTTGTCTTGGTTTTTCCAATGTATGTTTGACTGATTGCTTGTCCTGCTATAGCTTGCTGTGCTGTATTGTGCTACCTCAGTAGACATCAGTCCTCTGCAACCAGAAAAAAGGTGGAGCAAATCTGTCGCTAAATTCAAAATGTGGAATGGCAGCACATTCACCAGACTCTAGCATACAGCTACACTCCAAGGATAGTTTACAGTAAATAAACAGTGAACGCTCCACACTCAGTAAACTTTTCTAGATAGTACCGGTAGGTTGTTAGCACTGGTCTTTGGGCCACAGAAATTACCTTGTTTCACCTATCCTTTGGCTATGGAGACTAGGAACATGACAAACTTTTGAAACCCTTTTGTTAACAGCCATAATCATAAATGTCTCTTGTGATTTAATTTCCTTAACTGTTGCTGGGAGAAAATGAAGTATTTGACTGTCAGCTACAGGACACACGGTTCTCACAGCTGGCACACTGAGCAATGTGCTTCTGTGAATGGATAAAAATTGCATATATTTGTTTGCATTCAACAAGTCTTTAAAATCTTATTTTTGCAGATAAAAAAGGCTACGTAAGAGTTCAGTTCAGGGTTACCAGTGGACGGATACAGGCATTGTCGCCTGTCAACTTTTCATCAAGAAACTGGTGTTTTTGATCATGAACAGGTCTTGATAAGAATAAGTGATATTGATGGAAAGCTTTATCACCGTTATGGATCTTATTATTCATCACTCCACAACTTAAGTGAAAGTGTCCCTGTTCTAGGCTGCAGAACCAGTCATTAAGGTTAGTGTGGCAGCTATAAAATACATTTACAGATACAGAAATTTAAACTTTTTGTGTGTGTGTGTTTTCTTGCTACTGTTGCAGACATCATCTACTGGCCTGCTTTCTCATGTAACTCTTCGACTAGCAATGGATGGAATCCAGAGCTTCCAGAGATACTTTCGGCACATTCACAGGCAGTTCTACACATGCAGTGATGCAGACGCACGCAAACACACACACGTACATTTGGAAGAGATAAGAAGTCTGTTACCCATTCTAAGAAAAAAAAATATATATATATATTTATATCACTGCAATGGCACATTTTGTGTAAAATGTCACTTCAGCAATGTATATAGGCAGCTCACGTGAACTGGGTTCTGTGTCGCGGCATCTGACTGGATGTCCATGGTAATACCTGTAGTGCTCTGTCACTTGCACTCAAACAAGATGCAGCAGTGACATGCAGAGGGTACGGTGCGGGGGAAAGAGGGAATCAAAATATATAAATAAAACCGTAAGAAGGAAGAAGGGGGGGGAAGTCCCAGAAGTCTGAAGGGCTTTGATACAGTACATTCTTCAAATGACAACTGGAGAACAGATATTGAACCTTAGAGTCTTTTTGTTTTGTTTCAATGCAAAAAGGGAAATTAAAAGTCCCCACTCTTCAGGGACTGATTCCACTTATTGAGTGTCTGTGTTCCCCAGAATCAGTGCTGGTGAAGCAGGGCTTGTGGAATCTGGAAGGCTTCATGTCTGGTCTTTTGTTCTCCCACGGTCAATATGATCAATAGGAAAGGCTGTGAGGCCAAGGAAGCAGAATCTATTTTCCCTGTAAAAAGGAAACAGGAACACATTAGACCAAATACAAACTCCTGGACAAAGGCAGATACAACAGCACCTGGACAGCAGCCATTTGGATTTCCTAACAAAGTTGCCACTTCATTTACCCTTAGGTAAGGAGGTTCCCTGCCCAAATAGGCAGGTGTGGGAATTGGCCAGTTTGCACAAGCGCACAACTGTCTTATTTTTTTTCCTTTTAAATTACACTTGTATGATTATTATCTGTATTTAAATGTGAAGACAACATTCTGGCTCACTGAACAGTTTAAAGAAATAATGTAGAAAGGAAAGGCTCCTTAAGGCACAGAATTTCCAATTGACTGTGTTCTATGTGCACTGCTCAGAAATGGTAGTACTAATGGAAGTCCAACCCCTAACAGTGCCTTCTATTACTCAAAAGCATGTCACTGTGTCTTCCAGGAGCAGTAGAGTTAATCCCACAAATCACAGCGAGGTGTGAACAATAGAGGATCTCCAAATGCAATGGAAGGAACAATTCCCACAGAGAGAGGTGGTGTAAATGGTTTATATTAGCAGGGGAACAGAGAACCACACCAAAGCCAATTGCGTATGTGCGCGTGTGTGTCAGCAGCACGGATCAACACTGCATTTCCTTGTAGCCCTGACCCACTATGCCAATTCCTCAGTGGCAAGCAAAGGTGTGTTCAAGTGCTTATTATGATGAAATGATGAATCCTGGACTTATTTGCAGGCAACGTAACTGGGTAACGTGGGTAGGTCCAAAAGAATTAAAAACACTACCAGCAGGTGGGGAAAATGACTTCCAAACGAAACAAAGGGGCTTTTGTTTCAGAGTGGACGGAAAGTACAATTCACATGTATATCTGAAGAATTCCCACTGGAATTCAGGAGCATCTTGTTGGCTAAGTTAATGACAGTTTAGCCTGCCAATGACCAGTACAAAGATCAGCGTGTGCTTCGGTGTATGCAATTTTCTACTAAAAAAAACATGCAAATGTTTAAAAATAAAAAAGCTCATGGATTTATCAGGTCAATTTAGTGAAGTGAACTTCTTTTGTAACCCTTTTTGCTAAGAAGCTTTCAGTTCCCTTGCAGCATAACTGACACCCTGCAGTTTCCTAATGCAAAGTCCTGAGTGGAAACAACTTTCATTAAAAAAAGAAGGATAAATGGCTAGAGCAGTAAGCTATGTAGCACTGCCATTGTTCTTATTGCTTTGCATCAGATCAGCAGGATAAAGATAACTGACACTTTTTTAGTGAAGAAAAAACACCATTTTCCATTCAAGTCCTCTCTCTACTACCCCTTCAGTTTTACACAGACACACACACACACCCACACACACAGCTCTTCTCCAGTTAAAAAATGTTCATGTCCTTGTTCATTCACCACTCTCATTTGATCACAATGAAGTTATGTTGTGAGTAGCAGCACTTCGCAATTTTCATATTAAGAAGAAAATATTGAAATACTCTGACCTTATTGTTACTAGATGCCAATCTCATAATTCTCCAAATTGTCCAGAGAATTGGGTACATTTTGTTTTTATTTAAAAGATAACCTTGACTTTCTATAACAGGTTTGCAGCAAGGGGAAGCTAAAATGTCTCTGAACTGAACAAGGGATATTTGCTGGGAAAGTACAAATGTCAGATCATTCAAATGAATCTCCAGGTCTTACATCCTCCAGCAAAATAATGTTAAAACATGATGGTCTAAGTAGTTTTTGAAACAAATCTCAAATTTCTCCCAAACAGAAAAGCTCTTATGAGTAATGTTGCAAAAAGGTTTTTACTAAGTTGTGATGATTTTACAGGTCCCGAATTTAGGATCCCACATTCTGAACAACTTGCTTTCAGAATAAGCTGGGGCCTGGGGATTGGGAAGAAAACTAGTGGTTCAAATCAGCAAGTTATTGTTACAAGTGACAAAAAATGATGAGAATGACTTAGTTGATATGGCAAGTTTGACTTGTTCAATCAAGTCAACTGTTTCGGATTCAGAATAAATACAGTGACTTTAAATTTCAACATATCAAGCTCAGTTGTTTTTTGAAGCTGCTGTCAGGTGTAGAGGTGGACCAAAAGCAGCTGTGACCTGTGAGATGATCTCATCATTTTTGAAATGTGAAGTTCACACTACTAAGTCTGTTATTCACAAAACTTTGCAAATCAATGCTCAGGGGCATGAAAGTCCTCTTCTCTACACCTCCACATCAAAGCACAAATGGGTCTGCTACTTAGGTACACTAAGGTCTGGCAAGGTATTACTGCTCTGGTAGTATAAAGGGAGTGTATGTGTAATTTATGCCCAATATAATGCCTCTTTACACTGACAAAACGGTGTTAATGGATCATAATACAAATAAAATTCAAGCCCAAATATGTCTGGAGCGCTCTTGATCTCACCAAACTGAATCCCCATGTGATCAAACAAAAATGCAGGGATCTCCTAGACTAGAGTAACTTTGTTTAATGTGTAGCCATCACTACACACTAACTCACATGTGTGCAAAAGGAAGAAAAAAATGCCTGTATAATTCCATTTTACTCCATTCTTGGTCACATCACAGATGTGACAGCAGAGACTGAACTTCAGCCTAAAAGAAGGTCAGAGGGTTTGCTTTGATTGTTTTACCTAAGTGGGTTATATCATGTTTCCAAAGACCGAGGGAAATCGGATATCAGTGGTTCCCCTCTAATGGCACATTTACCAATACTGGTGCTTTTAGGCATTAGTGCTTGTTTCTCTGTTTTCCCATCACTACTGTAGAGTACAATCCTTCACCCACCAGTGAGAAATCAACAGGAACAGGGTCAGGCTCTTCATGATGTACCAACACCATCTACTTCCCATCATCTGTACATATTCCAACCCACAACTGAGCTGGCAAGCGAGACTAAGGTTTGGAACAGCCTAATTTCCATTGTCAGTGAAGAGTGCATGCAACTGAATGTGACGCAGTAGGAACAGTTGAGCTTAGTCTGGCAAACTAGTACAGGTTTATCCAAAACAGTCGGGAACCACAATCCTACATGCATTTTCTTCCACGCAGTATTTACAGGTGACAGTATAGTTTGAAAAAATAAAAACACCAGGAATAGAATGGAGGCTATACTTTCACTGACCTTTTCAGTGTTGCAAGAGTGATTGCTCCTTCAAAGGGGAAAGGGATGTGAGTCTGGAAGTTTCACAGTCAAGATTGTCACAGCTGACTGTCAGTAAGATGTTTGCAAAAGATTTACAGATTTACAACTCAGTATGGCACAACAACAGCCAATAACAAATCCCCCCAGAAGTCCAGTAATCCTCAAGGTGGGTCATTCCCGATCTCACCCTGTAAATGGGTAAATCACTAATTGAGAGGCACTGATCAGCCAAACAATATTCTCATTGAGGTTTCTGCACGGTATCAGTGACACGCTGAGTCTGCAGAAAATATCCTGGGGTAGATTCTTCGTTCCAGTGAAAGATGCACAACCACGGTTTATCCCACAAATAAAATACTGTGGTTGTAACCCCCAGGTCATTGGGGGAAGGAAGAATAATTATTTTTTAAGCACAGTATCTGGCAGCAAACACAGCATCAAAACTTGAATGTGACGTTATATTTATATAGATACATGTATTTTACATATCGTTGATCAACAGAAGATTATTCCAAGAAACAATTTGTTCCAGGTCTGGTTTAAAATGACGGCTTGTCATTTTGGTAGGACCCGCTCCCCACAGTTCCAGCAATCTGTACATCAAGCAATGCTGCAGGTCTTTATTTCAAAGGGCAAGGAGACGAAGTTAAAAAAGTGCAGTTCTTCAATTAAAGTGCATGGATGAGGTAAACTAATTTCAAGAGTTTGAGTTTATTCAGTATTGGCTCAGACGGGAACCATTCTGCCGTGCATCTGTTGCATTTGGGTCCGCATTGCCTGGACGCTGCTCAAAATCTTGTTCTGGTGCGCAACGGTGGTAATCCCAATTCTCGTCAGATCACTGATTAAAACAAGAAAAGAAGCAGAGGACTGAGAACTTGTGTTAAATGCTGACGCAAAGCAACATATGAGAGTCAACCACAGTAATACTGCAAAAGCAAGGCAGATGTATAGAAATGTTTAATTAAATAACTGAAGGCATTGTGGAAGCATTTTAAAGTTCTACTCCATCCAAATGAAAGGCATTCCATTCCTTTAATGAGCGTAATGATATGCAGCACAAAGCAAAAGAAGCCGATTAAATCCAGATTTACCAGTTTTTGTTATATGCTGAGTACTTACTCCTGGTTCATATGTACCACAGCCTCTAGGGTTGTATAGCCAGCAGCTGTGAAGTTATCCTTATATCGATCCATTTTAATGGCCTGAAGCCAATCCCCAACAGAAACGACGGCTGAGAATTCCGGAGAACTCGGATCCAACAGGGCAGTGTTTGGCCTAGGAATAGAAAATACATGGGCAGATAACAGGTATTAGCTGGTTAACAGAACGAAGTTTAAGCTCCGCAATGATTATGCTGTGACTAGACAAAACAGACCATCCGTTCAAATAAGGGCGGCATGTTGCCTGTAACTAGTAAAAATTGGGGCTTATGTACTATAAAATGTAACCAATGGCAAATTTAGCAAGCATATAATAACAGGCCAATTTGCCCTAAGAATGAATTTGATCCCAGGTGTGTATTGTTACCTTCAGTTGTAAATCAAATCTTTGTGCCCTTTATAGTTTAAGCCCCAGATGCAACAAAGGTCATGGAAAACACTTTGTGCTCAGCAAACAATGAGGTCCTGAATGCTGTAATATGTTCAGGCTACTGTGTCTGTATCCTGCATACAGCAATTCAAGCACTTGCCAAATTTGCATATGTCACACCTCAGGTTCAGCAACTATAGAAACACTACTGAAGTATGAGCAGAGAAACTGTGAGCTCAGAACCTGCCAGGCTGGATTGGAGCTCAAACCTCGGGGAGAGTTCAGCTCAGGCAGGTTTCTAGCCAGGTTTGCAAGCAGGCTCAGTGCGTTCAAACAAATTCAGGACAGCAGGGAGTTAATCCCCTCTTTAATCAATCCATTCCTGATCAGCACGTGTGCAAGGATTGGTGGGAATAATGGTAGCTTTGATCTTTGTTTGCTCTGTGGAATGTGCTTCTTATTTTCCATTGTAGAGATTCTGGAATAATTATTTTAACAAATTCAGTGCCCATTTAATAGCTCATTTATTATTTTATGTATTTTTGAAAATTGCAATGTTTTTCATTAAGCCACTGTAAATTACTACCATATAGCTAAACAAAGCAAATGCCAACTTGATCATTTATTTTAAAATGCACAGCATCAAAGACTAGGTGTTCTGCAGTGCTGTTATATATTGTCCAGAGGGATAGGGTTCATGTTGGTAGCACTTAACACAACTTTTACCCTACTTTTTTGCAGTCTGTTCAGTGCCCCTTTTCATATTATATATAATGCATACACAACAATTTGCAGTCTATTATCAGTCTCACTGTATAAAGGCATACACATATATTTGTTCGGATTTCATGCTCCAAGGAAAAAAAGGCTACAAACGGGATTTGGATGCAGGGAGAAGGGACACACAACAGGCTGTAAACTATTGTAATAACTAAATGTAGTCAAAGACATGTTATCTGTGAGTTGGAATCAAATCAAGTTGGAGGAGATTAAACAGTTGGTATTATGACTCTCTCCTTCTTAAATTATTTAAACCACAGAGGTGGATACACACGCCAGGCTACAGCTGCAATTAGGGCAATCTGGAGGAAGTGTGGTGATAGTGGCCTCAGAGGGCTAATAACCGGTCTTTGGTAATGTAAATGGTAAGCAATAGTCACCGAGGGATCCACTAGTTTAAAAGTGAAAAACAGCTTTTTCCATTATGCTGGCCTGCCAGCGGCTGAATCAGGAACTGTCTGGCCTCTGTTATTGCTCCACTGATTCAGGGAGACTCATTCCAGGCAGCGTAGAGAATATATATCTTATTTCCTTTCTGTTCAAGGATCGGATCAGGTTTAGAATTTTTTTCCTCCACCCTCATTCTCTGCTAATTTTCTTCTCCCTCCAGATCCTTCCACTTATTCATTTCAAGCAGGCTTAATTTTGCTTTAAAACCAGACAAAAACACTCTCAAATAAAGGTCCAGATCCTCAGCTGGTGTTAACTGGTGAAGTTCCATTGATTTCGAGAGTTCCACTGATTTGCACCACTTGAATATCTGGCCCCAAATAAAGATCTCTTTAACAGCTTTGAAATTTTCTTTGCAACATGACACAGAATCAGTACAGACATGAAACTCTGTCTTGCCACAAAATCAAATTCAAATTCACATAATAATTAATCCACAAGGCTGTGCCCACAAGGTTTTGGCTGTAATGCTGTAACGCTCATTTGCAAATCCTACCTAGGGTTTATAAAACTTGATGATGTACTTTTCCCTTTAGCAAACCAGGTCACTCCTGCTAGTTACATTGCACCGAAGCAGACCCCTTCAGGATCTTTTACTGAAAAAAGAGAGACTCAGCATGTCTTGTTTTGTCAAGAAAACATCACTTGATTGCATTAGATCTTTTCAAAGCCACCCTTAAATCTATGTTATAAAAATATTCGGCGCTGGTAGGATAAAGCAATTGCTTTCCTTATTCAGTTTCTGCTTTCACAGAGCCAGGAGCATCTGGGCCCCACAGTGCGGTTGGATGGAATGTCAGAATAACCCCATTGGGAAACAATCTTCCGCTGGGTAAAAAAGGCTGTGCAGTCTAGCAAGCACTGTGAGGCATATCTTAATGTGAGCACAGAAGTTTAGGTGAGTTACAGCTTGCCTGTCACCTCTAATATATTCCCTCATAGATCACCATTAAAAAAAGCACAGCTGACCTGGAGTTCTCGGTGCCTGTCCTCTTCAAGCTGTTGGGGTTGCGGATGAGTTTGTCCAGCATGTTGACAATCTGTCCAAATTTAGGCCTGTCGCTGCGTTCCTTCTGCCAGCAGTCCAGCATCAGCTGATGGAGAGCGATGGGGCAGTCCATTGGGGGTGGCAGGCGATACCCTTCCTCAATGGCTTTAATAACCTACCCACAGCACCATTAAAGAACAGTTAAAGAACTTCACAGACTGTAGCTGTGTATAAACCATTCTAGGTTGACCCTAAGCCTGGAAACAAACCCACAACAAAATGAAACAATGTGGAAAATAAAATTCAAACTCAAGCTGTTGTTGAGGCCTACCTATTCTCACCATTTCCTTTTGCGAATTCAGAAATTAATTAAGATTTAAAGCCAGAGGAGATGAGCACATTTAGGGAACATCTGTGGTGCAGGGAAGACAATCACATGCATTTCAAGCTCATGAGTGGCGATAAATATCACAAACATTTATTGCATTAGGTATGGCTTCTGAAGCCCACGTCTTCAAAGATGTTGCTCATTGACGAGCCACACACAAAAATAACACAGATGAGGAGGATCACTGTATTTCAGGAAAACAGTGGGGCCAGAGTTAAGCTGCTGGTTATCTTGGATAGGGGTGAGAAGGAGCAATGCCACAGCAGGAATCCTGCAGGAATTTCAGCCAGTTCTGAGGACTGCACCTCAGTGCTAGAGCTCCCCCCACCCTTTCTCAGGGTGCAGCCTGTGCTCCCCCTCCTCTTGAGCTATCTCAGCTCCACTAGCAATGCAATCTAGCACAGGGCCTGTTCTCTCTCCCTGGTTGTGACTGGTTGACATGCAAAGGGGAAGGGAAGTCTCCTTCCATCCTCTTCCTCCTCTTGCACATCCCCATCTGGACAGTCCCGATCTGGTCTATTGTGTCAGATAAAGTGTGCAGCTTACCTGTAACTATTCATAGATTCATAGATTCATAGATTATAGGACTGGAAGGGACCCCGAGAGGTCATCGAGTCCAGTCCCCTGCCCGCATGGCAGGACCAAATACTGCCTAGACCATCCCTAATAGACATTTATCTAACCTACTCTTAAATATCTCCAGAGACGGAGATTCCACAACCTCCCTAGGCAATTTGTTCCAGTGTTTAACCACCCTGACAGTTAGGAACTTTTTCCTAATGTCCAACCTAGACCTCCCTTGCTGCAGTTTAAACCCATTGTTTCTGGTTCTATCCTTAGAGGCTAAGGTGAACAAGTTCTCTCCCTCCTCCTTATGACACCCTTTTATATACCTGAAAACTGCTATCATGTCCCCTCTCAGTCTTCTCTTTTCCAAACTAAACAAACCCAATTCTTTCAGCCTTCCTTCATAGGTCATGTTCTCAAGACCTTTAATCATTCTTGTTGCTCTTCTTTGGACCCTTTCCAATTTCTCCACATCTTTTTTAAAATGCGGCGCCCAGAACTGGACACAATACTCCAGCTGAGGCCTAACCAGAGCAGAGCGGAAGAATGACTTCTCGTGTCTTGCTCACAACACACCTGTTAATGCATCCCAGAATCATGTTTGCTTTTTTTGCAACAGCATCACACTGTTGACTCATATTTAGCTTGTGGTCCACTATAACCCCTAGATCCCTTTCTGCCGTACTCCTTCCTAGACAGTCTTTTCCCATTCTGTATGTGTGAAATTGATTTTTCCTTCCTAAGTGGAGCACTTTGCATTTGTCTTTGTTAAACTTCATCCTGTTTACCTCAGCCCATTTCTCCAATTTGTCCAGATCATTTTGAATTATGACCCTGTCCTCCAAAGTAGTTGCAATCCCTCCCAGTTTGGTATCATCCGCAAACTTAATAAGCGTACTTTCTATGCCAATATCTAAGTCGTTGATGAAGATATTGAACAGAGCCGGTCCCAAAACAGACCCCTGCGGTACCCCACTCGTTACGCCTTTCCAGCAGGATTGGGAACCATTAATAACAACTCTCTGAGTACGGTTATCCAGCCAGTTATGCACCCACCTTATACTAGCCCCATCTAATTTGTATTTGCCTAGTTTATCGATAAGAATATCATGCGAGACCGTATCAAATGCCTTACTAAAGTCTAGGTATACCACATCCACCGCTTCACCCTTATCCACAAGGCTCGTTATCCTATCAAAGAAAGCTATCAGATTGGTTTGACATGATTTGTTCTTCACAAATCCATGCTGGCTATTCCCTATCACCTTACCACCTTCCAAGTGTTGGCAGATGATTTCCTTAATTACTTGCTCCATTATCTTCCCTGGCACAGAAGTTAAACTAACTGGTCTGTAGTTACCTGGGTTGTTTTTATTTCCCTTTTTATAGATGGGCACTATATTTGCCCTTTTCCAGTCTTCTGGAATCTCTCCCGTCTCCCATGACTTTCCAAAGATAATAGCTAGAGGCTCAGATACCTCCTCTATTAGCTCCTTGAGTATTCTAGGATGCATTTCATCAGGCCCGGGTGACTTGCAGGCATCTAACTTTTCTAAGTGATGTTTAACTTGTTCTTTTTTTATTTTATCCGCTAAACCTACCCCCTTCCCATTAGTATTCACTATGTTAGGCATTCCTTCAGACTTCTCGGTGAAGACCGAAACAAAGAAGTCATTAAGCATCTCTGCCATTTCCAAGTTTCCTGTTACTGTGTCTCCCTCTTCACTAAGCAGTGGGCCTACCCTGTCTTTGGTCTTCCTCTTGCTTCTAATGTATTGATAAAAAGTCTTCTTGTTTCCTTTTATTCCCGTATCTAGTTTGAGCTCATTTTGTGCCTTTGCCTTTCTAATCTTGCCCCTGCATTCCTGTGTTGTTTGCCTATATTCATCCTTTGTAATCTGTCCTAGTTTCCATTTTTTATATGACTCCTTTTTATTTTTTAGATCGTGCAAGATCTCGTGGTTAAGCCAAGGTGGTCTTTTGCCACATTTTCTATCTTTCCTAACCAGCGGAATAGCTTGCTTTTGGGCCCTTAATAGTGTCCCTTTGAAAAACTGCCAACTCTCCTCAGTTGTTTTTCCCCTCAGTCTTGATTCCCATGGGACCTTACCTATCAGCTCTCTGAGCTTCCCAAAATCTGCCTTCCTGAAATCCATTGTCTCTATTTTGCTGTTCTCCCTTCTACCCTTCCTTAGAATTGCAAAGTCTATGATTTCATGATCACTTTCACCCAGGCTGCCTTCTACTTTCACATTCTCAACGAGTTCCTCCCTATTTGTTAAAATCAAGTCTAGAACAGCTTCCCCCCTAGTAGCTTTTTCAACCTTCTGAAATAAAAAGTTGTCTCCAATGCAGTCCAAGAATTTGTTGGATAGTCTGTTCCCCGCTGTGTTATTTTCCCAACATATATCCGGATAGTTGAAGTCCCCCATCACCACCAAATCTTGGGCTTTGGATGATTTTGTTAGTTGCTTGAAAAAAGCCTCATCCACCTCTTCCACCTGGTTAGGTGGCCTGTAGTAGACGCCTAGCATGACATCTCCCTTGTTTTTTGCCCCTTTAAGCCTAACCCAGAGACTCTCAACACTTCCGTCTCCTATGTCCATCTCTACCTCAGTCCAAGGTATTAACAGCATGCAACCTGATCCAAAGCCTGACTCCATGCAACTACCTCACACCCTCTGTAAATATGGCTCATTACTATCCAAGGGCAGTTTGGCAATCTATGTGGTCATTCTAAGATCCTGTTCTTACTAGATGGTACCCACACCACAACCCTTTCCCCCATCACAGCTGGAACTAATGGGCACCCTTGTTGGCAGACTTAGCAGAGAACAAAGATCAATACTGCAGTAGACTGAATTATGCTGTTACCCCAAGAGCTGGTCTCCAGAACAGTGGCTAAGACACAATGCCTGACAGTCTGGAGATGCTTGCACTGCTTCTGACCATTCAGAGAATAAGGAGAACTAGTGTTGCCTGGTTTCACTGCATTTAGCCGTATGGAATGGAAATCCATCAACCTCATGAAAAAACTCTTTTGTTAGTCTCTAAGGTGCCACAAGTACTCCTGTTCTTCTTTTTAGTGTTGCCTGGGCAGTCAATCTAGTACTTTTCACAAACCACCCATCACCACTGCATTGTCTTTCCTTGCCTATGTAATTCTCTATGTATGAAGTGAGCTGCACAACACTTTTTCCTTTAGGATCCACAGACAATACCATAGCTACCTCACCAGTTTTTGGATCTATCTTGACCCATCAGACAGGGAAGGCATCTGCAAACCCACTTCTGTATTGCTCTGAATTACCTACCATTGCTAATGAAAATACATTGTGTTTCCAAGGTGCATCTGGTGCTTTGTTTTCTTGTAAAACCTCTCTGACTTCCTGTTGATACAGGAGGGCAAGGGCAGGGTGCCAGAGGAGATGTCCACATCAGAAGGAAATGTAATTAAATTCCCTTTTTTAGATTAAATGCCATCCACACGTAAATGCTCTTTGAAAATGTTCAGCTCCACATAAGAAAGTGGATGACTTGTAAAATGTTATTTAACTTCCCACCTTTGACTCCATGACCATATATTCCGGTTAACTTTTTCCCACTCCTTTATTTGCTTATAAAACCCTTGGGAAAGGGATTATGGCCAGCCCATGTCTCATTTTCACAGGAAATATTTGTTTTATTTAGTAAAAATTCTATTAGTGTAGACCCTTATTAGTATTATTATTAAAGAACCCCTCTGAAACAGCAGCCATTGTGTGTACTCTCCCTTGGAATAGGATGAAGTAGTCCAGATGGTACTGTTAAAAGGGACTTGCATAATTTAAGAACAATCGTTTAGTGAAGCTGCTTTTTAATGTCCTCTTGGGGCAACTATTCCATTGTCAAGGGATGCTTTGAGTGATAATCACAGTTATACCTTGTATGTGTTGTTCTGAATATTGTAAAAGAAATAAAATTATATGAACAACAAATACTAATAATTTCAAGTATACTAGGGTTTGGGAAATTAATTCTTAATGGGAAGCACCATAAATTCAAGTGTTTTTCCCAATAACCCTCAGTGAAGTTGAAGTTTAATATTAATATTCACATTGTCCTTCTCTTTTTAATATAATTATTTCTGAAATGTTTTAAATGAGAATTTATGAACATTTCAGCTCCACTCCTCACTCTTCTATTTCCTTTAAAACTGTTTATAATTTTTTTCTAGAAATTATAACACATTGCAGAAAGTATAGAAGTAGAGTGATAAACAACATGTAGACTCTGATTCAAGAAAACGTTTAAGCACACACTTCACGTTAAACATGCGGCTACGTTCTATTGACTTTTAATGGGACTTAAAAACTTGCTTAAGTGCTTTTCTGGATAGGGATCTTTTTGGATCACGGTCATTGTTTTTTCTGGAATTCACCTAATCGTGGGTTCAGAAGAGTGCCTCATCTAAGTCTACAATCTAGTATAGCTCAACTTCATATAACACTTGCAATAGATGCACAAATAGATCAATTACAGGTCACTTGTGGATGCAGGGGACCAGGCTTGATGAAGCAAGGGTCTGATCCAAAATGGAAACTTTTATTTAAGGGCCTGATCTTGCAAAGGGACACACATGGGCAAAAGAGTCCATCCATGCTACTCCTTTTGCAAAATTTGGGCCTAACACATCACCACCACACTGGGATTGCGAGGAAAGAAGAAAAAAATTGAAACAAAGAGGAAGAAAAAAATAAAACAACATCAGAAAGGAACTCACATCTTGATTGGACATATCCCAGTAAGGTCTCTCTCCATAGGACATCACTTCCCACATTACAATGCCATAGCTCCACACATCACTAGCTGATGTAAATTTACGATAAGCAATTGCTTCTGGTGCAGTCCACCTGATAGGAATTTTGCCACCCTGATAAAAACAGAAGAAGACCGAGGCTGGTAAGCTACTGGACTGATGCTTCATGTGGATGTCACTGTTCTATGTCACTGGCTTCAAAACTGCAAGACAGAGCCCTGGAGACAGATGCCATCCATCTGTTTTCTTTAGTCACAGGGATGCAAATAAGTAAATTGTTAAATGTATTTTTATCAGCCCACTGCCAGATTTATGCTTAGGGCTACACTGAGTATGGGAAAAAGCCAGGAGTTTATAATGCATATATTAGAGGATTAGTATACAAAACAAATAAGTACACACTGTTAGTGCAAGGGCTTGATGATTTTCTTGCTTGCCCGTCTGACCTACTTGTCCCAGCTCCAACGAAGTGGGGTTATAGACTTTAATTTTTTTTTTCCAGAATAGTGAAATAAAGAGAAGATCATCTGGGAAGCTGTATCAAATACTGTGATTTTCCCTATGGACAATATCCCGTACATAACTCAGAAGTAGAGTAAATCAGCTTTCAGGCTGCTACAGTCAGTATAGGAACAGTTAAGTATAGTATCATGTAACAGGACCACTTCTGATACCAGCTAACTTTGGGGAGAGCTTTTTTTATTGCATTTTTTTGAAGTAAGCACAAATAAAAAGGCTCGGGCACCTGAATTGGGCCATTGGGGTTAGTTAATGTTTTAAAAAGAACTCCATCCCATTTATCTGATTTTGCCTCAAGTGATGCTGTGCCAGAGATTTCTCCTTTTGTTTATGCTAATGCACAAGGTGTTTTTAATTGAGCTTTAGGTTTCCTGCAGTCCCATCTGGGAACATTACTGAAAGTTGAACAAAGATGTTTTTTCTTCTTTGTTATAATTTATGTTGTTGAGTTTCTTTTTCTTTGCAGTTTCTGGAGACACCTTTTGTTCCTAACTGCTTGTCCTTTGTCTCTGTTTACCTGGCTGATAGTTTATTGTCCTTTGTGTGTCTGTCAAGTGTTTCGTATGTGACTGTTCCAGACCCCGTAGAAAGCAATGGGAGTCTATCCACTGACTTCAAAGGGCTTTAGATAAGGTCCTATGTGAATGCATATATGCATTAGTATGTCTATTTTGTTTGTGACTACATACTTTAGGATGCTTTCACTTCAATGAGCTAGAATCCTGATGGGGAACAGAACGGACAATTATGTTAACGTAGGACAAGTGCTTTTAAAAAAAAAAAAAAAAAAAAAGCAGTTCACTGTATTATCTATGACCGTGAAGCAAACTCCCTTCTTCTGTCAAACACAGATGTATGGACATGGCTTATATGCGCTTGTTATTTTAAAAATTGTCAGTATGCTCAACATTTTTTTAAGCTGCTCGAGTACAGTGGAGCTCATCCAAATGTTCCCGGCACTTCATTACTGATACTAAAAGAAGACAATGTACTGTAATGCAAATTACATTGATTCACTGCAGTTTACTCAGAGAAAACAGAGTACTATATTTGCACTCACTAAATTCAAAGGGAGGCTTTTCAATAGTTTCTGTCTTCCCCTGGTATATTTGTCTATACTTTTATTTGCTTGAATACAGTTTTCCAGACTTCTGTTTCAGACCCCCTCTCTCAGCACCCTTATTAGTGGGAAATACCAGGGTTGGCCAGCGTTTAATACTACAATACTACATAAGTCTATCTTTCCCCACAGTGAACTGTGAATTCATTAAAGGATGAGTATAGGATTAAACCACAAAAATTGAGTACTGCAGACAATCTCTGCACTCAGAAGAACAGATGGGGAATGGCAGATATTTAAAAATGAAACAACAAGCAATTAAAAAAAGACTTTATAAAATCTCTAACTTTTTTCCTAGTGCATGTTAATTTCAAAGGTGTTGGTAATGGTCAGAATATTGTTGGTGAGCAGCAGTGTTGGTATCATTACATGCAGAATACTAAAACTAGGATAGCAAAATTAGTAGCACTATGCTGCTGAAATTCAAATGGTATTACATATCTACTCCCCACTTTTTCAGATTTAAATATTCATTTGCTTATTATTAGTAATGAACAGAAAACCTTCATCATGTAAATGGTCTTTGTAATTTATCAGGCAGCTACAGCATAAACTGCTTAGGGGTTGGACATCTGGAGAAGTTCTTTAATCACACATAGAACAGAATCCATTTTAGGGGCAGGAAGAGGCCATCCACATCATCAAGGCCCAGATTCTGCAAACACTTAAGCACACACCTATATATGCACACATGAGTAGTACCACTAAATTCAATGAGACTATCCACATGCAAAAAATTAAGCACTTGCATAAACATTTGCAGGAGTAGGACCCAAAACCCTAATTCCTGGTCTCAAGTTCCTGTCACCAACTCCTAGTACACTGAAGGCACCTAATGAAGACAATGGGCTGGAACTTAACAGAGGTATATTGATGTAGCTGCATTGACATCAATGGATCTACAATGATTTACACTGGCTGAGATCCTGGCCCACTGTACACTTTTATGTAATGAAACAGGTTTTCATGTGTGCCTGAGATTATTTAAAAACAAAACAAAACCAAAAAACAAAACCACTTTGTAGGGAAGAAAAGGCCCTTTCCTGCCTTACCCTAGTAGTATAGGCTGCTTCAGGATCATCTTCCAGGACACGGGACATGCCAAAGTCAGACACCTTGCAGACCAAGTTGCTGTTGACTAATATATTTCGGGCAGCTAGATCCCGATGCACATAGCTCATGTCAGACAGATACTTCATTCCAGAGCCAATGCCACGAAGCATTCCCACCAACTGAATTACTGTAAATCTGCCATCATTTTTCTGCAGATGAGGAAGGGGGGGAAAAAATCACATAGCATTAAGTTAAAAGCTACATTACTGCCACAGCTGAAGCTGGCAAAGAGCACACCTCTAGATCTTCATCTTGTTTGAAATGAAATGCAATGTTATTTCCTCATCCTCCTGACTAGTGTCTATAATTCACCAGTAAAGTACAAACCCAGAGGTTTTGTCATTGCTTCCTGTGATGTATGGAATATATCCAGTTTTAATGAATCTACAGCATTGCAAGGCTTTCAAAAATGGAATAAATCAAAACTGCTTCCTATTAAACATGGATTATTTAAGAGCCTACATTTCAAATGTTACATCTACTCTGTATCCCTTCACACCAGCTAGATAAAGATATTAAAAAGTATTTCCCAATTACAAACATTATTAGGTTTATATTCTATATATCCCTCCCTCAACTAGAACAAGAATAAGGAATCAGAGAGTGTTTCCCTGTGTAAAACCTCTTTGGGTTTATTATAAAGCAATCACCTACCCTGAGGAAGGCATCCAAGGAGCCATTCTCCATGTACTCAGTTATGATCATTACCGGTTTACCTAGAGTTTGCAGAAAGAAAAAAACAATTCCTTGATGAACACCGATGTTAATGAGATAAAAATAGGTTGCACATGATTTTACTGCCAAGACACCTGTCTTGCACAATCTAATTTAATTTAAAAAGCGCCATTATGCCTCAGCTGTAGGGATCTGGAAAAGAAATATTATGGGACAAGGACATTTAAGGGTTCCATCTGGAAGGTTAACCCTTTGGGTGACTTGTTGACAAGGTCTTTAACTAAAGTGGCCTTGGGTCTCCAGGGAACCTATGAATGGATAATTGCTCGCTAAAGAAGTAGAAGGGAGGGGGAACCAGATAGAGCTGTTCAAACTTGAAAAATTGTTAGGATAATTAAATTCTTTGCTAGAATATGCATTTTCTTTTCGAGGCAGTCTCAGTGAGCACTTGGATCCTTTTTTCTTCTTTTGAAAAAATCAAAGCTTCAGGGGAGTGGAAAGCTGTCAGCAGCTAAAGATATTCAGATGCAGGTTGAGATTTGAGCATGCAAAATATAAACTCCTTTCCCCCCGTCCCCGACTTTCTCAGTCCGGAACCTGTATCCTGTATGTCTCGCTATTTCTAAATGAGCCTTCTCCATTTCCCGCATAAAATAAACGATTCAGTGAATTGTGTCAAATATTGGGTCAGATGCAGTAGCAGCACTCATCTTTCCATAGTGCAATAGGGAAAAGCTAACTTTAAGAAATGTAAAAAGAAATATTGGGTTACTGACATAGAATGGTGACTAGAAAAATGGCCTCTCCCATAATAATAATAATAATGAATAAATATGCACATATATAATGCTTGACATACAAAGTTATATGGCCCTGATCCTGCAGGTGAGAAACCCCAATGATTTCAATGGACTAAGCACGCATCATGTTCAGACTCTGTGTTTGAAGGATTGAGGCCAATCTAATTACTCTTGTTTTAAAGATGTCCAATGAGAGGCATAAAGAGATTAAGTGATTGCCAAGCGCAGTCCCGTGAGAGGCTGTGTGAATTCTACAAGGAGATCAGCCCCTCAACCCCAACTGAAGTCAGAGACTTGGGATTGCTCAGCTCCTTGGAGGATCAGGCTCTACATAGTGGCAGTCAGAAACAGAAACCAGGATTCCTGCCTCTCTGCTCTAATCGTTAGACACACTGCTTCTTCCTTCAAAAAAAAAAAAAAAAAAATCCTGTCCCTGAGAACATTTACTTTGGTTTTTATACTGACA
This sequence comes from Malaclemys terrapin pileata, assembly GCF_027887155.1. Classification (NCBI taxonomy): domain Eukaryota; kingdom Metazoa; phylum Chordata; order Testudines; family Emydidae; genus Malaclemys; species Malaclemys terrapin. Next base: position 68,166,008 of record NC_071513.1, read on the forward strand.
GTAACGGCTTCGAACAAGGGAATTTTATAGGGGAAAGAGGGTTCAACCAACCTGCAACCTAAACTGCAGATGCCTTCAATATAAAGATAGAGCTGAGTTGGCAAAAACGCACAACTTTTCCTTGCTCCATTCACCAGCAGTATCTGCTCAGAACAATCGACTATTAAAATTGGCCATCTGTGAAATATTTTAGCACTGAAAAGCTCCCATAATTATTTCTACATCAGTGCATTTTTCACTCAACAGAATGCCTCCCCCTTGTAATTCTGCCAGTGGTATGAAAAATCCACACCCCTGAGCGTTGTATCTAGGCTGACCTCCCACCCCCCACCCATGTAAACGGTGCTAGGTGATGCAAGAATGCTTCCATCAATCTGGTTAACAGTGTTCCTATAGCATAGAGAAACCCCCTTCCTTTGGTGCGTCTGCACTGTGGGGTTATGCCAGCAAAATTTCAGTGCCATAATTATGCCACTAAAGTTCCTGTTAACGTAGACGCAGCCTCCGATTCCTGATTCTCCTACCATTTTAGCCAATGCCAAAAACTCTCATTATCATGATCACATGCCATCTTTGCTCATGTAGACCAACATGTGTTTGAAATTGTAATCAGGCAGCTGGATACCTACTCATCTGATTTGCATGAACAAAGGTAAGCCTTGAGCAAAACAATTATGTGTGTGTGATCTTAAAAGCCTTGGCTGAATATTTGCATTCTTACAGGAAAAGGCTGGGATAAGATATCACTCCCCCTCCTTCTCCATACAGGAAAATTCACCTATCTGAGCATTCATCAGTAAGAATGGAAACCACTCTAATCCAATCTGCATATTTCCCCATTTAATTTACCCTTTGCAACTGTGACCGGTCATTCGACAGAACAAATACATCTAAATGAGTTTTAATTAACCTCCCTCAATCAAAATACACTTTGTCAATTTAAAAGAAAAGGAGACTCTCTTTCAGTGCATTAACACATAATTCCATTACTCAGGCGCTGCTTGAGTAGTGGAGAAGTGGGAGGGGGTGAGAGAGGCTGGGGAGGGAGCAAGTTACCATCATCTAGTCAATTACAAAAGTACTTGACTAGCAGCCAATAATACATTCGCACTTTCCTGCTTCCTCTCTTCCAACACTCCACCTCCACAATTTATCTTGCATTTTAGTTTTCAGTTTATTAAATGCATTAATTTATCACAATGTTCAGAAAACCTACAAGAGGAATTGAGATGAATGTCTTCTTAAGTAGCCCTGTTTACCAAACAGCAACAGCTCTGAGGTGATTGAGCTGGCTGGTAAGCAGAAGCACTGCTTCCTGGGAGCCAGATGACAGGACACACTGGGGTCAGCCTACCACCTCCTCAGTGAAAATGTTAAATCATTTTAATTCGGTGAGAACTGCATTAGGCAAATGCCTCCAGTCATTTATAACTGTTACAGCTGTACTAGCTAAGGGGTTTTAGATCCTTGTTGGGATTCCAATACAAAGATCCCCCTGTTGCTTCTCTCTTTTCCAGAAGTGCTATGAAAATCACTGTCTGTAGCAAACATATCACCACCTACTCAGAAACGCCCCCCCCACCTTTTTTTTTTTAAGGGAACAGACCTGCAAAGGTATTTAATTATAATATTATCTTCTAATTAAAGTACTCAGACACTTAGCAAGGCCTGGTAAGCCATAGGCAATAGCAGTCTGAATGACTTTTTTTCCTTGTGGAACTTGAATTTAAAAGAAAACAATGATCTTCTATACTAATTATATTTCCAGTCACAGCAAATATCATGTACATTAGAAGAGGGGAATTCAAGGATATAAAAGAGAGAGACTTTCAAAGGCACAAATGGGAGAGTTAGGAATCCAACTTCCATTTGACATTCCAGAGGGGATGGGTGTCTAGCTGAGATCTTCCCTAAATGAAATATCCTTATTGTCACTGATTTTTTTCCACCCTTTAGCTCATTTCTAAAGTTAGTTCATTAAAAATTATGGGCTCTCCACTCTCACTTTAATCAGCCACTTTATTTCAATATCCAGAGATCTTTTTAATTAAATGCCATGCGTTCTCATTGCTGTGTGAAGGGTTGAATGCACAAACCCCATCACTCGCAACAATGGATGCAGAGGGTTCGTTCTGCTACTACACAGCACTGAAAATGAACCCCTAAATCTGAAGAATCCTCTACTTTTAGCACTCTGCAGATTGTTCTGCAGCTATTCTATGCACTGTATTTGGAGCACAGCCATCTTAAACAGTAACCACAGTCTCAGTGGTGCTTTATAAAGTCAGACCCACATGGGTCTCGCAGGTGTATTTCAGTTGTGGCTTGGAAACGGCATCTGTTGAGCTTTGTCATATTCTTATTGAGACAGAATTCAAAAACTAAGTGAATGCTAACAGGTTTTAAACAAAATAATCGACCAGGTGTTACTGTAAATGGAAGCAAAGCTATCAGAGTCATAAATCAGAGACAACATAAATGCAAGTCTCATACTAAAATAAAGACTACTTTATTTCAAAGACCTGCTCCTCACAGATATGCCTTGTACTTCAAAGCACACTGACACTGTAGTTCTGTTTTGATTTTTTTTAAAGTATTTAAAATACTTTGCTTACCATCTGCCTTCACCTATCTTGTAACAAGCAGCTCAGTCTAGCAAAGGTTTGAAAGATGCCTGCCTGGCATACCAAAAAAATTGCAATATTAATTCCCCTAAAAAATCTTGCACAAGCTGCATGCAGATAGGGTATCAGTTGAAACTATAAACCCATTTACAGCTGACAACAAGATTAATGACTTGTCCTCCACTGATTTCCTCCTATTAGCTATCAGTGGATCTGTTCCATCTGTCACTTAACAGGGGAAAAAAATATGCAGATTTAATTTCTCAATGACTTCCAAACTGGCCTTGTCACAGAAATGACCTACTTACATTTGGTAACTACGCCTTCCAAATGGATGATGTTGGGATGGTCAAATTGTCCCATGATGCTGGCTTCACTTAAAAAGTCCCTCCTCTGTTTGTCAGTGTACCCAGCTTTCAGAGTCTTGATAGCAACACAGATCTCTCTCTTTCCTGGTACTTTGAGACGTCCACTGCACACTTCACCAAATTCACCTGCAGGAAAAAGACCAAAGAATCAGCCATGAACATGAAACGTATGTGACCCTCTGTGGCCAAAATGTAATTGTCAATGCACTTCTGAAAGGTCCTGTTTGTTTTAGGGAGTTGTTATACAAACAACAGTTAGATCTCAAGGTACCTAAACACCAATGAAAGCTATGCATTACAAAAACAGATTTACTGCACAAACACAGATGTCCTGAAACTTACCCACACCTATGACTTTTTCAATCTTTATACAGGAGGCATCGATTTCTTTGGCAAATTCCCGCACAGCTTGGTTTGGATCCTCATATGTAAAAGGATCCACATATGTTCTCACACCTGCAAGATAAAAATGCTTTATTTGATGTCACTGATCTACATGCTACTGAGCACAGAACATACAAGGAGTGAATTCTTAATGGTATACAGCAGCAAAAAAAGTGTCCAGTAAAGATTCACCATGTCGGCACTGACTGAATAAAGAAGAAAGGACTTTAGGAGATTCCAGTGTGCTTTATTTTTAAAGGCAAACATTTAATTTCCCATCTATTAAAACATAGCATCAGGCTTTTGACAGTGAATGAACTCCATATATCACTGATATCGGTAGCAGGCCAACTAGCTGCCTGCAGCCCTGTGACTTAGGCCTGGTTTCCACTACACAGTTAGGTCAATGCAAGGCAGCTTATGTCAATCTAATTATGTCAGTGTACACACTACAGCCTTGTCCCGCCAATGTAAATAACCTGCTACGCCGACATAACTCCACCCCCGAGAGAGGTAGGGCTTCTGTCAGTGTAGTTAGGGGGTGCAGTGTCTGTTTAGATACTGCTCCTTACATTGGCTGTTGGCTATCTTGTCAATTTCATAGCTCCATGCTCCAGCTAGAAACCAGCTGCCCTTGGCTCCCTGTTCCCAGCTGGGTTGTGCCTACCCGGCTCCCCACTCAGGGAGCTGAGAAGCCCATGTGGCTGACACCCACACCTCCAACCTCACTCCTGGCAGAGTATGGGGAGCCAAGAAGTCCGGGCTGCTGCCTGGTGGGCAGCTGAGCTCCCGATGGGGAGCTGTGTGGAACTGAGATCCCTGGCTCTCAACCCCCCACTCTGCCCCTCTTCAGTTGGTGGAAACGCTCCTAGTAAGGAGGTGCACCACCAATAGAGGGAGGGTAGTGTGGACATCACCCACTGCAGTAATTACTGTGGTGGCTGTAAATTGACCTAACATAGGTCAACTTTAATCTGTAGTGTGAACATGCCCTCAGAGAATAAAGTATGCATAACTTCCATTTTTGGGCCAGGGGAGTTCTGAGTTCAGACCCTAAGCTTGATCCTTTACTCAATAAAGCTAGAAACAACAGCATGTTCAATCACTGAGACTATATCTACACTACAGCGCTGTACTGCTTGTGGTGGAGATGCTCTAAGCCAGGGGTTGGCAACCTTTCAGAAGTGGGGTGCCGAGTTTTCATTTATTCACTCTAATTTAAGGTTTTGCGTGCCAGTAATACATTTTAATGTTTTTAGAAGGTCTCTTTCTCTAAGTCTAGAATATATAACTAAACTATTGTTGTATGTAAAGTAAACAAGGTTTTTAAAATGTTTAAGAAGCTTCATTTAAAATTAAATTAAAATGCAGAGCTCCCCGGACCGGTGGCTAGGACCCGGGCAATGTGAGTGCCACTGAAAATCAGCTCGCATACCGCCTTTGGCATGCATGCCACAGGTTGCCTACCCCTGCTCTAAGCCAACAGGAGAGAGCTCTCCCGGGGGGTTAATAGCTCCTGCCTCAGTGAGAGGCAGTAGCTATGTCGGCGGAGAAGCTCTCCTGCCAACACAGCACTGTCTAAACCGGCGCTTAGGTTGATATAATTTATGTCGCTCAGGGGTGTTGATTATTCACACCCGAGTGACGTAAGTTATACTGAAGTAACCTGTAATGTAGACAAGGTCTGAGGAAGGAATGCATGCCTCACATTTCCTCCTCTGGCCCATCCTGAAGCATCCTTGACATATACTGGGCAGAAAAGCATGCCCATCATCTTCAGCCAGAAGTAGAGGTCACCCAAACCTTTGAATGGGAGGGAAGAAAAAAAATCTCCCCCAAAATCCCAAAGGTTTTTTGAATAAAGCCTGCCATTCCCTGCTACTAGATGCTTCGTTTTGGCAGAAGGGGGTTGCAAACAAGGAAAACAGTGAAATATTCATCTCAAGAGGAATGTCATTCTTTATTTTCTAAGCATAAGAACACAGACATGCTTTGTGAACCATATCAAAAAAACCAAGCACCACTGCCTTTTACCTTGATTCAAATGTTTCTCCTCATCTGCCTCTTGCTTAGCCTTACTGTACTTACTGCGTCTGTTGGGATGAAAAAGAGCATTACAATTCAAAATAAATCTCTTAATTTAGGAGATGAACTCAGAATCTTCTTGACCTGCCAAGACTTGAATTGCTGTACCTGACAAGACCTATGTTCTGCGTTTGTCCTACAACAGTTGATCTAATTTATAACCAACAGCAATGCAAGAAGCTGCATTCCTTACACAGCTCTAGGTGCTCCTGTCATCAACAAACTTACCAAGGGAAACACAAAAACTCGAATTTACATCTTTCCATTCAAGAAAAAGAAGGAGGTTTGTTTTGCAGCTACTTTTCTTTAAAACACAGATCTTTGTAATTCTGAAGCCAAATTTTGAAAGGGGACCCAATTAGGCCTCCAGTTTTTTTAGCATAATTAAATGTGGATGCAAATGCTAACATTTAGATGTCTAACTGATTGATTTGCAAGCACAATCAGGCGGACATCTAAATACTAGCCTTTGTACCCACTCCAATTGCACAAAATTAGAGGTGGAATTTAAAAAGCAAGCCCTTTCAGTCTACACATCCGTGAATATTAATATGATAGGTGGTACAGAATATTAAGTTTATACATTTTTATTTCTACACGTAAACACACAACCGTTTATATTATTTATGACTTTAATTTTAAAAAGGCATTGAGTTTAGCTTTAAGCATCAAAGTTTGTGTAGATTTGAGAGACGTTAATACCAGAAACATCTCTGTAGTGAGGACTTTTATACCAAAAGCTGCCAAGTTTGGATCTAAGGTTTGGTTTGGCCCATTATAAAGAGCGGGGGAGAGTTGAAAAGTACAGAGCCAGATCAAAAGTCAAAGGAACCCAGAGCTGAGGGTTGTTGCTGCCCAACTACTCCATTTGCTTGCTCCTCTATGGGCCTCCTAATCTCTGACCTCATGATACTGACCTCCTTTGTAAAACACTCTTGAGACCTACTACATCTGAACATAAGTACAGCCATAGTGGGTCAGACCAAAGGTCAATCTAGCCCCGTATCCTGTCTTCTGACAGTGGCCAGTACCAGGTGCCTCAGAGGGAATGAACAGAACAGGTAATCATCAAGTGATCCATTCCCTATCGCTCATTCTCAGCTTCTGGCAAAAAGAAACTAGGGACACCGTCCCTGCCCATCCTAGCTAATAGTCATTGATGGACCTATCCTCCATGAATTTAGTTCTTTTTTGAACCCTGTTATAGTCTTGGCCTTCACATCATCCTCTGGCAAGGAGTTCCACAGGTTGACCGTGCGTTGTGTGGAAAAAAAAAGTCCTTTTGTTTTTTTTAAACTTGCTATTAATTTCATTTAGTGACCCCTAGTTCTTGTGTTATGAGAAGGAGTAAATAGCACTTCCTTATTTACTTTCTCCATACCAGTCATGATTTTATAGACCTCAATCATATCCCCGCTTAGTCATCTCTTTTCCAAGCTAAAAAGTCACAGTCTTATTAACCTCTCCTCATATGGAAGCCGTTCCATACCCCTAAAATTTTTTGTTGCCCTTTTCTGAACGTTTTCCAATTCCAATATATCTTGTTTGAGATGGGGCGACCACATCTGCACACAGTATTCAAGATGTGAGGGTACCATGGGTTTATATAGGGGCAATATATTTTCTGTCTTATTATCTATCCCTTTCTTAATGATTCCCAACATTCTGTTTGCTTTTTTGACTGCCACTGCACATTGAGTGGATGTTTGCAGAGAGCTATCCACAATGACTCCAAGATCTCTTCCTTGAGTGGTAACAGCTACTGATGAAAAGTGCTACACATCAGAGCTAGGTATTGTTATATAGCATATATATATGATCAAGTGCTGCTCCTACTGATGACATCAATGGTGAAACTTTCAACAGTCCAGACTGGGACTGGCTGGGCAAGGAGATTGGGACTGGAAGCCAGGGGGACTAAACTCAGATAAGAAACATGTGTGGGGAGACTGGGACTGGCTACATAAAGAGACTGGGACTAGTAGCCCGGGGGCAGGGGCAGTGAGAAAATGAGTGAAATGGACTACATGAGGAGCCTGGGGAAGAAGACTGGAGTGGCTAGACAACTAGAATGATAAGGGGTGAGACTGAAACTTGGACCTGGACCCTGGAGGGAGAAACTAGGACTGTCTGGGCCAGGAGACTGGGATTGGAATGAGAAGCGTTAGGAATGGGGACTAGGACTAGGTTGGAGAGGAGAATGGGACTGGGTTGAGGAGACGGGGTGGCAAAAAGACAGGACAGGGGCAGGTTGAAGGAGATAGGGTAGTAGGGGTCACGTTTGGGGAGAACAGAAAGAAGGATCTGTGACTACCACAACATTATCCCCTCCAGAGCCTGGAATGAACTCAGAATTCCTGAAGGCTGTCAGCAAATACTTGTGATATGCATTGACAAAGTACGTCTCATCTCCTTTCAGTGTTTCTCCATACAGAAGATGAGAACCTATGTCTGTTTATCTGTTTCTCCAGTAGCTAAAGTGGCATTTCCTAACTTCTGAGTGCTTGCTTTTGCAATCATAAGGTTCTTCTAACACAGTTTATCGCATGCAATATGCTAAATAATTTGCCAACAACATTGAGGGGAAAAAACACCAAACAGTCCCACACTGCCCTTGATCCAGGACTCACAGCTCCCTAGAATGTCCTGGGAATTGCATTCATATACCAAGGACTGCACATGCCACAAATGCCTGTGAACTTCTTTCTTTGCTAAGTCAATTAGAAACCAATACTTTCAAATACAAGGAAACCATTAAAAAACCTCTCTAAATCCAAATGCTGAGTTAAGCCGTTTTCACTGCCTGGGAACCGACTGTTGCAGTAAATCAAGGGACCAAATTCTGCCCTCATTTACGGGGGGAGAGGGTTGCATAGGGTGAAAGTCAGCACAAAATGTGACCCAATGTCTATAAGTGTATAATAGGAACTGACCTTTAGCAGAGAGGAACATGTGAGCAGTGCTATTGTTGTGCATGCACAGAACGCTTTCAGTTAAGTAAATGATCACCATGCAGCCTAACTTAGGAAAAAAGTTATTCTGAATTTTATGTATGACCCCTCCAACCTAATTCAATTAATACTGAAATGCAGAAGTGAGAAATGCAATGCAAATGTGTGTTACATGAAAGTGACTTAAGTATTAAAATATCCTTTTTGTCTTGTTTAAAAACTTCCCTCTAAGCCCTACACAAAAACTAGCCCAAAACACCCTAGGACGCATAACAGGTAAAAGGAAACACAGGAATTACTGTTCAAGCAATATAATTGTAGCTTATTAGCTTTTAATAATACCTTCCAAACTAACTATCTGCTTCCACTTCTATCTTTGTCACCTGTTGACCTTTTCTCCTTGGCTTGGGGCGGGACACTGCTGTCTACAATTGTCCCTGGGGGAGGGGAAAAACCCTGGAAGCTCATTATTCAGTCATTGAGCCATAGGGAGGAAATCTGGACATGAACTGACATCCACAGAGAGCTCACCTGAATGACAGAAGGAAACCTTTGTCCCAGGTTTGAATTCCATAATTATAGGGATTTCAGGGGTGGTGATTAAATAGGGGCGGTGTTCAGGAAGAGAATACAGAAGCTTTCACAAACTGCAGGGGTCAGAAATGCGGGCAAGTCTACAGGTGGGACTTGGAGATAAAGAAGGGGTGGGGCTTTTTTCCCTATAGGCCTACCCCAAAAACAACAAAGGGGGGGATTAGCATGTATTGTGGTGAAGCAGCATGCACTCTGGGCTGCTCTCTCAGCCTCTGCATGGCTGCTGGCACCTTTACCATTTACAAACAAAAGGGGAGCTGAGGGTTAAGAGCTGCTCTGATTAAAATACTGCCTGCCAGGAGAGCACAAGGCTATGACTGAGGTAGCCTGGTGATCCAAGGCTCATTAGCAAAAGGTGGACAACTCATTCAGCTAAATGCCCACCACCTGCCTCAGTGAGTGGGGGAATTTGATGGGGTCAGCAGTGAAGGGGGACAGTTGCTAAGGGACACCAGGTAGCTCCCCCCCTGAGAGTCTCTGGCACCCACTGGCCAGCTGGGGGGCGGGGGGCAGCATTCCCCAGCTCTCAGGATTTATCCTGGAGTGGGAGCCATATGGAGCCTCTTTCAGCTCCATTCCAGGAGTCCCACACTACCTATCCTGAACTAGGAATGGGCACCTGGCCTGACAGATGCTGCTGGTCTGGCTAATCGCCCATTTGAGGGGTCAGGAAGGAATTTTTTCTCCCATAGGCCAAGTGGTAGAGGACCAGGGAGTTTTTCGCTGTCCTAGCTGTACCGTCAAGCCACAGTGGGTTAAGTAGGAAAGTGCTTAAGATTGGGTTGTTAACTCGTCACAACCTGGGGCCACTTTCCACTGCAGAGGAAAGGCTTAAATTAACAGTTCCCAGAGTAAAAGACCTGGAATTTGGTGATGAGCCCAAGGGACAGGGTGAGTCCTTGTGGCCCTCATGGTCCCCACCCTTCTGCACCCTCCATCCCCCTTGTAAGGGTTGTGGGAGGAAGGGTGCTAGGACTCAGAAAGAGAGTAGAATCCAGGAGGGGAAGGTGTAGGTTAAGGAGAGCCTACCCCAAGTTACAGGTTATATGGTAAGGAGCCCTATAACCCCTTCACTAGAACCAATTAAATGCCTGGTATAGAAGAGTGTGGGCGATGGGCGGGTAGTACTTGTCTGTGCCAAAGTTTAATAAAAGCTGCTGCCTGCCACATAATTCCATACCTGAGTCTGTCTTTGTTTTGTTGCTGTGTCTGCAACAAATTTGGAGAGTGTAAGGTAAACCAATCTACTAGCCAAGAGACCTCTTTACATGACACATTTGTTTAAAAAAAAAATCATTTCATTAGATAATCAAAAAAGGATTCGTAAAAGCCATCTTTCTGCACTCAACTCCCTTCTGAAAATAAAGCCTCATCTTCTTGCGTCAAATGTTCCCCAAAAGCTACATTTGAAATAGTCTGAATTTAGCAGCGTGCTTGTAGGAAAGCTTTGTAGAAATGCTCAAGCTGCCATCTGTCCTTTGCTGTATGAATTTACATGACTTAATCTACGCAAGTTTAAACTAACACTTAAGTGGATTAATCCTAATGTTAACAAACTCTCCCAGGGACAGAAGAGAACAACATATTCTCGGGCTCCTGGAGGTAGGAGAGTCCTTAGGAAAGTTTCTACCGTGAAGATGAATTTTGTTTTTTTGAGCACTGATTTGATTTAATGCTAAATGACAATATTAGTCCCAGTTTCAGACGTGGGCACCCTAAATGGATATCCCTATCCCACATTAGGATACTGAGATGAGAACAACTGCACAAAATGGAGGTTTGTATACCTAAGTGCAGACCTGATGGCACGACTATGAGATTTAGGCCAAGTGTACACTAAAAAAGGTTTGCTGGTGTAGCTACACTGGTAAAGCTTCCTGGTGCAGGCGGTTTGGCGAGCAAAATAAGCTATGTTGGCAAAAGTCCTTTTATGCCGGTATAACAATGTCCACTCTTGGGCTTCTATTGGTATAGAAATGTCACAAAAATTCACCTCTCCTACCAATATAGCCATACTGGCAGAAGTTTCTAGTGCAGATCTGGCCTCAGGTGCCCCTACATACATTTAGCTCCAACTACTGGAGCTAAATGTATGTAGGCAGGTAAGTGCTATGATAAACATCCTAAATGCACTGATATTCAGAGAACATCCCATGAAGGGGCCTCATGGTTTTTGCTGCCTTAGCATTTTGTTTACTTTGTTATGTCTTTTCTCTTCTGCAGCCTCTCTAAAACCTAATGAGGCAGAGGTGTGGGGCATCTTTGAACCCACTGCCACTTGACTAACTTATCTGCATTCCCACCAGCACTTAGGCCAGCCTTTGGTCCTGGCTACCAGCCTGCTCTTTATCTGTGTTTTGTCCAATTTAAACACTTCTATGCAGAGATAACTAAACAGACAGCCTGAGTGGGGAGAAGAATTGGCTGAGTACGCATCAGCATCAGCGAGTCTGTCAGCTACCAGGCTCCAGGCAGCCTTTCCTTTGACAGCTTTATGGCCGATACTAAAGAGAATCAATACTAGGGCACGGGGTTGACATTTCATTTTCTAAAAAGTGATCCATTGAGGGCCAATCACCAAGCCGTGTTTATCAGCCTTGAGAAGTGACTTTTTTTTTTATTGGGGGAGGTGGGGAAGGAATCATCTCAGAACAACTCGACAGGCTCAATTCTCCAAGGTGGCGACTCATAATTAGAAATCCAATGTATCCTGCTATCAATCTGGCTTTAAATAATAAAGTGATCAATAAAAGCAGAGAGCAGATTAAGTCATCAAGCCCTGGTGATGCTATTTTCTGTTGCAATGGCTTTTAATAAACCTGTCTCTCTGCATTACATTTTCATATGTTCTTTTCCTCTTTTTTCTTGCCAGCACGGATGCTTTGAGCTGAACACCCACAGAAAGCCGTTACAATGCATGACTACTTACCAGATATTATAATCACACTGATTTAACTGCTCTTTTTAAGATGATTTTAAGTGAAAGAGTAAATCAAAAGGAAGTTGTGCCCATTTATAGCTAATGCAATCAGACCCTACTTGTATTCTCTCCTCTCTGATATGAGATTTTGTAGTGATTTTTCTGAGGGGTAAACCTTGTTTTGGGGGCAGAAGCGGGTGCTTGATGGGAGATTATAGTTCTGCCTGACAATGTAAGCAAAGGACCCAATCTGGTGTGTTACTGTAACAAAGTATTGAGTGCCTATGGCTTCTCTTTAGTGCCTTTCTTCCCCACAATGGAAGAACTACCCCAATGGCTGATGCAGACATGTACAGACAACCGGGGGTATTAAAACCAAAAACACCCAAGCAAGACTGTTTGAGGTTCTCCATGCACGTTACTTCACTGCAGTACTGCTTTCCTTCCCCTGCATATAACAAGCCAACCCAAGAAGATCCCCTGTACTCAGACTCATTAAACTCAACAACAAATTACAATATCCGCAGCTCTCCAGTTGGCTTGTTTCTCAATCCCAGTTACAGAAATCAGCTTTGCATTTGAAGGGCAAATAGCGCTGGAACTATTACCATTACATTACATACTGCTGTGGTACTAATGCTGAGAAGATCAAAGCTACATGGGAGAGGGCTTGTAATGCAAATGCACTGTTTATGATGCTAATCAAAGAATTCAGCTTTGTTTGGAGGAGACAAAAAGCTCCCTTATGAAAGAGAGAGGGAGAGAGAGAGGCTTAAGTTCTTACCTCCTGCTGATGACAAAAGCAGCAATGAGAATGACCACAAGAACAACACTGCCAGCCACTGAGACAAGAAGCACTGTGGGATTGGTACCATCACCAATGATGGGGGAAGGAACTAGAGACAGAGAAGACATCAGTTAGTGTCACACACCCAGGGCAAAGCCACCTACAGTACAAAATTGTCATGAGCAACACTTAGTGCTGTGTTCTGGTTTGCAGAGCAGTTCAGGGTATTACTCAAAGCCAGTCTCAGGCCTTCATTATGTATTCATTCAACATAATTTTCCAGGAGGGCCCTAATTAGTTAAAGACATTATGTTTGATAATGGTTTGGGGAACTTCAACTTGCTGAGAACAAGGACTTTCTCTCCTTCGCCCCTCCATTCTCAGTCAGAGGGTATAATGCCTATTTTATTGCCCACTGAATTGCTTCCCAGTTTACTTTATTTTTTTTTAATGGACCAGATGCTCATTCCTCACTGACACAAACAGAGCAAGTTGTTTTTAAAATGTCTTCCCTCTGCCTGGTGGATTGACTATTTTAAGTTTTCTCATGCCATGCCTGAGGGAAGTTAACACAGTGTGACGTGACCTGAAGTGATTTAAACAGACCTGCATAATGGAAATTAAAGAAACATGTTCGGTCATATCCTCTTCCTTCCGCTGTCTTAGGAAGCAAACACTCCATTCACATTTTTGTGGACTATTACATGTTACCTTGACTTAAACAAGTGAGAACCTACCCAGAGATAGCACAATCTACAAATGCCTCCCTTTGCAAAACTGTGTAAGAGAAAACACAAAAGCAAGGAGATACACACAACATACCTCACTGATTCATATAAAAAAAGGAGAGTACATTAAAAAAGGAGAGTAATTGGGGTTTATCCTTCTCTAGATGAGACACACTGGAAATTTATGCAAATAATTCATATTAGCATTAAAGGAAGTTGAGAATATAAATCTCCATGAATCAATGAGAGAAAAAGCTTCAGAGCATTTATAGTGTGTACTTCTACCATACCACATTCAGATTTCTTCATTAAGATTTGTAAGTATCTTTCATCCAGTATGCAGCACGTCCAAATAACTGTGTCACATTTACTAAGGCCGGATCAGAGAAACAACAGTGGAAATGGCAGTCAACAGCCATTTTTACAAATCATAGTGCCATGCAGGAGTATGGCACAATATGGATGCCACATTCAAGTGAATAAATGAAGTCAAACTCCCAATGAGCAGCTCAGTCAAATTCAGTATAATCTGAGTAGAGTAAAGAAAGAAAGAAAAAAATGGGGGAAGGAATGTATCTACTGTCAGCCCTGCGCCAATGATGCACATGTTGTTACCTGTGTTAGTCGTGAACTCAAACGGCCCACTGAAGTCCCCATATCCCGCTGCTGTCCTGGCTCGCACATGAAACACGTATGAAGTCAACGGGTTCAGGCCTTTGATATCTGTGTTCCTGACAGCTGTCTTCACAATGCGATAGCTGCGCTCATTTTGGTCCTAGGAGCAACAGAGCACAGGGGTGAGACACGCAAAAATGTCTCCCTGCACAGTGAACCCTGGACCCCAGTTCACTGCCAAATCTGTCTGAGGCTATGATTAATAGCAATTGACTTTTCAAAAGATCCCTAAAAAGGTTTTTGTTGTTACCCTTACTAGTACTGGGTTTTAAAGGGGGTCTTGGGGATGCCAGAAAGGATGATGGGGATGGTAGGTCTAATGTTCAGGTATCAATGACTGTTTCAGAAATCGAACGGGAAAATTCTCTGGAAAGTAGCCAGGTCTTCAATCATGATCCTGCTGATGAACAAATAACATTTTATTCTTGCTCACTCTTTCTTTTTCCCCTCTTCCAGCCAGGAGCTACATATCCAAGAAACCCTTGGGAAATGTCTGCCAGAAAGCCCATGTCTTAAAGTCTATTTCAGGCTGGAAAATGTGTCAGAAAATGTTGTAATCTAGTTTCAGTGAAAATCAGCTGCCCTTTTCTGGCTTTATTAGGGAGGCAAATAAGCGATTACCTTTAAAAAAAGAAAAAAAGAGAGAGAGAGAAAGAAAAGGTAATTGTTCATTTTTCAGGCAACCTTGAAATAGCTCTTTTCATAGTTCTGTACTTGAGGAGAGACAAATTATTTTGTAGAAATAATGTCTCTCTATAACTTGGAAAGGCTGAAGAATATAATTTTCTTTTCCTTATTTTCTATTAAAAGCCATCAAACCCACACCATCACTCTAAGCAGAAGCCATCGACTTAAACAGATATTATTATTATTACTGTGTTACATACTTCATTATTACACTTCTATCTCTGACGTAAGGCTAATGTATCACTACTTCTCAGCTATATTGATTCTCATTATAAATATGCTAACTGTAAAAACCTGGTTCTAAGAGAGAAAAAAAGAAAAACCCAAATACACTGTTAGAGCAGAGTGCAGTATATTATTCTCATTATTCAGTGTAACTGTTCAAATGTATGAAATCCCTAATTGATTATGATTATGAAACCAAACCTATTTGGTCCCGATAATGAGATCCTATCTGGGAATGGCTGTAATGGAAACAAACCTCATCTGATCATTTTTAGTAATACCTTCTCATAATATTTGACTTCATATTCCAAGATGACTCCATTCGGCCTGTCAGGTTCCAGCCAGGCCAATGCAACGCTGTGCCTTGTTATTTCTTTAGCCTGGATCAAAGCAATTGGAGACGGAGCTGACAAGAAAAAAGAAAAACTGTATATTAGCAATATTTTATTTTTAAATGAGGATCATGTATTTTTAATTGTAGCTTTCCTACTCAATGGGCTTTGTGAATCTATAGCACTGCCGGGAATTAAAACGTCTCTTGAAGAAAAGACTTGTGTTTGCGCATAAGGCTGCTATTTTTGCTGCTATTACCTACAACACAGTGAGCTTTTATTCTTAAAGAAAGATTCTCTAACAAGCCCATTCTTGGATTCTAGTTCATACTAGAGCGGGAGTCTCTGAAGTAACAGCATGGTGGTCCAAGTACTGTCATGTTATATCATGCCTAGAGCCAAATCCCTGTAAGAGGCTAACATACTAGAAGATGTTGGCTCATTTCTGAACTTTACTAAACGTGCTGCATGAGGCCTTGGAATTGTTAGTTCTGGCTCTATAGCAATTCCACATATTCACCTTCCAATATTAACTGCTGTCATTTCACTAGCTATTAACATTATAAGAAATGGGATATTGACCTTTGGATCAGTCCTGGTCCTTCTGAAGTTGAGGGACTTTTGCTTCAGTGAGAGCACAACTGGGCCCACTGTGTACAAATTCAGCTTCTCCCATGAACACTGGGATACTTGCATCTCAAATATATAGGCAAGGTTTCTGCCACCCTAACTCATGCTGTGAAGTACCATAGTTTGTGAGTAGTCCAACTGAAGTAAATGGGCTTACTCCAGATGGTCAGATTCTGACTTTAATGGGACTACTTGGGGAGCCAGGTGCTACCCACCATGAAGAAGACATCAGAATCTGGTGTATTGTGAATAAGACTCCAATGGTAACTGTCCCTATATAAAAATTATAGCTAGTTACAGTTGGATTACAGTACCATACACTTCCAATTCCACTCACAGGGCAGAAAGGAAACATGATTTTGGAAAATTAGCCATGTATCCAACAAAATTCAACTCAAATTTACATCCTTGTTCAATAATAAGGGCTACAATTAAAAAGACAATGAAATATTTCTCAATGTGCACTTCAATTGGGCCCTTGATAGTGCTGAAGTTCAGTTTTTGACTTGTTGGAGGACAAAGCATTTTCCCTGGGACTATGACAGTAACAGATTCACAGCTCTGCTGGGGGAATGGGTTTGCTGAAGATTTATGAACCAGGCTGCCTGGTTCTTGTTGTGTTGCTGTGTGGTCACGTCTCTAGCCAGCTGTTATCAAGCCCCGCCACTACTGACAATAGCTGATACAAATGGTGGGGTCTCCCGGGATGAAGAGGGACATTCAGGAAATTTTTAATCTTATCTAACAAAGCCGTTCTGTATAACCAGAGATTAGAGGTCTTCCTAAATTGAATGTATTTCCTCTTTTGTCCCTGAAACCCTAGAAAAGTACAGATTTTTATTTTTATTTTTTTAACTCTGGGATGAAGATCCATGAAAGTAGTCAAAAGAGAAAGGAGGATGTAATGTGTATCCCTGAAAACTACAGAGAAAGACAGAGAAATAAAATAGTCACAATAAATGAAGGGAAAATTGAACGCGAAAGCTTCAAACCTACTTGACCGTATCAGACAGCTCGGATGGGAGTGAAAATAACCAGTAGGCACAACACACATAGTCACAAAAGGGAGTCTTCTTGCTGAAGTGAAGCCATCAGGGAGCCTCTTCCTGATTTATTATTTGACAGCTTGGCATCTCTGTTAGAAATGCCTCCAGACCCTTTCTCTCTGTCTGTCTGTCTCCGTGTCTCATGTGCACAGACAGATACTAGATGACAGAGGAGACTATAAACATAAACCAACAGGGAGGATTCAGGTGTGTTCCATCAAGTTATGGATGTGACATGACTGGGATTGGTAATGCAACTCTCCTGCTTGATAACCCAGTGGCTTCTAAACCAAGGGCACATTTTATTCCCTTTGCTCTGCAGTAACATCACTGCTTAGCTAATAAAATGGAAATCAGGTTCATTTTCTGTGTGCGCACACACACACAGCAGATTAGCAATAACCCAACCAGAGAAAAACCTGCTTAGTTAACCAGTGCCAGGCAGAAGGCAGAGATGTCATTCTTTCACAGGGAATCTGTCACTTATTCCGATCTGACCCCAGCAATCTCAGATAGAAAATTTGTTCACTTTATGGTTTCCCTCCCTCATTATTGTTCTAATGGCCCCACTCTTCTATTTCATTTCTCCAGGCCTAGATATTGGAATATAAAGAGCTCTTTCCATGCAATGGTGAGCTACAGAAATACAAGACAATCTGGTTTAGCTCTGCAGTAAAATGGTTATTCATGGCACATGAATACACACTGAACTCCTCTTTACTTAGAGCATTCAGTCCCTATGGGTTAGCAAATGTTTTTCCACCTGCCCACATTATATCTCAAAAATTGTTCACTTACTCTCATGCATTTCGACATACTGAAGAGAACAACCTGGCGCTAAAACAGGTACGGATGGGCTAGATACCCTAATAGTTCATTTCTATCTCTATTTTCTATGAATTAAGCTAAAAGTTGCACCCTACTTTCACCCTCTTGTTCCTTACTGGTCATATGTTGAGCATGATACAGCTTAATTCTACTTAACCCTTCATCCAGCCTTCATTGTGTTAATACTATGAAATGAAATATTTCCAATCCTATAGTGCATAGAAAACCTAACAGCCCAGATTCAAGTGTTGGTCACCACAGTCAACTTTATGAGGGTGGAGCTTTGCTTTTCCAGGGCCTCTCCAGAATCTCCCTTTGGGGGCATATCCTGCTCCTCCACACTCTGCGTGGAAAGCCCTGAGCACGTGTAGTACTGGTGCTGCATGGAATGCCAGAATGTGGGGACCCCTTGCAGGGGTTCCACACCCCCTTGTGTGTTGTAGAGCTGCGAATAAGTAAAGGGTGGTGTCTTTGGGGAGGATCTGGTGGATCTGTTGTCGCGTGGATCCACTGGCTGATCACCCTTACTCCTGTGTAAGTGGTGGCTTCAACAGTCACAGGGACTAATATAGCCCACTGCTTGGGGAAGCTGGAAATGTTCCTTCCCACACCGAACCCCACTCAACTCTCCCGAACACAGCCATTTTCTTAGGCTTTGTGCAGGGCCCACCTTTTGGCCCATAAAGAGTTACGGCTATAAGAGTGCCTTTTTTGAGAAAATTGGAGTTTGGGTCATCCTAGGGCTTGTCATCCACATTACCAAGTCAGACACAATGCTGACAATGACCAAACAATTAGTGCATACCAGGACAAATTGTGTTCAGCAGCACATCAGCTAATCATGATTAGAACCCAGGGAACTAAGAATGCATTGTGTCAGCTAATTGTAGTAAACTTTGACAAAGGATCCTATGGAGATGTAGGATAGTCCTATGGTTTTGGGACTAGCCTAGGATTTGGAAGACCTGGGTTCCTTTCTCTGCTCCGCCACAGACTTCCTGTGCAACTTTGGGCAACTGAATGTGCCTCAGCTCCCCATTTGTAAAATGGGGATAGCTCACAGCTGTGTGATGATAATAAATAAAGTTTGTAAGGTACTCAGATGCTATAGTGATAGGGGGCATTAGAAGTATCTTAGAGAGACAGACTCTTCACAAGCATATTTGAACAGGCTAAAATGTTGTAATGTAGACAATGCCTCCAGGCCTAATCAGAATAACTTGACCAAACAGGATAACAGAGAAGTTTGAGTCATTTGATATAGTTTCACAGATGTGTGTGCAGAGGTGGGATATGAAGGAGTCAAAAGAGTTTTTGGCAATTCTTTCCCTGCTCTGCTTTCTTTACCTCTATTCTGGCTAACCCTTCCACTCTCTTTTCTTAATTTAGATGCTATATTGGCGATTTATCCCACTGATTTATAAACAAGATACAAAGAGCAATAATACAAATGAGATAACTCTCTGTGCAGTGGAATGGAATTCCAATGCTGCTTCCCTCCACCCCCCCCCCTTTATTTTTTAAATGTCTGTGACGTTGTGCAGTCTATATGGTTTTATAAAAACATGATAATAAGTGAATATAATGTAACTGGGATAGTTTTATAAAGATTTGATGATAAGTGAATATAATGCAACTGGGATATGCTTAGTGCAAAAGGTCTCTTGTAAGCAGGGCCGGCTTTAGGCCGATTCAGCCGATTCGGCTGAATTGGGCCCCGCGCCAAGAGGGCCCCGCGCTGCAGCTATCAACCCCGCCCTGCCCCCAGCTCACTTCCCCGGCCCCTCCTCCCCTCCCCTGAACGCTCCGCCCCCTCCCCTGCTTCCGAAGTCTGAGACGAAGCAGGGGCGGGCCAGCAGCACGAGGTAAGCTGGGGTGGGGGCGGGAGAAGGGCTCCGGGGAGGCGCGCCCATCCCGCAGGCCCCAGCGGCTCCAGCCCGGCCCAGTCCCCTGCGGCTCGGGGCCCCCCGTCCCCCAGCGCGGCTCGGCTCGGGTCCCCCCCCCAGCGCGGCTTCCGCGGCACGGTTGGGATCCCCCCACCCCGGCGCGGCTTCCGCGGCGCGGCTGGGATTCCCCCCGGCGCGGCTCCCCCCATCCCCGGCCCCCCGGTGGTGCGGCTCGGGTACCCCCCACCCCCAGCGCGGCTTCCGCGGCGCGGCTGGGATTCCCCCCGGCGCGGCTCCTGCGGCGCGGCTCGGGTCCCCCCGTCCCCGTCCCCCCGGCGGCACGGTGTGGCTCGGGTCCCCCTGGCGGTGCAGCGCGGCTCGGGCCCCCCCCCCCCACCTCCGGCGCGGCTTCTGCGGCGCGGCTGGGATCCCCCCCCCGACCCCTGGCGCAGCTTCCGCGGCGCGGCTGGGGTTCCCCCCGGCGCGGCTCCTGCGGCGCGGCTCGGGTCCCCCCGTCCCCGGCCCCCCGGCGGCACGGCGCGTCTGGGATCCCCCCCCACCCCCGGCGCGGCTTCTGCGGCGCGTCTGGGATCCCCCCCCCCAACCCCCGGCGCGGCTTCTGCGGCGCGTCTGGGATTCCCACCCCCGGCGCGGCTTCTGCGGTGCGTCTGGGATCCCCCCCCCCACCCCCGGCGCGGCTTCTGCAGCACGGCTGGGATCCCCCCCCCCCCCCCGGCGCGGCCCCCGCGGCGCGGCTCGGGTCCCCCCGGCCCCGGTCCCCCCGGCGGCACGGCGCGTCTGGGATCCCCCCCCACCCCCGGCGCGGCTTCTGCGGCGCGTCTGGGATCCCCCCCCAACCCCCGGCGCGGCTTCTGCGGCGCGTCTGGGATTCCCACCCCCCCCCACCCCCGGCGCGGCTTCTGCGGTGCGTCTGGGATCCCCCCCCCCACCCCCGGCGCGGCTTCTGCAGCACAGCTGGGATCCCCCCCCCCCCCGGCGCGGCCCCCGCGGCGCGGCTTGGGTCCCCCCGGCCCCGGCCCCCCGGCGGCGCGGCTCGGGTCCCCCCGGCGGCACGGCTCGGGGCGGGGCTTGCAGCAAGCCCCGCCCCCAGGAATCAGGCCCCGCTCTTGGTAAAGCCGGCCCTGCTTGTAAGGTATCATTACAAAGCTCATAATCTACTGAGTGTGATCATCCTATTTGTATAAATGTACCACTCTTGTATCTAAAACTAGAAATATGAAATATAACTCTGAGGGCCTATTGTAATTATGTAAAGTGTGGGCCATTAATGATGGTTTGGAATCTTGATGACTCCCATTAACAAGGACCATTGTCTGCAGCTGACTGTGTTTACCTGTTAAGTCTTCCTGTATATGTGTGTGCAAGTGGGCAATGAAGTCTTGCAATGACATGTGATCATGTCACCTGAACTGGAATCCATCTTTAACCTGGTGCTTTTCCAGTGTGTGTGGGGGGTGGAAACCCAGAGGGACAAAGGGTTCCCGCCTTATGCAAAAGATATATAAAGGGGTGGAAGAGAACAGAGGGGGAGAGGAGCCATCATGAAGAATCCCCTAGCTATCACCTGAGCTGCAACAAGAGCTGTACCAGGGGAAAGAATTGTGCCCAGGCCTGGAGGGTTCCAGTCTGAAAAAAAACTTACTGAAGCATTTCTGAGGGTGAGATTATCTGTATTCAGTTTGATTAGGCATAGATTTGCGCATTTCATTTTATTTTGCTTGGTGACTTACTTTGTTCTGTCTGTTACTACTTGGAACCACTTAAATCCTACTATCTGTATTTAATAAAATCACTTTTTATTTAGGAATTTACTCAGTATGTATTAATACCTGGGGGAGCAAACAACTGTGCATATCTCTCTATCAGTGTTATAGAGGGCGAACAATTTATGATGTCAAGTATCAGGGGGTAGCCGTGTTAGTCTGTATCTACAAAAACAACAAGGAGGTTAGTCTTTAAGGTGCCACCAGACTCCTTGTTGTTTTTGAACAATTTATGAGTTTGCCCTGCATAAGCTTTATGCAGGGTAAAACGGATTTATCTGGGTTTAGACCCCATTGGGAGTTGGGCATCTGAGTGCTAAAGACAAGCACACTTCTGTGAGCTGTTTTTAGGTAAACTTGCAGCTTTGGGACAAGTGATTCAGACCCTGGGTCTGTGTTGGAGCAGACGGGAGTGTCTGGCTCAGCAAGACAGGGTGCTGGAGTCCTGAGCTGGCAGGGAAAACAGAAGCAGGGGTAGTCTTTGCACATTGGGTGGCAGCTCCCAAGGGGGTTTCTGTGATCCAACCCGGCACAATGTCATGCTACTTTTCCCTCTGATTTACTTTGCTAATGCTGTATAGCAGAACCCCATTTATTCAAATGGAATGGCATACATGGATTTCATTCAGATAATTGAGGATTCATATAAATGATACGTATTGGAGACATAACCTCCATTATTCAAATTTAAGTTTTCAGATAACCGGTCTAGTGTACTGGAAAATTGAGGACCTGAACTCATTTAAACATCTTTGCTGGAACTACTCTCTTGTCTGTTAATGAAATACCCATGCGGGGTATCCTCACACAGTTACAACCCATACAAGACGGGGACCCCATCCTGAATGAAATCTTTCCTGAACCCCCTCTTCTAGCCTTCATCTCCCTCCCCCCCCCATATCTCTCCAAGCTTACTATCAGAAACAAGCTCCCCACAGACTAGGACACACCAATTCAAAGCAGCGTCAGACTCTGCCAGAACAAAAGATGTAAAACCTGATAATCAACAACCCCCACAACACACCTTTCAAGATCCATGGGTCCTGCACATGCCTATGACAATATGTGGTGCACTGCATCCAGCACACTAAATGCCCCAATAACAACTATGTAGGTGAAACCAATAAGTGCACCGTCAAATGAACTCACGCAGAAAAATTATAAAAGCCAAAAACACTATATCACCCGGGGACAAAGTGATGACTCTATATCTGACCTCTCAGTCCGCATCCTCAAAGGAAACCTGCACAACACCTTGAAAAGACGAGCCTGGGAGATGAAATTCATAACTTTGCTAGACACTAAAAATCATGGACTGAACAGAGACAGTGAATCTATAACCAACCCCTTTCCCAAACTTCTCTTCTTCCGCCCCTCCAAGCCCCCCATTACTGGAGAGATGTTAATGGGCTACTTCACCTTGAATGATCCCTTGAAATATGTGTGAACTATTTATGCTAAACAATCTATTCCACCTTGTATTTAGCCTTGACACTCTGGGTACATTTCCCAGACCTGAAGAATAGCTCTATGTAAGCTCGAAAGCTTCTCTCTCTCACCAACAGAAGTTGTTTCAATAAACTATATTACCTCACCCACCTAGTCTCTCTAATGAAAAAAAAGTGTCTTTTATTTTTTAATTCAATATCTGGGACAAGCAATTGGTTGATCACAAACTACGTAACTGGAAATGTTACTCTTCCCAAGACATCCAAGCAGCACAGCTATTGTGGACCTTAATTTCTAAAAAAGTATGCCTCGTGAAATCTGTATTATTGGAGGTGCTCAATAGAGAGAAATACATCAAGTAGTATAAAAGTGAAACAAAGTTAACACTCTTTGTAAAGTAATTGTTGCCATAATAATACCAAGTTACAACTCCCCACACCCAATATACATGTCTGTAGGCAGACACATACATACTAGAATGTTACATACTGTGTAGAAATTCTACCAAACCAGTATATTTCACAGTGAAGACTGACTGGAGATACTTTGGTGTGAAATAAAAGGAGATTCCCTTTGATATAATGGCTAAGTATAACTTTCTTCAGTTCAAAGCTCAGTAGTTCATCTCCCTTAAAAACTTCACCCCCCTACTGATGTGAATGCAGCAATTTTCTTTTATCTACTTCCTCAATAACCTGCCATTAAACACCTACTAGTAGTTTTATTACTGCAGTTCTGTGCTTGTGGCCTACAAACAGAGAGAGAGCAGATGCACTACAAAAATTTCACCCAAGTGCCATAAAGCCATTTCCTAGGGCCAACAAGCCCTGAATTATAACAGTTTTAGGGCAATTGAAAGGAGGGCAGAGGCAGCGTGACAGTGTTTCATTACCGGTTCATATTAGTATCGAGAGGGGGACAACAGGAAATAAACAGTTGCAATGAGAGGTCTCTGGCCTGTAAGCAGCCATGAGTGAAAACAGCCCTTTATGAAAGTACTTGAAACCTGAGCACTTGGATGTCAAATGCACACAATGCTCAGTGTTTTAGTCAAGTTACCTTCTTAACCGCAGCGGGGTTTACTTTCCACTCTCCAGGATTTGAATTTAAATGTATCATGCTTACTCAAGAGGTCTTTCACTGATTGAAAAATATACCCACAGTTTATACATTACCTCAGCTAAATTCAAATGACATATTTAAATTTAATTACTTGAAGTTTAGGGTTTTTCATGCTTCCCCCTCAATTAAACATAACAACACTTATTTGTTCTTATCAATGGCTATGTGCTTTAAAACGCTGTCAAGCATCAAAATTAAGTGCTTGAATGCACTAATGATGTTACTGTGATTAAGGGTTTTACCTTCCAGGGTAGATGCTAAAAGCCTACTTCATTATTAATGACTTTAATGTATTATACATATGAGGGATTAAAGCAGAAAAAAATCTTCAGAAAGCAAAAGAGACATAAAATAAGATCTTCTATTTATTGGAATGAAAAGCTAATGCAAGAAACCTGATATGCACAAGGATTTTTCTTTGAATCTACCCCTTGTAATGTCTTTAAATCTGATATTCAAAACTATATTAAGTAACCTCACAGCATGAACAGGATGGTTGA
The DNA here is from genome assembly GCF_027887155.1 of Malaclemys terrapin pileata. NCBI lineage: Eukaryota > Metazoa > Chordata > Testudines > Emydidae > Malaclemys > Malaclemys terrapin. The sequence continues at coordinate 68,190,613 of NC_071513.1, forward strand.
AGAGAAAGGATTCATGCATGTTTTTAAAAGGTTTCTGAAAGCAAAAATTATATGCGCCAGATTCTTGTAACTTACTCATGTTGGATAGCACCTTCATTTGTGAGACATCCCGCTGACGTGAAAGGAGTCAGAATTTGGCTCTGTATTTTTACACGAACGAGACTGAATTAAAAAGGCATCTGCTCTGTCCTCACTTAAACTGAGGTGTTCTGTTCTGCTGCCTACCAATCTATAAAGCCACTCCAGTCTCTTTACCAGAGTGCTTGGGAAAGTGCTTCCAAAAGCTTGGATGAGCTTTACTGAGTGAGCCTTATTTTTGAATGACAGGCACTGACACCTGACTGTGCTTTGGGCTCTGAGCAATCACCTTCTAAAGAGGGGTGTTCACATTTTTCGCCTGCAGGATCAAATTCTCTTCTCAGGTAACTATCACAGAGAACTATCAATGGGAACTATGTGAGGCCAAGTTTTTGAATATATGCATGACAACGTGCCTGTGTGAAACACCCAATGCACATGAGCAAAGTTATGCACATGTGAATCCTAATTACAAGCTACATGTGTGTGCGCTTTTGAAAAACTGGGCTAGAACTTAGAATAACCATTCCTACTCTGTGTGTGGCTTGTGTCTCTCATGAACAGAAGTTGGTCCAAGAACAGATGTTACCTCACCCACCTTGTCTCTCTAATATTCTGGGACCAACACACAACTATATTGCATACCCCTCCCTCCCCATGACTGTTAACATTTTTTTCCAGGGCCATTCTCCATGCTGGGGATCTGGGGACAGTGCATGCAGCCCAGTAAATTTTAGGTTATTTTTAATGTGCATCTTAATTATCAGAAAACAGTACCCTCCCCATATGAACCCACATCCTGTGTTATTGTAACAAACCTATGAACTAGTGAAAGAAGTTTGGTTGCTTATCTGAGTCACAGAAGGCCTCATAAAACACTCTATAATCCTCTGTCTTCACACAATCCTCCTTCCTCTGCAGACTCCTGCTAGCTGTTGTTGTCTCCTGGCAGGAAAGATGATTGGTCTGCTACTCTCCTCCATTTGGAAACTGAGGCACGGAGTGCTTAAGATCAGCATTTTCAAACAGGATGATTAAAGCGAAGCATCTAAATCCACATCTTTGGAATTAGATGCCTAACATTAGGCACCCAAGTTTGAAAAGTTTGGTTTATGTGACCCAAAACTGGGATTAGTCTCTTGCTCTTAATCATTTGCCTAGACCAGTGGTTCTCATGCTATACAGCTTCCCGGAACCTCCCCGTGGCCAGAGGGCATGCTAGCTGTTCAGCAGAAGAACTGACTCAGAGAGTTAGCTGACTAGTAGCAGGTTACGGTGGCTCTAGTGCCATTAGCAATAGCCTGGGTGGTACTGCCACCTATACATGAGGTCGTCCCCAAAACCAAGGGACGTATGGTTATGTTTTTTCCAGACTCCAAAAGCCAATCACTGTGAATAACCTGTGATCTTTAGGGTAAAGGAGTGACAAGCTCTTGGGTCAAGTGATTGGTTCACATCAATTATATTTTCCTTCAGAAAGAAAAGGGATAGAAATGTATCTTAAACAAGAAAGCTGAAATTTTCCTTTCAATTTTCTTGCCTACTACAAGTAAGAGCACTCACCTGCTTTGGGAATGCTACAGAACCTCAAAAGCTGGCTCTCACTCCCATCAAGTTAAAAGCTTACAGCAAAACTTGGGTCATTAACAAAAAAGTCACTTTTGAAAGGAATCTCAGTTTGAAATTTGCAAAATGCCATATATGACGGTTGATTCCTGAAGCCGTTATATAACCTCTGCCACACTAACCAGGGATTTTTCAGTTTTCAAATACATCTCACTGGCTTTAAAATCCACAAGCAGATACTTAGGTGTGACGGAGCTCTGCTGAGCTTACCTGAGGGGGTAGCCGACCTGACTTTTCAGCAGCTTCCTGACTCTGCCCACAATCAATGCTGATGGTCAGTCTGGCCCTCAGGCTGCTCTAATTTCCATCACTGGAGTGCAGTGCCTCTTACCATCCTGTCCTGGCAGAGACTATTGATAGTGGGGAGAGGGGCACAATTTAAAGGTTCTGGTAGTATGCAGTAAGGTTCTGAGGGGGAGGGGCATGTGACCCTGTGCAGCCCCCCCACGTGTTGCCTCTGTCCTAGCCTACATTCTCAGAGGCATACCATATCTGCTGAGAAAAGAACCACAAAGAGCCTTTTGTGGATCCCTGAGTAAGAGTCCAGTCTTGGCATAGATTAGAGCAGCACTGGGGCTGCTCTAAATGACATGAAGCTGGTTACAGAGCCTCAGGGGTTGTCTGTTAGCTGGTGATTGTCAGAACACACTGGGTACATCCACACTGAAAAAAAAAAAAAAAAGACCTGCAGCAGCAAGTCTCAGAGCCCAGGTCAACTACAGGACTAAAAAAGAGCCAGGTATACATTTGGGATGGACCAGCAGGGTGGCAGGTTTGTATAATTTTTGGTGGTGCCCAGAACGGGTCCAAGTCCCCTCCCCCCTGCTCCCACACACACTTGCCTAAGGCTCTGGGAGGGAGTTGGGGTGCAGGTTCTGGGAGGGAGTTTGGATGAGGGAGGGATGTGGGCTCTGGGCTGGGACAAGGGGTTAGGGTGCAGGAGAGGGTGTGGGGGGCGGGCTCCGGGAGGGAGTTTGGGTGCGGGCTCTGAGCTGGGGCAGGTGTGCAGGAGAAGGTGAGGGGTGCGGCTCTTACTTCGGGTGGCCCCCAAAAGCGACCCGCACACCCCTCTGGCAGCGGCTTCTAGGCAGGGGGGCCGGGGTGAAGCGAACACATGGGGAGAGGAGAAGAAAAGGTGCCTGGCTTCTTCCCGTGAGCAGGTCCCAGCCTGGGCCCATCCTCACACAGTCCTGGGGCTCGACTTGCAATCCCCTTCCTCTCTCCTGATCCCCCTTCCTCAGCCCCTGCAGCTACAGAGTTGGCGCTCAGGACAGGGGCAGCGCGCGGAGACACACACACCCTACGCCCCGGAGTTGCAGGGATGCGCAGGCCGCTTCCGGGAGTGGCACAGAGCAAGGGCAGAAAGGAAGCCGCCTTAGCCCCGCTGCACTGCCAGTGGTGGTGGCGGTGGCCAGGGGCGAGACACCGCCCTGAACATTGGTGGAGCTGGGCCCCTGGGCCCTGAATATTCCTGGAGCACTGGCACCATGGGCCCATATAACTTGCTGCCCCTGGACTGGAGCCCAGGCTCTGAAACCCGGTGAGGGAAGAGGGTCTTGGATTCTGGGCTCCAGCGCAAGCAGGAATGTCTACTCTGATATTTTTAGTCCCAAAGAACAAGCACGAGTTAGTTGGCCCAAGCCCAGAGACTCCCTGACACATTCATTTTTTATTTTATTTATTTAGACATACCTACTAGTGCCCTCCTGTAGCTTATATCAGAAGCTTCAATGGCAGAGGGGTGGTGCAGGAGGGCTACATGGGCTTTGCATCCACTGGGGACAACAAAAATTAAAGAACCTGGCTATTAATCTCTGAGGGCCAAATTCTGATCTCAGTTACAATAGTGTATATCTGGAGTAACTCCAAAGACTTGAATCTGTAATCAGTACTCCACATTCCCACAGAACAACTATAAACCAAACGAACGCAGAATCTGCTGAGCATCATTTAGGGGAGCAGTGTTTAACAAGAATCCGGCATTACACCCAAGCATGGGGTCTGTTTAGTCTGAGCACCGCTTGTTTTCTTTCTGCTAGCTTGCTAAGAGAAATCCTGTTGGCATGTTCTGACAAGGATAACTTAATACTTGCCAACAGAAACATGGCAGGATACTGTGTGTATTTTTCCTGTATGTATGAATGCCAGTTTAAAATAAACAGGAAAACAAGTCTTTCAGTTCGAAGGCAATTTATAAAAATCTGTCTGAACATTACAACTGCTGGGGGGGGGAGGGGGAATAGGCAAAGAAACATTCCTAAATGCCTATTAACACAAAAGGGGTGGATGTATTTAGCACTGCAAATTGCTTTCAAGAAATTCTACAGCCATAAGCAATTTGTTAGATTTGGAATTAGCTGCCAACTCCCTAACCTGGGCAGGTATTGAGCCACTGGCCTCAGTGGAGTTACTTCTACCTGTAACCAAGATTAGAATTTGCTCCAACATAAAAGAGAAACAAATTCTGCAGCCTAAACGAAGCAACAATTCCCCTTTAATAGATTACAGTGGATAAAGAGAATAGCAGAATGTGGGACAGGCAGCCATGATAATGGGAGATAGCTGGGACATCCCTTAACATTGATTCCGGGTTTAAAACCTGTTCTGAGGGAGAGCATGAAACGACCATACTGAAGTAGCATCCCATGGGCTGAATTCTGGTCAGGGGCACATGGAGAGCACATATTACTCTGTCATATTAGAAGATGCACCAGACCCCGTCTGACACAAGCCACGAGTTCTACTTGTTGGTGTAGAGGGCATACCAACCCAATTCAGTCACTTCTCTTTTGGGAAAGCCAGTACCACAACCACAGCTACCCAGGGGCTGTGCCTGTACTCTCCAGACTCGGTGCAGCTAGTCCCAAGGCACCCAAGGTGAAATCTCCTTGCATCCTCTCTTTTACCTTTATATTTATGTGCAGGACCAATCAAAATGCACTCTGCAATTTTTAAAAGCAAATTCCTCCACCGGCACCTCTTCTTTTTACATATGTTCAACCATCTTGTCTTCACTCTCAAGGCCCAAGGCAGTACTGTCACTGCCTAAACTTCAGCTCCCATTTCCAGCTACTCCCCTTCTCACATCATGTCACTTGCCAACTCCTCAACTCCCCCTTTTTTTCTCCTTCCACTCAAAGTCTCAAGAGTGCTCTATGATATAGATGCATGTATATGTATATGTAAATAGTTATCGGGCAAGGTTCCAGTAGATGGCCCTCAAGAATGTGAAGCATTGTTTCTGGGTTTTGTAGGACCAATAAAACTTCCTGTTGTTGTGCTCCACAAATAGCTTCTTGTATGAAGCTTTTAAACCACTTCTGATGGATATAGTGTATCAGGGATCAGTAAAACTATGTAAGATGTGCTAACAATAGTCTTTAAATACCAGAGTGACCACTTGTCCCTTATTAGAAGGAATAGCTCTGGCTCCATGCCTAATGTCTCAGATCTCGTGTGTGTCAATATGGAATTTTCCTCCTTTCCTCAATCCTTATTCTGCCTTTACCACCATGACATCTGAGCACTTAGTTATTTCAGCAGTAATCATGAACATTTAATCCACTATGGCACAAATGAATGATTTTGTTTCCAGCGCACCATACTTCATTCATGGTGATATTCCTTAATGAGACACATTTTCTGCATTTCCCATACAGTTGTCTTTTATTTACTTGGAACGCAGATGTCCAGACAATCTATACCTGGTGAATAATTTTCTTTGCCATTTACTCTCAGCATTAAGAATATTAGATTTTATAGACAGAACTGTTTAAGAGCCTGCCGAGAACTCCAGATAAATACAATCCTTTTGCACCACTGTTCACTTGTCAGCTTTTGAAGGTCTCCCACACAGAAGTACCTTTTAGACAAAAAAATATAAGATGTTGATCATTCTTCTAAAGCAGTTTTTCATACTTGAGTAAATAGATTTGGTCAGGTGCTGTCATTTTGGCTTCGAATGTGCTATGGGTACTCAAAAGAGTTAGGCTGCACCATTTGTGCTTCTTGAATCAATCATACATCATCAAAAATGCCAAGAATCTCAGAGGGTGGAAGATAATAAAATGATTAACATTTTTACCCTACCAGTGATACAGGCAGGTCACAGGCTTCAACAGCAACTGAAGGCTTGATTTCAAATATGCACTTTTGAGCGTATGGTGACTGCAAATATCAAAGAGCAATATAAAGCTTCAGCTCTTGCTTTACAGCCTGAGGCTAGAAAGGAGTTTTTAAAGCCATCAAAGTTCCTCGAGCAAGTTCACATTTAAGTATTTACATTTAAACTGAACAATCTAAAGATTGAAATTTTATTAGCTCTCCTGCCTAAGTGCGGCCACTGTCTTGTGCGCAAAGGTTAGATGATCTTTTTGCACATGGCATGATCTCCACTGCAGGCTTTTGTGAACAGTTGAGAAACGCTCCACGCTGAATCAAGCTTGACAGTTTTTCATACTCACAACTTTTAAAAAGGTAACGTAGTGCTTTGCGCAAGGTGCCAGTATGACAGCACTAGAAGATGGATCCCTTGGTTCTTCTGCAAATATTTACAGCACAGATACCAGCAGTGCAAGCTTTGCCACACTGCCCTGCCCATGTGCCTCATCTCTCTTCCTGAAGGACCATCTCAAGGGATGAAAGGGGAGTTTGTGCTTTCAGAGAAAGCAGTGCTGCTAGTTAGACTCTGGTATGCCCAATTCTCTTGGACTCTATCACACACCTCTTTTTTATTCCCCTATATTTCTCTGGAATTGAACCAAGTCCACTTTTCTTTATCTGAAATCTGTAGTTAGCAAATTATAAAACACACAAAGACTAGATGAGGAAGACAACCTCATTCTGCACACTGCATAGTTTTGTAAAAACAAGAGCAATCTTCAGTCAATTCAGTTAAAAACAGAATGAGGGATGGAAATGTGAAGAGTCTTCAAGCCTTGAAACATACAGCCTTAGAATTAAAATCTTGCTTCAGGGTATCAGTAACAGATTAGATCACAGGTGCCACATAATTTCAATTCATGTAAGCTTTTAGCTGTTTTGATTTTGGTTTTATGTGTAGTGCTGAAAACAACTGAATTATTCATTTTAATAAACCACCATTGTGCCAATTACAAACTCCCCAGATGGAGCAAGCACTTAAAAAAATCAAGATGGCTGCCTTAACAGAAATGGTCAGGAAGGTGAGATAATTGCTAGGAATTTTTACTTACTGTTAGTGTTATTTCAATGTTCTAAACTAACATCCCGCGAAGTCATGAAGACATGGGGGAATAAAACAGGAAACAACAACTTTTTAAAAATTACTTTTTAAACTGGCTAGAGACAACACTGAAGACTGCAGAGTCCAAATGGTTGTGCAAACAAAATTCAATGATAATAGTGATCCTCAGTTTGGCCCAGAAGTCTGTGGGCTGCCAACCACAGATCAGTTTGTATTCTGATCCTAACCTTTTATTTCTTGGCCCTCATGCTCCTCAGCTGAGGAAAGAGACCTCTGAATGATCCCGTCTGGCTGCTGATCGGAAGAGCACTGATCATTTTTGGTGAACTCCTTAAAATGCGAAGCAGATCTCTCTTCTTCTGAGAGTGAAGGCCCCAAGTTTTATTTTGAGGCCATAAGGCAGAATTAGGGAAAAATGAGAAGGATGGGGGGAAATGTTGTCCCCCCCATACAAAAACTAAGATTCCAACATTGTTTCTTTTTCTAACAAATTGTGAACCGCTTCTCATTTTTTAAGTCTCGACTTCTCTTACAACCCCTCCACCCCGTTTTTCAGCTCAGTTTTCTTACAGACATTTCCACAAATGTGATCCTTATTTATGCCCAGAGGAAACTGGTGACATCTGAAAGTGAATACACAAAATGAACAATTTACCGCAGTAGGTAAAGATCATTCTGTATTTGACTCAAGACAATGCCTACCCTGCCAAGCCTCCACTGTTTGCGACATTTGCTATTCTTCAGTTTCTAAAAATGATCTCCAGTTGAAGAGAAATCGCACATTTGCCACCAGCTCTAAAGCTCTCTCCCTTTGCGCCTGGTTCACTCTCTTCAAATCACTTCTCTTGCTACTTTCTTCCCAATGCTAGCGTAATTGCAGCCTTTTTAACTTTCTGCACATGCAGCAGCAACAGCAACAGAGTGCGACATGCTCATAGAAATGCACTGCAGGGCCCGGCACATCATCTACGACGTTCTATAGAAAACCCACAAAATCCTGCAGCACCCTACAAAATCCCACCAATCACCATGGCCCCAATTATTCTTGGAGCTGAAAGAATATTTGTTAAGCCTGCAGCTACTTGCATATTCAATTCACCTACAGTCTTATTTATGTGCGTGCACCAAGTCTTGATAACTAGAAGGAAAGACGCGGCCCTTCAGTCCGCATTCACTGTTATGCTAAGAAAGATAAATGGAGGCTGATTCAGAAGACAGATTTAAAGAATGTGGTATGTTATCTAGACAAACACAGTCTTCCCAAGGAGTCATTGTTCTGGGTTGTCTTCAGATCTTGCCTTTATTTGTTTGCTAAAATGATTGGATGTTATACAAAACTTGCTTCATATATTAGACAACAGTTATGTACAACCCCTCTCTTTTGCAAACAACCCAGCCAAATCTGCTTTATTCTGTTATTTGTTAATGTGCTCCTATAACAGGATAGGATAGATTAAAAATAATAAAAAAGTTAATTTAAAATGTTCAATGTTTTACCACTAATTTTCAGGAATCTTTAAAAGGATATTTATGTCCACTACATATTACAATTTAACTTTAGTAGCACTTTTGCAGTCTGCAGTAATTCTTCATGGAAACATTTTACAGAATTTAATCCTGATTAAACCAAAGGGTTCTATCGAAATTAAACATGGTTTAATAGAAATTTAAAACCTATAGACTTCAATAGAAAATGATAGTCTTTTCTCTCTCTCTCTCTCTCTCTCTCTCTCTCTCTCTCTCTGTGTAAACCAGCCTATAGTATTCAAAAGCAGGAATATAATTTTTGATTAAATTCTATAGGATAGTTCAAAAAGCCTAGAGAACAGTTATAATTTTTTTCTGTTAAGTTCTATAGACTTTTCCATATGGGAATCTTTGAAACAAAAAATAGAGAGATAGGCTTTGGTTTCCTTTTCTTCTCTCTAGAATTATTAAAAGAGAAAGGTCTAAAAAACACTGTAAATTTTTGTTACCTAGAGATTACAAAATATTACTCTCAGAGACCCTGAATCAAAGTACTCCAACATCCAAGTAGGTTACTAAATCAGAGTTTTGAGATACCAGCTCTTGAATTTAGTAATAAAGGCAGATTACAGTAATCTAAAGAGATGCCATGAAATCCTTCAAGTGTATGCAAAGAGCGGACACGCATTTACATGATTTGTTTGGGGAGGAGGAACGCACTGGAGTCCTGCCATAATAATAGAGGGCTCTTTTCATGCCAGTTCACACGTGGGGCCAAATCAGAAGTGACAAATCTGAGTGAAGGAAATGTCACTGGAAAGCTCAGCATTATGATGTCCAGCAAAACATTACCACTTTGATTACAGAGTCCAGTAGACATGCTACAGCTCTATTTGGCCCTCATGGCTCAATAAATCTCTCTGCAAAAAGAAAAACAGAAGACATCAAAGAATGAAATCCTTGGGAGTGTTTTTCATGCATATGGATAGATCTGAGACACTTTTTTCAACAGCAGCTACAAACTAACCATTAAATATATGAATGGAACAGGACTACCCTGACCATAGCCAGGTCAATTTACTAACCTGTTCCTCAAATCAGGAGTCATTGCAGAAACTCTGGAATTCAGAGACAGGCTATGTTTATTTGTGCTACGTTGCATGGCATTTTAATTAGTAACTGTGCGGATTTAAAACCTCTGAATGGACACACAGGGGCAGTTGTGCAGCCTAGCTTTTGTGTTTCCACTCTCTGAAAAAAAATCCTGTTTGAGGACATCAGCAGGGGGTTAATGGAAGCTTTGATAAAAGTTCTCTGAATCCTTTTATTGTTGCTCAACTACAGACTGGATTCTGGTGTCTTTCTGGCTGCTCTCTGTAGATAGTAATTACTTGAGTCAGTTGGGAAGACAGCTAGAAAAATAAGAAGCCCATCTGAACATTTGGTAGCCACAAACTGTCTTTTATAAAGAATTGAAAACTCTTCCACGCAGTGCTTTTGGGGAATCAATCAGATTAGAATACCAATGGAGAGAGTTGTAGAGTGAACAAACATTGACAAGAAGGGAAAATATGCAGCTAACTAATTCGTAGTAAATAAAGACCCATAGGGTCTGAGCTCACGTTTAGTTATTCTGAATTTGCTCTGGCATAACACAGATCAGAATGGGGTCCGAGGTATACATCTAGCTTAATGTTAATAAATGTAAATAAAAATAAAGGTTGGTGCTGCTCAGTCTTGACGATGAAACAATCTTTTCTGCTGAGGGCATGTAAAAATCTTCCATTTCCCATAGTGAACCATCAGATCTTTTAAAAAATGTGACCAACTTTTATTTAAATGATGTAATTACTTCTTGGCACTATCTGACATGCAACTAGTCTAAGCTGTTCGCTGAACCCTGAAGCTGGTTATTTACTAAGACTCTTTAGAAAGCTTTTCTTTCCCCCATGACCGGGACTTATATTCCCCACCTTGAATACAAATTCATGGAAATGGGTGGTGCAGATGGCTTTGCCAGAAAGTAGGCAGTTGTTATTTTTATTTCTTTGTGTAAAACTGCAATTACCTTAAAATAATAATTTAATCTCTCCAACAATAGTTTTCCTGGTTTCGCTTTTAAGATGGTAGCACATAAGCTTAGACTTATAATTACACCTTTCCTATACACCATCAGTAGAAGCAGCAATCTGTGTATGTATGAACACAGTAAGTTGTTAACGAGAAAACTGCAGTTCCTTATTTCTATACACTCTTTTACACTCATAATTAAATGTGCCTGGGAATTAATTTTCAACTGGCCATCACTCTGTCTCTGATGTACTGACAGATCTCACATGTAAGCATTTGAGACAGCCAAATGCAAAGCACTCCTTACCTAACCACTTATTTTTTCCTTCCATGTAATTTCTTCTTTTATGTGTTGGGATTATTTCTTTGTGGCCCTCTCCTACAACAGTCATTTGAAAGTTCTGTGGTTTCCTCAAATCCATTATTTGTGTTGCTTTAAAACTCTTTGTAGTAACGCAATGTGTTACAAGCCTTCAAACATCCAAAAGCAAAAGCAAAACTTTCTCAGAGAGACAATATGGGGGAAAAAAAGGGGCAGACTCTCAGTTGGTGATAATTATCATAGCTCAGTTGATTTCAATAAAGCTGGGACAATTTACACTGCTGAGGGTCTACATCAACATATTCAATTTTAAAAAAAAGAGGTTGTTGCTTATGCCTAATAGATGAATTCCAAGTGTTAAAAATTCACAAAAGTTTAGATTAAAAAAAATAATACATACAATGTACTTGAATCTCTACCAAATCGTGCTGCAAAGCATTCAGTATCTGCCACTCTCACCATGTCACCCCTTCTCCAAATCTCCCCTTCACTAGCTTGGAATCTCCTTTCCAACAGAGTTCAGGAGTGATACTCTGCTGAGGAGACTGGGAATGCTGCTCCACCTCCTTTAACATAAAATAAAACATCTCCCATTTCCAATCCCCTCTTTTCATGATTCTGGAATGGAACTTTGCCAGCTCTGCCACAACCTACAGCACAACAAGAGCACAACAGACAGGGGGAAGCACATGTCCCATGCACTGGGCCTCTGGCATGACCCAGATGTTCTCCAAGTCACTTTAACTCAGTTTTTTGGGGACCAGAGTCATTCTAAAGAGACTATATTGTCTCAATGCAAAACAGAGTCTACGTAACACACTTCCTCCTCCCCATTTTGTGTGGTCATGCAAAGGTCTCTGTTGCTGGTCCAGTCCTTGACAACATAACATTACGCTCTGATGTGCCCCAGAACTGCAGTTCCAAAACACAAGGAATTGAAGCAAGACACACAGGTAGATGGTCAATAAAAACGTGTAATAACCATGAGCCACTTGAGTCAGCAATAGCCTGAACAAAACATAACAACAGTCCAAATGGCAGGTCTGGAGCTGCAGGCTCTGAGTTACTGCACACACCCAATGCTGTGTACACACATACAGGAAGAGAAACTGGAACACTGAGTTCAGCAAGCAGGAACCAGGAATCAAACAGGAACAAGGAGCAGGAAGCACTAAGCAGGAAGGTAACACACCCACACCCTCGACAGTCATCCTAGTCTCCTACAGTAGATTGTCTGATCCTGATCCCTTTGGCCCATTGGGAGCAACTAACTGGAAAAGGGGTGGTAGAGAAAGGTGGGGTCGTGGTGGTAGGAAGATGGTAGGAGGTGGGGCCATGCTGGTAAAAAGAAATTTAAAAAATATATATATACATTTTCTCTAACTTCTCCCAAAATGGAGGGCATCTGATTGTGACTAGTAAACTGGTCTGTCCTGGGTGTCCTTCTGATACCTCATTGCTACTGGATCTTCAGCTATGGAAACAAAAAATTACCCCACTGCCTTATATCTGCTATTGGCCAGAATACTGCACATCAGACACAGGTCTAGCCATGGCAATCCACTCATTCATTGCCTCCAGACTTGATTATCATTCACAACTCATTCACCTCTTGAAAAACCTGATACAATATGCAGTAGCCTGTCTACTTGCCAACACACTGTCACAGTGCAGGGCAACTGTACCTGCATTCCCACTCCGTGGTCCACCAAGGGAACCCACTCAAGGCTCCCAGCTCCTCATAGATCATTTCTAATGTAGCGACCCCACCTGTCTCTCCCTCCTGATCACGGACTTTCCAGGCTGCACAGTTCCTTGCCTACAATGTGAGTTCCCCGGCAAGTCACACTATCTTAAGAGACTTGTGTTTGCTTTGTTCTCTCCTCAGAGGCTATGAACATTTGTAAATTGCCTGTAATTAGAACTTACCTCACAGCTCTTTATAAGCAAGCACATTAATTCTTAAGATGAAAGCATTACAGAGAAAACACATTAAAAACAATAAGAGCCTGCACGCATGCTAGATGTTTACCAGAGGTCACCCATCAAGTCTTATGGGGACTGTGCATGTCAAGTCCTTCCAATCCCTCTGCAAAGATTCTCCCTCTCCCCCGCCTCCTGGACAGAAAGACCTGTCCATCTGCAGGATCAGAAAGAAGACCCTGAGTCAGTTTAAACTCAGGTTATTTATCTAAAACTCCTTTCTTTGGATATGTCTATACTAACCCCTGGATCGGCGGGCAGCGATCAATCCAGCATCTAGTCTAGACACGATAAATTGACCCCCGAGCACTCTCCCGTCGACTCCAGTACTCCACCGGCGCGAGAGACGCAGTCGGCGTCGACAGGGGAGCGCTAGCAGTCAACTCACCGCAGTGAAGACACTGCGGTGAGTAGATCTAAGTATGTCGACTTCAGCTACGTTATTCACATAGCTGCAGTTGCATAACTTAGATCGATTCCCCTCCCGCCCCCCAGTGTAGACCAGGCCTTTGTCTGTTGGTCTCTGGAAAATCCAGTTTGAACTAGTACATGCGAGCATCTCCAGTTACTTCTCTGGAGGTGCTACAACCTGTCTATTCACCCCCCTGCTGTCAGCGGCGTAGCCAGGTTCTACCAGCAGGGGGGAGCAAACAAACAAAAAAAAAGGCGCTGAAGCAGCAGAAAAAAAGAAAAGAAAAAAAGAAATACCCAAGTCTTGCTGCCGAAGACTGAAAGACTTGCCTCCGAAGACCTGCTGCCGAATTGCCGAAGACCCGGAGCGGCTGGGGTGAGTGTAAAAATTAAAAAGGCGCCACTTTTGGGGAATGTGCTCAGTGGGGAGCGGCCACTCCCCCAGGTACCCCCCTAGCTACGCTACTGCCTGCTGTTCTTAGTTCTTGGAGGAGTTGTGGTCATCCACACCACATCCCATGAATACATCATTCCACACACTGAGGAGTCCTACTCAGTTCCCTGTCCTGATAGTCAAAGCTCTCCTTCCCTCCCTACCTGTGCAACCACCGCTCCCTCAAGGGACCATGACCTTCCAGAAAAACTACATTCCACTAGAACGATGAACTGTAGGCCAACAGGTGGAGGCTTGTGAGCACAGAACAGAGAACTTTCACAGGAGCTGGAGCTCACTCCTGCAACCTTGGCCCTCACAACTTTCAGAATGAAACTCCTTTCTTTGACTCAATTTCCTTTCAATAATATTTTCAACACACTCGTGCCCACATTCCTGCTACCACTCACTCCCCCACATAAAAAGGCATGCAAACAAAAAACCTGTAAACTAATTGGGCTGTTTATTCTTCCTGTAAGGGATAGTTATTGTGGTTTCGATTTTTAAAATAGTTAGGCTGTGCTCAAGTCCTGCAGTGACAGAGACAGATAGATTAGTTAGATAGACAGATCTGATGAATCAGTTGATTTTATTTTCATATGAACATGAACATTATATGAACAGTGACAATTTGTGGCAAGCAGGGATGTGCATCTACCCTGCACAATCCTGCCATACACTAACTGTCCATGGGGACTCTGCTGCCGTGCACTAACTGTTTGCTTTGTAAAAGGAGTAGATTAAAGTGCCCTAAGGCATGTTAATGCTCATTGGCAGGGTCCACATGGACAGTTGGTGCATGGCAGGATAGTGCAGGGTAGATTCACACCCAGGCTTGCTGGAAACTATATGTTTTTGTAGGCAAGCCCTAAGTGTGTCCATGTGGTTGCTGCTGCTTCTTTTAATTCCTGCAAATTAACAACCTCTTTATATATCTCTATATTTCGGTGTAGAGCAATTCTTTATGGCTGAGTTATGAATACCTGGGGGGAGGGAGGGTACAAATGGAAACACTGACAGACCCTTAGTTTTAGTGGCATTGGTATTCAAATGGAAAACACTAACAAGCCCTTAGCTTAAGTGGCATTGGCAGGTTTTGCTCCAAGTATGGGAATCAAACTAAGGGCCATATCACGCTCTTGATCTCTGCATGCAACTTCTATTGTTGTCAATGTATGCAGTGTACACTGTCTGAGGGCACAATATATCCATGGATCCTTATTTGCTTTTGCACAGGCTAAATCAGACTGGCAGAACATAGGACCCTATATGCATTTTCTGTGCTGCGTGGTGCAATGTGTCTGGAATGCTAATCAACATCTGAAAGGAAAGACTGGCTTTAAAAGAAGTTACTCCAAAAGATGGAATAAGAATTTGTTCCTCTATCATAAAATCCTGTAGAGATGGTGAGTCGTTTGGAAGCAAACAAGCCAACCTGACCTCTTTGATTTTCCAAAAATTCTAGTTGTTTAAATAAGGCTCCTTTCAAGGGATCATTTAGATTTTTCTTTGTTTTAGTAATTGTGCCTCAATAAGAAAACGGAGGACAAAAAAAAAAAAAAAGAGTCTCAGCCTCTTCCTTCCCCACATTCAGCTTGAATATCTAGAATGGATATGGATACCACAGTTTGATAAAATCATTACCACTGAAATGAGGCCCCAAGGAATACTCAACTCATTTGGGTCCATGCTGCAGTGGAAGGTGTCCAGCCCAAGCACTGATAACTCTATGGCTTAGATAGTTACTACATAAAATGGAAGGCAAATAACGGCAGGGTTCTGTATGATGCTGAGGGACCAGGGGACCATGTGAAGGGGGAGGGGAGAAGGTAGAAAGATTGGAGCATGATCTGCCACAGTTCTCTGCCTCTGAGATGAAGCATCTTTGAGACAAGCAAATAGACAGCTAGACAGACTGGGGGAAGGGAGGGAGGAAAGGCAGAGATGGACAGAAAGTCTGAGATATTCATAAGATCCTTTCTTGACTCTGATCACTAGCACTTTTTAAAACATCCACAGTCTGGTGTGATGAGGGAAAAGACCAGGTCTGCTTATTTATACAGTATTTCTGTCCTAATTGGTATATCCTGTATCCATCTAACTGCCATGGTCCACTTAAGGAGAAACTGAGCCGAAGGTAACCTAACAAGGTAACAAATCACCAGGCGACCTGTTTATGTCTATTCATAAACATCAGCCATGTAATTTCTTCGAGAAAAGGACCAAAAAGAGAGCCTTGTCCCCTATAAATTGAAACCGAAAAAGGAGGGAGGAAGGAAAGCAGCATAATGATCTTCTAGTTTGAATCTCATCTGAAGTTTGTTTGTTCCTGTTGACTCTCATTCCACATGAACTGCTTCAGCATCAATGCAGAACACTGCCCTCACCACGCTATGCGGCCATACACACAGATCGAGGAATATTCCCAGTGAACTGGGCTGTCTGGTTTGAGACCTAAACAGCTTAGGATGTATTCTAATAAAAATATAAACTATACTGTGCCCCCCTCCATGAAACAAAGGCTTCCTGCTTGCCATGAAAGCTCTTTATTGAGAGATTTACTTTTAATTTTGAACAGCTTCGCAGCATTATCCTCTGGGAAAAAATAAGGCTATGAGATTTGTGTGTCATTCAGTCAACCTCCTGGTAGAGTTTCCAAGTCAAAGAGAGCCTCTTTGGGCACAGTACGAGAATGGTGTCCCTGCAGCTCTTCCACAAGTGCTTTCACTTCACTTTTAGATGATGGACTAATTGTGATTTTATTTGGTCATGAACGTAGACAGCAAGCCAAATTCGCCACAGGTGCTAAAAAACATTGATTACAGTCATTTGTTGTGCTCGTTGCAATAATGATACTGCCAGTAGGTTTCAACAACATCCCATTTCATGTTTTGATTCTTTAAAATATATCTATATTTCCAAGTTTAAATGAGGGGAAGTGTCCTGTGTGTCAGTTTCCCAGGTACTAAAAAAAGTATAATTTTATAACCAATGTGCAGAAACCTGAGCTGAATTCTGCTGCCAAAATGCTTAAAATGTCACCAGGTTGAAGTTTTATTTTGAACATTAAAGAGAGATTTTCAATTGGTTTGAGACCAGAAATTTAGTCTTAAAAGGAAACAGGATCTTTTAAGGAAGCAGGATCTAGGACGAGTACATTTTTCAATATATTTCTCTCCTCCGCTCCCCCCGCAAAAAAAAAAAAAATCAATGACAAAAGTTGTGTTTATTTTCATATAAACATTTTCCTGCAGCACTTGAAAACTGAGAAGGTCTGCTAACTGAAAAAAATATATATAGACAGAAGTGAATAGCCTAGTTCAATGTCTCAGCTGAGTTGAGTAAAATGGCAAAAGCAAACACAAAGCATCTGTGCCCTTCAACTGTACCTCTACTGTAGCTGCAGTACCTATCTTCAAGCTCATATCACGTACAGTAATAAATATACTGATTTCCCAGTGCCTTCCATCTGCCCCCCACATGCTCCCTCCTAAAGAGGCTCACACATACAGATCATTTTTATATCAACATTTAAAAATTTACTCTGAGATTTCAGGAAATTGCACATTTTGTAGTTAGTAATGAAACATTTTCTGAGAATGGCATACCCAAATCATAGAATATCAGGGTTGGAAGGGACCTCAGGAGGTCATCTAGTCCAACCCGCTGCTCAAAGCAGGACCACTCCCCCAACTATTTTTTTTTTTAACCCAGATCCCTAAATGGCCCCCTCAAGGATTGAACTCACAACCTTGGGGGTTAACAGACCAATGTGCAAACCACTGAGCTATCCCTCTCCCCAAGTCATTACTACGTTGGCTGGGAATCGAATCCATGTCAACTGCTTGGAAAGCAGCTATGCTCACCACTATACCACTAACAAATCAACGAATCCCCTTAGCAGATACTTGCACACTTAACATGCAGCCCCCTGCCCGCCCCACTCCCCAGATTCTGCTCACTCACTTAATAGACTCAGGGCTATATGCACTCACAGAGTGTTTGCTTGAGTGAGGACCTCAGGATTTTACCCTAGAGGGCTGCTCACGTGAGTAAAGAATCACGTTCATGGAGTGCATCTATTTTTTTCTTCTGTCAAGTGTTGGAATGTCTTAGGATACATAGCAAAAATTTGTAAGGTGTTTTAAATTCTTTCAATTTTAACAGCTAAAGTTGGCAAAACAGCTTTTTTATTGTAGATCAGTGGTCCCCAACCTTTTTTGTGGCCAGTAGCACATTCATGTTTTCAGAAGAGTGTGGCGGGCACCAACAATTTTTCAAGGCTTATTTTGTGTTTGTACATTAAATAATATGAAAAACATCATATTTAATATTACATAATATATGAATCCAGATAGAAGAGAGAAGCCGGAGAGAAGCCGCGAGGACAGAGAACACCAGCGCCCGCAGCCCCGGAGTACTCTGTCCCCAGCAGGCGCGGGGCCCCAGCTTCTCTCCAGCTTAAGCCGTGGCCCCGCACCTGCCTGGGACCAAGAACACTGGTTCCCGCAGCCTGCAGCCCCGGAGTTCTCTGTCCCTGGCAGGCGCAGGGCCACGGCTTCTCTCCCCTGCTGGGCACTAGGCGGGCACACATAAATGCCCCGGTGGGCGCCATGGCGCCCGCGGGCACCGCATTGGAGACCACCGTTGTAGGGGCTTGAGTCTAATCTAATTTATACTAGTGTAAATCGGGAGTAACTCCAGTGAAATCAAGGCAGTTACACTGGTGTAAAAATGGCGTGAGAGCAAAAACATGCCCTGTGGATGGATATATATATATGGTTATATATTTAACCATGGCAATGTCTCTTTATAATGAAATATTACAACAGAAAATTGCTGCCATAGGAATTTTAGTGCACTCCAGACTCCCATTTACAATGATTACATGAATAACTACTTGTAAAACCCAAGAGCCCAACCTTGCAAACCTTTACTCAACCAAGCAGTCCCACTGAAGTCAAGGGACTGTTTGCATATGTAAGGATTAACTCCAGGAAAGGTTTGTAGATTCGAGCCACAAGTTCTTGCTTTTCACATGGCTATCCTAGGACGTTATATGCCCAATGTGATGTGAAGTGCAGGGGGCGCAGTCTGGCACCTTTGAGTTCCTTTTCATTCACACTAGCATAGTTTTCCCTGGCCTCCTGAAGCATTTGATAGACTAATGGCAAGAAATATTGGCAAAAATACATTCCTCCTGATATGAAGAACTGTTACCCGTGGATAATAAACAAAATCAATTCTGGTTTGCATATTCAATCAGATTCCGGTCTGAATATTAAATCATAAGATGGCAGAATTTTTCACACAGTAGAGGGATCCCACTTAATTATTCATGCATACATGCATCCACTAACCCACACACATGCCAAAAAAATCAAAAGCGGTTTCTCTGCTAGGCATTCACTGCACAAAACACAAATCCCGTTGCAGTCCTCAACCTGGGTGTTTCATATTCTGTATGGAATGCTCTCCTGAAGCTCCCTCCTAAGATCCTCTCTGTGTTTTCTGCTAGTGCTGGCCAAATTAATAGTTTGCATTTTGAAATCACAATTTAAGGGAATATCATCAGTTAAAAGGTTCTACAAAAAAACTACAGGACCAAATTTTCAAAGGAACCACGACTCTAAAATTGTATTTGTAATTTTGCCTGCATAATTAAGTGTATTTCTAACTGGATAGATATTTATACAACAGTGTGCAACAAAACCATGATTCTGTACATAAATGGTAACTACAGACCCATTCCTACAGGTGTTAGGTCCCTTTCACTTTAATGAGAGTTGATGCCATTTGGCACCTTGCTGGATCAGGTCATATATCTGAGGGTCTGGTAGCAGGATGTCTAGAGATCTGAGTTGTACAAATGCAAGTGCATATGTAAATAATTTTGCACACACACTGCCAGCGTGGAGGCTGTATTTGAAATTTTGTCTGTGTCTGAATAAAAACAGTTTTCATTAAATTAAAATTTAAAAACAGAATCTGAACTGAATACTGTAGTTCTCCTGCAGTCAAGCAAAGAGAACCAAAACCAAAAAGTGGAATGGAGTGTAGTCTAAACAGAGATGAAACTTACAAATCAAGTTTCATTGTCTTGGCAGGATGACACGCAAAAAAGCAAACAAAATAGCATAAACGGTGAAGGGTTCATTTGATATTAAAAAAATATTTCAGTTTTGATAAACGGAAATGTTGTTAGTAACTTGGTTATGAAGATATTTAACAATGGGCCAGATTCTGCTTGCCATTTGTAAGGGTGCATAGTGTGTAGGAGAAGCATGCAAAGAGTCACTACCCCTGATCCTTGAATAGCCCCTGTAAGTGCCGGGCAAAGCTTAGGGAAATCAGATTGCTCCCCCTGTAACTCCCATCCTAACCACTTCCACTTTTAGGGTCTTTCCCACAGGATGCAGAGAGAAGGCAGGGCCGTAGCTCCACCCCCTTAGCACTACCCAATAATCTGAGACTGGAGACAGACCACTATCATGCACCAATAAAGTGCTGCAATGGGAAGGGGGCACTGCTGCTGCAGAATGCTTCCCAGTGTGGTGCAGATCTGCACTGCGCCCAGGGCAGGGCTGTACCTAAAAGTCCTAATCAAACCCTTCTGTTTTTCTGCCCACCGCTTACCTTTGAATATTAACATTACTCCATATAAATGATCCTGAAAATATGGATCTGGACCAGCACTATATATTTTGGGTTCTCTTCATTAATTTGATTACGAAGACAGGAACTGAAGTGAGGGCATTTGCAAAAAGCAGAAGGGGGAGGAAGAGGAGGAGAGTGTGTTTAGAGGCCTACCTGCTTGGTTAGTCGTCACAGTGACTGAGACAGCCTGGTCCTGGCTGGGGTTTTGCTTGGACACCCCGTTCACTGCCCAGATTTCAAAGGTGTAGTTAGCGTGGGCCAGAAGGTCAGTAATAGAGACCTTGGTGGTTTTCAAGCCGTTCTGCTGGGGGCTGAAGTGCACACCGCTGCCACATGACCGACAGCGGTTGGGGTCGCCAGCTCCACATCTCTTGCACACCACGTTGTAGGAGATGTCGTCGCGCCCACCACTGTTCTGAGGGGCGCTCCACTCCAAGTTCACTGATGTCTCATTGACATTGGAAATCAGGTTCAGGGGAGCGGACGGAGGGCCTAGAAAACAAAAATACCTTATCTTAATAACACATGAAAATATTCCTTCAGGGCATCTCAAAACTCTGTCTCCAGGATGGGCTGAGTGCCCCAGCTCCCACTGCAGACAATGATAGTAGAGACTGTGCAGCATATCTCACTGTACTGGCCCCTTAATGAAGGTGAAAAATTAACTCGTTACTAAATAATAACCATACCCTGTGAGGAGCACAAAGCATTTTTCAGATATTAACCAAAATTAACTCTTGATATTTTATCATAGGTTTTATCACAGATTTTATAATATTATTGATTTTTTTTTAAATCTCTTGTGATCTCCTGATGGTAGCATCAAACTCACAAACTTTTGTGTGTATTCAACATCACTGGAGTTCCCCATTACATATAATGGGAATAATGCCTAAGGCAGTCCTCGGTCAAGATGGCCATCATCTCCTTATATCTTTCACTCGTGGAAAGCTCCCACTGTTACCAATTACACTGAAGCCAGTCTGAGACCCCTGCCTAGTAGCCAATGGACAGGTCTGCATTTTTATTTATGTATTTAAGGCAGGCGTCTCCCTCCACGGGCTCAAAAGTAACAGGAACATCAAAAAATTAAGTTTTAAATCACATGATTTTAAAGCCGACCTCATAATTTTTTTGAGGTCAGACTCATGATTTTGGAAAACTTGAGATTTGGCAAGAATAACTCAGAACACCCTTGTGTGTTAGGTAAAGGATTTTATACCCTAAGAAACACTTTACCAACCAGTGAAATGCAGCCACTTCTGGGGGATGGAACACTGTAGCTACTTAACGATGCACATGGACATTACAACAACTGAGAACAGGAAATAAGGAAGAATACTGTTTCTGATGCAAAAGTAACTGCAGGGGGAATAAGGTAGGCAGAAAGTAAGAAAGAGAGTGGATAACTGACTAGGATATTGAAGGCCCTTCTCTGAAGGACATGATCACATGTTGCTTAACAGTCTCAGATTTACATTTTATGACCCCAAAAGATATTGGGAAGCAACACTTTCCTAGAAGATCACAATCTAAAATAGGACTTTTAGAGCTAGTCAAAAAAATGGGGGGAAAAATTGGCAAGTTTTCCTGAAAATTCTCTCTCTCAAACTATGTTAGTTCATCAACATTTAGAAATTCAAAAAATTTCAATCATCTCTACAGGGAAACAGAGGGAGGCCAGGAAAAAAAAAAATTCCATTCACATTTTTCATGTTTTTTAAAAATTCATTAATTGTTTTAGAAAAACCAATTGTTTTTGAAAAAACTGAAAAATTTCAGCCAATTTTGTGATGTGTAAAAAATAATTTAATCATAATATGACAGATGGCAAAGAGATAGAAACACCCATCAGGCAATGGCCACAGACTAAATGAACAGAGCTGAAGTAGGATTATATTATTGACACTGCAAAGCAACTCAATTGTAGCAGAAGGTAACATTGAAGGGATTATGCAGTTTAAAGGATGGTAAAGGGACAGGTTTGATCTGCTTGCCCAGACTCAATAGGGATAAGAAGGCCTCAGCTTTGGAGCAGACTGTAGGGACAGTATCCTCCGTTTAGGAAGGGGAAGATTGTTAGGGCCATGTCATATCCTCAGTCCACACTTGAAAGTCTCATGAAGCCAGAATGAGTTTTACATACAGAAAGGGGCCATCCAGTCCTGGGTCTTTAGCATGTGGGGCAGGTGGGTGAAGGAAAAAGATCATAGATACAGAGACTAGATCAATCTATTTATCTATCTAAGGTACCGAGATACTCCATCCCCCTAGTATCTGAGCGCCTCACACAGTAACAATTAAAGAGCAACCCCTCAGATCCAGCCCAGCTTGTGAAACATTGCTTCTCTCTCAGAGCTAAACCTTCTACTTCTGGGCCTGAAAGGCAGTGGAACTGGTGAGGTCCAATGAGTAAGGTGGTCAGGCCACAGGAAGCCTCTGCAGGGGGTAGTCTGCACTCTTTGTTCACCACAGAACAGTGCTCCATGCAGGTTTTTATTTATAATTTCTTATTTGTACTATGGTAGCACCTAGAGGTCCCAGTTGAGATCAGGGCCTCAGCGCCTTAAGATCTGGACTGTACATATACACAGTGACAGCCTCTGCCATGACAAAGGATAGAAAAAAGGAATAAGTATTATCTCCGTTTTACAGTGGGGAAACTGAGGCATAGCCACTCAAGTGAGGGTTACACAGGAAGTGTGCTGCAGAGTCAGAGACAGATTGATCCCAGACGTCCTGGGTCCCAGTCCAATGCCTTAACCACAAAGCCATCCTTCCTCTCTGTAAAAGTTGATGTAAAATTCCATGAAGGGGGGTGTTTCAGAATCAAGCAAGGAAAAAGCACATCCAGTCAGTGTATAAGTATTCAGATCCACTTGTCAGAATAGCCCCTGAATGTAGTAAGGGTGAGGGCAGTGGTCCAGGACACCATTGTAGCCATGAGCTGCATAACAGCCACAGAAATACTCGTTGGACACTGAGCAATGGGCAAAGGGAGGATTCTCATTCACCCTCCAGAATCACAAAGCTCCTTTACGCAAAGCCCATTTGCTCAAGCTACGCACACAGGGTGACAGTATTTGTCCCTCAGTATTTCTGTCTTGTGGGAAATTTTGCCGATCCACCTTCCAGCAGTTTCAGCATCACAAGAGAATTAAGAAGTTAAAATGTCTTTTGGAAAGTAAATAAAAAAGCATCCAGAAACAAACAGCAGAAGTACATCCCAATAAACTGAGGGCAATCAGACCCCATTCTCGCCTGCTAAGGGAGTTGAACACCAATGAAGATCAACGCATCCCAAAAAATGCTCAGTACCTCGCAGGACTAGCCCCTGGACAAACACAGCTCCTTGCTTCGTGGAAATGCCAAAGTGTTTTAAAGTGAGACGTTTTCTACAGACTTGCCACGACACTTACTATAATAACGCCACCACCTTCGAGAGCATCTGCCCAGTCTTGTTTGCATGTCTGGAGAGCTGTGAGAAGGGCTGCCATTAAGGCGAGTCTAATTAGTGCTTTGCTGCTTAAAAGAGGACCAGCTTATAAAACACTTACTCTCAACAAGTAGTACCTTACTCTTCAGAAAGTCTCACTGACTTCAATGGGGGGCTTTCATGAAGTAAGATACTGAATACGAGCAAGGTTTGTACAGTCTGGCCTATGATATACTTCAAATATCCTAAACAGCTGCATCTGGCTCAGACACTGCAGCAACTTTTGAGTTAAACCTAGAGTTACTCTGAAGTCCATTAAGGCATTAAGACGCTTTTCCAAGGCTCTATGTCCAGTTTCACGTGGGAAAATGTGCCACAATGAATCAAGCGCCTCAGAAGCAAAAAGTCAGTAATTAGTATGTGGGACGGGGTATGGCAGTGTCTAAACAGAGAAGCAACGAAGTGGAAAACTAGGGAAGCAGATGCTTACAGGTCACAGAGATGAGCACACCACCTCCAGCATGAAAAGGAAGATGCGGGGGAGTTACCAAATGATGATCTGACATTAAGGTGAGGGGAAAGGCAATTTCCTTTCCTCCTAAAGCATATTTGCTAATGGAGCTATAAGAATTAGGAGTGGGCAGAGTTTTCAGATTGACAAGTCCAGTTTCAGTCTGTTTTATAAAACACAGGGCATTTTTCCTA
Source organism: Malaclemys terrapin pileata (assembly GCF_027887155.1). NCBI lineage: Eukaryota > Metazoa > Chordata > Testudines > Emydidae > Malaclemys > Malaclemys terrapin. The sequence goes on from NC_071513.1 coordinate 68,215,025, forward strand.
TCTCATCTGCGATCGGCACATCCTTTGTTTCAGACATGCCTAGAGCTTCCTGTGCCAGGTCAGAAGAAAATACCCTTTACAATGACACAAGGGAAAATCCTTTCATGGATACAGAGGGCCTTAAATAGAGTGAAGCCAGTGTTTTTCCACTGCAAAGCAAGTGAAGGGAGCAAACACACTACTGGGATCACACAGGGAAACGGCATCTTCTCCAGGCCAGAGAGCTGCATTCATGGGGGTTCCCCTTCTGGGCCCTCCTGGAGGAAGGTTTGGATATGGGACAGGAGGGGTTGGGGTGATGGCTCTGCGCCGTGTTGCCAATTCTTGCGAAGTCTCATCATTTATGGTGCTTTTCTAAAAGCCGCAGGTGCAGGAATCATAATAGTGCATGTTCCACAGACAAAGAGGAAAGGGAAGTTTTGAATTTTACTACTTCTTGGACCCCATAAATTCCACTTCACAACAGTCACTCTACATCAGTCTAACCCATGAGGTAACTTGAAGCAAACAGGGGACCTTGAGCGTAGCAGGAGAGGTACATTTCATCGCACTGCATTGTGTCTATCAATTTTCCAGAAAAGCATTAACAAGCTCTGTTTAGAAAGAGTTTTTGTTTAATACAGAAATGATCCTTGTCAGATGACTGTTGTCCCTAACCTTGAACCATCTAACAACCAGAAGAGATGGCATTGTGTGCACTTGCCAAAATGGTTCTGTCAGAAAAAAAGTGTTGCTCTGTGAGTGTGCTAAACCATTGCAAAAGGCAAGTGGTGCAAAGAACATTTCATGCAATTGGATCAATGCTCCTGCCAGGGCTTCCTCACATAGGGATTGATTATGCCCAGTCCTTCATGCATGCACAAGGGAAAGGAAAGGCACCATGCCCCTTTTGGCTCAGGGTCCTGGCACAATCACAGTCCTGGCACCCAAATATACCAGGACTGTGCAAATCTAGCACTACTGCTGGCACAGGACTCCCCAAAAGGAGTAAAGAATGGGGCCACAACCCCATTACAGGACAGCAGAACAGTTCCTGTGTGCATGGAGGAAAGTGAATACTACACTTTGTCAAAGGGTGGCACTGTGACTGCAATCTTGGAAACACTATGCTGACCTGAGGTGTTCCCACAAGGGCAGTGTCTCTTAGTACTACCCACTACCATGACCTGTGATATACAGGCACAGTCTGACACGTCACATAGACATACCTTCAGAGTCCCAACCTACCCTGTCTCCCTGCTGCTGTAAATCCCCCTTGACCTACATGGCCCGTAAAAGGCTTGAGAAATAATCAGCCCGGGGGCATTAGGGTTAGAAATTTGAATACATTGTTTTAGGTGATTGCATGTGAGCTCTTGCTACAACTAAGGTTTTAATACCAGGGATTTTACATATTGCATTTTTATTAGTGATCCGCCCAACAAGGTGTTTCTCTGAAAGCCTCCCTGGGTGTGTGCATACAGTAAATTCAATTATACCTTTCCACGACTGGACCCAGATAGACTTGTTTGGCATAGGAAATACTATTTTCATTAGACCAGATAATTTAGTCCAGCAACAATACGTGGTTAGAAGGTTTGGATTAAAGGACAGTGGAAGAAGAAAAGAAAGAAAGGATTCCAGCAAAGCAGCTCCTGTACCACTTTGTTGTTCTGCATAGTGAGACGCCGCAAAACGAGGCATTTATAGCATGGGTCTCAAGCCATCAAAGCTGCCTCAGCCTGACAGGATGTCAGCATTCCATCTCGAAACAACCAACATTCTGAAATTCTGGATGGTCTTTTAATGTGGATGGTACATGCTAGGGTGTTTTATCCAGTGATAACATATACCTTTTCTTACCAAGACTCCTGAAAGGTTTTCTCTTACACAAAAGCTATGGGGAGGGTTTATTTTTTCCCCTTTGTCTTTGGATTTACGTGGGCAAAGCATTTAAGATAAAGTGTTTTCTTTTTAATGAACCTGAATTGTCATTATAGGATATCTTAGTAATGCTTTTTCTATTAGATAAAAAAAAAAATCAATTCTAGGATCCAGCATGGGTTTTACATCCAGGGGGAAAATATGCCCTCATGTTTTTAAAGTGAATTTAGTGCTTGTGAGAGGTGCTAGATTGATAGCACTGACAACTAATGTCTATTTAGCCACAGAAGAGTAGCTGTGCAAGCTTGCCCCAACTGCCCTGCCGTAGTGACTCAGCTCTGTTACCAGAGGGATCAGCACAAGAAGCTGGAGGGCGTGCCTTTCTCTGTACCAATTCAGTCCTTGGCCTCTCTGCTGAGGGTGTCTATAAGGATACCTGTGTTGGTGGTTTTTGTGACTGTGACACTTTCCCATCAGTGACTATACTGATACCATCAGCAATCAGCTGGTAACAATTTCTGTTTACTACCAACCTGGGCTAAGATTTTGTTTACTATCTTGAAAGAGTGTGTGTGTGGGTGCAGTTCTATTAAAAAAACAAACAGAAACCCACGCTCTCCACAGACCTGTTAATGGAGGTTTTCCAAATATACACCACACAACAAGGCCAGGCTTTATCTTAAACATCTGCTTGGTCGCTGACATTAGTGTCTTTAAAACAAGGCACTCTTTCTGTTAGTCACTTTTAAAAGAGGTGGGGATTCCTAACTGGACTACTAAATTACACAAGAGATTTTCCACTGACTTCAGTGGATTGTGGATCAGGCCCTAACAGAAGCTCGTCTTTCCAGCTTGACTCTTAGGCCTTGGCTACACTTGCGGATTTACAGTGCTGTGAAGCACGAGTGTAGTCGCGCCGTCAGCGCTGCGAGAGAGCTCTCGCAGCGCTGCAAGTACTCCACGAGCGAGCGTGCAGCGCTGCAGGCGCTGATTACACTGGCGCTTTACAGCGCTGCACTCGCTGCGCTCGGGGGGGGGGGTGTTTTTTCACACCCTTGAGCGCATCAAGTGCAGCGCTGTGAATTGCCAGTGTAGCCAAGGCCAAAAACTCTTATCACACGATACAGTGTGAAATGAAAACCAGCTATTGCTGTGCAGAGCCTAAAACCCCAAAAGGCTGTATTCTGAAAGGTGCTGAGTGCCTCCACGCAGAGAGCCTTCTAGGAGGTTACCAGGCACTAAGAGCACTCAGGCTCAGATTTTTAAAGGTATTTAGGTGCTGCTCTGCTCATTGTAGCATCTAACTGGTTGAGGAGCCTGTATCGCATTTTCAATGGGACTCAGTTTCTAGGTCTTTCTGAAAATGAGATTTAGGTGTTGCAGTGCTCAGTGTTGCAATGCTTAAATACCTTTACAAATCTGGGCCTAAGTACCTATTAACTACCTGAGTACCAGGCCTTCACTCATTGGAATTCAAATCCATTCATTCGCTGTGTATATGTGTAAAAGAACATTTCTCCATCATGATACCCGCGCAGAATGTGCAATGGATAATTATTACTTTTGAATGGGTTCTCACAAAGCATTCAGTCTACTTCTGCTTTGTAGCATGAAGCCCAAAGGAAGCTATAACTCACTGGCAATTCCCACCAAACATTAGGAAGCCTCATACATGCAAAAAGAACTTTTATCTTCTTTAACTATCCCTGTGCTATACTTGTGGGGGGATGGGGGGGGGAATCATCCATCCACCCTGGTACCAGCAAGACAGACCCTAGCTCGATAAGGATTGTTGTGATCCTAGCACAAAATAAAATGGCAAGATGCCCCGCTGCGGTTTAAAGCAAGCCTAATCTTCATCTTTACACCAAAAAAGTCTTATTGAACACTTACACTCAGCAAAATGTAAACTATGGACCTGATCCAGAGCTTATGAAAGCAATGGAAAGACTGATTGGCTTCCGTGGGCTTTGGGTCAGGTTCTACAGAATGGTTTTCTTATGGTCCTGAGCCAGCAAGATGCTGACCATTCTCAACTCCAATGCCTCAGGAGTAGGCCCTATGTGAAGGAGAGCCTAGTCCGCTGCGTAACAGAGTCTACAACAGAAAAGACCAGCCAAGACTCACTGCAATCTAAAAGGGACCTGGTATGAATAGGACTGATTCGAATCAGCAACTCGGCTTTAGGTAAACCAGGGGTGGCCAACCTGTGGCTCCAGAGCCACATGCAGCTCTTCAGAAGTTAATATGCGGTTCCTTGTATAGGCACCAACTCTGGGGCTGGAGCCACAGGAACCAACTTTCCAATGTGCCGGGGGTGCTTGCTGCTCAACCCCTGACTCTGCCACAGGCCCTGCCCCCACTCCACAGCTTCCCGCCCTCTCCCCTGAGCCTGCCGTGCCCTCGCTCCTCCCCTCTTCTCCCCAGAGCCTCCTGCACGCCACGAAACAGCTGATCGGGAGCTACTGGGAGGGAGGGGGAAGGCGCTGATCGGTGGGGCTGCTGGTGGGTCGGAGGCGCTGGGAGTGGCGGGGGAGAGGGAGCTGATGGGGGGCTGCTGGCATATTACTGTGGCTCTTTGGCAATGTACATTGGTAAATTCTGGCTCCTTGTCAGGCTCAGGTTGGCCACCCCTGGAGTAAACTATAGGAAAGCCCTGAAGTTTTTGATAAGATACAGGAACAACTTTGCATCATAGGCATCTGGGAGTAAATGTCCAGATGTCAGCTCCTCTAATGGCAAGAAAACCTAACTGGACACATATTATTCACTGTACAATAAGTCATAAAAAATCAAATACATCTTCTGTTGTATGAGGTTTGGAAGCCAGACATTGCATACGATATAGCAAGAATAAAAAGGACTATATAAAAAGATGCAAAGAGGAAAGAAATTCATATCTAGAGCAGCTCCCAGAAACCCAAAGTCTTTTAACCATAATAGTATTTTGTTTTAATCCATCACAAGTCTAAAATTGAACTCCCTAGAGACAAAGTTCAAATGTGAATGCAAATTGCAGTGTTTCCAATTGGGTGCACAGAAGAAACCCCTCAAATAAATAATAAGATAAATTCCTTTAAACTCCTGTTGCTGCCTCACTGAAATGCTGGGGAAACTGGTGCAAGGACAAGAGTTCAAGAAGAAGCACCTTGGTTCTCCTCTTTCTATTTTATAAAGCGTCATTAATCATGTACAACTTTGGAGCTGTCAATAATGCTTCAGTGTCTGGGCTGTGAAGCCCTTCAGATAAGCCTTTGTTGTTAATCTCTCTCCATCTGAAAGACAGGTTATAACGCAGAGTAAACACTTAGGATGTGTAAGTTTTGACTCTAAAATAAAGCCCATGCTTTCCCCTGACAGTTGTATATGTTGCTGCCACTAACTGTTTTCTTTCAGCAGTTGTGGACAGCTCTCTGGTTGCTACAGGCTAGTTTACATAAGCGCTGTCATTTAGGGCAACAGTTGCTTCTTAGCTGCATGGACATTCTTGGTCATTTATCATTATAGGCTATGTGTTTTTACAACTGTGAGGGCTAAAGTCAATAGTCCACTAAATGTAACAACCACTTGAGATATCAATCATCAGCTACTTTTCTTTCTTTTTGGGCACAGATTAATATTAGTTCAGGTTTTTAATAGATTCACCAGGGCATCTGATTGGGACACAAGGGCCGGATTCCAAAGTTTTTACTCCGGCAAGACTCCCTTTGATTTCGGTGGGAGTTTTGCCTAACTAGGACCTTTGGTCCATTTTCCTGGCATGTATTATTTCCTATTGACATGCCAAAAGACCTCTTCCCTTTTGGTTACTTGATACGTAAGACTTTGATTTAAAGAACAATGCAATTGATATTTCCACTTCTCTGAAGCTAAGCTAGTTACTGCAGAGCTCTAATTATTAATGTGCCATTGGAGGTTTGAGACACACATGTCACCACTGTGTGGGCTCTCTGAACTCCCCCACCAACAGCTACTCTAGTAACAACTACTGACCTTCCGAAACCAGCATGTGTGGCAACTCATGCTCTCACACAGCCTAAAGAAGCACAACCACATCTTCACTAACTAGCTTAACTGCAGCTAAGAGCAAATATCCATCCAATTACTTTTTAGATTAAAAGCAATGATACCCATTATGGATGGCAAAAGGTTCTTTGGACACTGGATAGGAAAAAGTCCAACCTGGAAAAATAGGTCATGTCACTGTAACAAACTGCTGAATTCTTTACTTTGGTAAAACTTGATTTACTTCAATGGGAATTTTGCCTGGGTATGCGCTTCAGGACTGGGCCAAATCAGAGTCCCAAATTAATCCAATAAATGTAGGTACTAATTTAAAGATCAGCAAAAGAGAGACAGAAGCTGGCTAATATCTCAAGGGGATCTTGCCTTTAATGAACTGTTGATTTTAGCCTTAATTATAATAAAGACACAGCCTCGTACAACTCCCGGCTCGCCATTTACATCAAGATCTGGTCCAAAAAATGGCCTCTTTGATTTTAAAATGTTCTATAGACTTGTTTCAGCGAGTCAACTCCTCTCTTGTCCCATACCCTCCTCCCACTTAGCCTCTCCTTAGTCCCTTCATCCAATCACACTGTTTGTGGAGAGAGAGCCTTCTCCTGTGAAATTCCTGTCATCCCAAATCCCTTCCAATATAGCTGCAGCTAACTGATGACATCTCTCTAAATCTCATCTAAAAACAAAACCAAAAAAATCCCCCAAATCACTCTTTCCCTATTGCCTCTGCAAAATACAATTCTTTTTCCTGCCTCTGTTATTTTTGTATAACTTTGCAACTGTAATATTTTACCCTAAAAAGTTTTTCAAGATAACGGTCGGTATGAAGGAAGTTCTATACAATACAGGTATGGGTTATTGTTCTTTAAAGATGAGGCAGCATTTCATATAATTAAATCTGTCTTAAAGGATAATCAAATCAGTTGTTTAATTATGGTCTTCTAATAATGTGAGGCAGAATTATTACATTGGGAAACACTGTCTCTTATGACAGGAGGGTGCCAAATAAGGGTAGTCTTTTTTATAGGTCTCAATGTCATTTACACTGGTCCTCATTTGCTCTCTCATAGCATATGGTACAACTTCCCGTTGAAGGCCTCAGACTGCATTTCTAGAAAAAGTGTGGAGGAAACCCTGGGAAGAAAATAAGGAGAAGTCCATGCTAAAGCTGCCTGCAACACACTACCGCTTCCATGGTCACATGTTTTCCCCTACTATCTGGTTCTTCTGCACCAGCAGTTGACCTCAAATTATATACAATTAGAACAGGTGACAATCAGAATTTGTCTGGATATGCAGTGAAGAGCTAAGTTTAAGAAAAAATGTATGTGTGTGTTCTTTATGCAAAAATGTAAGCAATTGTAGTAAATATACTAAATACATGCTCAGATGACCAGCTCTGTGTGCAATTAGTCATTCGCATGCAGAGTTACTGTGAATGTATTTGCAAATAGGTATGTAACTGCACCCACATTTTTGAAAATGTAGGCCAATGTTTATCTTTGCAATATTTTAAGTGTAACAGAGGATGGGATCAAGGACATATATGAGAATGTAACATTTGCAGGATTAAAGTGTTTAGACCTTACAGACCTTTTTTTAAACCTTGACCTTGGAAACAAGTAAGGACAGTGTTATTTTAATTTACATTCAAATTTTAACAACACAGTCACACAGCACTAGTGGAATCCACATTGAGTTTCCACTGTAGATTGTTCATCATTTCATTATAGTTCATTATGTTGATAACTGTCAGAAAGCATTAGAAGCTGGGGGCTTGAGTAATAGGACTGAAATGGTAATTTAAAAACAATATACTTTCTGGAGGAAATACAGAAGTGCACTAAATTCAATTAGAAGAGGTGAATGTAAAGACAAACGAAGTGATGTTTGCTGTTTGAAGTAAGGCTCTTTTGATTTCTTGATGACCTAAACTGGTGAAAGCCTTTTTAAAGCAGGCACTTTCATCACGCATCTTGCTAAATTTGTCCTCATTAACTCTAAGCTCTTTTGCTATAAACTGTCTTAAAAAGCAGCTGTTTTAGGAATATTTTAGGCCATGCCAAACTATCAATCAATCAGTCCTTGTTTGGGTGGCACAACGGACTAAATTTTTCAGGGTCATTTACTTAGACAGATCTCAAGCTGGACAGTCTATGCTAATCATCTCTCTTTTGTAAAATGCTCCCAATCACAAACGATTAATATTCTTGATCAAACAGGCAATATAAACAACACAAAAGTGCCCCATGCCAGCTTATACTGTGTGCACTGTTTATTAAAAAACAGTGAAAGAGACAGATAGGTAAGCAAGAGCAACTCTCATTGACTTGAGTAGGAATTACACCTGCCTATGCCAGAATGGAATCATAGCAAGGGGAAAAAAAGTCTAAAATTGGCATCCTCACAGATTAGAAAGAGAAATTCAGGAGTGAGGAGCATGACTGTTAAATTGGTTTCAGAGTAGCAGCCGTGTTAGTCTGTATCCGCAAAAAGAAGAACAGGAGTACTTGTGGCACCTTAGAGACTAACAAATTTATTAGAGCATAAGCTTTCGTGGACTACAGCCCACTGTGCCACAAGTACTCCTGTTCTTCTTTTTGTTAAATTGGTGGCTTTCTACCTCTCATAGCTTTGTTTATTGTGGAGACTATGAATACCCCATTTAAGTGCTAACCTTATCATAGACCCATCTTCTCAACAAGTACTGAAGTATAATGAAGGTCTGAATAGTTGCATTAATATAACTTTTGCCATGCTTCTAAAGGGGAAAAATGACTGTTTTCCACAGTTTCTGCTCAAGTGTACTGTAGGTCAATCATACCATTTCCTTGCCCTAGCACACAGCTGACAAGCCCTGTGAGCTTTAGAATTGCAAGCTTGAATTCCTGATTTAGCCAATGAGGCAGATCCAAAGTAAGAAGGAGAATTTTGTCTAAGAAAGGAGGAGGTGGTTCTTTTCCTCAGCAATGACACAACATCAGTGATTATCCCTTGGAGAGGAGACTAAAGTGAAAGTTCCCTTCTGTCCCATAAGTAAATGTGTGTCTTTGTGCATCTATGTCTTCCCTATTCACATGTCCCAGCTACAATTTGTAGCTCAAACTCTGCTGTCATTCATACCCATGAAACCCTACCTGGCCATATTCTGCTCTCAATTTTGTAGGTGTAAGTCAGGAGTAACTACTGATATCAGTGGAGCTATACTGGATTTCTACCAGTGTAACTACAAGTCAAATTTGGGTCATTTACTTAAAGGGGGCATGAGCAAGAGTTAAAAAATGGTTTGTATAATTTAACACAGGACAAAGAACATGTAAAATATTCCTCATCAAATCTTTGATGCAGAGGAATAGTGTCAGAATATTCGAAGCTCTGGGGAACATGACTGGCCCAGCACATCAGAAAGTAGGTGCAATTTTCATTGACATGAGAATTGTGTAAAAGGGAAGGGAGGAAGATCTCTAACTCCCTCTCATCCATAAGCACAATTAGGTTAATGGAAAGCTGTAAGAGTCTTCCTCCCCAAGCCTGCAAGGGGTAAGATACAAATGACAAGAGAGCAGCTGATATATTACTAAAAGAAATCGATACCAATGGGTCAAGGATCTACAGAAAAGAGTCCTGAGACTGAAGTTCTTCATCTTAAAAAAAGGTTTAGAAATAATAATATATAGTTTAAAAAAAATGATCAACCCACAGTCCATTCCAGGTGTTTCCCTCCAAATTACCCAACACTACTTTTGTTCACCTGGTCTAATAGTTCTCCAAGTGAACAGAAACCTGATTTTACAAGCCATTGGAGCATAGTCTATCTTTTTGTTAGAAGAATGGATCTCAGATACTGTGTTTTATTTCTTCATTAGTGTGCCGTCACACTGAGCGATTACTAAATGCAGGGCTGAATGAGAATACCAGGGTTAAAGAGAGCATAATGAACAAAGAAGGTGCCTGATTATTATGGCTGTCAGCACAAGGGAATTGGCTTTGTCACCTGGTTTAACCAACTGGTAAGAACTGATTAGTGTCTGAAATCAGTTTGAAAAAAAACTTCTGATGTTTATGTTCTTCTCCGTCTCCACATCTTGTCAGGAAAGGCAGACCAACTCGGGGGGTTCTTCTGGAGGAGTTACTTACATACAGGCTCCCTAAATGGCTTCCGTCACTTGCCCAGAAAAAGTTGGCCAATGGCTACGTGGAGTTGGTTTCAGAAGGCGAGGTGGGGCGGGTGTCCTCTTGCAAAACCCATCTTGCTGTGAGACGATGCATTATCATGCTCACACAGGGATACACTTCACCATCAGAGCCTTTTCTGTTGTATATGTCATAAGCATACACAGTCATAAACAACATTAGAATGTAGCTAAGCCAAAAACTTCAGAGGAGGGGTGTGCTGGAGAGTGAGCAGCCTGCCCGATGTGACTGCCCTCTCAATCAAATCATAAACAAACACAGAAATAACCTCGTTGTTCTCCTTCACGTTGGGTCACATAAAAATAAACCCTTTAACCTTTTTTAGCAATCCAACAAAACAAATCCATTTCACATTTCTTACAGACCACATGCAAGCGCACGCATGCACACTCTTTCCTGTAATATATACAGGCTCAAATCATAGCACTGGGCTACAGTGGGCGCAGTGTAAATCCACACTGTTCCAGGCAGAGCTCAGACCTGGACCATCATTCTTCCTCTAATGCTCCAGTGCATTTGGTTCTGTGCAGCCTCCTTGTTTCTGTGTGCCCAGTATTCTCATTTGCAGAAGTGAGGAGTGGGGACAGGGCTGTGTCCCCAAATCTTCGTCTCCAACTTTTTGGGTTATGCTATAACCCTGGGGGTAATCCCGAGAACAACGACTGCAGTTGTGACCGAGTATTGCACCAGCCTCAACCCCACTACACACACAAGCTAGTCAGAAACTCACTCACAGCGATTAAACTTAGCAAACATGGATCCTAGCCCAAACTGATCATCTGCAGGAACATGCTTCACAAGAAAGAACTGTACTTGTAAATATACATATTATCCTTCCACAAAAACCATTTCCTGGACTCACTATCCATTAGAACCCTCTCTTTGCACTTTGGTCACTTGCACATGCTGTGTCTCCTTACCTCAAACCTTCGTTTGATAGTTTCATTTTTGGTCAGGACTTCTCTCACTAAGGCCAGGTTTTCATTGGAATCTTTAGCTACTGTAATAATGGTGCTTAGGGGTGCGATTATTGGAAGGGAAGGCCTGGAATTTAGGGAGGATGCTGTAACAGTGATGGACAAAAAATGAAGGGGAGAAATGAAGATTAAAAGGGACACTATAAAATGTCCAATGGCACCTTAAAGACTAACAGATTTATTTGGGCATAAGCTTTCGTGGGTAAAAAACCCAAGAAAACCCTTCAGATGCATCATCTACCCACGAAAGCTTATGCCCAAATAAATCTGTTATTCTTTAAGGTGTCACTGAACTCCTTGTTGTTTTTGTGGATACAGACTAACACGGCTACCCCCTGATACTTGACACTATCAAATGTGACCCATCTCCTCATAAGAAATTTGGATTACAATAAAAACGAACAAAAGAAAAAAATCTCTCGCTCTCTCACACAGACACAACCACATCCTATAGAGCAGGGGTTCTCAAACTGGGGGTTGGGACCACTCAGGGGGTTGCGAGCTGTCAACCTCCACCCCAAACCCCGCTTTGCCTCCAGCATTTATAATGGTGTTAAATATATTAAAAGGTGTTTTTAATTTATAAGGGGAGGTCACACTCAAATCAAAGGCTTGCTATGTGAAAGGGGTCACCAGTAAAAAAGTTTGAGAGCCACTGCTGTAGACTTCAATGGGAGCCGTACATGAATACACCCCAGCAAAATATAGCCTTCATGTTTATTAACTCAGAATATTATATTCATTCAAAATATTAGGCTGAGGGAAGGTTTAAGTCTCACTTCTTAAACAGCATGACCCACTAACACATACCCAGATTGATATGCTGGTTGTCCTTACCCCCGTAGGCATGCTCTTGCTGATGAAAACATCCTTGTGGAATTAAAATGTAATCTCTTGTTTCCCCACAAATTGGAGCGACTGGAGGATTTACAGATATTGCACAGATTTGATTGATACAGATTTGCACATATGCACTTATAAACCATGTATGTATCAGGGGCACAACAAACCAAGCATCTTGGTGTTTAAGACTGCTACTGCCATCATTGAGGAGTTATGCTGTAAATTTTAAACTAGTCAACTCAACACTGACAGTCTTACTAAATATCCCAATATTTACATTCATCCTTGTAACTGTGAGCAAATGTATCACAATTTCTACATACATTAAGGTTTTAAAACAGAAGAGGCTGTGTAGTTCAGAGGATAGTGCACTGGACTGGGACTCAGGATACAGGTTCTATTCCTGTCTCCAGCACTGATAATAATGGAGCATGAGGTCAAACCTCTGATTATTACTGAGCTATTTATTTTTACGGCAATGATTTCATCTCTCATTTAATTATAAATTTCATGTTATGTCTTGTGTTGGGAAGAGACCTGCTTTCGATACATTGCGTTTACTTGGCTGAAGAGGAATGGTTACTGAATTCTGCTGCCGCACACTTCTCAAAGTTTCATGTACATCTCAAGGGAACGTTTTTCAAATTATTGAGGCAGAAAGAATAAATAAATAAGAGAGTCTGACTTACGAGTGCAGGGCATGGAGGCAGCATCATTTTCGGCTCGGAAAAAGCCCCGATCACAGGTGCAGGAGGTAGAGCCTTCCCAGATGGAGTAGCTGTGGGATGGGCATTTGGCACAGGAAACATCTGTGGAGAGAGCCTTGTAGTATCCTATTTTGCAAGCTAGAAGGAGAAAAGGGAATGGAGAGTGTTATTTGCCCAGTATGTGATAATAAAATGCTGTTTCCTTTACTCAAAATCTAGGATGGAGACATTTTCGAAGAACAAACCATGCCCACATAGTCTCAGGTAAGAAGTTAACAAACCAACAAGCTCTTAGTTGCTAGCCCTACACTGAGGGATACAATTTCTAATTCAAACAAGGGCCCTTTAAGAAGCTGGTCTGGTGATATTTCAACAGCACCTATAAGCACATTTCCCTACCAACTTTGCTGGAAAACCTGCTTCATCTTTGTGTTACACATGGTCTTGCATGTCACTCCCCATTCCCACCTGCGTGCACACACTCATACAGTGCAGTAACAGGGCACAAGTGTTTAATTCTATGACCACTTAAGGAATGGCAGCTGATAGTCTGACAGTGCCAATTTTGGAGATGGAGTGGAACAGGCACCCACTGTGATTGGCAGGGAGGCTCTGAGTCTAACATGCCCGGAAATGGCATGTCTCCCTCTGGCAAGGCAGGATTAATTTGTCTCTTTCTCCCCAAGGGAGGAAATAAGCATGTTCTTCCCTCCTCGAAGCTAGGGTATCCAATAGCTGCACTGCTGGCACTGAATCCCCATGTGCACTTGGCAAACTTGCAGTGACATCATCTTCATAAAGGCGACGCTTACACGGATGGCTACTTTTACATCACTTGGAAAAAACTCATTACTGTTGTTAATAGCAAGTTTTAGTGGGGGCCCCCAGGTATGTCATCCTAGAAATCTGTGCCTTGGCAAAAGAGAGAAGGCAGCCAACACCACTGGCTTTCAACCCTTCAGAGGCCAGAGCAAACATCCAGGCATTTTTTTATAAGAACAGAGAGTGTAAGAGGGAGGGTTATTCCCCATATTTACAGCATGACTCACTCTCGAGGCTCTTCATTTAGCACCTAGACTATCTTTAGAGTTCTTCCTCTCTGCACTCATCCATTTATTGTTGTTTTTCATTTATTCTTTTATTTTTATGATACACACCCTAAACGGGGATTTTAGCAACACATTTGTAAAGGAGCATGTTACTTCACTCTTCCTAACCAAAGCCACTGATGGAATTTCCTTAACGAGTCTAAACTTCATGATGTGTGGAGCCCTGTCAATAAAAGCACTGCGAGATCGATCTTGGCCTCGCTCACTTTGGCTGTCACTGGACCAGTGAATCTTATAATAACATGTTGCTCCAATGACTAAGATTTATGCTTCCAGAGTTTATACACATCACATAATTAGATAAGGTTCAGCTTGCAAGGTGCTTTTTGGCTACACTTCAAATGGCCTTGGGGTTTCGATTAAAATCAGAAACCGCTGCTTTGGCAGGAAGAAGCTCTGGGGTCAAGCCCAACCTCTCCACATCAAATACAATTAGTCCCTGAACACAAATAGAAACCCACTGGGTACAGGCTGTCACTCAGTCAGTCACAGTAAACAAAGACAACTTGTGTAAAATGGGTTATTCTGCTTGTAGTATGGGCAGCCAAAAGAAGGGAAAAACTACCTTAATATTTTTTTACATCGGAGTTGCAATGTTTGACGAATGAGCTCAAATGCTTCTAGCAGCCTTGATGCATTTGGTTTAAAACCACTGACATGTAAGTGACAGACTCTGAGTTGAGTTACACCGGTGTAAATTGGTAGTAACTCTATTGAAAATGGTGGTACACCTGGTTTGTAATTAGCATAAGTCAGATCACAATGATGCCCTAATCCTGAAAATGACAAATACATAGATGCAGACAGAGAGCACTTTTTTGCAATGTAAAAAAGAAAGGGAGATGAAAAAAATACAACCTGAGACCTAACTAATCCCACTTATACTGCAAACTCCATTTCTGTTTTAAAAAAAAATCAAGCATCTAGCTTAATTGTATTAATGGCTCACAGAAATTATACAATGAATGACTATCACTTGATTTTTTCTTAATACCAATATTCATGGTAAACGAAGCACAGAATAACCAGCCCCACATAGGGGACGAAAATTCTGCTGTGGTTTTAACATTTTATCACAAAAACAGGAAGATACGACAATTCTAGGGGACAATCCCCACTTTATACCCTCTTTTCAGACTCTGGGGCTAGGAAGGGATTGAGGTGATGCAGTAGGCATGGGAGTGGGGTTTCAAATTCTACAATTCACAGGAATTTCCCCCTTTTTCTTAACACAACATAATCTTTTGTTTTCTACTATGTTAAACCTTGGTCATTAATATTTCAGGACCTGCAGAAAGCTCTCTCTAAATGCAGTGGCAGCTTCTGAAGCACAGAGCCATTTTGCTTCGGCTATACAAAATCACCGACTACTGAACCAATGGTTTTCTTCACTTCAGCATGTTCACAGATGCACTACATTTCAACACTTGGCACATAAGAATACTTGAGAATACGTTGCATTTATTCAACAATTCTTTGCTCCTTGGAGTTCTATTGTATTTTCACTTAAAAACTTGATCCTAACCCTGTCAAGGGTATTCTTTCCCTGAAGTACAGCTGACACACCTACTATGACTGGTACTGGACTTTTTTTTAAAAAGTAGGATATTATACAGTATTTTTAAATGTTAATGAATTAGTAGACAAACAACAAGTGTGAATAGAACCCCTTCCTTGAAAGTCTTTCTTGCTTGCTCATGACAATCCTTCATTTTGCTTCTTTTCTGGGGAAGATTTGCTAGATAGGACAGGGCATGAATGGTATTCTTACACAGCTTTCGAAAGATGTCATTGTACAAAGATTAGTTTACATGTGCAATACAAATCTTGAATTCAATTCCTTTAGCTTTCCCTCAATTAGTTCTTTCTATTAGTTTAAAAAAAAGGGAGAGAGAGAGAGAAAGAGAGAGAAATCTTTTCTTCCATTCAGATCACCCACCAACATAACAAAGTTATTTTTTAAAACAGAATTATCCTTAAGATGTCCAAGGAAATTCTTAAACAGAAATATTTTCAGTGTGAAAAAACAAAATTGTGATACCTGTATTTTTTCTGTGGGGAAAAAAAAATTAAGTAAGATGAGCCTAAAACAAAACCTTGGACTAACAGCTGCACAAATCCTGCTTTTAAGCAAATCTATTTTATTTATCTTTTCATGACACTCAGCAGAACACTGTCAACCTTAGCAAGCAAAAAATTTAGCCTGCCATTCTTATAGTTTTCACGAGGGATATCCACTAAAGTACAGTTACAGTTGCAAAAATAGGAGTTTAAGAAAAGTAGGAGTCCAGGTCTCACTGAGTATCAAAGGGATTTGGGTGTATAACTTCCTTAGGCTGTTTTGAAAATCCCAGCCTCCCATTATAAACCCGTTTTCAGAAGCTCATGACTTCCTGAAACAATTTATGTGCAGACTGAAGGTTGCTTTGCTTGTTTTCAGACGAAGTGTGAATTTTCTATTGCAAAATCTGAGGCCTTTTCATTCAGCCCTTTCAAAATTAAGTAAAGTTGAAAAATAAACAAAACAACAAAAACAAAATAGTTCTCCTAGCTGATTCTCCCCACGCTTTTTTTTTTTTTTGGTGGGGGGGGCGGAAGAGGAGGAGGTCAATGCTACAACAAAATAAGTTGAAGTTATTGCATGTAAATTAAAGCCCAACATATGGAGTGACACTTTTGATAGGTTTGGAAGAAAAATAATTAAAAACTAAAAAATTAAGCATCAGTTTATTTATATATTAGTTATATTTCAAGCTGGGGGAAAATGCAAACATTTTCACCCCAAATTTACACCTTTTTTTTCCTTGTTGAAATTTGAATTTAATATTTCATCAAAATTTTGAAAAAATTTGAACTGCTCTACAGATGGTGGAAAATGAGATTAATTTTTGGCAAAAAAAAGTATGAAAAAATTCATCCCAGTTTTTTCACTGAAATTCAAAATAACTACAAAAATATTTAAATCTGGGCAATTTAAGACAACTCTATATTCCTTTTGGCTCTTTCTTGGTTTATTTACTGCCCTGGTGATCCTCCCTCCCTGACTTTAACTACTAGAAGGCTAACTACTACTTTGGGTGTGGATAAGGGAGTCTCCATGGGGCTAGACTTCTTTGTGGCAGACTTCAGTGGCATTGAAACCGAGAAAATGAGAGTTGTTTGGGTTGGCGGGCTGCTGCTTACACCCATAGCCCTCTCTATATGGGAGCTGCCCTAGCAGCCAGATGATTTGGGGGGGGATACAGAAGCTAGAGGAAAAGACTTAAGGAGCTACCAGCTAACTCACTCCAACTGCAGAAGCATATTTTTAATGGGGTAAAATGGGGCAAACCACAGCTTTGGATTTTGAAGCTAATAAAGAGGAGAAGGTAGATGGGAAGATGAAGGGTCAAATTCTTTGTTGGCACAACTCCACTTAGTCAATGAGAAGGTCTGGCACATAAATTTTAAATTCTTAGTCCAATGTGCAGCAGCAGTAAAGAAAGTTAATGGTATAGAGGCTTGTAATGAGGACATTACGGGCATATAAACCCTAGAATGTTGAACTGTGACTCTATAAAGCATGGTTAGCCTGCATTTGGAGCCCTAATCCTGTAAGTACAAGTATGGCTCCCGAGCCTGCATGGAACTCACTGCCGGATCAGGACCTTAGTGGGAAATTTATCCCTTTGCAGAGCGCTAGCACAGGGCCAATGCACCACTTAAACCTTCATTAATGTGACTCAATGAGTGGTGGCGCAATAACTTTAAGATTTGTGTCTTCTAACTTCTCCAGTTAAACAGAAAACAATAATGTTGCATTAATGTATTTGATGGCATTTTTTATAGGCAGAGCACAATTGATCCGCTTAATAGAAAAATAGATCAGCTGTGTAAATAAACTTAGAACTTGCTTACACTTCCCTACACTTGCAGCAGTAGATACATGCAGCAGTGAAAAGGTCCAGCAAAGGTACAGAGCGGGGAAAGGTTCTAGCAGTGGGTAGCTGCTGGAGCCTTTCCCCACTGCCTCCCTCTGTCAGAGCCTCTCTGTGCTACCAGAGTCTTTTACTGAAGGGACAGGCTGATGCTACACTGCTAAAAATAGTAGTGTAGACATGGAAGGCATTGTTTGAGCGTGTAGAGAGCCACACAGAGTAGATATCCTTCGGTTCAGGAGTGTAGGCCACACTACTCTACTCTGTTGCCCTCTAAGCCAGTGGTTCTCAAACTAGGGCCGCCACTTGTTCAGGGAAAGCCCCTGACGGGCTGGGCTGGTTTGTTTACCTGCCGCGTCCACAGGTTCGGCCGATCGCGACTCCCACTGGAAGGGCGGCCAGCACATCCCTCGGCCCACACCGCTTCCTGCAGCCCCCATTGGCCTGGAGCTGCGAACCGCAGCCAGTGGGAGCTGCAATTGGCCAAACCTGCGGACACGGACAAACCATCCCGGCCTGCCAGGGGCTTTCCCTGAACAAGCGGTGGACCGGCTTTGAGAACCACTGCTTTAAGCAGTGCCTCCCAGTCTACACTGCTATTTATACCCATGCTAGCTGAGCATGCAGTGTCTGGACTCTATAGATTCATAGATTCTAGGACTGGAAGGGACCTCGAGAGGTCATCGAGTCCAGTCCCCTGCCCGCATGGCAGGACCAAATACTGTCTAGACCATCCCTGACAGACATTTATCTAACCTACTCTTAAATATCTCCAGAGATGGAGATTCCACAACCTCCCTAGGCAATTTATTCCAGTATTTAACCACCCTGACAGTTAGGAACTTTTTCCTAATGTCCAACCTAAACCTCCCTTGATGCAGTTTAAGCCCATTGCTTCTTGTTCTATCCTTAGAGGCTAAGGTGAACAAGTTTTCTCCCTCCTCCTTATGACACCTTTTTAGATACCTGAAAACTGCTATCATGTCCCCTCTCAGTCTTCTCTTTTCCAAACTAAACAAACCCATTTCTTTCAGCCTTCCTTCATAGGTCATGTTCTCAAGACCTTTAATCATTCTTGTTGCTCTTCTTTGGACCCTCTCCAATTTCTCTTTCTTGAAATGCGGTGCCCAGAACTGGACACAATACTCCAGCTGAGGCCTAACCAGAGCAGAGTAGAGCGGAAGAATGACTTCTCGTGTCTTGCTCACAACACACCTGTTAATACATCCCAGAATCATGTTTGCTTTTTTTGCAACAGCATCACACTGTTGACTCATATTTAGCTTGTGGTCCATTATAACCCCTAGATCCCTTTCTGCCGTTAAGCGTAGACCTTAGTTTCTAAAGTCCACAAAATGCTCTGGATGTGATTAAAAGAAATCCCAAAGCAACCACTGTTCTTAAAGCAGCAGCAGCCCAGCTTTCATGAATAACCCTACAGTAACACACCAATGTGTGCAACAAAGGAAAAAGTAAATTCTTGAAGGAAGCAGATCTCAGCTTCAAGCTTCCAGTAAATTAGTTCTAAATAAGAATGGGAAAAGGAATTGTTTTTAAAATGATTAAAAAAATGATACCATCCTCTTAGAACCCATTTCAGTTTATTGATGACTGGTTCCCTTTTCAACCACGCCTGCTACTCTGGAAATATTTCCAGTTTGTATTCTAACTGCACACCGGGGAATAAAAAGTTTTCATTTTTCCTTCTAATGTTCTTTTCTCTCTTTAAATGGATGGATTTTCTTTCTCAAATTTTAACAAAACCACATCTGCCACATGAGTAGGCAGCTTCTTCTTAGCTCTCTTTTACTGTTATTACCATTTCTGAACAGATTTTTGTGTGTTAATTATAGAACTCAATTGTTTGAATAGTCTCTTTTGATGAGCTTTCTGCCCCGCGCCATGAACCCCTCAGTGATTGTACAGCTGTTTTAGTTCTAAATGCTCATCAGGATTTTCTAATTGTCAAGCTGTCCCAGGGACTAGTTCTTTTGACCTAAAAGTCAAAGAAAGGGAGTCACCCTTGTCTCTCCAACATGAATACCATAGGACTCCCTATGCCCCTTCCCCCCCATTACCTGTGAGACAATGCCTGTCCCGATCACTGCCAGCCCAAGCATAATTGGGTGAAATAAGAAGATTTCAAATAGAATGAGTTAATGAGCTTCTTGTAAAATTAAGTCGTTCTTCTGGTCCAAACTAGTTACTCACTGTAATGCCTTTGAGGCTAATAAAGATCCTCAAAAGCCAGAAGAACAAAAAAAAAATTGTTAACCTTCTCTCAAGCCGTCTTAAAAGTCAAGTTATAGAATTCAATGTGATGAACCCAATGCTGCTTCCAAATAAAGCCAGCTTCCTTTGATGTTAGCGCTGTCAGATCTTTGTCTCCTATTGCTAATGACTTCATATTTTCTACAAATTACAATCAGTTCCTTATCTTTAACTCACATCACTGATGAGAAAAAAAACAAACCATTTGTAGTCACCAAGGATAATTTTTAACTGAATAAATTTAAATATGGATAAAGAAATACAAGCACCAACAAGAGCACATTGGAAGGGTGGTGTAGATTTGTTAGTTGGTTTTGGTATTCTTGTTTTTAAATTGGGTAGATTTCTAGGAAGGGCTTGAAGATAACCTGGAAGTAAAACTCAGGGGAACTAAGGGTGCACATGGAACTATGATCATCAGACTGAGTCTAAGAAGTTCAGCTGATCTGGATTGTCATTATTTGTACATCCCACCGGGTCTCAGTCTGGTCTTCCCTGGCTTCCCCACCCTATCATTCTTGTCTTCAAGGCTGAGGGGCCTGGTGTACAGTAGCTTGAGCACTTCCCCAACTTTGCTCTTCAGTTGCCCATTTCCCCTAGGAAATTCAGGGGTGCCAGTTGTTGTTCCCTTCATCTTGTACCTCTGGGGGTCACCAGCTAAGGCCATTGTCCTTTTCCAAATATAGATCTTCCATTGGGAGATGAGTAGGAGGAGGGTCCCAGAAAGTGGTCAGATCCTGTCACAGAGCAGTAGAAGGAGCACAGCGTTCCTCTCCTCCAGTTAAACTGACAGTTGGGAAAGAAAGTATCCCAGTGCAGGTGGAGGCTAGCAAAGTGAACCCCCATAAATCTGGTACTTGATTGGTTGCTAAGGAAATCGAGATTTTTCTAACTATAACACTAGGGATTTAAGGGAGAAGCTATCTGCCTATGTTCTCAGATCAGGTTTTTATTCTGACCACAGAGTGAGAGTTGTTTCTTCTTCCATTTCCCTGTATGTATCGGGGACTGGTCTGGCAGCTTCCAGCCCTCTTTCCTCTCTCTTCTGCCCCTCACTGGGACTTTTGGATTTGGGGGAAGGGAGCCTGATGGAAGGCCTCACTCAACCTCTAGAAATGGCAGATGAAGTGGTTAGGCCAGTGGGTCAGCAACGGGAAGGAAAGGCTTGGCAGTGGTTGGTGTGAGGGAGTCACTGGGAGAAGGGTTATCAGAATTCCTCCTGCAGGTGTAAGATGTACAGAAGTAAACCATCAAGGGGTAGTCAGTTGCCAGCTCTTGCCTAAACTGAACCTGTGCAAGGCCAAATTTGCCTAGCCCACCACATGCATCAAACCTTGCCCAGCTAGATTTTTCCAGGGACTTGTCTACATGGGAAAAAAGCCCACAGTAGCTGGTGCATGCAGCAGCTAGCTATTCTTCACTCACTCCCCAAGTGGACTCTTTAGCTGCACACTAAGCATGCCTCTGTGCACATTAGCTGAATCTACTTTGGAAGTCCACTGAGCTGTACCACCTAAGGGTGCTCAGTGTGCAGTAAAGAGTGTCTACACAGGGAGTAAGTGCAGAGTAGCTAGTGCACTTTTACATTCACATTTTAGCACACTGCGCACTAACCTCCCCGTGTAGACAAGTCCTGGGACTGCCAATTTTCATGGCACTTTTTTTAAGTTTTGCTAAATTAACCACAAGTTTAAAAAGTTTAGAAAGGAAATTTAATAATGAAGAATCTGGGAAGCAGTCGTCCACTGTGTGCAGGGCCGGCACTAGGATTTTTGCCGCCCACAGCAAAAACAATTTTGGCCTCCCCCCCGCCCCCGTTCTTTAATTACCCCACCCCCGGCCCCGCCTCAACTCTGCCCCTTCCCCAAATCCCCAGCCCTGCCTCCTCCCCCCAGGCTCTCAAGCCTAGGAGAGAGGGAGGGAAGGGGAGAAGCGGCGCCCGCACCGCGGCCACTCGGCGTCTCCCCCTCCCTCCCAGGTTTGAGAGGCTGGGAGGGAGGGGGAGACTCTGAATCGCCGCGGCGCGCGCGCCGTTTCTCCCCCTCCCTCCATGGCTCCCAAGCCTGGGAGGGAGGGCGAGTAGCGGCGCGCAAATCAGCTGTTTCACGCACCGTGGCAGCAGCAGCGGAGGTGAGCTAGGGCGGCCGGGACACATTTTTAGGGGCGGCATTCTGGCGCCGGCCATGCCGCCCCTAAAAATGTGCCGCCCCAAGCACCAGCTTGTTTTGCTGGTGCCTAGAGTCGGCCCTGACTGTGTGCGCCAGCTCCACCTACCTACTAGACGTGGGTTGTTGTAATACAATGAATCAGCTGTCAATAAAAGATGACTCTGTTAAGGGTGAATCTGCTGCTGCTCTTTCTGCCAGCAAGGGAAGAGTCAGTGGCAGACAGAAAGAGGGCTGGTGAGAAGTAGTTCACAGGCACAGGATGTCTGGGGTTACCCTAGGAGAAGCTAGGTGGCTGCAGATTGCTGGAGTGGTATCTGGGACCCACCAGCTGCTAGAGTCTTGGTGGTATACCTGACATCCTACCAAGGATTGGTGTTCAACTCGGCACTGGCACACCCCACACCACCCACCCAGAGCTGACGATTTCACAGGTGGCAATATCTCTTTACAATCCCACAGGTCCAAAATCCTCAATTAGCTAATTTGGCCAGCGGACACTAGGGGGTGAGCGAGGTGGCAAAAATGCTAATCAGTGGGTGGAAATAAGTAACCCTGACAATCCAAAGTGTTTCCTTGGATTGAGATGTGACACCAATGCTGACCGCTACTGTGGTCTGCCGTTTGCTTTCTAGGAAGATATTATCCTGGGCACTAGAGTTACCTACTGTGCATTAGTTATACCATCTTGTATTGTTCATCTTCCTTTGCTGTTGTATTATCTTTAACATACAAGAACATCAACTTTACCAAATTGTGAAAAATATTGTGCCGCTGTTAGCCCAATCCAGTGCATAAGCATAACAGGAGAGGGGATATGGAAATCTGTTTGAAAAAACACCACAAACACAAACTGAAGCAGTCAGACAGACGATACTAAAATTAGAATGGTATGTTAATCCCGCACATGAAGGACTTATTTCCCCTTTTATCATCTTCAGATCCAATTTTCAAGACATATTGATTTCAGACCATATTCAGCACCCAGTTAGGGGGATCTGGGCCACGCTTGGAAACTGTGTTCTGTAAATTCAGGATCATGGCATCTCTAGCACAGGGTGATTGTATGGCATCATCACATTTCAAAAGAAGCCACTCCTTGTGTTAGGACTTCAATCACCCAACATCACTCACATTGAGCAGCCCTTCTCCCACAAACAGTCTGATTTGATGAGTACTAATCAGAGGAAGAAACTGTCCCCACATGTTGAATGCGCTAAAGTAACCTATTCTGATTATTATTAATTTTTAACCTTTAAAAAAAACAATACAAAAGCAAAACCAAAATTAGTCTGATAACTCAGCCAACAGTTCATTTTTAAAACTGCATCCCCCTTTCCAGCATTTCTTGAGTATTTGTTTTTTCCCCAGTAGATCCCTATGCTTGTTTTGAGTCAAAACTGATATATCTGGACTTACCTGGTATCTGCTACCAAGAGAAGACATGCCTGAGAAATTGACACTGACTGCATCATAGTCCCTTTGAAATGATTGCAAGAACTCCCAAAGACTTCAACAGGTCTAGGATCAGGCCCTAAATGGAAAATGTTACTGCTAAAAAGCATGCAAAGAGCTATTCTGAAGCTCATAGTTCACCAGATAGTGTATCATAACTGCTGAACAAAACTAGGAAATAATTGCAAGGGTTGCCATCACCTCGAAATCTCACTTCTCTATGAAAATGTTGTACGTACTGTAACCAGGAGTAACACCTAACATTACTAAAAAAGGGAGAAGTTTTGGGGAAAGACTCTCTCTCTCTCTTTCCATTATTTATTTTGTGCGTCTTGACGGCACTGTTTATATATAGGCAGTTCAGGAATGAAAGTAACTTAAAGGACTTGCTGGTACTCCGGAGTCTTTAGGAGGGGCGGGGCCTCAACCAGAAGAGGTGTGGCCTCTACCAGAAGAGGCAGGCCTTTAAATCCCCGGGCACTTTAAATCAGGATTTAAAGGGCCTGGGGCTAGGGCTGTGGTAGCAGCAGCGGGGAGCCCCGGGTACTTTAAGTCACCATTGGAGGCAGGGCCGGCTTTAGCAAGAGCGGGGACCAATTCCTTGGCGTGGGGCTTGCCGGCAGCAAGCCCCGCCCCCAGGAATCAGGCCGCGCTCCAGCCGGGGTCGAGGGGCTTGGGTCCGGGCCAGAGCCGCTGGGGCCGGGGCCGGGGGTGCTCGGCTGGTTTGCTCGGCCGGGGCCGGCACCCTGTGGCCCGAGCCGGGCCGGAGCTGCTCGGGCCAGGGCCTGGAGTGCTCGGCCGGCCCCAGGGCCGGGCCAGAGCCGCGTGGTCAGCGCCCCATGGCCAGAGCCGACCTGTCCCGGAGCCACTCGGGCCGGGGGTGCTCGGCCGGGGCCGGGCCCAGGCTGGAGCTGCGGGGCCGGGGCCGGGCCGGCGCGCTCGGCCAGAACCGGGGCCGGTGCCCCGTGGCCCGAGCTGACCCGGCCTGGAGCCGCTCGGGCCTGGGGGGCTCGTCCGGGGCCGGAGCCGCAGGGCCGGGGCCGGGCCGGCACGCTCGGACGGAACTGTGGCCGGCGCCCCATGGCCCGAGCCGACCCGGCCCAGAGCCACTCAAGTCAGGGCCGTGCCGACGTGCTCGGCCGGAACCGGGGCCTGAGCCGAGCCGGAGCCAGAGCCACTGGGGCCGTGATGCTCGGCCGGAGCCGGACTGGGCCGCGCCTCCCCGGTTCCCTCCTCGCGCCCGCCCCTGCCCCAGTTTACCTGCTGCCGCCTGCCCCTGCTTGTTTTCAGACTTCCTGCAAACATCTGATTCGCGGGAAGCAGGGGAGGGGGAGGAACAGGGGCGGAGCGTTCAGGGGAGGGGAAGAGGGGGAAGTGACCTGGGGGTGGGGTGGACAGCTGTGGGGCCCTCTTAGGCGCGGGGCCAATTCAGCGGAATCGGCTGAATCGGCCTAAAGCCGGCCGTGATCAGAGGGGGCCCCAGCCTCTGGTGGAGCTTTAATGGGTCCGGGGCTCCGCTACAGTAGCGGCAGCCGGAAGCCCCTGGGCCTTTAAATCGCCGCTTGAGCCCCGCCGCCACTACCCCAGGGCTCTGGCAGGCTCCAGGAACGATTTAAAAGGCCCACGTGGTAGCGGCTACCGGAGCCCTGGACCCTTTATATAATCCCTGGAGCCTTGGGGTAGTGGCGGTGGGGCTCCGGCGGCTATTTAAAGGATCCGGGGCTGTGGCAGTTGCTACCGCCCCAGCCCTTAAAATAGCTGCCAGAGACCCACCGCTGCCTCCCCAGGGCTCTGGCAGCAGGGCTCCGGGGACGATTTAAAGGATCCGGGGCTCCAGTAGCCGCTATCGCCCCGGGCCCTTTAAATCGTCCCCAGAGCCTGCTGGAGCCCTAGGGTAGCGGCAGCAGGTCTCCGGTGGCTATTTTAAGGGCCGGGGCTGTAGCAGCTGCCACAGCCCCGGATCCTTTAAATAGCCACTGGAGACCCGCGGCCGCTACCCCAGGGCTCTGGGGACGATTTAAAAGGCCAGGGGCGGTAACTGTGGCAGGCACCCCGGGCCCTTTAAATCACCACCCAAGCCTCGCTGCCACTTCCCCAGGGCTCCCACAGCAGAACTCTGGGGGCAATTTAAAGGGCCCCGGGCTCCAGCCGCTGCTGGGAGCCCCACACCCTTTAAATTGCCGCCAGGGGAAGCAGATCCGCCCTGGTACAGTACACCAGCTCTTGCCGGCACGCCGTACCGGCTTACTTTCACCTCTGAGGCAGTTTCACTGTTTTGTTGATGATCATTTGTACTTCCTGTCTCAGACACTGGCATGATCTGATCAACACTTTCAGGAGCTGCTTCTAGGCACTCTATTATCACTGATAGAAAATTTTCCAGCACAACTGTATTTTCAATAAAAAAACCTGGGTTTTTGACGAAACAAAATTTCTCCTGAAAAGTTCCTGCTTTCCTCAACATTTTTTGATTTTTTCTTCAGAAAATTTTGGATTATTTGATGAAAAGTCAAAATTTTCCATAGTGGAAAAAAAAATTCTAACCAGCTTTATTCTCTTACCCCAGCACTACAAAGCTAGGTCTACACTATGAGCAACCGCAAAGGTGAACTGAAGAGAAAGAGGGCAGGCACTGAACAGACAGAAAGAAGAAGGAAAAGGACTTGTGCACCTCAGCATGTGTCATATGGCTGCTCCCTCCCTTATAAATATCAGTAGGCCCCAATTCAGCAAAGCATTTAAGCATGTGTTTAACTTCAGGCATGTGGGGAAGCGTTTGCTGAATAGGGATGGATTGCTGAATTGGGGGCTAAAAGTGAAGAAAAGCTCTCAGAAATTATTTTTTTGTTAAAAAATATTTAAATAATAAATGCAGGCCACGTCTAAAGGGTGCCCTTATCAGAAAATTGAACTGTTTGAAATGAGCAGTGTAGTCATTTTTTAATGCAGACCTAAATTAAATACCAGCTAACGTTTGTGTCAGTAGCAACAAGGCCTTTAAACCATTACTGTCAGGGCTAAGTGTTAGATCTTCTAATTTCTAACTGTTCAAGCTGCTCCTGTGCTCTGTCACAGACTTCATCTGACTGTGGAAGTTTAGTAGCCTTTTTCTAGGATTCAGGAGCTATTGAGATTCCAGAGTCAGTTTCAAATAATTAGTCAATTTAAAAAAACAACAACAAGTTGATAGTTTCCTTTGAAAAGGAGTGGAAAAAGAAGCTCCATGATGCAAAGTGGTTTGTTTGTTGTTTAAAAACAACCATAATCAACAGCTAAGGCTGTATACAACACACTTTTTTATTTTGTTCTTAAACATAAATTAATGCCATTTTTATTTTACGAGCAGAAGATGCGAAGATTTACAGGACAAACCACTAGCTAAATTTTTACAATATACTCTGGTGAAAGCTGATTAATTGGCTGAATGTCCACTTTAACAAGCTCTAATCCTTTTGTCAGGAGACCTGCTTACAAGCTTCCCTCTCCAATCAGTGAAAAAGCACTGATGGGAATGGAGATCTATATCTCAAAGCACTAGCCAGTCAGCCTGGGATTATCTCTCATTTCTTAAATCTTAACAGCTCTGTAAAAAGGCAATTAAATTTCCAAAGTTAGATGAAGTCTGCGATAAAGCACAGTAGCAGCTTGAGCAGTTTGAAATGGGAAGGCCTAACACTTAGCCCTGACAGTATTATTTAAAAGGTCCACTTGCTACTGACACAAGCATTAGCTGTCATGAACCAGATGTCTCAAAAAAAAAAAAGGTTTCCTAATATATGTAAAATAGCAGAAGAGTGTCCAATACATATTAGTATGAATAATTATTTTTAAGTGCACCAATAATTCATATGAAGTAGTAAGAAGTCCGAAATTGTTTGAAATCATATGACTCTTAAAATTTAATGGCCTATTCTTTTTAATAATTATGGCCTTGATCCTGACCCCGGATCCTCTATCGCCAGGCAGAATCCCACTGACTACAGCAGAACTCCACATAGGTTCAAGGGTCTACACCATTATTATAATTTAACACTCATATGGCAATAGTGTCTTGAGGCCCACTAGGTTTAGGTTGGGGACCAATTGTGATAGGTGCTGTACAAACAGAGAAAATTACAGTCCTCTTTACAAAGACTAGCAGATCCCAGGCCAAAGTCAGAGCCTCACAGTGCACTGCAAAGCTGCCTCGGAAGGAAAGCGGCAAACTGACTGTTTAAAAAAAGGACACTGTTTCTTCTGCTAATGTATGATTTTAAATGATCGGTCAACAGGGGTAGCATGATGCAGTGGATTGAGCACTGGACTGGAAAGTAGGAGTCCTATAGCCCAGTGGCTCTCAACTGGGGGTCGGTGGAAGTGGGGAGTGGCACGAGGCTGAAACCCTGAGCCCTGGCACCCCCTCCCCTCATGGGGCTGAAGCCGGGAGCAGTGTGGGACTGAAGCCTCGAGATCCGCCCTGCAGCTGGGAGCACTGAGAGGCTGAAACCCCGAGCTCTGCCCAGTCTCCCTGAAGCCAGGACTGGTGGGGCTTGAGCCCATGGGCAGAGTTGGGGGGCACAAGGGTGTTGCTCCCCAAAACTGCAGTACCTTACCCAGAGTGGGTAATGCTGGGGGCAACTCCACCCCCCTCCCAAACTCCTCGTCTCCCTCAGCCTGCTCTCACAGCCAAAGGCAGCTCTGGGCCCAGCAGAGCCCTCAGGGAGTAGCCACCAGCACACAGCCCCAGAGAGGTGAGTGGCCTGATGAGGTGAGTCAGGGGGTGGAGGTTGCACTCCCTCTTTGGACCGCACTGTGCAGAGCTGGCCCAAGCCCTACCAGCCCTTGCCCCCTCCCCACCCACCCGAAATAGAAGTCCCACACCTGGCCTGGAGCCACTGACCTACTCACCCACCCCCGCTGGGCCCCGGAGTTTTTCTAGCATGTTGAGGGGGGCCTCAGAAAGAAAAAGGTTGAGAACCCCTGCTATAGTCTGTGCCTGGCTTTGTCACCAGTCTGTTGTGACACCTTGGGCAAGTCACTTCCCCTATGTGTTCCCGTTTCCCCTCTCACCCTTTGTCTGTCTTGTCTATTTAGGCACCGATCCTGCAAAAATGTATGCATGTACTTAATTTTACACACTGCTAACAGTGATGAGAACGAGACTACAAACAGTGCATAAAGCAAAGCACATGCGTAAGTGTTTTCAGGACCAGGGCCTTAGAATGTAAGCTCTCTGTGGCAGGGGCTGTCTCCTACTAGGTATGTGTACAGTGCTCAGCACAATAGGGTCACGATTTCAAATGGGAACCTCTAGATGCTACTGTCATGTTCATTTGTTTATTTATTTATTTTTACCTTTGGCATTAATATATATAAGGGCTTTTGATTAATCTCAGTTAACTCAGGCGATTAACTCAAAAAAATTAATCGCAATTTAAAAAATTAATTGTGATTAATCGCAATGTTAAACAATAGAATACCAATTGAAATTTATAAAATATTTTTGGATGTTTTTCTACATTTTCAAATATCTTAATTTCAATTACAACAGAACACAAAGTGTACAGTGCTCACTTTATATTATTTTTGTTTACAAATATTTGCACTGTAAAAGTGATCAACAAAAAAAAAATAGTATTTTTCAATTCACCTCATACAAGTACTGTAGTCCAATCTCTTTATCATGAAAGTGAAATGTACAAATGTAGGTTTTTTTGTGACATAACTGTACTCAAAAACAAAACAATGTAAAACTTTAGAGCCTACAAGTCCACTCAATCCTACTTCTTGTTCAGCCAATCACCAAGACAAACAAGTTTATTTACATTTATGGGAGATAATGCTGCCCACTTCTTAATTACAATGTCACCTGAAGGTGAGAACAGATGTTCGCATGGCACTGTTGTACATGGCATTGCAAGGTATTTACGTGCCAGATGCACTAAAGATTCATATGCTTCTTCATGCTTTGGCCATGTTCCAGAGGATATGCTTCCATGTTGATGATGCTTGTTAAAAAAATAATGCATTCATTAAATTTGTGACTGAATTCCTTGGGGGAGAATTGTATGTCTCCTGTTCTGATTTACCCGCATTCTGCCATATATTTCATGTTATGGCAGTCTTTCACTGCAAATTTGACAAAATGCAAAGAAGATACCAATGTGAAATTTCTAAAGATCGCTACAGCACTTGACCCAAAGTTTAAGAATCTGAGAGTGATGAGATATGGAGCATGCTTTCAGAAGCCTTAAAAGAGCAACACTCTGATGCAGAAACTACAGAACCCAAACCACCAAAAATGAAAATCAACCTTCTGCTGGTGGCATCTGACTCAGATGATGAAAATGACATGTGTCGGACTGCACTGCTTTGGATAGTTATTGAGCAGAACCTGTCATCAACATGGACGCATGTCCTCTGGAATGGCAGTTGAAGCATCAAGAGACATCTTTAGCACATCTGGTATGTAAATATCTTGCCACGCAGGCTACAACAGTTCCATGCAAATGCCTGTTCTCACTTTCAGGTGACATTGTAAACAAGTGGGCAGCATTATCTCCTGCAAATGTAAACAAACTTTAGTGACTAGCTGAACAAGAAGCCAGACTGGTTCGACTTGAAGGCTTGAAGTTTTACATTATTTTATTTTTGAATGCAGGGTTTTGGGGTTTTTTTTACATAATTCTACATTTATAAGTTCAACTTTCATGATAAAGAGATTGCACTATGGCACTTGTATTAGGTGAATTGAAAAATTTCTTTGTTTTTTACAGTGCAAATATTTGTAATAAAAATAAAGTGAGCACTGTACACTTTGTATTCTGTGTTGTAATTGAAATCAATATATTTTAAAATGTAGAAAACATCCAAAAACATTTAAATAAATGGTATTCTATTATTATTTAACAGCGCGATTAATTGTGATCAGTTTTTTTAATCGCTTGACAGCCCTTTTATATACATATTTATCTGTCTTTGTAGATACACATACGTGTGTGTGTGTGTGTGTGTGTAGATATATATAATTGAAACATTTCTACAACTATTAGCTATGGAAAATATTAAACCAAAATTCTGGGCCAAATTTGATCTTCCAGAGTCTCTTTACACAGAATTAAGATTTGCATGAGCCAAGAATTTAAACTAAGATCCATCTTACTGATCAAGGCTTAAATCCAACCCAGCTGTCCATCCATATCATAAACATGTTATGCACAACTTGGACCAAGTCCTAATGCCTTTCACTGGGTCAATGCTGCACAGGGAGACCTATGAGGGGACGTGAAGGCTGAAGAGGTAAGGGAACCCTTCCCACCCCAACCAAGTGGTAGATTCCAGATCACAAGCAGAGCTGCTGTATAGTGGCCACTAGCACAGCTCATGGGCTGTAGTAGCATCCGCAGCTGCTGCATCTTCTTTCCATCACTCCCACCATTGTGTATTTGACCTACAGTCTCAACTCTACTGAATACATCCCTGCTATTTCTCTGGCCTACAGCCACCTTCGCTAAGTGCTGCTATTGTATTTGCCATCACAGAGTACTGCTTCCCCTACAGGGTCTGTCATTCCCTGCAGAATGGAACTCTGGCCGTTTTCAGGGCTACATGAAGGGGACAGTATTTGGCCCCTACTACAGCAACTGGCAGTATTTTGATTAAAATCAAGACTAGGGAAGTATTCATGCATCGCTTTGAGTTGTTACAGTGGATTTGTGCTGTAGACACCTCCTGCAGAGACCTAAGACAGTCTGCTTCTGCAGCGAGTCGTTTGGCACCCAGGTTTAGGAAGGTCCCCAACACCTTGGCACAGCCTAGATAGAGTTCAGGCAAGTTCAAAGTCCAATGCAAAGTAACAACTCTGCTCCACCTTTCTGAGCACAACAAAGCCAATCTAATTCATAAGGAAAACAATTCTTCAAAATAAACAGCACTGCAGACCTCTTGAACATTAGAGCAAATAGATGGACATACTTCTGAAAGACACACATGAGCATCCCTGTAAAAACTATCAGTCCTTATCTAAGTAGTACATCAGTGAAAATGGTGGCATGAAAATCACGATCCATTAACTGTCCACGCTTGATTACCCATGACATTTCATAGAGGATCATACATTTGATGAGGTGCTTCTGTTTTCTTCACCCTTTGATATTTGGGGTGTATGATCAGTACTAGCTCATTACAGATGCAAAGATTAACAAACATCACACAGTTTAATCCAAATGAGTAAGGAAACAGATGCTTTGTGTTTCATTCCCTTTTTCCTAAAACTCATGCAGACACATTATTTTTCTACATTTCTGTGCAATTTTCATCTGTAGCAACAAACTTGTCATTCTCAGCCTGCTGGCTTAGATCAAGTTCACTATCAGTTTAATACCCGGTATGTTCTTTACCAAAGGACTACATCCTGCAGTTGCAAGGGATTGACTCAAACAGTTTAATAGGCTTTCTCCACATGTGACTTCTCCCATTCTGTCCTATACATGTCAGATCAGTGAAAGGAGATTGAAAACCTGCTCCACAATTTGTCCATCTTGCAAGTATTGCAATTTCATGATGTGAGCTTTTCAGCTTTGACACAATCCCTAGCCAGGTTTTCCTGAAATGGGGTATGATCTGATGGTTAGAGCAGGAAAGTAGGAGTCAGGATTCCTGGGTTCTATTTCTGGCTTTGTCATTACGGATTAGATCATACCTTTAAAGCACATCCCTGTATAATCCTTTCCTGATGTGGATGGGGGGTTAGCAAACTGTTACATTCTGAAAGGACAGTACAGCCTTCACCCCACAGTCTGCCCAGTCTAACTGGTGTATGATAGAAGAATGTCCCAGCCTTCTAGGGTGACCAGACAGCAAGTGTGAAAAATCGGGACGGGGGTGGGGGGTAATAGGAGCCTATATAAGAAAAAGGCCCAAAAATAGGGACTGTCCCTATAAAATAGGGACATCTGGTCACCCTACAGCCTTCTCCTTGACTAGTTTCAGGTCACTTCCTGAGCACAGGAGCTACAGTTGTGGCTAACCTTTCCTAATGCAGGCTGATCACAATGGAGGGGGAGGTGGGTTAATTGAACCCTCTCTCCCCAGTGCACGCACATAACTGCAAGCCACATTCCGGCTCATAATCTCTACCTCAGTTTACCTATCTGAAAATTGGCCATACTATGCATAATAACTATGTCATAAGGGTGCTGGAAGGCTTAGTTAACTAATTAATGTTTGTAAAGCACGTGGAGATCCTCAGATTAAAATGTAGCATATAAGGGAAGTGATACACATATCTGTGTCTTCTCTTATGACTATGATGATGAAGCTTGTAGGGTCTCAGTTCACCAGCTTTTTATATCACAGAGCTTCAGCAGAATGCTCGGTGGGGGAGGACAGAAAGGGGAAATCCTGTAACGGCTTCACATTCCCATCTCTGAAATTTCACTCCCACTAGAATCAAAAGGAACAGGAATCGGATCCCGTTGAAGATTATTTCAGCCAGGAAGAGCAATATAGCAAGGGCAGATGAAACCTCCCACCTCTGAGTAGCTATAAGGTGGAATGCATTCTGGCAGCTTTTGCATTCTTTTGTCATACTTTGGTTGTCTGGGAAAGCACAGGATGCCAAAAGCCCTTGCAGGTGAATTCCTTGGCCCTTTCAAGTTCATCTGATTTAGAATGATGAGTTGCAAGTGTGTTTACCTAGCTGTTAGGATGATTATTAATGAGATCAGCGAATCCCTTCCATGTATAAATTATAAATCACCTTCAGCGATGCCTGGCAAATTATCAAGTAATGTGAGAATATGCTCATTTGCCTGTGACAGTCCTTTGCAACAAATAAGCAAAAAGCGAGGCGGGAAGTTATCTGGGGAGAAATAGATCACTTGTAACCCTGAGACAATCTGTTATGTCATGAATGGAAATTCTGGTACTATTAACCCCCTTTTAAACTGGGCACTGTGATATATGGAAGGAAACACCAAAGTTAGCACACTCAGAATACTGGAAAAAGCAGGAAACCAACGAAGTATTGTAACCAGCATAATATAAAGCATTAGTACTGTCTCTGTTCATGCTTTATGCACATTCAAAATGATTTTCTTAATTGTTGTTGTCTTCTAGCATTCTCTGTGTAAGGACTGCAACTCTCCCCGTCAAAGTGAAAATGCCCTCCCCTCCCACACATGGGTCCAGAGGATAAGAAAGGGAAATAAAGGTGTTGGAATTGGATTTGTGGAGCTCTTCCCTCAGCGCCACCTGCCCAGGCAACAAGTGCAAGGAAAAAAGAACAAGTTCTCCAGCTAGACTCTGACTACATCAGTCTTTACTGTAGGAAATTCATGGGACATGGAGTTAGAATATGGGCCTGATTTAATCTCTGAATAGTCTACGACCCTGAATTTCACACTGAACCCCTTTTTTGCTTCATCAAAGGATGCCCTATTTTTGACAGTTAGTTTTAAGTGTCCAGATTAAGTATTGATTTACAAGCCAGCTGACAATACAATTCTGGCAATTCAAAGTCTGCAGAATTGTGCCCAGTGCACCCTAGGCCATTTCTTTGGTAAGATTTGAAAATGGTTGAATTGAGCTTCCCCCCAGAGCACTGGATGGGTGCTTTCATTACAACAAATGTGAATAAATATATAGGGTTAAGTGGGACCCTTCAGAAAAACAGCTGATAATGTGCATGAAACGCAAATCTCACAAGATGAGGCACTATTCTCTTCCTCACTGGCTTGGTCTTCAACAAGCCACTGTAATAAGATTCCTAACGCAAACACAACAATCAGTTAATGGAAACCTGAACTGTGAAAGGAGGGTTGGATGGAGACATCCAAGATACCAGTTTGTATGCCTGTTCCCTGATCAAAGTCACTATTTAACATTTACACTGCAGTAGCGCCTAGGCTCCAGTCAGGGATGGAGGCCCCATTGTGCTGGGTGCTACACACACAAAGAATGACCTTACAATTTAATAATTAAAATGCAATTTCAGAGTTACATTAGCTCTAGAGTTCTCAAGGTGCTGATTAATGGTAGCTGGTTGCTGGCATCAGCAAGTGAAAAGGGTGCTCTCCCTTCTTGTGCATCAAACATAATTGTTTACCACATTTGAGTCAGTTACACCTGTGCAAACCCACTGATGGCACAATGGGACTGCACAAGTGTCACTGATGGCGTAGTTCGAAGACAATGAGGCTGCACAGGTGTAAGTCAGGATGTAGTTTGATCTGCAGAGTCTTTATTACTGATGATGGTGATGATGATTGATGATGCATGAGAAGGAAAGAATCCAGGTGGACTTTCACACCCATGGTTGATGTCGCTGGGCTGGTAGTTAGAAAAAACATGATTTTACTTGTAAGCCAAGGAATGCACCCAACTACTGAAAACAGTAAAAGAATGAGCACAGTCATGACTTTAGGTTCTTGGGGGCTTCATCAATGATGTGTCTGAGCAACTTGTTCAGACATACATTGATATGGAAATTAGTAAAATATAATAAACATGGAAGCCCAGAATACTATTTGTACAGTCATTTCCAGAGCAGAACTGCATTAAGGGCCAGATTCTCAGTTGGTCCAAGTTCCATTGACTTCAATGAAGCCATGACAATTTACACTAGCTGAGAATCTGGCCCTATGACACTCTCAGACTCCCTATATATCCACTTACTGATGTATAACTCACATAACCTATGAATTTGGCCTGGTGTCTTTCTGAGGTGATTAAAGCTATCAGATTACAGTTCTTATGACAGGTTTCAGAGTAGCAGTAGTTCTTATGACATTACTTTTATCTAGTTTCAATAACCCATATTAAGACTTAATTTTGCTGCAATGATTAACAGAATGCTATCAGTAACATCCCAACTGTGCATGAGAGGGCTTTACACAATGAGGCTTTAGTGTATCACTGACAGGGTAACTTTACACCCAACAAAACAAATAAATTAGCTTTTGTGTGCAGAAGAGTGTCACTTGCGAAACACATATTTCAATTTCCTATTGATGCCAAATTCACATGGAAAAATATCTGCTACCAGATTTCTGCCAAGAGACCACAGATGTTTTTCAAGATGTCTCGCTTTATATATCTACCTGCTGAAGGATTGTTATCAAATCCGTGTGAAATTTTATACAAAATATTTCTCCATTCTATGTAATTTTGTGATCTAAAGAATTATGTGATCAAACTCAAATGAACCCAACTTCAAATACAGTACCACTACTGCAATGAGATGTGTGCACAGACATCCAGACAATGCAAAAGACTACTGTACCCAACCTCAGATGTGTTGTTCTCAGACATGATTACTCTCTATAAATACTTAAGGAGGGTAAATACCAGGGAGGGTGAAGAGCTATTTAAGCTAAAGGATAATGTTGGCCCAAGAACAAAGCTGGCCATGAACAAATTCAGGCTGAAAATTAAAAGAAGGTTTCTAACCATCAAAAGGGTGAGGGTCTGGAATAGCCTCCCAATAGGAGTTGTGGGGGGAAACAACCTAATTGGCTTTGAGAGAGAGCTGGACAAATCAGTAAGTATGATTGTATGACAGGGTTGCTTGTGAGAGCAGCGGGCAGGTCTATTGGGGCTCACGTTTGGTTTATGTCTTATGTTCTTCAGGGTGCCAGTCGGGCCACCTGCAAGGGTCAGGAGGAGATCTCCCTCCATTTAATGTATTCCAGTTTTCTTTCTTTTCTTCTTTTAAGATAATCTCCTTCCTCTGAAGCACTCAGGATGGCTGGAGATGAAGACATTGGCAGAGCTGTTGGGCTCCAGACTACAGCGGTGGAATCTCCTGGCACGTGATGTTAGGGTTTCCATGTTCCGTGACCGTCAAAGGATCTTGTCCCATTCTTCTTCCTGGAAGGTGATCTTGTAGCCTGCAACAACATCGATGGTGTGATGGCAGCCCTCAACATTGTTCACGATCCAGATGAGTGGAGACTGTTCATTGATTCATCGAAGACAAGTCTTAGAGCGGTTTTACTGCATAATGGCAATGTTTTGCCATCAATTCCAGTTGGTCATGCAGTCCATATGAAGGAAACCTATGACAACATGAAACAACTTTTGAGCTGCATAAACTATGACCAACAACAGTGGCAGCTTTGTGGCAATTTGAAGGTTGTTGCTCTCTTGCTTGGTCTGCAGACTGGATACATAAAGTACTGCTGTTTTCTCTGCGAATGGGATAGTCGTGCAAGAGATTCCCACTACATCAAGAAAGACTGGCCACTCCCACAGTCATTGGAGCCTGGGAGGAAAAGTGTTCAGCATCCACCACTTGTTGAATCAAGGAAGATTTTGTTACCACCCTTACACATCAAGCTGGGTCTGATGAAGAACTTTGTCAAGGCCATTGACAAAACACAAGCAGCTTTCAAGTACCTCCGTGGAAAATTTCCAAGGTTAAGTGAAGCTAAGATAAAGAAAGGTGTCTTTGGTGGTCCTCAGATTCGTGAACTTCTTCGAGATGATGCATTTGACCATGCACTGCGTGACAAGGAAAAGACAGCATGGAAAGCCTTCCAGTTAGTGGCAATACATTTTCTCGGAAACAAGGCAGACAACTACAGGTTGTTGGTGGAAAACCTCCTCAAGGCATACAAAAGCCTTGGTTGCAACATGTCACTAAAGATACATTTTTTGCACTCTCATCTAGATTTTTTTCCACCGAACTGCGGAGCAGTGAGCGACGAGCACGGCGAGCGATTTCACCAGGACATTGCAACAATGGAGAAACGCTATCAGGGCAAATGGAGCCCATCAATGCTTGCAGACTATTGCTGGACAGTGACAAGAGATGCTCCATTTAATGAATACAAGAAACAAGCCAAGAAGCGCCGAGTAGACACTGAATAGGACTAAACTATGTACAGAATAGTTTTTTGCCTTTTGTTTCATAATAAATTTTATTTATATAACCCTTTTGCTGATTTTTAAAGTGTTACATAAACAGGACAGGTGAAATATTATCATGTAAAGCAACCATAAACACATGAAAAGACCTAGGTTTACAATTTATGATTAAAACTCTACTATCTACACAATATACATAGACATAAAATGTAAAAACTTAAATATCTTAGAAACAGTAGCCAATCAGTTGTTTTAATTTTCATACTTGAATTCAGCACATCAAAATACATAATACAGAGCACATTTATTTTATCTCTGAAGCAGATGACTTCTCAAAAATTGTAGACCAGTGTAATGGTTCACTAAATTTATACTGTGCCAGTGCAAAATTAACTGTGTATGTGAGATCAATCACTAAATGGGGAGGAACCATGGATATTTTCCTATATTTATTTGTATGTTTCTGCCTACATTTTGTTAACATGCCACTTAAACAGGGCTATTTTTTAAATTGCATCTAATTCAGTGGAGAAGGTACATCAATCCAGTGGAACACCGGCATAAATCACCCTTATCAACATAAAGTGGGGTCTGACCATACCAATATTTAATGACATACTTCTAGTTGATGTATTTTTCATTAGGCAGCACACCATCACCTGGATGTTTGCTTCAGGGCTTCACTGGAGTGTGATACTTGAGTGCATATCAAAGTGAGAATGGATTCTAGCTCCCAATTGCTTTAAACCAGTAGAGAAAGGAGAACAAAGGGAGTCATTCATGCGCAGCAACTGCTCTGTTCAACTTGTTTACAACACAAAACTCCTCAAAACCAGGCTTCTGATGCTGTCCTGATTCAGTGCATCTCAATTCTGTGCAAGAGAACTGAAGTTCTTCATTGAAAATGTTGGGATCTCCATCAGAATTCTGATCTGCAGTTTGCTCTGGTGAAAGAGCAAGAATAGCAGTGATCCAAGATAGGTTTCAGAGTAGCAGCCGTGTTAGTCTGTATCCGCAAAAAGAACAGGAGTACTTGTGGCACCTTAGAGACTAACAAATTTATTAGCGCATAAGCTTTCGTGGACTACAGCCCACTTCTTCGGATGCATATATGATCCAAGAGAATTCCTCCACTCATGTAAGCACACAGCATCATGCAGAAAGTATTACAAGAGGCTGAGCACACAAGACAAAACAGCTGCCCGGTCCCAGTAAAAGATCTCCCAGAACTGTTGTTAAGCAGCAGCCTCAGCATCTAAATACTTTAATAGCTACCTGCACGTTAGCATCATTAATGCTGACTTGTAAGTCAGTTGTGCACAAAATTCTGCAACAGGGGGTTTAAACATACTGCTTCAGAACTTATCTACCTTAACTTGCACATACAGAGCCAATAAAACAAAGCATTTGCAATTCAAAGCACTCTAGTGTTCAAGGTCAGAGTTTTCTAGCTCTGGAATCCTTCCCTATGTGCAAATATGCAGCAGCAACTCTACGAGACTGATTTTTAGCATCCACCTCCTGAAAACAACACAAGAATGAGCACAATCATAACTTCAGGTTCTTGGGGGCTTCTTTGCTCAT
This sequence comes from Malaclemys terrapin pileata, assembly GCF_027887155.1. Classification (NCBI taxonomy): domain Eukaryota; kingdom Metazoa; phylum Chordata; order Testudines; family Emydidae; genus Malaclemys; species Malaclemys terrapin. Next base: position 68,253,978 of record NC_071513.1, read on the forward strand.
GTGTATTAGCAACTTACTAAACTGTTTTGCAGCAAATTATGTGGAAATGTGAGCTCAGTAACTGCCACAGGCAATGACAGTCGGATATAAATGACAATTAGAAAGGTGTGTCCAGATGCTTGAGATATGAGCAATGATTAAATGCTTGTGAAATTTCACCTGCGTGGGTTGGAAGCAGGGGTGGAGGGAAAGTGGGGAGGAAGAGGCGCTGCCTTGAAGAAACAAAGTGTCAGGTGTTAATAAAGTAAAAAATATATATCACATCCACACATTCCAGCCTCTGCGGGTAATAAATCATAAAGCTTGTGGGAATCAGTCTGAATCAGATGTTATTAGAGACATACACCAAGGTTGGAACAAGCAGTACGGTTGCACAAACTGATGATTAGCACAAGTATCTTTTTAAGCTGGTGCAAAGCCCAAATTCTTTTTGTGTAATAATGAATTTTGGCTTCATACTTTTACAGGTCTTGGCAAATTCCTCCCCATCAGCCGTTATTTATTTTTTAGAAAAGTACAAGGATCAGACAAACGTCTACCTGTTTTAGATTTAGAACAAAAGAAGACACTGATCATATAGTCAATTTTGTCTGATGAAATGTTTAAATGTTAACAACCACCATTATAGCCAGTAGCAAACAAAAATGACTAACAAGAAAGAACATGAAATCACATCACGGACCTTCAGCAAGCCATTAAAATACGCCACTTTTCACAGTCAAAAATAGCGTATCCTACCAGTCTTGATTCCATCAGTCCATTCTGTCAGCAGTAAAAGCTGTTTTCTAGGGCATGGCATTTTCCATTAATGCAATCTGATTTGCCACTGCATTTTTAGAAAGCTACGGTGAAAGTGAGATACAGAAAGAGGGCAGTCAGTAATCCAGATAAGGAAGTTAAAATCCTCATATAGGGCAAGGTTGAAGAATAGCTATCTATGGAACACCCCACAAATAACGGCTCACATACTGTGTCACCTCAGTGCACTCCCAGGATTTAATAGCTATGGGGACTTCAAACAACCAATAATAATTCCACAAAATGTTAAAACAAATATAGAATATGACTTGCTGGCTTGGTTTTAACACCAAAACCCACTTTTAAATCTCTGGAACGGATAGGTTTAGTTTCCACATTAGTTGAATTACTACATATGCCTATAAAGTTCTGATCACCGTGCACATTCTGCATAGCATTAAGCCTGTTTCTACTTCCAAAAAGAAAGAAAATAAATCAAAAGCTCATGTATTTTTGAAACTACAACAAAATAACATACAGTCGGGTCTTAAATCCTGTCTGAATATTTCCAGGAATTTTGGCACTACACAGTTCAGTAATGGAAGAACTAGCAGCAATTTCCTATGGAAGGGATAATATAATTAGTTAGAGATAGGAAATCTAAACAAACAAAAATAATTACCTCCATATATCCATAAAAAATCAAAAGTAATTTTATACCTTTATAATCTACTTACTACTCTAATGGGATCATTCTAAAAATAAGAGGTCAGATTCTTCTCACACTTACAAAATGTACATTAGGAGTAACAAATCAACAGACTTAAAATCAATGGAGTTACACAGATGTAAATGAACAGAGAATCGGGCCTTTGTACTGTGCACTGAGAAGACTGATAAGGAAATCAGATTCAAGTGATATATGGAAACTGGCTGCCATGTGTTGTATTATGGGGAAGGGAAATCACTGTTGCCAACTCTCATGGTTTAACTGCAAGTCTCTCATGATATTTGATGTTTTTTTAAAGCCCCAGATCTGGGAGACAACTGGATTATGTGAGAACCTCAACTTTCTTTTAAAAAACAAAACAAAACACTTTTTGGTCTTGCTGATTGTGGAGAAAAGCTTGAAAACATGACTTGAGTGACAAAGAGACAAAACATTATTGTTTTGGTTTTTTTTAAATCTCATGTTTTTAAGATTTGGAGTTGCCAGTACTGTCCTGGTTTTCACTACAGTGCTATTCTTGAGTCTTAAAAGGTAATTCTGCTTCTAGAATTCCATTTGAATGAAAAAATTGTTCCAGTTTGAAGAGCTGTCATGAACCTTAGTAAAATAACCCTAGACAATAAAACTGTAAACAAGATTTTAAAAAATAATTAAAAAAAAAATGCATGCTTTTAAAAAGGTATCGGTGTGGTAGTGGTGGTGTTTCTAGAAAACTGTCTAAGGTCTGCACAAAGCAGCTGATAATATACTCTATACTATCAAAGTGCTCTAATTCTGAAAGAGCTTGAATTTATTTTGGAATGCAAATTTGGGACGACTAAGGATCTCAGTTGGATTGCTAATTCAGACAATGTGTGTTCTTTAAAAGGGGAGGGCATCACTGAAGGACTCACAAGGTAAATTTCAAACACCAGGGTTGTCACTGTATGATTTGAATGGTCCTCTTGAAAGATGAAACAAACTGATAGATTGAGATTTAACAATCTAGCTTATCCTCCAGATGTCATGGACAGTCTGAGATCAGCTTTTAACTTTCTATGCAGGCAAATGGTTCAAAAATTAACTAGATACTTTGTCAATATCAATCACCGCCAATGTCTATTTCCTCTTCCAGGAATGAAGCGGTTATTTGTCCTTCTTATGAAGCTTTTATACCAATGACAACCCTATATTCATGATGCTTTGGCATCAATACTGCATACTTATTTGAGACATGGATTGCTTTATAATAAAAGAGTACAGACTAATGTATAGCACGTACAGCCACTGTAACACATCTAGCATGAGCAAGCTATAGTTTGGATTTAAATAAAGTAGTCCAAAGTAGCCAACAATTTGCATTAATCCAGCTAGGAGCCAATCCTGCAAGATGTTGAGCACCATCCACTCCCATTGACTTCAAGAACCGCTGAGGATGTTTGCAAGCTTTTGCCCTTGGTATGAATGACTAAAAAGCAAACATGTAAAGTGGCCTGAAGAAAACCACTTGCTCCACTCATTTAGACTACTTACAATTGTGTTGTGACCTTCTATTCTAAATTAACATCATTTCAGTCTTCAAACTCCAACTGCGCCTGTGCTCTGAACCATCTGCGCAGACCTTTGACATTGTTAAAAAGATACAAATACTCACACACTTCTGCTGCTCCCAAGTCTCCATCCCATCAGAGCCATACTGAATACACGGATGGAGGGAAGAAGACAGAAGTGGCTCAGATATCATGATGATGGATGCACTGTAAGAACCTGGATAAAACAGAATTTCTGCCACCTTTGTAACTGTCCATATTCTGGGGATGGCAGGGAACTAATTGCTTAGTTCCTGGGTTGAGTTAGAGCAGCTACTCTGATTTATGCTCAGCTACAATGACCCCTCTTGGCCATCGCATCCACTGAGAATAGAGGATTGCAGTGGTGTGCCAGCTATGACCTTCAGCCACACTCTAGCATGCTCCTTATTCTATGGACGGCAAGGGGAACAGAGCATTGTAAAGTCAACACAGCTGGCCTAGATGCCATTCAGAGAAACCACAGATAGGGGTATTTCCTGGTGGGAAAATATACTGTCTTTTATGGCACTTTTAACCCACCGGAGACGTGTAAAGTGTACCAATTTATCACAATGCAAACTCAGTCCTGCTATGAACCTGATCCACAACCCAGCTCTGATCCATAACCCAACTCTTTCCATTAATTTCAATGGCCTGTGTCAGCTAGAGACAAACATCGTTGCCATCATTACTTGCTCAAGTAGCCCTGATTCATGCAAGTTCTCCTGACCACTACAGTCAGTCGCACCAATCACATAAATAAGGTTTGCAGTGTCAGGCTCATACTGCAGTTGCCATCCCACGCTTTTCAAAAATACTTAAAGGTTAGCTTCCTAGGATGGCTTTGGGTGAGGCCAGAGAAACAACCCAGTATCTGTTCCCCAAAAATACTTTTGTTGACTGTAAAAAATATTTGTGTTGACTGGTAGTTTTTATAAGAGGAGCGGCAATATAAAACAAAAACAAAAATAGCTTCCAATTTTCATTGTTCAGTGGATTTGCTTGCTCACTTACAAAAATCACAAACACTTTTTTATTAATCAAAACCAACAATTCCATAAACATTAGTTCAACTTAGCTCTTCACTTGTTCTTGGAGGAAGAGAGGACTAGCATAAGAATCAGGAGAAAGATCACTACATTGAAATCAGAAATTATGCTCTAATGCAGGGATCGGCAACCTTTGGCATGCGGCTCGCCAGGGTAAGCCAGTTTGTTTACCTGCCACGTCCGCAGGTTCGGCCGATTGCGGCTCCCATTGGCCGTGGTTCACCATCCCAGGCCAATGGGGGCTGCGGGAAGCGGCACGGGCCGAGGAATGTGCTGGCACCGCTTCCCGCTGCCCCCATTGGCCTGGAACAGCGAACCGCAGCCAGTGGGAGCCGTGATCGGCTGAACCTGAGGACGTGACAGGTAAACAAAGGGCCCAGCCACCAGGGTGCTTACCCTGGTGAGCCGCATGCCAAAGGTTGCTGATCCCTGCTCTAATGACACCCTTTTAGAATAGCATCATGAACCCCTATCCTTATTTCCTGCTACTCCCCACTTACGGTAATGTGATTCCAAGCAAGAGAGTTAAGGAACAGCCAGGGGTGCAAGAGAAAAAAAAATAAGTCACTAACCCTTTACATTTCAAAAAGTCATAAATAAAAATCTCCTATTGTATGTAAAGGCATTTATAACTCATTCCTGTATTACACTATCTATTATGCATTTTTCTGTGAAAGGGATGTTTTTTATACATTGTGAATGCATCCTGGTACAATTAAGCTGACAAAACTTTCTTCATGTACAAAAGTCAAGAGCATGGTGTATAACCATCATGTGAATGGAGATACCAGTAAATTCTAGGCTTGATCCATTTATCCAGAACTGCCAAATGACACACTATTACAGGGGACGGCAACGTCTGGCATGCGGCTCACCAGGTTAAGCACCCTGGCGGGCCAGGCCAGTTTTATTTATCTGCTAACGTGGCAGGTTCAGCCGATCACGGCCCCCACCTGCCGCGTCAGCAGGTAAATAAAACTGGCCCGGCCCGCCAGGGTGCTTACCCTGGCGAGCCGCGTGCCAAACGTTGCCGACCCCTGCACTATTACATGGCTGGACCATACTGCATACCCTATGATATCCTTTATATGAGCTTTGCACCTGTTAATATAATCTGTAGAATGGCACAACAACAAAACCTGTTATTTGCTAGAACTAACATAATTCAAATTATCAGTCCTTCCTTGGCACTTCACTAAACCCATGAGTTTATGCTGGCAAACAGAGCGAGTGTTGTATGCACGTCACTCTTTGATCTGGTAAATAAACCTGTAGTGAATTCAGGTTCAATTACAGTGTTTAAATATATGACACCTACCGAACTGTAAAAACCTAGTGACACATGTGTTTCATACAGAAAACGTACATTAACATGCACAAGCTGCAAAAATCAGTTGGCCTTCTCCACATTTATTAAAACATATTTTGGCACTTTTTATATAGCCCTTTATACACACTTGTCAATACATCTGATTGCAGCTCTATTTAACATTACCAGTCCACTCTTACAGGAAACTTTCATTTTGATGTACTGAATGGAAAAAGAAATTTGCTTTACTTGACATTTTCATATGTTGTGCATACGCAGAAGCCGTGGCTGTTACTATTATTGAAATTTCATTTGCATCAGAACATCTCATGCAAAGTACAAACGGTGCAAATTACCAACATCATAAGGGACTCCGTGAAAGTTAAGACTTTAAAGGATCTGGTAAAGCAATTTGCACTTGGGGCCTGATCCAAAGAACAGTGAAGTCAGTAGGAGTCTTTCCATTTGCTTCAGTGGATTTTGAATCAAGCACCTTGTGCTGTTTGTTGTCTACACAGTGGCAGATAAAATGACTGTTAATTTTGATGTGTACTGGCTTATCCAGATGATCTCATGACTGCTGGTGCCAGAGTCTACAACTCATGAAAACTGCAACATACCTTTTATGTCTCTCCATGTCTACTCCACTCTTTACTGCAAACACACTTTTCTCCCTTGTCTATAACGCTTAATTTCTTTCTCCCACTGCTGATACTTTGTAATAATAATATTTAATTCTGCAAAGTGTGTTCAGATACACAGTTTGCATGAAAGAGTGTCTAGTAGAGTGCATATGATACCAGCTGTTTGTGATCCTTGGAAAGTCCTCTATGTGCTTCTGTAGATGAGTGCTCACCTCACTGTGCCCTCTGGTGGTCTCAAGGCAGCCCTGCATGCACCTCAGTTTCCTTTCTTGGATGCCCAAATAAACTTTACACATGGTTTTCCCAGTCCAGTCACAGCAGTCTGGATTAGGATCTGATTTATTAACTTAATGTTCAAAATTAAACTCAAAAGTCTTCCTCCAGCCTTCCAATGGATACAGCTGAAGCTTCCCTGGTCTGGTGAGAATCCTTCCTGCCTTAGCAGACTCCTCCTATCCCTTCCTAACTAGAGCAATTTCCCTGGTCTGTTGCAGCCACCTCCTGGTCTTTATAGGGGACTCATTCTGTAATCAGGACTGGCTGGGTCCCAGACTCTCCAGCCCAAGGGCAAAGCACCCTGTTACAGCTTCCCAACACGGAAATGGATAAGTGCTGCCAATGGTTTATTTGAGAATAATCAGTTTGCTCAATCTTGCTTCAGTAATCAGTTTGGTGTTTCCAACACAGATCTTCATTTGGCTACAAATACAATAATACCCTCCTCCAAAGTGGCAAGAAAAGTGTTCTCAAAGAAAGTGATGGGAAATTGTGAGGCAAAGAATAAAAATTATGGGGCCTGTACCAATGCTTACCAGGTAGATACCGAATCCCATGTTTGTTTCAATGAGCTTGAATCATTGATTTAAGAAACAAACATTTTATTGGCCGAATGGAATGCATCATTAAAAGAAGGCATGCTCTGATGTACATGTTAATGAATGATGTGTCTATTCTATATGTGTTAATGGAAAACACATACACAGGAACAGAGCAAAAATATACTATGCTGTGTGCGTATTTTTCCTTCCTCTCTATATTTCAAAGACATAAACACTCCTCATATATCATGGTTAAGGGTTTTATTTCTTGGCTTCCACAGCTCAGGTAATGATATCATAACTCAAAAATGGTGCAAGGCCTGATACAGCTCTGAACTCGTAAACAATTTTAATATCCCTTCTCCACCTCCCAACAGATATAGGTACTGTACCTGTACAGCCCACATCTCCTTAGTAGATATCTACTTATTAGATTAATTATCTACTTAGATTAGTAAATGGATACACATGCTGCACATTAAAACCAATCTGGGTGCAAATGAAACGTTTCTGCTGATGTAAATGAGGCCATTTTTCAACATGATATGAGATAAGCTAACAAAACTGTGGGGGGCGGAGGGGCGGAAATGTGATATTAAGCCAAAACAGGTCACACAGTTAAAGTCATCAGCACAGTAACGTGGATCTGACACATGCAACCTGCAGGGGTCTCCAAGAATGAGCCCACAGGATGAGGACCTTTAAAAGGATCACACACCTTAGGAAGTAGCTGCTGGCTAACTGCACCAAAGCAGAAATGCCAGCCAGCAGCCACAATGGAGCCAGCAGCACAAAGATTCTTCCCAAGGCAATCGGGGGCGGGGGGGGGGAGGAGAAGGGGGGAGGAAGAGAATGGAGGAGTCAGAGGGCTAATGTCCCCATTAGTCCATTGTAACCATGAGCCAGGATTTGGACCTGGATTAGTTAAAGGAACACCATCTAGGTATTGCGGTGTTGCGGACAGATTCTGATATCTCAAGTTGCACTGAATAGTATTTTATATGAGCAGACCCACTGAAGCCAAAGGAATTGCTTGTGGAGTAAAGTACTATTCAGTGGGAGTAGGAATATCAGATTCTGACCCCCTAATGACGGCTCCTTTAGGGGTATTGTATTTCCTTGTATCATTTCAGTGTACTTATTTGTTATTGTAGGGTTACTCGTGAGATTCATGACTATGAGCACAGGGCATTAAAGAATTTATTTTGCGAAATCAGATATAGATTGAAAAGGGAATGATGAAGGCATTGCAAACTTACATAGAGAAAAGGCAGGTCAAACCACCTTGGTCATGTCCTTTTAAGTGTTTTTGTATAGCAGATAGTCATCTCCAGTTAGCCATGCAAGAATGAAATTAAATCTACATTAGGTTTCTGGTTTTTCAACATGTTATTTGCTGAAAAATCTGGAAAAAGAGAAGGTTATTTTCCAGCAAATACAGAGCTATGGAGCCTAATTTTCACAGTGTTTCTTTGGTATGAGTCATTCCCAATCCACAGAGACCTGGCTGACAACTTCTCAGTTAGAAATTGATTAGAGAACCCTAATGCCAATGCTCAAGTCTGCAGGCATCACAGGAGACATGGGAAATGTTAAGAGTCCACTTCAGTGTATGCTAGTATTTGCTGGTAAATCTCGTTGTTCTTTATGACAGGTTTTTAAAAAGCAATATTTCTTTCAACACTAAACCAGACGCCCTAGATGTGACCTTTTTAGTCATCTTTCCACCCTCCTATTTAATTCTGGTTGTCCTCTGATGACCAAATTCTGTCCTCCGTGACACCTGTGCAATCCAATTGACTTCATTAAAGTGACACAGGTGTAATTTACAGCAGAATTTGACCAAAAGTCTGGAGAGGATTCTCTTTGAGGACTTAAGCTGTGAGGAAGAAAGGTTACATGTTTGTTTACCCGACCATAAGGTTACTGTGATGTGATAACTATTACATGTTGCAAATTTTCAAGAAGTTATCCCTATCAAGCACATATCTTCCTTGTTATTTAGCAATGCTGAAGGACACCTTAGTGTCATTCATTCGAGATAGAAGCAACAAAATATTAATTCCTCCATGCACCTTAAAACAAGGGCCTTTTTAAAAATAATTTCATAACCATCTCTCTCTTTGCGGGGTCATCCAGAATTTAGGAAGAGAGAGTAGTGGTTGACAGAATGCGTTTGGATTTCAAAGGGCAAACTTAAAACCAAATAAAAAGGTAATGTTTACACAAGAGTAAACTTAGCCAGTAAGGGGTGCTAAGCAAACCTGCATAAGAATGCCCATTCATTAGTCCGTTACAAGAGTATTCTTAAAGCCAGGTTTCAATACAGGTGTACTCAGAGGTCAAATTATCATGAACTCTCTAGAAGCTTAGCCAACAGCACATTATAAAAATGGGAGTTAAAATGAACTTTAAAGAAGCTGAGAAACACAGCGGGCTAAATCCTGGCCTCTGACACATAGGATGACACATGGCTGGAGTACTCCTGAACTTCAGCAATACCCAGCTGGCAAAATAACACCGTGCAGCCATCAGTACGTGGGCTGTTCTAACTGGGGGAGCAAACAAGCGTCTGGCAGCCCCAGGGAATGGGGGAAGCAAAAAAAAAAAAAAAAAAAACTGGTATACTGTCATCTTTTTCCTCCAGCCCCTTGTGGTCCTGTGCTCCGCTCAAAGAGCTGACCCAGAGTACTGACACAGCATATCCCTAACAGGAAGAGGAAGAAATAATCCCTTAATAAAGCCGCAGGCGGCTTTTGGTCTATGCACAACTCCTGTGACAACCTGGTGTGTTCCACCATGAAATGAAGATGGTGCCCCAATTCTGCTCAAAGGTACTGCCAATCTGTATCTGATCGAAGGTCTATCTTGTTCAGTATTCTGTCTCTGACCATGGTCAACACCAGGCTCTTAGGAAAATGCAAGAAACCTCTCTCTCTATGGCTTTCTCTTACATCTGTTTTAGTCAGGTACAACTACCCTTGCTCCCTATGTTACTGCCATGTTCAAAAGCTCTTTTGCCTCCGGTATTTTAAGTGGTTGTAGATAAACAGGACTAGTGTTATGTGTTCTCTCATAAATTCATCACCTTTAGCCTCTCCAGTATGACAAAGTTCCTCCTCTATCTTGGTGGGTCCTGCGCTTATTGGCAGATTTTCTTGCCTCAGAGATTCACCATGTGGGTTGGGGAACAGCCCAGAGACCTTCCCCTCTGGAAGAACCCACAGTCCAGGTCAATTGGGAGGTTTGGGGGGAACCCGGACCCACCCTCTACTTCGGGTTCCAGCCCAGGGCCCTGTGGACTGCAGCTGTCTATAGTGCCTCCTGTAACAGCTGCATGACAGCTACAACTCCCTGGGCTACTTCCCCATGGCCTCCTCCCAACACCTTCCTTATTCTCATCACAGGACCTTCCTCCTGGTGTCTGATAACGCTCGTGATCCTCAGTCCTCCAGCAGCACACCCTCTCAGCTCCTTGCGCCTCTTGCTCCCAGCTCCTCACACTCTCACCACAAACTGAAGTGAGATCCTTTTAAAACCCAGTGCCCTGATTAGCCTGCCTTAATTGATTCTAGCAGCTTCTTCTTAATTGGCTCCAGGTGTCCTAATTAGCCTGCCTGCCTTAACTGGTTCTAGTAGGTTCCTGATTACTCTAGTGCAGCCCCTGCTCTGGTCACTCAGGGAACAGAAAACTACTCATCCAGTGACCAGTATATTTGCCCTCTACCAGACTCCCGTACCCCATTGGTCTGGGTCTGTCACATATCCCTCCCCCCTGCTCAACGCCAAGGGGTTGGGCAGCTTGGGACGCCAGACAGTGCACACGTGACAAACCATCGGCGTTGCCATGACGGCTCCCTGCTCTGTGTTGCACACGAAACTGGAAAGATTGGAGGGGTAAGAACCATCTGGTCACCCTTGTGTTCTTCTCCTTGTTCCGCTGCATCCATTGAATAGGGGCATGGTCGGTCACGAGGACAAATCTGCGCCCGAGCAGGTAGTAGCGCAATGTTTCCATGGCCCATTTTACAGCGAGGCATTCTCTCTCCACCACTGCATATTTTTGTTCCCTTGGAAGGAGTTTCCAACTGAGGTATAGAATTGGGTGTTCCTCCTCCCCGACCATCTGTGATAGAACGGCCCCCAACCCTACTTCTGATGCATCAGTCTGCAGGATAAATTCCTTGGTGAAATCAGGGGCTATCAGTACGGGGTTACTGCAGAGGGCAGTCCATAGGTCTGTGAATGCTTCCTCTGCTGCGTCAGACCATCTCACCAGATCAGGTCCACGGGCTTTCACTAGGTCTGTCAGGGGGCTTGCCCTTGTGGCAAAATGGGGGATAAATCGTCGGTAATACCCCACCACACCTAGGAAAGCCCGGACTTGTTTCTTGCGACTTGGTTGGGGCCAATTTTGGATGGCCTCTAACTTGCTCACCTAGGGTTTTACCAGACCTTTTCCCACAATGTAGCCAAAATATTTGGCCTCTGTAAACCCTACAGCGCACTTGGCAGGGTTTGCTGTAAGGCCAGCTCGGCTGAAGGTATCGAGGACTGCCTCCACCTTCTCCAGTTGGTTTCCCAGTCTGGGGTATGAATGACCACATCATCCAAGTAGGCAGCAGCATAACTGTTATGCAGGCGTAATAGCTTGTCCATGAGGCGCTGAAAGGTAGCTGGGGCCCCATGTAGTCCAAAAGGGAGGACAGTATATTGAAAAAGACCCTCTGGTGTAGAGAACGCAGTCTTTTCCTTTGCGTCTTCTGCAAGGGGAATCTGCCAGTACCCCTTTGTCAAGTCTAGGGTAGTCAAGTACCGGGCATTACCCAGATGGTCCACTAGCTCATCTATGCGAGGTATGGGGTACGTGTCGAACTGAGATACTTCGTTTAGTCGCCAGAAGTCGTTGCAAAATCTTGTTGTGCCATCAGGTTTGGGCACCAGCACGATTGGGCTGGACCACTGACTGTGGGATTCTTCGATGATCCCCAACTCCAGCATTTTTTTTTCTTCTGCTTTTATTTCCTCCCTTTTTGCCACTGGCACCCAATAGAGGCTCATTGTTACTTTGGCCCCAGGGTTCGTGACGATGTGGTGATATGTCTCGGTTGTTCGACCCAGTTTTGTCGAGAACACATCTTGGTTCCGGAAGATCATCTCAGACACCTCATTCTTCTGGTCTGCTGTTAAATCGGGAGACACTCTCACCTGTTTGGAAGGCTTGGTTTCCTGGGTTAGGTCTTTTTGGACCGTTGTGCATGCCTCTTGTGCATGCCAGGGTTTCAGAAGGTTAATGTGATAAATCTGTTCGTGTTTTCTGCGTCCTGGCTGCCGCACCTTGTAAGTTACTTCCCCCACGGGTTCAACCACCTCATAGGGCCCCTGCCATTGGGCCAGAAGCTTGCTTTCTGCCATGGGTACCAAAACCATAATCCGATCCCCTGGTTGGAACTGTCGCACTTTTCCCTGGCGATTGTAATGGGTTCGCTGGGCCTCTTGTGCCTTCTCCAAATGTTCCCGTACAATAGGGGTAACCCGGGCTATCCGGTCTCGCATCTACATTACATGCTCTATTATATTTCTCCCCTCATTGGGTTCCTCTTCCCAGATCTCTTTGGCGATATTTAGTATGCCACGGGGGTGACACTTGTATAATAACTCGACGGGGGAAAACCCAGTTGAGGCCTGAGGTACCTCCCGGATAGCGAACATAAGGTAGGGTAGTAGGGTGTCCCAATGCTTCCCATCCCGACTTACCACCTTCCTTATCATAGCCTTGAGGGTTCGGTTAAACCTTTCTACCAACCCATCAGTCTGCAGAAGTACCTCCGCACTTCTTCATGTACTCCGGGCCAGAAGAACCGTCGTAGGACTCGTACCAGGGTCTTCTCTACCCTCAAATGCCCCCCAAAAAGATGACTATGAGCAAGACTTAATACAGCATTCTGGTGTTTTTGAGGTACTACAATCTGCTGTACCTTCTGCCCCTGTACTGGTGCAACCTGGTATAAGAAATCCTTCTTCATTATGAAGTAGGGTCCTGGTCCCTGGCCTGGGTTTTCCCTTCCATGGGGACCCCATCTATTTCAGTCACCTCCTTCCTAATGTTGTCATACTTTGGGTCTTCTGCCTGGTCCCGTCCAAAATTTCCTCTCCCGGGGCCAATCTGCCCAAGATCTACGGGCCCAGTCTCTGTTGCCTCTACTAGTTCAGAAGCATTAAGGTGGGGGTCAGACTCAGGTGCTTCTCCCTCCTGCGTGGCCTCCTTTTCAGCTGCGCGGGTCCGCCTACCTACGAGAGCGACCCTCTGGCTTTGGGTGAGTATTCAGGTTCCCAAGGCCTTAGCTGCCCTTCTTTCCCTTTTTGTCTTTCTACCCTGTCTGGGAGTGGAGAACAAATCTGGGGATATTTCAGAGAGGATTGGGGGTTGACAGTCTGCTGTGGATGCCTCACCAATTTTAGGGTCCCCATCTTTCTCCAATCCCCCTACCAGGAGTAAGTTTCCAAACCCTGGGAAGTCCCTCCCTATGAGCACCGGGTATGGGAGTTTAGGGACTACACCTGCTGCTACCTCAGTAGTGTTCCCTTGGATCTCGATTTTTACTGGGATGGTGGGGTAGTAACTAACTGTCCCATGGACACGTTATCCCCGTACGTTTAGCCTGCAGCAGCTGACTACGCTTCACGAGCTTCCCTGAGATAAGTGTGATAGCACTCCCCGAATCAACCAGTGCCGTGGTCCCTACCCCATTTAGTTTCACTGGTCTGGTATACATATGTGGGGTTAGTGAGACCCCCACAAGGTGGATTAGGGAGCATGGATCTGCCCAGTTCCCCAGGTTACACTGCATAGGCTCCTCAGCATTGGGACACTGTGCAGCTATGTGTCCCCACTCCCCGCAGGCATAACATCTGTATGGAGCCCTAGGCCTTCCCCAGTCTCTTGGTTTGGGCAGTCTAACATCACAATCCTCTTCTCTCTCAGTGCTCCGACTCTTTGCGGCCTATGATGGGCCTTCAGCCTCTCTCTTTTTCCACCTGGGCCCTCCTGGTGGCCCAGTCACCCGAACTTTAGGGCTTGGTGCTGCTAGTTTAACCCAGGGTGCCTCTTCCTTAACTGGTCGGGTCAGCTCCCTCGCTGTCCTTCGCCTCTCTACCAGGCCGACAACCTCGTCATAGGTGGAGGGTTCGTTCTGGCTTACCCAGGCACGAACGTCTGGTGGTAGTCCCCTCATGTATCGGTCAATGACCAGAACCGCTTGTATCTCTTCCGGACTCCGGGACTCTGTTTGCAACCACTTTCGTGCGAGATGGATGAGGTCATACAATTGAGACCACAGGGTTTTGTCTTCCTGGTACCTCCAACCGTGATACTGCTGGGCCCACACTGCTGTCGTTATCCCAGATCTGGTCAGGATCTCTGCTTTCAGCTGGGGGTAGTCTGCCGCAGCCTCTTCAGGCAGATCATGGTAGGCCTTCTGGGCCTCCCCACACAGGAATGGGGCAAGGATGCCAGACCACTGATCTCGAAGCCAGGCCTCTCGTAGGGCTGTCCTCTCAAAGGGCAGAAGGTATGCCTCTACATCATCCTCCCATGTCATTTTCTGCAGCCAATGGCTGGCCCGTATGAGCTGCGTCCCATCATGGCCACGATTCAGCTCTGTAAGGGAACTTTACCTGGTTTACCAGTTCCCGCAACATAGCTCGGTCTTGAGCAGCCTGGTCCATCAGCAGGCGATTAGTCTCTTGCTGCAGCCACACTGCCTCCTGTTGGGTAGCTGCCTGGACACGGGTAGCCTCCTGCTGGGCTGCCGTAGCTTGTATCAGTGCCCGCACTACGTCGTCCATTGTGTGAAAAAAAATAAACCCTCTCCCCTTTTTTTTTTTTTAAATCACCCTCCTTCTTCCGCCGCGCTGTGCACCCCACTATCCCACCCCTGACACCAGTGTGACAAAGTTCCTCCTCTATCTTGGTGGGTCCTGCGCTTAGTGGAGGATTTTCTTGCCTCAGAGATTCACCATGTGGGTTGGGGAACAGCCCAGAGACCTTCCCCTCTGGAAGAACTCATAGTCCAGGTCAATTGGGAGGTTTGGGGGGAACCCGGGCCCACCCTCTACTTCGGGTTCCAGCCCAGGGCCCTGTGGACTGCAGCTGTCTATAGTGCCTCCTGTAACAGCTGCATGACAGCTACAACTCCCTGGGCTACTTCCCCATGGCCTCCTCCAAACACCTTCCTTGTTCTCATCACAGGACCTTCCTCCTGGTGTCTGATAACGCTTGTGCTCCTCAGTCCTCCAGCAGCACACCCTCTTGCTCTCAGCTCCTTGCACCTCTTGCTCCCAGCTCCTCACACTCTCACCACAAACTGAAGTGAGATCCTTTTAAAACCCAAGTGCCCTGATTAGCCTGCCTTAATTGATTCTAGCAGCTTCTTCTTAATTGGCTCCAGGTGTCCTAATTAGCCTGCCTGTCTTAACTGGTTCTAGCAGGTTCCTGATTACTCTAGTGCAGCCCCTGCTCTGGTCACTCAGAGAACAGAAAACTACTCATCCAGTGACCAGTATATTTGCCCTCTACCAGACTCCTGTACCCCATTGGTCTGGGTCTGTCACACCAGACTATTTCTAAAATGGTGGCCCATAATTATCTGAATTAATTTTCTTAATTTATTATATTGCGACAAATCTAAGGTTAGTGGGGACTCCTTAAACCAAAATATTGAAATGCCGTAGTGAGCCACAAAACTGCAATATTTATCAGTAACATCTGCACTTCAAGAATATTTACAGCACTCAATATTTACAACACCCAAAATCCCATCTCTGCAGGAAGTAGGTCCAATGTACAATGCTGCATGGATTTTCTGGAGCATCTCTTCTTTGATTATTACAAAGCTCTAATCAAGACCGAGAAGGGAATGCATGCAGAACATTGCATTGTGTACATCTGGGACTCAGAGGGTGTCTACGCAGTGCTGTAATTTTTGCTAATCTGTGTCAGAGGGCCCGGGGATGCTGCTTGATAGAGGGCAGGGAGAGACTGGAAGGATGTCTAACTCATGGGCTGCTCTACACAAAGAAACTCTCTCTGCTTCCCAAGCAGAGGGCCTGGGGGTGCAAGCCTGCAGGGAGCAGGGTCCAATGAGGAAGGCTGGAGTGGGGAGAACAAGTTTGCTAGAGGAAAGCTTCAGGAGAAACAGGACTAATAACCCTGTACCAAGTGTTGTGAGGCAGCCAGAAAAGTTGGCTGGGAGTTCTTGCATTTCCTTGTGAACTTTGTTAATAAACCCAGACCCTGGAGGTGTTATGTGACACATGAAAACCTCTGCTGAAGTTACTGGGGAGCCCAAGAGTGGGAAACTGAGGCAATAACTAACCTGAAGTCAGACTGGGTAGGCGGCACTGTGACAATCTGATATTAAATACCATGGGCGAGATACTATCTTTTATTGGCCCAATAAAAGATATTACCTCACCCACCTTGTCTTTTTAATATCCTGGGCCCAACACAGCTACAACAACACTGCAAACATTAAATATTATCTCAATCATATTGTCATTAACTGCAGAGCCCTTGATTAATGAGTGACTGAATTATACCTAGGGACTAGTTCCTGATTTTAATGATCTTATTAGCTCTAACTTGGACACTTACAATTTACAAAAAAGGAATGAGGAAATTCAGTAACGTAATTCTGAGTGGGCAAAATACACCAGCTCATTTGTGTGTGAAGGCAATGGGATGAACAGAAGGTTCACAGCTGGAGGGTAGGATGGCAAATATACAGGTCATTCAAAACAATTTCAGGTAGAAAAAACGAGACTGATTTGCTTTCCTGCTGTCACCAATCAGCCACCCCGAAGCATTTACAACCGGATGTAAATATCATCCAAAGGTTGTGAGAGTTGGAATGGCTGTGCTCAGAAGCCACCAAGGTCCCTACATTTCAGGAAGACTAGGATGTAATTTGGATCAATAAGAGGTTTTTTATGCTGGGGAAAGGAAAGGCAAAGCAACTTTTCAACAAGCACCATTTACTAATTAGATTACCACAGTGCTGTCAGGGAAGTGGTTTTCATGTAATGATGCCCCTGTTGGTAAGGAGGTACTGTATAACATTTAGCACTTCACATCTCCAAAGCACTCCTGGGAGGGAGGGAGGTGAACTGTTAATCCCATATGACAGATAGGGTATTTGAGGCAGGGACAGTCCAAAGGCTGCAGAAGTAGACAGCATCAGAATTCAAGCGTCTTTGGCTCCCAACAGACATACCTTTATCTATCACTCAAAGACAGAAGCAGGCAAGTTACAAGCTACCAGAAAACTGGGTTACAGTTCTTAAAATAATTTTCACAGAGAAACCAGAAGCGGGTTCTGCAGTCTGTAAACTAGTACTTTTCAATGTAAGCATTGTTGCATTCTCCTGTTAGAACTACCTAGAAGTTTGCTGTCTTTGAGCCCACCCCCTTTTAAATTTTTGTTTACTTGCCTCTTGAAAACAGTTAAAGAAATCTTCTACATGCTCAGGCTAAGCATTACAAATGGAGTACTGCAACATCTAAGGAGGAGTTCAGTCAACTTGTGCCCCTTATTGATCTCCTATTTCTCCCTACACTTTCCTTCTAATCCTCTCCATAATTATAATAGCTGCTTGAGCCTTCCAGAGCTGTCAATTTCTCTTGACTCCATTTTCAAATGGCCATCCTTGAAAGAGTCTGGGCACTGGATCAAGCTGTCTCAGCTTGATCACAGTATATCCATGTTGCGCATACTGCTATCGACAGTTCTCCTGAATCATACTGGCACAGCTGTCAAGAGGCTTCTAGTGCTGCTCAAATTCTCTGCTCTGAAGAGAGAAAGAGAAAGAGGGAGGGAGAAGGAGGGAAAGGGGAAAGTATTGATCCAATTCTTTTAACATGCTAATTTGCCTAGAGGCTATTTCAATCACTGCCAGACTGGACACTTCAAAAGGAAACTGTTTTCAAAGTGTGGATGTCTTTTTCAACTACAGAAAACACTTAAAACTGAAAACAAATGAATTCAAGCACCAAGTTCACAGAAGCCCTCCTCGACACTTTTTTCAACTCTCCAGCCAGATGTGTTTTATGTCTGGAAAGACAGACTTGTTAATTAACGCTTTCACAATCTGGCCTGGCAGGAAGCCTCTGGGATTTAAAAAAAAAAAAAAAAAAAAAAGACTGTTCCACACCCTTTAAGTGAGACACGGAAACTAATACAGATTTTTTTAAAAAATAATAATTTGTAACCTGTTGAAGAGTTTCATTGTTTTTTATTATTTATTTTTAAACCAAGCTTCCTGCTCTTCTCAGGATAAAAATTAATCTAGCGGCAATTAAACTGCTGTAATTCATTAACAGCATCAATGCTGATGAATGTTTGACCCTTTCTTAAAATGTTGAAAATGGAGAAACGGAGCTGACTGTTGAACCCATTCATTCACACGCTGATGAGAATAGAATGCATGGCAAATGTTAGGCAAAAAACCACCTGTGTGTGACAGAGGCATTGTTAAAATATTTAGGAAAGATGCAGCCTCCTTGACGGATGCTTTTGTTACCAACATGCACTGTCCTCAATCAGTGGATAAATACAATGCAAGGAATGGATATGTTGACAAGATTTAATTAATGGACTTTGGAAAGTCTGAACTATGCTACATATACATAACGTTTACGAAATAATTGAAAGCAATGAGTGTTTTGCATCTGTTTCCAGGTCACACGTGGGCTTCTGGTAGAGATGAAACTGAACCTGAGCTGTGAAGTTAAGAGGGGTTTCTCCAAAGTTCAGGGCTTTTGGAGCTGGGGTTCCAATTCTGGCACATTACAGAGACTGGATGGAACTAAGAAGTTTAGATCCAGATCTTAACTTTTCCAAAGTGGAGAGGGATTTAGATGTGGGATTCTAGTTCAGGCCCTTATCTCTTATTTATAAGGCTATGTTTCTCATTATGGAAATACAACAAGGGAAGATCAGATCCCTTTAAGAAAACTATAATTCAGAAGAAGAGTAGCTGGGAAAATCTAGCCCATTTATCTGTAACAAAGCCCAGCAGATAAGCTCTCCAGCCAAGACTGTATCTTAACTAAGCACCAGGTCTGTCCAAGTCAGTATTCTGTTAACCTCTGAGCCACTGGAACTGAAGGAGACAAAGAGCCAATCTGGAGCCATGGGAGAGCGTAGCCAAATAGCAAACGGCAAGGAGCCAATTGTTAAAGCAACATTTGGCTCTGGACTAGGCAGCTTCATTGGGGCAAACTGTTATTCACAGAAACAAGGCATGAAGAGATAACACCATAAAATATTAACAAAATGGAACTTGTTTCCTTGCCACTAAATTGTTAGCTTTATAGGACTTCATGCTGAACAGTATGAAAAAAAAATCCAATTTGCTTTGAAGCGCATTAGTCTAACATCCTAATTATTGTTTACATTGCCATTTGCCTTCTATTAAGAATTGAATAATTACCCAGCGCTTCATAGTTTAAAACACAAGCAAACAGGATTATCTGGGTAATTGAGACACTGTACCGCAGCCTTGTATTGGGACTGTGTATTCGCATATATAAGAGAAATTATTATTATCAACTAACTTGGTTCAAATGGTAATTTAAAATTTCAAACAGATGGAAATCCGTAACATATTAGAGCATTGTTCCTAGGATCACCTTTGAGAAGCGTGGATCTGTCTGATGGAGGAAGACGGCCTGATGGCTAGGACACTAGACTAGGACTCGGGAGATCTCCTCACGTGACCTTGAGCATGTTACCTAATCTCTCTGTGCTTCAGGTCCCCATCCATTAAAATGGGGACAGCATTACTCCCTTCTCCTTCCCCACACTTTGCCTGTCCTGTCTATTTAGATTGTAAGGGTGTTGGGGTAGGGGGCCATCTTGTGCTAGACATAGCAAAACAAGGCCCTGATCTCAGTTGAGGTCTCCAAGTGCTACCATAATGCAAATACTACTTTAAACCTATCCTAAGAGAAAGAATTTTCTCTCTGAATTTTCTCTTGGCACTAATGACTAACTCATGAAGCACATACCAAGCACACAGTGCTTCTTGGTATTATTTAACCCTAATAGTCCATTCCAATTGTACTTTGAACAGCACCATCTCACTTCCTGAGGTATTGCACAGGGCAAAACCAAAGTTTCTGCACGTTTCTTTGTTGTTTTAAACAGCCCTACCTCTATTTAATTATGCCACATGGTCTCACACTGTGCAGTTTACGGCCCTGTGAAATTATCTTTAAGTTAAACACTAATTGGATATCTAAAATTGTATGTTTATATTTGCAACAAAAAAACCTGCCTTTTTCGGTTTATAGAATGCAGCCCCTAATCTGATCACAGGCCTAACTTCATATTGTTGATTTATAAAACACAAAATGAAAAACGGTGCTTTTTAAACAAATACAGTACATGCATGCAGCATGTGTTCTGACTTAAATCAGTAAGCCTTTCAACAAATCCATCGCAAACAAGCCTGGGTTCGGGGAGCATTTAATGAGGCTCAGCTTTCCTGCAGGCCAAAGGCAAATTTTAAGTAAAGTTAAAGGGAAAAAATTAAAAAGGGAAAGCTACTTAAACCAAAATATATGGGTGCATTTGTAATTAGGAAGCTAACCAAGGGCAATAATTCTTTTCTCAGAGATTATTTTCTTTTGATAAAGAAATGTAGCAGTTTCATTTGTGCAAGTTTATCCGAGCACTACAAGCTGACTTCTCTCCATCCCCCAAACTAATAATTCTGGGCCAAGTTCATTCCTGTGGCAAGTCAAAAGAATTATACCACATTTGAACTGGCCCTTTGCATTGGAGTCTTCCTGAGACACACAACTTTATACTTTTATTTTTGGGAAGTTCCAGTTCCTGAAGTTGGTTCCCTTGGAGAAGATGTAGTTACAGAAGGTCACCCATAAACATTGTGAGTAAAATCCCACCCAGCAACATGCACCGCCCCCCTTCCCTCAATAAAAAGCACTAGAAACTACACCTCAAATGAGTGATCAGTTTACAAACAAGCTGAGAGTTTTACCAGAGTGTAGCACTTTCCCATATGACAACTTGAAATGAGCAAGTGGGCTCCAGCATTTAGTAGAGAGTGACAATCAGCCATATTCAGAAGGAGAAGAGCTGGGGTACAACAAGAACACTGTGCAAATATTGCACTCTGTATCTCTTAAAGAAAGAACTTAAATCAAAACGGAATTAATTTGCATGAAATCCAAATCTTCAGGGTCTGCCTAAACAGAAGGAGGTTTTGGCCAGCGTTTCCAAAGGAAGCTCTTATCTCCTTTGTGAAATGGGGAAATGGGTGTGCTACTTTGCATGAGGGTGTATACAAAATATGCAAATGAGGAATCTGCTGCATGCAAAAGGCAAACTGGCCAGACAGTTGACAATCCCCATTCACAGAGAAAACTTTCCTAGTCTCCAATAGGAGTAAAGAGAAGGGAACCAACATGTTTGCTTCCCAGGGAGGTGAAACAGGCTCTGAATATTCATAAAATGTCCATTTAGTCATGGGAATGTTAATTGTCTCTGATTCATGAAACTATATGACTTCGTCTGCTGCCCAAAAAATATAAAAAGATGCAACATTATGGGATGAAATGAGAGAAGATATTTAGATCACAAGTTGGGAGGGGGGGAGCAGAGTCTCAAAAGAGACAAGTGTACAGCTGAGCTTTTCCTTAATCACTCCTTCTCAAAAGCACAATAAAATCTAAGACCATTGGACCATGTTATTAGACACCGATAAAATAACCCCTCGACTGGCAAGACTATATATCTAGGTCTCATCACATGTAACACAAGCTAGGTTCTGGAGATTTTTATCAATAGAATTTTGTCTTGTATCTTACAAAAACAACCAAAGGCTGCTATCCAGTCTTCTAATAAAGTAATAAAAGGATTTTTCTTTATTTGGTTTTAACATAGTTTGTTGATCTTCCTTCTTATTAATAACATCCCATGTCATGACCAGATCCTGCTCTCACATAAATGAATAATAGTTTTGTCGCTGATTCCAAATGGAAGCACACCCACAGATATGTGCCAAGGAAGATTTTAAAGGAACTTTTTAGATTTACATCTAAAGGGGGAATTTTAAGTGTGCCAAATATTTAAGTGGACATCTTGCACCACACTGTGGTACAAAATCATATAGGGAGCTATTCTGATAAGATGTGGTGGGCTCTGCTAAAGGAGAATATGTTCAAATCACTTATTTTATAGAGATAAGTCTTTAAATTAATTTGGTTCAGAAAGACTGTGTGTCACTACAGCTCCCCTTTCCCCCATCCAGCAGCTTCTCTCTTCCAGTTTTTAGTTTTTCTGTTGCCAAAAAAATAATCAGTTTGCACATCTTAAATGGCGAACTCAACTCTCCCCTCTCTGGTTAACCTCCACGATTGCCCTTTGTGCCGATGGAAAGAACAGCTAAGTTATTTTGGCAAAAATTTGGACGCAACCAAATCAATGTGTTACAGAAAAAGTACAATAATTAAACTCTGATCTTCTGATATAAAATGAATTGCTTCTCTCAATGATCACAGCCATTATTCAAAGCCACAGAGATAAAACCAATCATATTACTCAAGGGATTGCTTCTTAAGGTTGCCATTACCAAAGGTAGGAGGAAAATTCCAAAAATGGCAACGATATGAAAAGGCAACGCTCTAAGCCACATTTTAAACGATGTTGGATTTTCTGTCAACTGGCCTGTTCAGAATTCACAACAGCAAGTGTGTATGAAGACAAAGCACTTAGCTCTCATAACCTTTATACAAATCATAGCAAAAAAAACTCTTGATTGTCTCACATATTATACTAAATGGCAGGTCTAAACTGAGACTTGTAATTTGACAGCATCAGAACCATCCCAGATGGTTACAATCTATTATATTTATAACTGGTCGATTTTTTCCTTTTACTCCCCTCCCAAAATATAGACAGCCATTTTATTATGATAAGAAAATTACTTAACTAAATCTAAACCACACTACGGGTTGACTTTCCTTGATGGGTAATTACCTTAGCCTTGAGATAGGTCATAAGATAAGATAACTTAATGTTTCATTAACTATATTCCCCATGACTTTTTTTCTTTCCTAAAATCTTGACCATTAAAGAACAAATGGGGGGGGGGGGGAAAGAGGGGGATGAGAAGAGAACAAAAACCAATGTTAAATTTACCTTCTTTCTACTGGGTGTTAAAGCTGAAACCTCTATCATGATAGGAGAATGACTGCGCAGCTAACCAACTTTCTTTGTGTGCATCAGTGTCAAATATTCCAGTGTCCCACTGTATCATATCTGAGAAACTTCCTGAGCTTCATAAAGTTTAAGATGTTATTTTTTCCCTTCCTTGATTTTTGACAGATGACAAGGTCTCAGCAGAACAATTATACTCAGGAGAGCTTGTCAGAAATTTTCCGACAAAAGAGGGGTAAATCTTTTGCAATACTTGTCACCAAAAAAAAAAAAAATCCTGTTTTTTTGACCTGTTCTAATTCTCAGCATCAACTATTCAACAGGTTCAAACTGCTGTTAACTACAGACATACATTCTCCTTGAAAGAAGAGTTGCTTAACACTATGTGGTTGTCTCCCACCAAAGACTGAACAAAATCAGCTCACAAAATGTTATTCAAGATCAGGAGCTGGAATGAACTTGCATCTGCTTTTGGGGCAATCCAGCCGTCACCTTATAAACTCTGACATGTCTCCTCATTCTTGGCCTCCATTAGCATATACTGCTGGAGATGAGAATAGCAAGAGGAAGTGTAGTTCTGTCCCCAAGGCTTCTGAAGTCTCCAGCAGATGACCAGCGTTAGATCTCACAACAACAGGGGTGCCCCCCACCCCCGCTCTCCACCCACCCTGACTATTCTTGCCCACCAAGCCTTTGTCAAACTTTTAAGATCTTAATCAATCAACTCTGACCTCGGGATCAGAGGAGGAAGATGGATGAGGAAATGGGTGACCTCTGACCTACTCTTGTATTTGTCCTGCCACAGTTGACCCATTGAAAAACAATTGGGGTGGAACCTGCTTGCAAGGTTCCAGTCATAGGCTGGTGTCTTTTTATAGGCTTTTGCAGACTTAAGATCTTTCGTCCCCCCTCACCATCCCCTCAAAATCCATGGGAAGCATTCCCCCCTTTCAACCCTCCCCCCAGAAAAACCTGTGAGAGAAGCAAATTTGCTGAACTGTCAAATTAACTGGACTATGGAACAGGGCTGCCCAGAGGATTCAGGGCCTGGGGCAAAGCAATTTTGAGGGCCCCTTCCATAAAAAAAAGTTGCAAATCTATAGAATACTATATTCTCGTGGGGGCCCCTGTGGGGCCCAGGGAAAATTGCCCCACTTGCCCCCCTTTTCACCCCCGGGCAGCCCTGCTATGGAAATGGTAAACGGGAAAACTTCTCCAGCAATGTCAAAAGCCTAGTTGGCCTTAAGCTCAGTAGAAACTAACAGAGAGTGAATTGTGAACTTTATTGTAAACTTCATGAATCAGATGAGTTTCCTGGTAAACTACTTCGACTTTGGGATTGGCAATGCCAAAAGGGAAACCACAAATAACCAGTGATGAAATGGTTTTAACTATTTAAAATTACTTGATGGCTTGCATCCTCTGAAAATAACTTCAACGGGCTAGCTTTACACAAGAGTTTCTTTCTCTTTTTATACATGACCCCCATCAGATTTCTCTTTAGCTGAGGAAATGAAGAATCAGGTTTTGTGGGTCCAACTCTCCTGGGTCCAGTAGAGAGTTTATAGGGAATCTGTCTGAAGACATTAATTCCCAATACCTATTCCAAAACTGCCCCACCATCTGCACTGCCCACCAGTAAAATCTCTAGAATGAGTTCCCTGGAACAACACAGCATTTGTCATGCAATTAGCTCATCGAGTCTGAGCCAACAGCTAAAAAAAAAAAAAGTGTTAGATCTGCCTCAATCAATGTGACCCACTACTGACCCAATAGCCCTTGAAGAGAACTCAGGATAATCTCCAGGCAATAAACCAAGATCCCCTTTTCATTCACCTCCTCCTCCCACAAATTGGGTTGTAAAAATGTCAAGGAGCCTTGCCTACAAGTTATTGGGCCATTTCAAAATAATAATAAAATCTCTCCAGACACTGATGCTCTCCTATAGTCCCCAGTCACCACATCAGCCACATTTGAATGTTTACTGACATGCAAAGAGTTCCAAGCTTCTATTTCACAATATTCCATAAGACAGAGTAATTTACTGTAAATAGAGTGCCCTGCCATTGTGCTGTTCATTTTTCAATTCTCACTGCAGCCCATTGTAATTTTGTGGCCGATAAGATATGCTTATGTTTTTCTCCAAATGAAAATGCTAGAAGGAAGGCAGAGGCTTGTGCTTAGCAGTGCTTTCCTGCCAACCGTTAATTTCAATGCATAATAATGAACTTCACATTGACTGAAAATTATCGTCTAAAAGAATTTCAGTAGGACATTTAAGAAAAAAATAGCTCTTTTCTTATACTGGTCTAGCAGAAAAGCTGTCAGTTGTTTGTGTTATCACCTCACTCTCAATTTCTTAGTCACAACAAGATATTAAACTTATCCTAGGAAACAAGCACAAGTAGCAAAACAGAAGAGTGTCCATTATGATGAAAACTACCTTTCCAAACATCTTAAAGAACAATGCAAGGCCCAATCATGCAAGGTGCTAAGCACCCTCAATTCAGCACCTTGTAGGATTGGGCTCATTCATCCGTACAAGAAGCCATTAAAGGCTGATCTTTATTTATGCTCACAAGTAAGGGTTTAGAAGATCAGGCCCAAGATTTCTAATAGTTTACTTATAAAATAATAGTAACATCTTAGGGGGAAATGTAAATCTTTTTGGAGATAATCTGCCTTTTATATGAACTTTAATCCCTAATTCTGCAGAGCATAGTATGGGGGGTGGAGGCCTGTATCCTAGCACCTCCATTGTAATGACAACAATAGAGACCCTCTGAGAAATGAAAATATTTAACAAAGGCAGCAGTATCAAATATCAAATGGTTATTTAATACAAAAATTTGCAACAAGTGAAACACCAAAGATTTACACTTCCGGAGAAACTAAAGTCATCAAAATAAAACCCAAGTTTCTCTGACTGATTCTTCTCCCATTTTAATACCGAAGTTCTCTACTGCATCCTGAAGGAGAAAAGGAATACTTTTCCATCTTAGAGTTTTTTCTGCTTAACAAACTTTGCTTGTGAAAGAGAGATCTTTTCTCTTTAAATGATGGTGGCTCCAGTGCATTACTTTTGCATTCAATTTCGGTGGCTACACCAAGCTAATTCAAATCTAAGTACTTGTTAGCAAACGTGTTTTGCCTTCTGCTGATTGCAGTAGCATCATTTGTTTTGTCAGTATTATACACTTCTTAGCCTTGCCACCTGGAGCTATTGCACTCTTTCATTAGACACCTCTGTCCCATTACATCCCATAGGGGCTGCCAATTACTGGCGTTACTCCATTTACTTTAATCTCTTATTCAACTACCCGCATTGAGCCCTTCTGAAAAGTACAATACGACTGGTCCTACCTTGGCATTCTCCATTGTGCTCATCATAGCCAGCATTGCACAGACAGTTGCCAATGGGTACCAGCCATTCGCCATCTGCCCCACAGTACATTTTTGGCACATCCTTCTCTTCTGAGTTGTTCACACAGGAGCCTCGAACTTCCACTAGAGAGGACGTATCAGCCCCAGTAATGGTGTCTGGAAACTGAGCCAGGTTGCGTACCGTCAATGGGCACTTCTTGTAGAAAACACGGACAGACACCAAGGCGATGCAGGCACCTACATCCTGAAAAGCCAGGTAAAACCCCTTCTTGCTCAATGGGCCCACATCACGTATCTCTGTGTTCAGCTTCATGATCCTGTCACCGATGTCCACCTGAGTGAAGCTCTCATCAGCAGCAATGGTGTCGATCTTGGCAAACTGGCTCTCACGGATATAACGCTCCTTATCATTGTTTGATTCATAGTAGTAAAGGTTAAAAGTTTCTTTGCAAGTTCCCATGACACCTGGCAGACTGTTGCAGTCTCTCAATGTGAATTTAATTTCAATATATACTCTCTGAGCCCCCTCACGGGGAATCCAGTCAGTTCGTAACCAGTTGTTCTGACTCGGCTCCATCACATTGCAGACTTGATAGGTGCGGATTGGAGTGTTTTTCTCATCCATAATGCTTACTTCCTCCCACTGTGACGAACCAAAGCAAAAAGTACATCAGTATTAACAAAAGTACATCAACTCTTCACTACAGAATTAATCCTTTTGCTTCCGCTGGTAGCAAGCAGCTTTCATTTACAGAAAAGTCGTTAAACCAAGTCATATGTGTTAAAGCAAGTACCTAAAAAGCAGTCTGTTACAAGGAAAGCAAGTTCAAAATTAGGTTGGTAAAATACCTCAATGAACATATATTTAAGAACAAACCAAAAACATCACACTGAGCTAGGCCAACAATCCCTAAAGGTCCCCACCCAGATCTGGCCCGGTTTTGCTAATCACTGCAAAAACACATACTTCAAGATAGCCCTTGTACTGGAGAGTGTACAATCTCAAAAGATAGGCAAAGTATTAATTATCCCCATTTTACAGATGTGAATCTAAGGCATAGAGAGACTAAGTGAATTGCCTAAAGTCACACAGAAGGTCTGTGGCAGAGCTGGAACTGAATCCAGATTTCCAGAGTCCCTGTCCAGTGTTTTCATAAGGAAGGATGTTTTGTAGTCATTTCTCCATTCTTTCAAAAAAACAGCTACAACCAAATTCCCCCATTAAACCATCCTCAATTTGAAGTGGCAACAGTACAAATTTAGTTACAAATGGATATCTATTATGAGCATTCCTTTACTGGAGACCTGGGGGGAAATTCTGGCCCCAGTAAAGTCAATAAGAATTTTGCCATTGCCTTCAATGGGGGCAGGATTTCACCCTTGGATTGTTAAAGACAAGGAGGGAGGAATGTGATATTGTCATTTAATTAGCCTCACTGACAGAACTTTGCTTCCTGATACCAAAAATAAAAACTCTTATTTACCGCCTTTTATTTTCATACCATCCTGGAGTTAGAAACCTCAGGCAGTTAAATTTACAGTCTAATAAACCCTAATATGCTATAATGCTGTAGGCAGGCTTTAAACTTGCATTGATGTAGGGATTTCCCTCTCCTGAAGGGAACGGAAAGTAGGGGGAATAAAAAGCAACATAGCTATCACATTGGAGCAAATTCAATCCCTGAAGTAACTAACTACATTCATGTCAGAGAAGTTATGTGAAGGATGAATTTGGCTCCCATGTGTGTGAACCAATGTTTCAGCAAAAGTGTGATGAACATACCATAAAAGAAAGGAAATGGTGAATAACAGATTTGAAAACATGTTAGAGATTATGATAATCACATAATGCAGAAAAGAAAGCCACCACAGTGGCCTTCTTTTGTCTCCTTTTCAGAAAAAGAATCATGGTTCTGCTGAATTAGGAGGGGGGAAAAATCCTTTTTTAAACATTTGTATTGGATAAAAGCTACATTCTGGCTCGGATTCCAGGCTGTACAATGAAACACGTGAAAATTATGCTTGGAAAACTGTTGTAATGCAACTTTCCAGGGGCTTCCTAGAAATGCTTTTGAAAACTACTAAAGGTGCTGCTTTGATAAACGGCAACATTCTTAACACCGTGGACCTCAGCATATAATATCCTGCATGCTTTTTTATAAGAGTTGCTCTTTTGCAAGTGCTCTTTAATTTAAAAGCCTCCAGAGCAGCTGAATCTGCTTATGGATCTATGGCAGTTAGCAGTGGCACCATGAGTTAAAAGTAGTAAAGAGGGTAATATTTTAGTTTCTGCCTAGAGATACTTGTGAATTAAAAGGGAGGGAAGAGGGTGG
This sequence comes from Malaclemys terrapin pileata, assembly GCF_027887155.1. NCBI lineage: Eukaryota > Metazoa > Chordata > Testudines > Emydidae > Malaclemys > Malaclemys terrapin. Next base: position 68,282,777 of record NC_071513.1, read on the forward strand.
AAAATCGATACACATCATGTCACACTACATGTTGCAGAAAAGGGAAAAACTGGAAAGTCATCTATCAATGTAAAACGTAACATGGAGTTAGTAACCAGATAGAGTTCTTTAATTTGCAGCTGCCGTGAAACTAGTTTTGTGTTACAGTGCTGTCTTTATGATCCATCACTTTCCATTCTCCTTATCTTCCGATGGCTTGCACTACCTTCTGAGTGTGTGAAGGGATGGGAAATAAAGAGTTTTCAAAGGGATTTTCTTTAGCATATTCATACAACAGACAATGTAGTTATAGGATTTGATCTGAAGCCCACTGAAGTCAATGAAAAGACTACAACCGAATTCAGTGGGCGTTGGATCAGGCCCTCAGTGCAAAATACATGCATGACCTTTTTTAAAAAAATCCATTTATTTCATTTTTTAAAAAATCTGTCGGCAGCTGAAAACAATTAGAGTCCTAAATTTCCAACCATTTGAAATTATATGCAACTCTAAATGTGTGGTCAAAGAAATATCTTTTTGCTTTCCCTCTAATATTTTTATAATACAACTCATCCCATGGTTTAATGGTGCACAGAAAAGCATTCCAGAAACAGAACCTCTCTTTCAACTGTGAAATTTAAGAGTAATTCATTAATTAAATTTATAATCCGATACTTTAATTCCTCCATGGTTACTATATATATTTGATAATGGTTAGTTCTATTCATTGGTCAATACCCTATTTTTACCTACAACACCTCATATTAACAAATAAAATGCTTAACATCTAAAGGTCTGTTGTAGATCTATCAAACAGGTTTTTTTAAGTACATACAATAAGCTACACACAGTTAAAAAGAAAACAAACTGGCCTGGAAGGATAGAACTTCAGGGGTTCTTTTCGAAAAAAAGAAAAAAAGAAAGAAAGGGGTGTTCTTTTCTGCTGCTTTGAAATAAATTTGCAGCCTATGAAGTTATAATAAATGCTTTCCAAGCACTCTAGTGCACAGACAGACCATGTACTCTTAAATTTTTCACTACCAGCTTAAAAATAGAACACACGTAGGTCGGTTTAGTCACATCCACAATAAAACAGTACCCATTTTCCTTCTCAAACTTGAGAGGAGTCTTCAAAGATGGGGGGGGGGGGGGGGCGGGAGTAAGTATTAAAAACATACAGAGCTCCTTTGGTCATCAATTCTGCTACTGACTTATTAAAAGACTCTAATATATTTTAATCTACACTGTAGGTACCCCTTGGTGAAGCATAAGAAAGGCTCTGTCTGAATCATTGACCTTTCCAGGGTATAGAATTAACAAGGAAGCCTGACTCTCACTGAGATAAAGCTGTACCTTTCCCCACTGTCAAAAGATGAGGGCAATTGCCTGCAATCAGCAGTGAATGTGTGCTGTCTACACCGCCAGAGGCCTGCCAATCACTCCCCCTCTCTTTAAAAAATGGTCTCAGGGACTGCGCAGTGTTCTACAGTCAAGTTCAGGCAGAACAACAATGGGGGGCAAAACAATCCTCCATTTTCCCATGTTATGGTTAATTCAAAGCTTATGCATAATGCATCACTAAAATAAATAGCCTCAAATTCCTTCCATTTGCTACTGTTTCCTTTCCTTCTTAGTAGGGGCGGGGGGTGGGGGGGAGGGAGAATGTTAGTCTACAGTGTGTTTCATTAAGGCACTGGAAGAATCCACTTATACAACTACTTATCTTTGAGCCCCTTTATTTTCACTCATTTCGACTTAGTAATAGTGTGTATTTGTATTTAAGAAGGTGTATTTGTTTTTTTTAAAAGGATCTGAGTGTATTTTAATTTGATGGGAGCAGGATGTACATTAAGAAAAAAATGTTGGCAAATTGTTCACTTTTACAATTTCCTGTAGAGAAAAAGGTTCTGATACTTTTTTTTTTAGCCTTAAATGGTCCAATCCTTCAAGGTGTAAAGTGCCCTCAGCGCCTATATAGTCCTTGATTGGGGGATTTGAGAGTTCTCAGCAGCTTCCCACAAGAGGTGCTCTGCAGCTTGCCTGATTGGGCTCACTGCAGGTAGCAGCCAGCTTGTGCCTACAAATATTTAGTTAAATTAGCAGTGAAGGTTTTGCATACAAGGGACTATGCTGAAATCTCCCTAAATCCAACCCCAAAATGTGTGACACTTCCTTTCAGGATCTGAAACATAACATACTGTTGGCTACTACTCTTTTTATAGGGTCCTCAAAAGAAATTCATATGATTTGCCCACTGTACCAAAGAAAACCCTAAAAAATCTGAGATTGGGGCTAATCTGTACAGGGATCAAAACATGTAATGTTGTTTTCACTTTGAAATAAATCTATTTAACTACTGTCCCTTCACACCATAAGAAAGGTCTGTCTTGTATCTTGTCTATTGATTCCTTCTCCCCCACACACACTCAATTTAGAAATAGAACAGCAATTGCTCTGAACAGAGACTGTCCATGAATATAACAATTACAGGGATGGATTCCAGTTTGGTCGTCAGATCACATTTCTTGTTGTTATTTCAGTTTTAAATAGGCATCTAAGTCCATGCTTTGGCCAATCTCCTAATTTTGAAACCCTTTTTCTGCCCTTTTGGTTTCTAGTTCTTCAATGATAGAACTATCTGAAGGGAGTATAGGGTTTCGCCAACAAAGTGTAATTCACTTCATAGGCATGGAAAAAATCTGACCTCCACAATCAACAATAATCGAGCCATTAGAACACTGCAGAAACTTACTAATCACTCCCTTTTGATCAGATAGCAATTCAGAACTTACCCCTCCTTCCAAAGGACTTGCTATCCACCCAAGTTCCCCCTGAACTGATCTGGAATCCAATAGGGTAACTGCAGAAAGACAGAAAAAAATAGATTAATTTCCAGTTGCCAAAGGTCAATATGACAGACAGTATTTATCCAAGCATTTCTACACATGCAGAGCATGACCATATCCAACTTAGATCTAAACCAAAACTTTTTTTCAGTTAGGTGAATATCTACTTTAACTTGATCTTCTCTCACTTTTAAACCTGGAGCATTTTTCAAAGCGTGTTTAACCTCCTTAACTGTTAAAATTTGTTCCAAGGATGATGATCTAACATTGTTAGTACTCAAACCCATCTGTTAGATGGAATAATTCTCAATTAAAAAACAAAGACAACCAGAAATGATAGAAGATATACTGCAAATGATGAATACTCATTTATGTAAACCCTGTATTTTACATTAGACTACACAAAAAGAGTGGAAAAGTACTGTTTGTTAAGATTTAGGATGATCACATAATTCCTGACTCTTGAATACGGCTAAGCCACAAGTGACTTTGTATGGGATTCCCTTCAAACCAAAATAAACACCTTATTTGTTCTGTTTGCTATTCCAGTTTGATATTTACATCACTTATACATAGGTGAATATTTTTTAGAAAGAGGCTACAATAAACTGCTTAGACATTCAGCACATTTGTGACATTACAAGTGTCAGATAACATTGTTCTCACATTTTGGATGTTTTTCTGCACTTGCAGGAAAATGGTTTTTGTAAGAAAAATGTTTTGAGTTCACCAATCTGTATTTGTAGACAGATGAACACATACATATGAACTTCAGTTCTAATGCTAAAAAAGAACAGAACACCAGGTGATTTTAAGTGAGCTGTAGCCCAATCTTGCAATTCCTTGCACTACCCCAGACTCCCATCAAAGGTAGTGTGATTTTGGTATGTGCAAAGAATACAAGATCATTCACCTAATATGGAGTTAACTATAGACACTGAACCAGACCCAGTGAAATTCCAGTTACTTGGTCTTTTCACCACAGTGATCCTGCAAAACCACAGATTCTGAAGACCACTATAAATTAAGGATCCAACTATAACAATCAAGTGGCAAACCGCATTTGAGGGGAAGGGCTCGATTATTAATCTGGCTGTTTATGGCCGTCAAGGACAAATGTGGAATCTTTGAGTATTTTTTTAAATAGCTTTAATTAAAAATCATCCTCTCCCACTTCCATCTTTCCTTCCAGATAGATGTTGTAGATTTAAGAGGCCATTTAGTCCTGTAACTATTTTAAAAGGTAGCTATCTCCTTCTCAAAACTCCCCCTCATTCTTCTTTTTGCCCCTGGAGAAAAACCGGCTACATCCATTTGGATTAATGTAAGGTGGATTAGGGAGACAAAGGGAACAATGCAACCCAATTTACCCAAAAAAGGGGGGGAGGGGAGAAAAGGGGGGAGAAAAGGAAACGTGAGGAGAATCAAAAGGAGACACGACATGAAGGGGAGAGGGGAAGAGGCCAGAGCAACCCACAGTAACTCTAAGCAGCAGCTTTTCATCTGCAACCCCTTCCATTCTCCTCTCAAGTTTAAACTCTGGGAGCCGCGTTTGTGTCACATACAGAGCCTCCTTTCAGGCCTTTAATTTTCAAAAAGGCAGGGTGCGTTAGGGGGAATGCGGGCAGGACAATGAAATCCCCAGCTAACTAACAAAAGGCTTCGTCCCTCAGTCCTCTACTCTGGGGGCCGGGGGCAGCAGAGCTGAGATTCCAGCGGGCACCGGCTGGGAGAGAAGTGTCAGAGAAGCAGCACCTCTGCAGCCAGATGTGCCCAGGTCTATTGCAGGGAGCGCATGTGTGGGTCCATGCGATTATGCAACACTCTTGCAGCTTCAGCTCCTACCGGCGCCCCCTTCATCCCCGGGGCAAGGAATACCCCATCTCTCTCTCTCTCTCTCTGATCAGCACTCGCCCGCTCCACCAGCTCATCAATAAGAAATTACCCCAGTTCTCGCAGCAATCCCGCCGCCCCAGAAAGGGGCCGCGTGAAGAGTAAGGAAACTGCTGCGCGGCGCATTTTAGTGTCACTAATTGATTTGCAATCTGGGCCGCTCGGATCCAGCAGGTCCCAGCTACGGGCGGCTGATCCCTGGCCCGGGGTGCGTGCGCGCACGGTGAGGGGAGCAGTGTAGGGCGCATTGCTCTGGGAACCCAGGTCAGGCTCACACACGCGCGTATGCGGACCCGTCCACACGCAAGGGGCTGCGCAGATGTCAAGTTTGCGGCAGTCCGGCCTCAGGGGGCCCAGTGCCGCAGCAGCCCGCGCCAGTCTAAAACTTTACTCGCCCGGTGCTGGGACAAAAGTCTCCGGAGGAGGCGCAGAGCGAACCTGCTGGGAACCAAGTCCCGTCCGCAGCCAGCTCACAACCCCAGCAGCTCCCGCTGCATCGGGGACCCTGCACCCACTAGCTCTTCCCCCGCGGACGGGTGCCCAGCCCGCAATGCCCCCGGGTGCCAGCGGCTCGCCCCCCTCTTCCCCGCTGATGAACTCTGCTCCAAGCCGCAACTTGCCCCAGGCACAAATGCCCCGCGCAGCCCCGAGCCCCAGCCGAGAGCCCGGCTGCCCCCTGCCCACCTACCTTCATTAGCCGGATACACTCGAGAGCCGGTGACAGCGCCGCAGATCCCCCAGAGGAGCGAGAAGAGGGTGAAATAGACAATCCCAGCCATGGCTCGCCAGTGCCAGCGCCGCTCCAGCCGCCTCTATCCCAGTGGAATAAATGCTTCAATGGGGAGGGCAGCAAGCTGTAGACATTGCCAAGGGGGCGGGGCGGACGGCTGACGTCTGCCCGTCCATCAACCACATTTGCCATTCGGAGTAGCTCATGGCAGCTCAAACCCCACCCTGCTGCCCAAACCCGCCCCACCTCCCCACTTGGCCCCGCCCCCACCTGCTTCCCTGGCTGGGCTCCTCCGCATGGGGCGATAGGCTGATGCGGGGTCTGTGCCACCCTCCAGGCAGCCCTGTCCTACTCATAATGTGGCAGAAGGCTCTTGTCTGCGGTCTGGCAAATGGGGAGGTGGCTGCGATGCTGCTAAACCCCTGCTTCTCCTGTGCTTAAGCGCTAACAAGCGATCGCCGGACAACAATTCCTCAGGAAGGCTGCGATTAGTAAATTTGCCCTAAAATTAATGGGCTGAGTTTTTGGTGGTTGGTTTTTTTGTGGCTGGTTTTTTAAAAGGAAAAAACGCTTTCAACCCACGAGCAAAACTCCTGAGCGCGAAAGGAGCTGGACTTGTTTCTGACCGATCTGTATTATTCTGGACTGCATTGTGTTTAGTAAACGTTTGGCAGGGGAAGTGATGTGCAAAAGGGGTATATCGAATTTTTGTTTTGTAAAGGTTAGCTGTTAATTTCATACGATTTCCCTCAGCCCCCAATCCTCCGTACACACACAAGTAATTTGCTCCAAGACGGAATAACTGTTTCTTCCTTGGGAAGCAAAACAAACGAACAAAAATAAAAACCCCACTCCTTTCTTGAGCGTCTGGTGACAGGTAACATATTTGATCTGTCCCCATTAATCCAGCAAAAATGTCAGCACACACAGATTTTGTTTGCACGTTCTGACTCAAGGCCAACGAAAAGAAAAGAGATTCAAAGTGCGACGAAATACAAATGAGAAATGGGAGAGGAAGTGTGCAGGTTGTCATTAACAGTAGGGCATTGAGAAATGAGAAGTCCCTGAAGCTAATAACTCTTCAAAGTCGCGCTACTTATCTTGTTTCAAGCGATTTCCTTGAAGGATACTCAAATAGAAAAATCGAAGAGAGGGGTGCAGCGTGTATCCACCGGCAGCGATTCCTCGCAAAGCCTTTAGTATCTGCAACACCCAAACCGATTTCTTTTGCTTGGGGGAGGATGATCAGTGAGCTCTAACCCTATTGATAATGCACATTGCAAAACAATAGTGCCATGCCTCAGAAGCCAGGGCAGGGTGTGCTTTTTCCTCTGATATTTGCAAATAACAGTGTCACACTCTCACACACATACTTTTATTCATTTTTAGCTGATAGTTGGCAGGAGAGGACATGCCCTTTGATGTATATTATCCTGGAGCATCCTCGCCTAATCAGGACGAGGAAAAAGTTTGCAGTTTCTTGCCCTTTTGCTTGTTTTCCCCTTAGTGCATGGACTGGGGTTGGGATTTCCTCACCAGTCCTGCAAGCTCAGGGCTGGCTTCACAGAAAAGCGCTGGTCTCATTCACCGGCGAAGAGTTTTTCATCATAAACCAACAGCACCACCTCGTGGATTGAGGGATAGCGGGGGAACCCAGACAAAGACGTCAACGTGACAAGTCAAGGGATGGGGATTCTTTTTTAAAGGTGTTTGCATCTAAATCATTTTCTGGTGCCTAGAAATGAACGGTTGCGTAATGTGTGCAGCACATTCACTCGTTCCCTGCACATTTTTAATGCTGGAAAAGGTTAAGGTGGAAGGGGTGATTTTATCAGGGGAAAAGAGCCATCACTTCTGTAAGTAGGTATGTTGAAAAACCCACAATATATAAAATTAGCTGATCTCCCCCCTCCCCCCCGGCAAAAAAGTCTTGTAATAACAAAACGTGGGATAGTTCTGAACGCGAGAGAGAGGCTTTAGTGTCTGCTACTGCTGATCTGGTGAAAAGACTGTCGGGGTTATTAATTATGATTAGCCCTTATTATTTCCTTATCCTTCATTATTGCCAGAAGCTAACAACTCGGCAGTTGCAGCCTCTGCAGGCTGCGAGCTGGAAAAGTGGGGTTGGACTATTTCGGCTCATTTTTTTCATAGGTGGAGAGAGGATGGTAACAAAAAGTAGGAGGGGGGGGGATAAAATCTTAGCATGTAACATTTACAAATAAATGCAGCTGAAATATACAGTTTTCAGATGCTGTTTTCCCCTCTTACAATTAAAAATAAATTACAAAGGGGGTTGCCTTAACTGGAATTTTAAAAGAGCGCCAGTCCAAACGTGTACCAGAGTCTGCATCTTTATGAACAAACACACGGTGTTCTAATTGAAAGGGGATGAGGGGTGATGGTGCGTTTCTCTGCTACTGGGGAAGTTCATTCCGATCTCTGGGCGCTGCTAAATCATCCCTGGACCCTGCCACAGATTAATTTTATTCCTTTGCTCAGCAAAGGTATGTCTGAAACTTCTCTCCCCCCTCCAGCATCCCCCACACACTTCAGAATGTGCTAGATTGCACCAAATGGCAGGTATTTTCCAACAAACGCTATACCATCACCACCTGCTCTTTCCCCCCTTCAAATGATTCCGGTGAAACACATGTAATAAACAAATGTAAAGCAATTACCATGTGTCATTTATGAACGCAAGGCTCGATTCCGCACACCAATAGGAATGTTCCCTGGGGATGAGGCCCTCAGTTTTCTGCAAAGATGTAAATCCAATCATTTTTTTAATGCACATGGACAGCAGCCTGTGGGAGTTAAAAAAAAAAAAAAAGCAATGAAACTGTAGTAATATGACTTTTTCCCACTCCTTTGGAATATGCACGCTGAATATTAAACAAAACCTTTCCCATTGCAGCTGCCTCGAATCAGTGTGTCCTTCTCAGTTACATGCAGTGTGTTTAAAAAGCAAAAAATAGCCCCTGCCTCAGACAAATAATCTGCAGAACCAAGAGTCTGTAAACACTCACTGGAAGGGCCAATGTAACAGCTCTTTTGAAGGTGTTATGGTCTGTAGAAAAAAAATCAAGTTTTTGTTCATTCTCTGAACATTATGGACCATTTGGTTAAAGAGATTCAGACACACACATATATACCCACTTTTATTTATTTGTTTTTAAAGCAGCGATTCAGAGCCTCTGTCAATGGGTAAAAATAGAATGTGTTGACATTTTCCAAGCAGTGCAGGGGATTTTAATTTTAATGGGAGATCGGTGGCTGAACCCCGGCACTGCTTTGAAAAATCTCAGCCAGGAGAGTTTTTTAAAAATCTCTAAATGCACATTTACAATGAGCCCATGCTTTTAAAGATCCCTCAGTATTTGGTTTACTAGCCAGTGTCACTGTAGTAAACAATGCTCTTTAAAAGTATATATATTTTAAAACGGTCTGAACTTCTGCTTTACTGTGGGAATATTTCCTTCCTTTTAAAAGAGAATGTAAGAAAAACCTCAGAATGATTTATTCCAATGTGATAGCTTGCAAAATGTTACTAAATCCTTATATGTATAAACCTGTGTTTAATCACTGATTGTGTGATAAATAATAAATATAATAATAATGATAAATAATAATGATTGGTGTATATATACATTGCTTTTCTTCTTTAAAATGCATTGCAAACACTAGCTAATTAAGGCCATGCAGCTGCTGGATACTAACCACCCTTTCTTTGCCTTGAAAGCAAATGGTTTTGGAATGCTCAGTTTCTTTGCAGAATTGCACCCTAAAGAAATAATTAAAATATTTAAGGTTTAGTTTAGACTTGATAGGGATTGGAAGTCCATTCTTAACTCACCCTATGCGTCAAGGTATTGCTGATATTGGGGGTTAATGAGAGTTTTGCTGCATGTGGAATGAAGAATCTGGCCTATTATAGTCCTCTCTGCTAATACAGCATAGCAGCAATAGATGATCCTACATCTCAAGTTTTCAGTGAGACTACTTAGCACAATAATCACTGTGCATGGCATTACATCTTGGCAGGATCGGGCCCCACATAAGCTGTAATAGTTAAATCTAATGGGCAGAACCAAAGACAAGAAGTGTGTGGTGAAATCCTGGCCCCATTGAAGTAAATGGCAAAATTCCCACTGACTTCTGTGTAACTAGGATTTCAGCTCTAGTCCTTTTCACTTGTATCTTCAAAACTTCCTTTGAATTTAATAGGAATTTTGGGCACACATCAAATGCAAAATTGGCTCAGCGTTTGATTCCCTCGGCGAGAGATTTGTTGGAATAAGCGTGCAGGATCAGGGCCTTAATATCTTCAGTCAGATGTCTTGGCTTGATAGCTCAAATCCAGACCTTTTAAAAGATTTTTTGAGTGATGTAAAATGAACTATTGCTGTGAGTATTAACTCTAGTTTATTCAAAGAAGGCCTATAGATGCAAGATTCTTCACAAAACTACAGCTGTCAATTTTGAAGTGTGACTATGATTATTTTGTAAACACAAGACAGAAACATAATAAGAATCAACTGTTTTATGATTAAACAGAGCTACATTTTCCAAATTGCAAGTATCTCAAAAAATAATATTGTAAACAATATTTTAATATAACTTTATGCATCCAAAGATAGAGACTAAGTTGTTCTTATGTTTTGTTTTTGTTTCTTAGGATCCAGTTAATATAATTTTGTCAACATTTTTAAATGGCTAATATATATATACACACACACACACACACATTTAAAAATGTTAATATATATATATATATATAAAGTGTGTTAATGTTGTTTTTGTAATGAGGTTGCTAGGGTCAAGATATGAGGCGGAGGGTTTCCCACCAATCATTTCTTTTGGACATCCACCACTAGCAATATCCTAAAGATAACTCTGATAGCTAGTATACTTCATTCTTGCAATAGAAAATAAATCCTTTAAGTGGCTGTTCAGATAATGGAACTTTGAAAATAGTCCTTGCAAAGCAAATGCAGCTTTTAAAATGTTGTACTTCCAGACCTTAATTATCTACAAGGTTTCTTGGCCTAATGTGGGGGAGAGGCGGAGCTTATCTCTTTTTTGGCTATTTATACAAAAATTAAGCCAATGATTAATTAAAGCAGTCTGACTATTTCTATTTTCATACCTCAGAGACATCCAACAGATCCACTCTAGGTCAATGGAAACTTTATGGAAGCAATGAAACATTCAGGAAAAACGCCTCCCCTTTCTAGTAACAAAACACAGACTTTTGTAGTAATGTCAGAGAAATCAATCTGAGCTACACAATATTTTTAAATCATTCTAAAAAATTATTTTATTGTATTAGGATCATTTACATTTATTAGGATAAAGGGTTTCCACATAAAATCACTACAGACAATGCAAAAAGGGACGGTAAATGGAATACACTAAAAATGCACAGTTCTACCAAACCCCCACCATACTTCCCCTTACCATCTAATATTTTGGTCCTAAATAAACTTTCTTAAAAATCCCTGCCAAGCTAATCACAATTTCCTTGCTTTGTATCTTTTATGACAACTCTACACTCATCTTAGCTCTAACATGTGTAATTGATATTTAGACCAAATTCTGCTCTCAGTTAAACCAAATTAACTCCAGATTACAAGGAAAATCTCAGAATTTAGCCCTTAACATTTTGTTACAGAAATTGGGATCTGTTACTTTTTTTAAAAAACTGCCTATTAAAAGAGCAATCTGCTCTGTTGTCAACCTGCCTAGTAATATTACTGTGATCCACTATCAGAAGTGATTCAACTTTGATGGGGACTAATCATGTTTGCACCATAATCAAGTTTACATAATTTAGATAGCCAATTTAATGCAGCTCAGCAAAGCATAGCCAGGTTTGCTCTATATGTCTTATTACATCTTATTATTCACATTCAAAACTTTTGAAACCACTTTTACTTGAAGCACATGTTGTAATAATTAGGGCGCTGTGTTAAATGTTTGGTCATGTCTATTTCATAGAGGTCGACCACGACTGAATTATTTAGAACAGTTTATAAGTCTAGAAATCAACAAACAGTGATGCACGCACACATACACAAAGAACACATTTCAAGATGATTTAGGTTTTTGAAAGACTCAATTAAAAATATTTTACCCATTATATTACTTTTATATTATGCTTTTTATTTTTATAGTATACTTTTTTATTTATACTTTTATATTACTTTTTTCTCACTTATTACAATATTCCAAAATATTCTCAGACTATATTATTAAGATATTCGGGCATTTACATATAAGGTTGGTCTTAAATAAATTCTTGCAGTTAGTGTATTTCTTGTTAAACATTTGGCATTAACTTGACACTAAAACTAATTCATATTTGTTGAGTTATTTTACATGACACGAATGTATCTAACAATTACAATAACCATGAATGCATTAGAGACCAGTAAAGGAGCTGTGATTTAGTATGAGCATTCTGGTCTTTTTTATTTAATCTATTCAGTCCTTTATTTTTCCATGTCCACCTACTCATGTCCGTCCATCTCCCAAGAAGCTTTTTGCTGTCAGTCAAGTGACAGCCTCAGTAGGTGGTTTTGTGTGTTCACGGGCCTCCTGAGGCCCAGCACAACATTTAGATGGAAAAAGGAAAAAAGGAAACACAAGCTCTTCCTTTAGTATGCAGTTCCACAATCTGGAGGAAAAAAATCACCTGAAAAGTGCTTTCCCACAAAAATGCAAGCCCATTTACTGAACTCCCATACATCTTAAGCCCTACACAGCTATTTGGAATGGAGTGTAAAATCACACTAGGAAGTTTAGCACTCATAGTCTAGTTGTCAAAAGGAATAATGCACAAAAGATGGACCTTTACCAGGCTAGTCACCAGAGAATTGCTATAGTTTCCTTCCCAATACAAGTCTTCAGATGTGCCTAAGCTTTCCCTTCTTGGATTTACAGATTCTTAACTGACTTGTGAGTATTCATATATATGCTGATAAATTACTTGAGGAAATTTATTACTAGTAATGTGAGAATAACTGTTGCCTTCTTTATTTGTTATGAGTAAGATTTTACTCCTCATTATATAAAGTTGTACTAAGTGAACATCTACATATGGATAATAGTTTAGTTCTGCAAAAGGCAAGCTAGGGGACTGAACCTTATTGAGGTGAACAGGAGTTTTGCCATTGACCTCAATGGGAACAGGATCAGGCTGTTAGCTCATTTTAGAATCCACATAGCTAAAAATCATAGCATGGAGTCAGACTTAGGCATTTCAAGTTGCTTTTATTATTTTTATTAGTGATAGCCTTCATACGGATTGCAGAAAATCTGATATTATGATTGTTATAACTAGGCACATGTGACAAACTGAGGATAGATAATAGTTTTGCTTTCTTTTCTGATCAGCACTAGTCTCTAGTGCAGTGCATAAATAGATAAGAAACATAAATGAAATGTAACAGGATTTTAACAATAACAATAGAAGCACTAGTTGCTACCCTGCTATTTACAATACTCTTCTAATCTCAGTGTTAGAGTGAAATTTATAATATACCACTGCCAGGTCCTAGAAAGAAAATTGGGACACTTAGCAATATTTATGATGGACTTTATTCTTTCTAGCTTTATATATATATAAAGCATCTGTGCCAGCACCATGTCTATATACATATATAGACACAAACACACACTGATAGACTCTGATAAGGGGAAAAGGTTAGGGGAAAAGTGAAAAGAGATTCAGATCTATCAGAGAAAAGAACTATATATACCAGAATGTCAAGTCTGGTATTATAGCTTTTCATATAATAACCATCAAAATAATAAATATAAGAGCCCATTTCTGCTAGATGTCTGTAAGTACAGTTCATTATTGCAATCAGCCTTGTTAATACTGATGGGCAAAAGGCAATCTGCAGCTTTTTGATGTAGAAGTGTGACCAATAAACCTGTGCAAATAACTTTATAACCCTGGAGGTTGTTCACGGTGCTGGCACAGATGCTTGGCAACCCAATGAGAAATGTTTGTGCAGACATTTGATTTAAAGGTTATTTAAAGTTGAAGTTAAAGAGACCTCAATTATTACACAATGCTTTTGAAATGTCATTGGCTTCATAGCGTCAATCTATAGCCATTTCTCTCATTGCCATGGCTTCTTTCTAATTTATTATCATTTGGGAGTATAAGCAGCCTTCATGAAACAGAGTTATTCCGACTCAGTTGTGCAAGCCTTATTCACATTGGCAAGCTCTTATTCACATGAGCAGTCCTATTGGCATAAATAAAATACTCATGTGAGTAAGGGCTCACCTAGGTGGGTAACGATTACACAATCAAGCTCTGAATGAGAATTCCTTGGAGTGTTTGGAAAAGAGTGCACGCAATTAACAAAAACAAATGTAAGTAGAAATAGTCTGTGCAAAATCATACAAAGTCTGTTTCCAGCAAATTTAGACATGTCAATTAAATTCAGACTGAAGGGTAAAAACAAAGAGTAACACACAGATTTGCAAACTGCATGTGAACAATTTTTCTTTTAAAATCAGAAGCTCACATTGTTCCATAAGAAATACAGGGTTTAGTCTGACAGTTTATCTTCCCCTTTCAAGAATAAGATTATGTAAATCTTTTAAGAACTCTGGGCCAGACCCTGCCCCTCTTGCTCAGGCAAAGCTACATCTTACTCCAACAGCAATTTGATTATTTACTAAACCTAATGGGGGAGGGGGAACAGAATTGGATCATCCATCTGGAAAAAAAATACATTTGCAATTAATATTACTGAGATATCCAGTTTTCATATTTGTTTTCAGATTGAGATTTCATTTTTTTCTTGCATTATTATTAATAAAGCACTATTATTACTAAACCAGCAGATATTCCATATAAACCTCTATTGATAGACAATGCAGTGAAATTGCCTTTCTATGAGTTATCTTTTTGGTAATACGTAAGAAAAAGAGTGACAAATTTGTGAGCTGCAGAGCTCTAATTTGTGTTTATTCGGTGTATTTTGAGACAGAAATCTTCATGGAGATCATTTATGCAATGACAGCAAAAATAAACCACACCCCAGACAGGCTCCCTACAGAGCACTGGAGATTTCTGTCATTCCTAAAGGAGTGTAAATCCTAATGAATGCAGATTAAACCATTCTATCTGAGATAGACTATCCCACTACCATGAATGAAATATTTGCAAACATGTGGATGAAAACCAAGTATTTCTGTAGTGTAGTTAGAATAAAAGATTCAGTACTCCTTACTTATATATGATGTGGATTTTTGTATAACTGTGGAAAAAATGGTCCTAACCTTCCCTTTAAGCTAAGTATATAACATTAGTATTTGCCTCCTAGAAAGGAGAAAGGATCTCTGAAAATTTTCCAGATACGTAAGAGGGATTTGTATTCAGAGGGCAAGGCAAAGATTCTTTAGTAGTTAGAACCTGGAACTGCGTTTTGGAAGCCAAGCATTTCTCTACCTAGATCTGCCACAACTTCCTGTGGTACCTTACATTGAGATTTTCAAAAGTGACTAGTGATTTTGGGTCTCTCATTGTTTAGACATCCAACTTTAGATGCCTTAAATGGTCCTGATTTTCAGAAATACTAGAACACATGCCTTCTGAAAATCAGATCTCTAACAATGTCACAAGTTAAGCATCTGAGAACTGAGACATCAAAAATCACTAATCACTTTTGAAAGTTTGGCCTAAGGCTACAACTTTGAAACTTGGCATTTGAGTTTGTCACCAAAATCTATAAGTAAATAGCCTGATTTTCAGAGGTGCTAAACTTCAAGACAGCAGGGAACTCAACACCTTTGAAAATCAGGCCACACATTTAGATGCCTCCGTATGAATTAAGATGCTTAACTTTACGCACCCATGTTTAAAACTTTTGGCCTTAAACTAAATATGCCTCAGTTTTCCCTCATCTCTAAACAGGGGTTACTTTCCTCATAGAAAGAACAGGAGTACTTGTGGCACCTTAGAGACTAACAAATTTATTAGAGCATAAGCTTTCGTGGACCACAGCCCACTTCTTCGGATGCAAGTGGGCTGTAGTCCACGAAAGCTTATGCTCTAATAAATTTGTTAGTCTCTAAGGTGCCACAAGTACTCCTGTTCTTTTTGCCGATATAGACTAACACGGCTGCTACTCTGAAACCTTTCCTCATAGAAGTAAGGCTTAATTCAGTATCATTTGTAAAGCACTTTGAGATCTTATATTGGAAGTCGCTATATATAGTGGTTGCTCTTAAAAACATACTAATTTTATCTTAGATAAACTTACCTCAGAATCTGCAACATTCTCTTTATTTCCCTATCCTTGTGTAGGAAATATTACAGATACCAAGTTAGTTATCAAAGAGAAAATTGGCATGTTTTTAAGTGTGACCACTGGATGGAGGGAGAAAGAGAGAGAGAGAGAGTGTGTGTGTGTACACGCATATTTTACCTCAATATTTGGAATGTTCTCTATAGCAAAGAATACTGCAAATACTGAGGAAACCTTACTTAGAGCAGCCCTGGTAACCAAGTGTGAGAATTGTGTGTAGCACCTTCCACCTGAGGATCTCCAGGAAGGACAATGGGAGAAACTGGCCTTTTATTGCAAATAACTTGCACTCATTTATACCTCTGTGTTTTAAATCAATCTTAGAAATGTTCTCTGCATAAGTTAAAGATATCCTCAGGCCAGTACTTAATCAGCTCACCCCCTCACTCTCAGTGACCTTGACAGCATTCCATGTGCACAAACTGCTTTTGAACAATTCCTCTAATTTATGAGGTACAAACTGGCTTCTCTCATTCCATCCATTTATTGCATCAAATATTTTGTCTTTATTTGTGGCCATTGCTTGAAAAATCCTATTCCACTGCCAGGTTTGAGTTTTCCTTTAACAGCAATTATCTCTCCTCATTTTAATGGGAGTCATATAACAAAACACTGTTCTCTTTAAAATTGTAGGACTATGTAAGGATAAAAAGAGCAACAACTCATTCAGCACCTTTCTTGGAGGATTCTACTTTAAGTCCAGGGCTACACTGGCAAAGGTTTGCTGGCATAGCTTTATTCAGTATAGCAATACTGGCAAACACTTATTGTGTAATCGCAGCTTCTACTGGCAAAAAATGGTACAGTGGTTTGCCCAGTGAAATAAGCTATACCGGCAAAAGCACTTTTTTCAAAAACAACAGCATATACTCTAGAGGTTTTGCTGGCATGAAAATGTCACCAAAAACCATACCCTTAACCGACGTTACTAAACCAGCAAATGTTTCCATTGTAGACTTTGTGTAAAACATGTTCTCCACCAATAGGTCCATTCTGAGGAAAGGAGATTGTGAATGATTATATTTGCCATGACCTTCAAGATCAGCTGTATGCTTCCTTGTCTACTATTCCAAAAGTTTGCTCTGGCACCAATAGTAAGAGAATTGGAAGCAACAGTTTGCAAAATATAGGGAATATCATCATGGATTAAGGGTGAAGTGGTAATTTTATTAGCCATTTTCTACTTATGGAAGTGGTTACTCTGTAACCATCAGTGAATATTTCCTCTTGGCAAATACCGTGGAAAGTGCAAGCATATAAAGACTTGCATGTTTTCCTTTCCCAAATTATTATTATACTTGGTTCCAAATACATCTACAGAACAAATTAGGGGGTGGAGGGGAATAGGGCTGCCCAGTTTAAAATCCATCCTTAATCCTAGAATGCCTAGATGCTTTTGCAAAAATGATCTGCAGTAAAACAGCAGGTATCATTTGTTACCATTAGGGTTCAGAGGTAACACTCATGCCTCAGAGATATTTTTCAGGCTATTTGCAGACTCAGGAGAACAGCATTTCATCAAGTCTCATGTAGAAAGTTTTCTTCACAAACATAATGGAAGTTTCTCTGTGGTCACCAGGGAATTTGTTGGGATAGCACAACACCAAAAATCAGCTCAGGCCAGTCCAGTTCATCAGCTAAATTACACATAAAAAGTGTGTTTATGTATTTTGTTGATACCATGCATCTAACATGCCTGTCCTGCCATGGAAAGAACTCTGCAGCGATGCAAAACTCTTGTATAGAAAGGCAGTGGTTCTCAACCAGGGGTATGTGTACCCTTGGAGGTATGCAGAGATCTTCCAGGGGATACATCAACTGATCTAGATATTTGCCTAGTTTTACAACAGGCTACATAAAAAGCATTAGTAAAGTCAGTACAAACTAAAATTTCATATAGACAATGTTGAAATGTAAGTACAATATTTATATCCAATTGATTTATTTTATAATTATATGGTAACAATGAGAAAGTAAGCAATTTTTCAATAATAGTGTGTTGTGTCACTTTTGTATTTTTATGTCTGAGTTTGCAAGTAGTTTTTAAGTGAGGTGAAACTTGGGGGTATGCAAGTGTAGAGATGCATAGCTCCCGAATCGCCAGTCCACAGGCGCGGCAAACTGCTCCCATGGCTACGAGGCAGGAGTGACCTTCAATCCAGCGTTTGTGTTTGGGAAACTTATTTGGCTGATTTGATTGTACCCTCGCAGCTGGTGTTCACGCGCTCAAGAGATGGGTTCGTTATCTTATGTGCATGTATACTGCCTGGCTCTTCTATGCGCAAGAATGTAACCACTAAGAAGAGTTGTAAACAAAGTAAGGAGAGAAATAAAAACCCCAGGAAAAGTTTTCCTGAGAGGCTTTTTGCAAGAGGCTTGTAAAGCTCTCTAGCTACCACAGACCTGGCGTTCTGTTTCCTTTCCTGCGTCGTCACCACAGCTGGTGACCCCGACGTGATACCCCTCTACTCACCGGCTGGATACGCCGAGCGCGCCCGCGGCTGTTTGCCGCCCCTTATTCGTGAGTATGGGGGGGAAACTTTCCAGTGCCCAGAAGGAGCACGCAAGAGAGTTACAAGAGATTATACGACAGCGATCATGTGTCGCTGTCCCGGTCGCTCATATTGAGGACCTCCTAAGGGAAATAGATCGCCAGTGCCCCTGGTATCCAGACTGCGGGTCATTGCAGCTTTTTGATTGGATACAGATTGGGATCACCTTGTATAGTAAACCCCGTGCCCCAGTTCAGTGCCTGCTGCTCTGGCAGCGTTGTAAGGAGGCACTGGAGGGGATCGGCCCCAACAGCCCCAAGCCGGTCCCCCTTTTGCCCCCAGGTGATGGGCCACCCCCCTCCTGCCCACAGCTGACCCTCCCTGCGCCGCCGCCCGTGGCGGCGCCCCCCTGCCTACCGGTCGGGCAGGGGGGCGCTGTCGCCGCGGCGGTGCGGCAAGCGCGTGAGGCCGGTCTCTTGACCGATGAGGAATCCAAGTGTGGGTTCGAGGCGTTTCCCGTCTCTTGGCGGGATAATGGAAATGGGGGGCAGATAGTGGACTGGGAGGCTCTCCCCTACTCAGTTCTGCGCGAGCTCCGCAAGGCAGTTCGTGAGACCGGGGTGCGGTCCACTTTCACCCTGGGGATCTTGGAAGGTGTGTCAAACGGTTACTTCTTGCTCCCCCAAGATTGGAAAGACATGTGTCGCATGGTGCTGTCTCCCGCGCAATACGTTGTGTGGGATAGCGAGTACCAGCGAGAGGCGCTTGCAGCAGCAGCGCAAGGTGGGGGGGCTTATCTTGCTGAGCAGTTATATGGCACAGGGCAGTTTTCGAGCATCCCCGAGCAGGCGGCGGGCACGCCCCGGGTAGCTTTTCCCATCATTGGCCAGTGTGTCCGTCGCGCGTTCCGCAGGGTCCCCGCTGCAGGCGAGTCCTCTAAGTCCTTTGCGGTTACTCGGCAGGGTGCCACCGAACCATTCCACCAGTTTATTGACCGCCTCCAAGAGGCAGTCCAGAGGCAGATTGATAACCCGCAAGCCCAGACTGAACTAATGATAAAATTGGCTTACGAAAATGCCAATGCAGACTGCCGCCGTGCCATGCAGGCAGTGGTCGGGCGCCCCGGGTATACCCTGGCAGAATTGCTGCAGGCGTGTGCTGACGTAGGCACTCAGACCCATCAGATGGCCCTGCTGGCAGCTGCCCTGCACAAGGGGCAGAAGCCTCAGGGGAACTGCTTTAACTGCCAGAAGCCCGGACATTTTTGGCGGGAGTGTCGGGCCCCTGCGGGGGGCATGTGTAAAAACAAACCCAAGCCCCGGACAGACCAGAGGCCCCGCACGCTGTGTCTGAAATGCAAAAAGGGCTACCATTGGGCTGCGCAGTGTCGCTTGGCCGGGGGTGACAGCCGGGTCTTGGCTGCTAACCGAGACAACCCCCCGGGAAACTAGTAGGCGGGCCTGCGACCAGCCCGAGACCCAAGGCCGCGCCCCTCTCCGTGCACGACGCCCCCGCCGCCACAAGGGGCAGTGCGGGGATTGACCTTGCTAATCAGGAAAATATGGATATCACTCTCCCCGGGGAGGTCCTCCTCATGCCGTCCCAGATTCAGGGCCCACTGCCGGAGGGCATGGTGGGCCTTGTCCTACCCCGCTCGTCCGCCAGGAAGCAGGGCCTGTTTGTGGTGCCTGGGGTGGTGGATTCGGACTATGGTGGAATTATCCATGTTCAACTGTGGAGTCATCTCCCGAAACGGCTGTTTCAGGGAGATGCCTGGGCGCAACTCATACTTGTGCCCTACTCCCTTCCGGCAGGGGGAAGAAACGTTCCCCGAACCGGAGGCTTCGGGTCCACCGACCAGCGCACTATTCACCCACAAGTGGCAGCAGTTGTTAAAGACATTGGAGCACCCCAACCCAAACGCATTTACTGCCTCAACGATCAGCCGTTCGAGGGTGTTATCGACTCTGGGGCAGACATTACCGTCATTGCCGCTGCGCAGTGGCCCGCCCATTGGCCCACAGAGCAGGCTCCGGCAGTTTGGGGTGTGGGCGGGGCACAGGACTCACAACGAAGTGCCCGATGGTTGGAGGTTAGGGCGCCCCAAGGCATCCGCCGCGCCCGTATCCGGCCTATCATTCTCCCCGTCCACCTCAACCTGTGGGGCCGTGATTTATTGACACAGTTCACTGCCACCATCCATATCAATGATTAGGCATACGGCCCTCCCCCTCCGTTGGCTCACTGACGAACCCGTATGGGTTGCGCAGTGGCCGCTTCCTTTAGAAAAGCTGGAGGCCCTCCAGCACTTGGTTAATGACCAGCTGAAGGCAGGACGTTTGGAGGAGTCCACTAGCCCCTTTAATACCCCCGTGTTTGTGATTAAAAAGAAATCTGGCAAGTGGCGCCTCCTGCAGGACCTTCGCGCCATTAACAAAATTATACAGCCTATGGGTCCCCTGCAGTGTGGTACCCCTAATCCCAACCTTATTCCCTGTGATTACCGGTTATTTGTAATAGATTTAAAGGATTGTTTTTTTACCATCCCCTTGCACCCTGAGGACCGGGTGCACTTTGCCTTCACTGTTCCGGTTTTGAATCACTCCCAGCCCACTCCACGCTATCAGTGGAATGTGCTCCCTCAAGGCATGTTGAATAGCCCCACCTTGTGTCAGCATTTTGTTGCGCAGGCCCTACGGCCCTTCCGCGCAGCACACCCAGATGCCTTAATTTACCACTACATGGATGACATCCTGGTGGCTCACCCCGTCCTCCCTGATGACTGGCTGGACGAACTGCGCCACCAGCTTGCGGCGTGTGGCCTGGTTGTGGCACCGGACAAGATCCAGCGTCAGCCACCCTTTTTGTATCTTGGTCACCGCATGCTCCAGTCATATGCCCGTCCAGTTTGTCCCGAGTTGGTATTGCCCAACCCTCTTACGTTTGTACAGCTTCAACAGTTATTGGGGTCCCTTAATTGGATTCGTCCTTTTTGCCCTCTGACTACCTCCATGCTGTCCCCTCTTTTTTCTGGCCTTCGGCAGGGCCGTCTCCCCGGAGATATCATTCCCGTTTCCCAGGAACAGCGCCAAGCGGTCACCCTCATTAACCAGACCCTGGCCCAGGTGTGGGTCGACCGCCGAGAAAGGGAACAGCCCCTTTTTGCCATTTTGCTTCCCACACTCTCACAACCGACAGCTGTCCTCGCCCAGGAGGGGGCGGCAGCGCGTCTTCGTTTAATTGAATGGATTTATTTGACCCACTCCCCTCCGCATACTATTCAGACACTCCCTCAACAGGCCGCAGAGCTGATTTTTAAAGTGCGAGAACGGTCCCGTACCCTCTTGGGTTGGGACCCCGTTGCCATTATTGTCCCCATCCCGGCTAAAGACTGGGAACGCACTGTCTCTTGCAGTGCCACCCTCCAATTGTCTCTTGCTGACTATGTTGGGGAAGTTAAATATCACATTTCCCCTGACCCCCGTCTTTCATTCCTACAACAACGTTGCCTTCACCTCCGGCCGTCCTTGTCAACCGTCCCCATTAAGGATGCACTTACCCTTTTTACGGACGGCGGCCCAACACGAGGTGCGGTCAGTTGGCAGGTGCAAGGCACTTGGCAAGTCCGCTTTACCCTGCCTCAGCGCTCCCCACAGCGCGCAGAGTTGGCTGCTGTCATCCTGGCCTGCCGATGCTTCCAGGATGACCCTTTTAATTTGATTACTGACAGTCTTTATGTTACTAATGTTCTTAAGTCTCTTCCAGGTTCCTATGTGTCGCCCTCCTGTGATGACAATTTGTTGGCCCTTTTTCTTACCCTGCAACAGCTCCTTTCCTCCCGCTCTAGCCCACTGTTTGTGGCACACATTCGCAGTCACACCACACTACCGGGCCTATTAACAGAAGGCAACACGGTGGCCGACCAGGCGGTCAAATCGGTGGCCTCAATTTTTTCCTCCCCAATCGAAAGCCACGCCTTTTTTCATCAATCCGCCAAGGCCCTTGCCAAGCAGTTCACTCTCCCATTGTATCAGGCGCAGGCCATTGTTCGCCAGTGTGACCTTTGCGCTTCTCTCTCCAATAGCCCGGAGGTAGGGGTTAACCCTCGTGGAACCTCGGCCAACCAGCTCTGGCAAATGGATGTTACACATTTCCCTCCCTTTGCCCCCTGGCAGTATCTTCACGTGTGTGTAGATACCTTTTCCCATTATGTGTGGGTCACCCCCCAGAAGGGTGAGGCCTCTCGTCATGTTATTAATCACATGATTCGCGCTATGGCAATCATGGGTCACCCATCCCATCTTAAGACCGACAACGGCCCCGCCTACTGTAGCTCGGCCTTTGCCTCCTTCTGTACCACGTGGGACATTGTCCACACGTTTGGTATCCCGTATAACCCCACAGGCCAGGCCATTGTGGAACGAGCCAATCGTGCGCTCAAACAAGCCCTGGTCCGCCAAAAACAGAAAGGGGGGATTCCCGTAGGCCTTCCTCCCCGCCAGGAATGGCTGGCTGCAGTGCTTTTTACCCTGAATCATTTGAATTTGACTGACAACTACTCTGCAGCAGAATGTCATTTTCGCAGCTACCAGGCCTTGCCCCGCCCCTTTGTTAAATATCGCAAGGCCCCAGACCCTCAGTAGCATGGCCCAGTGCCCCTTATAACGTGGGGACGAGGGCATGCTGCCGTTTCTCTTCCTACAGGTCCGTTGTGGGTCCCGGCGCGTAACGTCCGCCCGTGGCACGGCGATGGCCTGGCACCAGGGACTATCGAACCCCATTCCACAGTTCAACCTACATCTGCAGGATCCCGAGCGTCCTCGCCAGCGCCCCCCGCGGGGGCCCCCGCAGCGCATAACCTGGGGACAGGTTAAAGCCCTTTCATTGCAGGCCGAGCAGCTGCGAGTGCAGCAGCAGCTAGAACCTACCGCAGAAAATTACTTTGTGACATTGTTAGCTTGCCTTAATGCTAATTCACTCCTTATTTTGTGTGTATTGGGGAGTTTCCTGTTGGCCCCTAGCTGCCAAGGCGAACCCCAGATGGAGCAGCGGCTGCAGTTTAACACCTGGGTCCACCTAGCAGAAGTATTAAATCAATCTGATTTCTGCCTGGCCGTTGCCCCAGAAATGCAAGGTCTGTTAAGTACCTGCCTTGTTCCTGTCTGTAAACCACCCAGCAACATCTGGGGTGTGAGACAGTGAAAGAAATGTGCTGTTTTAAGCTTGCTGATAATAGTTTTGTATGCAATAGCAAATTGATATGCTGAAATGCTATGCTTAAGTCATCCGCCAAGACGTTTTTCTTCCTTGGTAGGATTATATTTAGTTATAGCCACTCTTAGAGTAGATGAAGACCCTTTTATAGTATGGGGTCCTAGTTTTGATGTTTGACGTTTTACTTTGCTGCTTTGTTTAATGTATACCCAATCTAGTGGCATTGTGTATGCTACCCTGCGAGAGTGTTTTGTTTAAACACCGCATTTATAAAATAAAACAGGGGGAGATGTAGAGATGCATAGCTCCCGAATCGCCAGTCCACAGGCGCGGCAAACTGCTCCCATGGCTACGAGGCAGGAGTGACCTTCAATCCAGCGTTTGTGTTTGGGAAACTTATTTGGCTGATTTGATTGTACCCTCGCAGCTGGTGTTCACGCGCTCAAGAGATGGGTTCGTTATCTTATGTGCATGTACACTGCCTGGCTCTTCTATGCGCAAGAATGTAACCACTAAGAAGAGTTGTAAACAAAGTAAGGAGAGAAATAAAAACCCCAGGAAAAGTTTTCCTGAGAGGCTTTTTGCAAGAGGCTTGTAAAGCTCTCTAGCTACCACAGACCTGGCGTTCTGTTTCCTTTCCTGCGTCGTCACCACATGCAAGACAAATCAGACTCCTGAAAGGGGTACAATAGTTTGGAAAGGTTGAGAGCCACTGTACGAAGCAACCTGCTTAAAATGAACATGGATTTAGCGAATTCATATATATGGTGAAATAGAACAAAATTGTTTCAATGCATTTAAAGTGACTTTCCATGTTAAGTAAACATCATTTGATGGTAGACATGGCTTCAATATAAGAGTCCCACTGTAATCAGGATATTTTACAATGGATTGTTTAAAAATAAATTGTTGATGAAATTCTCTGCTTTAGGTATACATACATACACACACACACACAGTTTGAATAAACATGCTTTAGGTAGGGGACTTGTATGTAGGTTGGGGGGTATAGGTCACCTCCTCACTTACAGGCGGAGTGCAAGCAACCCTACGACCCTCCACAGCTGCTACTGGCCATGTCTTTCTCCAAGCCCTGAACACAGTCTTCTGGGCTGGTCTAAAGAACTGGAGAAAAGTCAACTTCTGCCATGAGCAGCATTTGTGGAATTTCCCCAGTGTGTGCAGGACCTGATTCTTACCTCACACACATTGCTAAATAATTGAAATCACTG
The DNA here is from genome assembly GCF_027887155.1 of Malaclemys terrapin pileata. Classification (NCBI taxonomy): domain Eukaryota; kingdom Metazoa; phylum Chordata; order Testudines; family Emydidae; genus Malaclemys; species Malaclemys terrapin. Next base: position 68,307,497 of record NC_071513.1, read on the forward strand.
GAGTTACAACAGTGTAAAACCAGTGTGAGAAGACCAAGCTCTGGCTTTGCAGCTGCCTGTCTCACGCAGAGGGACTATGCTGGTTCCTTTGCACTGGGGACTTTTCCTCAGTCCATATAATGATGCGTGAACTTCACTTTACAGTAATAATGCAAATAATTCATTAATTTCAGCACAATTAGTGAATGCACTAGTGCTCAGTAGTGTTTACATGTCCTTGGGCAAACTAGTGCTAAATGTAATCGGGTGGATCAGCACAAAACATTGATGAAGTTCAAAATATTTACTGTAAACAAAAGTTACTCATGTTTCCAATGTGGGGTGTTACAATTTATGATATTTTAAGTGTTGATTATGTTCCCTTTTGATTGTGCTTAATTTGAAAGACACTTACCAAGATAAATATTGTTTTAAATACCAGCTATGCAGAATCTCCTTAAATGTCCATTATCAACATGGAATTGCTCCACATAATTGTTGCATCTTTTAAACAAACTCTATAGGTTTTTAGGCTAATGTCACCCTGCAACATACTAGCTGGCTGCTTTGTTATTTTGACTATGAATATTAAATGATTGGAAACAACATAAATTGAGAGGTCCTCTCTGTGGAGCCCATTTTCTAATTTTTTCCTATCAGTTATTTAGAACCCCAGAAAAATCTATGTGTATCTATCAATCTGCACCTACTTTTATTTTTACATGTTTACGAGTGCAAATCTCTCAGTGTCAGAAGGTCTTCATAAATAAAACAACCTACTTAAATCTGCATGTTTTGAATAACAAATCAGCCACCAAACCAGCAGATGGATACATTTTTAATTAGTTAATCGGCTGTTGCCTTTTGGTTTGAAAACTCTCTTGTTTCGTTTAAAGAGGTGGAAAAGTAATTGAGTTAATTCCAAAATCATGAAGACCCAGTGTGTTGTACATCACCTCAGATCTCTGGCTGCGTGATAAAGGGAAATTAATGCAATATTTTTATATCGGGGAATGTTAAAAGTGAAATATTTTAGGGGTCTTGCAAGAATATGTTATCAGCAATACTTTTTTAATGTCATATGTGGCTACTTATACAAAGTATTCTCATTTGAGGAAGACTATATGATCCAAACTAATTCATTATGTTGCCGCTGTGACAACTTTTAATCTACATGCCAGCCATCCTCTTGCGATGAAACACAGAAGGATATGCTCATAGGAACAAATACATTGTGTTGCTTAAAAATAATCCATGGAAAGAAACTCTTTGTGAAAACAAGTAATGCGTGAAATTTCAAAAACGTTTTTGGTTTGGGACTAGGAACGAAATCTAGTATCAGTAATGAAAACTGCATTCCAGAATAAAATGTAAAGAGAGACCCCTTTAAAATATATGTTTAGGGTCTCTCTAAATTTCCTTGCTCAGGGCAAATCTAGCTGTAACCCATGGCCACAGAGGTACTTTTGGCACCAGGAGAGAAGTCTACACGCAGAGTTGCATTTAGTTTCTATATTAATTTTCAACTATTTAGTTAAACCAGTGCACAAGGCTGTGTGGTGATGCTTATTCCAGTTTAAACCAGGTTTATTTTGGATTATATTAAATTGATTAATAGTAGGTTTAAATTAAACTGAAAGACACTACTATTTTAATCTGAAATTAGAACAGCCACACAAGTGCTTGTGCTGATTTAGCTAAATGTGTAAACAAGGTCAGAGCCAGTGTAGTTCCACTATACACAGTTAGGGAGCTATATTTTTGCAGAGTCCATCTCCTGTGAGGTGCAGAACCCTTCTGTGGGAGTACACAGAAAACAGGTATTGAAATAGCAGGGATACTTGGAAAGGGCTGGGGCTAAAGAACTTCTGAGTAGATCCCCTGATTCTCAGCCTCCATACTGGAGTTGACTGGGGACAAGGAGGGCTAATTAAGTCATAGGTTTAAAGCAAGCCCCATATACCAAACTCCCAGATACTGTAGCTGCTCTGTGTCCTTTTGGGCCTGATCTTGAGGGGTTTTGAGCAAATGCATTCCTGTTGATGTCTCCAGATCAGGCCTCATGGGTCTTATCCATATCAAACTTCCCACAGCCTTCTGAGCTTTGCTGGCTGCAGAATGTCATGGACACTGGCTACAGAATAGACCAACCTATTGAGGAGACAGGGTGTCCTTATCTGGAGGCCCAGCTGCTCTAGAAAAACAGTATACTAGGGAGTTGCAGAGCATCTTAGCTCAGACAGGTGAGGAGAAGTCACGCATCTCCTCTGCAGGTCCCTATTCTGGATCTGTCCTCTCACTAACCTCAATGAGGCCACACAAATGGCTACAGTTCTAAGGATTCATTTATATCTAGAAGAGACGAGCAGGTCCCGAACTGCTTATTATAGTGTCATCTAAAATAATATATTACCTGATAAATGGAAGAGTAGCCTGACCTCCACAATGAGACCTTTTTAGACTTTTTTGTTAGGGGAGCTCAGAAAACACCTTTGGCTTAATGGACCAACCTGTCATTCTTCTTAACTGGACTTTGAAATAGGCCTGGCAGATGTAACAGGTTTGGCCCTGAGATGCCTTCAGAATTCTTCCCCAGCAGACTAAATCAGGTGCCCGTTCGCTAGGACATTGGGGGATGTGCTAAGGATTCTCTTGATCACCAAGTTCACAATCTCCTTTTGCAAGCAAAGGGACGAGCAACGGGATAGTGTAATAATCGGAATGAAGATGTTATGGCTGTTAGTCCTGAAGTTCCACCTATGAACTATTGCAGCAGTACTAGGCAAGCTCATGGGGTTTCATGTCCAAGAGAATGCTTTTTCCTAACTCAGGCCCTAAGTGCAATGAGTTATTTACATATATCGACCCTGATTCTGTACCTACTCCATGCACAAAGGCCAAGATTTTAAAAGAATTGGATGATTAATGTTTGGCTTTTAAGTCTCTATTTAGGCAACTAAATAAGGATTTAGGAGCTTTTATTTTTCAAAATCCTGGCCAAAAGAAAAGAGTTTCTTTTTTTACTATTAAAACAAAACACCACCCACATACCCCAAAGAAAATCTGACACTACGGGGGAAAGGCAACTTGTAAAAAATGGACCAAACTTATCCCTGTTACTTCTTTGGCTTTAGTGGCATGACACCAGAGATGAATTTGTCCCATTTTGTTTCAATGTGCCTTTAAGAACTTACTGCATATTCAGGGTCATGTAAAAATACCTATCAGTTTCTCATAAATTAAATAATAAAACTTTATTCTATTGTTTCTGAAAGCTCCCTTCATAGTCCTTTTCGACTAACTAAATGGAAAATTCTGTATGCCCACAGCTGACTGGAAGAAAGGAAGAAAAGACCTGATTCTGATTTCATTTGACTTCAGTGGAGTTACTTTTTTTCCTACCATTGTTGGTGTGATCGGAATCTAGTCCTTAAAGTACTTGGAAAATAGTTTAAGTCCGCTAAAAGGTTCAAGATTCTTCTCAAAGTTTTGTTCCTTTGCAGTCTAATTATAGTTTGTAAAATGACATTTATTGAGGCTCAGAAGCCAACTATGCAAACAGTGATTAGCTGAAACTTTAGAAAATAATAATTGCCCACTGTTCTGCAAGGATTATAGCACATAAAAATTGTACTAGGGAAAATCAAGTTTATTCTAAATTAGATATTGCTGTCTATGTTCATATTTAAATAGAAAATACAGGAACAGAGAATATTATAAGGACATACAGTTTGAGAGTGCTATTGTGTAGGGATTATTTTTTTCCCTTTTAGCTTTATAGTTCTCTTACTGTGCTACAATTTTCCATGGGTCTATTTCTAGACATATTATACTTCAAAATCAGGAGGAAAGGAATATCCTGTAATTTCACTATTGCTTCTAACCTACAGCTAAAAAAGAGGTGAAAATCTGGATGCTCTGTACAACAAAATGTCCTTGTGAACCCCATCTCACATTGAAACCAGTAGCAACTTCAGGAGCATATAATAGTGACTTCACTGAATGCAGTGGTCTGACTCTGCTTTAATTTACACTAGGGTAAATCAGGAGCAAATCCACCAAAGCTAATTATGCTATATTAAACTGCAAAGGTGGTGAAAACAAAAATAGGATAGGCCAATGGCAGTTTTGGGTGTGCGAGGACAGAAGAAATGAAACTAAAATGTCCTTGCTATATTTCAGCTTTAGCCTAGTAAATTACAGCTCAGTTTGACAAGATAAAGAATAATTTAACTGCAGTAATTTGCATAGAGTTATTTTAATACTAGGAATTGGAGTCCTGTCAGTCAGACTGTCTATAGACAATCTATAATGATAAGACATCTTTCTAACTCAGATGAGTGTGCCCCCATTAGATGAGTGCCACAGCCATTTTACTTTTCTGAACTCTTTCTTGGTAGAATTTGCTCAGTGTCATGGCCTGAGTCTCCTACCATATACTCTAGTGGATAAAGTTGGAGCAACTCCATTGAAGGCAAGAGAGATATACCAGTGTAAAAACAGTGCACATGGGAGGAGAATTAGGCTTGTTCCATTTAAGAAAGCTGTGTCTTGTAACAGAGGAAGGATCTGAGTGAATTTCAGAGCAATCTTTTTAGTGTCTACACTGGAATGCCATTCTAATCTACCCTAACAAGTATAATTAATTATTATTATTTACTATAAATGTACAACAGCTCAAGGAACAAAATACTACCGCTAAACTTTGTCTGCCTCTCATTAACATTTGTATGTGTTTAAACCATTTCTTTTACAGTTTCCCAGATGATTAATATTATTTTAATTTTGTGCAAAGAGCATTTGGCTTAGAATCAAGGAGAGGAAATTAAGTTTAAGATCTAAAAGCTTTAGGCAAAAATGTCATGCTTGGAGCAGATGACCACATGAGAGTTTCATAATCTCTTTTGTGCCACTGACCAGCCCGTATTGTTTGGATGCAGTTACTCTGGTGCAATAGCGCTAACGTAATTATGAGATCAAGCAACATCTGGCGGATTTGGCACCCGGCTCAAAATCGATTGTTCATCTGTGTCAAAAGATGAATGCGCCTCAAGTGCACGTTAGGGTGCGCAATCATAAAGCTTGCATTAGTGAGCAAGAGACGGTGACATTCTTGGGTCTCATCGCCCAACAAAATTGATGGCCCACAAAAGAGCAGTGGCAGAAGGCACAAAAGTGCTGATGCCAGAGAGACTGACACGCCGCGGGCGGTGTTTGACATCTCCTGGCTGAGGGCTGTTGTGTGTTGTGATTTATGTCACCATAATGATTGATTATTTCAGATCATTCCCATTCTATCATATCTCTGAGAAATTCTCTTCTCTTCAAACATCTTTTTGTTCCATCAACCCTAGGCTGCAGATGGTATCAACCCACACATCCCCATTGTTCGGAGCCCACAGAGAGCTCCACCATTCTTTTGGACGGGTGCTTATGGTTGAACTGCTAGTGTCCAATTAAGGCCTGAAAGTATGGCTTTGGGCGCTTTAACCTCTTTGTTCCTCTGCTCCCTTAGGAATTTCATTAGGTGCAACAAATATGGTTCAGTAAGGCCTAAAAAAGTAATCAGAAAAGAAAGTCACAGCATTCAATTCCATTGTGTGTGCAGCTTTAAAAGAAGTCATGTATATATCCATTTCAATAATGCTAGCTAGTTTAACTGCTTTATATATAAAAAAATAAGTTGGCTCCATTATATATGCTAAGGTATTTGTGTGCATATGTGGAATGAGATCTCAACTTCAGGATCCAACTTGCCCTTGTCATAATTCATATCATCGAAAGGTTACTTGTAGCTGTTAAAAAATAAAGTTGAAACTTCGCTGTTCTATCAGCTCAGTGACTTAGATTTTGCCCGCCTAATTTATGAACTAAATTTTTTTCCTTGAGGAAATACATTTTTTAGGTTATGGGAAAATGCTCACAGTGGTTGCTACAGCTGCATCTGTCACACCTCCATAAAGGTCCTTCTTCACAAAAATAAATTATCATCTCTGGCATGCAAGATCCCAGCAGACTCAGCACAAAGGCAATAGGCTAAGCCTTCCCAACTAGGAAAAAACAAAGTGCCTCCAAGCTGTCCATGAAAATCATCAGTTCATTTCACAACTCAGCCACTCTGTGTGACATGAAATATCTGTGACTCAACATGCATCTAGTGGGGACAACACAGACTCCGGAATCTAGCCTGCACTTTTTCTTTTTTAAACTGAAGTGTACACATCCTTCTTGCTCTGATGGATCTTTAGCATGAGTCTGTGCCAGCTCACCATTCATAATATTTAGCATGTTAGATGTGTCACAGTCACACAGATCTATGGGTGGGCTTGGTAAAGAAGTGGAATTGACTAGACAGTTTAAATATGGTTAAGAGGATTCACTTCTTCTAATCACAGCACACACAATTCCTAAAGGTTGTATGTTATCCTAGGTCCAGATCCTCAAAGGTTTTTGGGTTCCTAACTTCCATTGATTTCAATAGGAGTTAGGCACTTAAATATCTTTGAGGATTTGGGCCTTAGACTTGATTCTACATATGAGTGAAAAATATACAAAGAGCAAATTTGATATTACTTTGATATTATTAGTGGTGTGTCTGTGCATTTTTTTTCTCCTTCATGAAAGTTGTAGAAAGCGTGAATGAATACATGGAGCATCCCAGACAAAGTTCCCTGGTTGAACTTTCATCAGATGACATCAGCAACATCGTTTGAGAACAATATTAAAAAAAACAACAGGAGAAAAGACTTCACTTTAGATAGATTTAGAGGCAGAGTGAGTAACTGGATGGGCACAACTGCTTTGAGAGGGACTGAGGGAAATATGTCCCGCCCCCAACTTTTTGCTTTCCTGTTTATGTCTGCCTCAGACCAGCTGCAGGGCTCAGGCATTCTCAATCCTTGGCCCCTCTCAACATTTTTGACATAGTTGCACCTAGGGGGAAAGAAGACTGGGACACAAATGACTTAGGTCTCTAAATCGATTCACCCTGCTTGCTATCTCCTTTGCTTTCATATGCATCACAACCCCACTACTTTCCACTCACATTACACTTGTGGTGTAATGGCACTGGGTGGGTTGGGGCAATTTCACATCACCACTTTGGTGAATAGTTCTATACTATGTGTATTGTTAATGTTTGTTAAAATGTTTCTATAGGCAGTGGTACCTTTTAAATATTTTTATTAGTAAATCAAGGAAGCCACAGAGGACTGAGCAAGATGCAGCCACATCATTAATAAGGGCCCTTAGGAGAGAGCTGGAGACCAAGAGGATGCAAAAGGAAGGGGGTGTAGCCTTCTCTTAGGAGAAGAAGAAAGAGTGCAAGCTCTTTGGGGCAGGGACCATCTTTTTGTTCTGCGTTTGTACAGCGGATAGCACAATGGGGTCTTGGTCCATAACTAGTCCTCCTACACATGGTAGTAACACAAATAGTACAGAAGAAGAAAGGTATAAAATAATATATAGGATGCAGGACAAAAGAAGTCATCTTTTTATCAGTAACACCTTAATGACATAAACATCT